>NC_059346.1:59475000-60675000 GCF_019703515.2 Myxocyprinus asiaticus
AAAACAAAACTATCATCATCATCTGACTGGATAAATGCGTCAACCGTTTTAATTGTCGCGTTCCAAGTTAAAACATTTTCTTTTATTTTCTTTTAAAGCGATGTCTGTTTATGAAAGGCTCGTCATGTTCACTAGTCATTTTCCTCGAGTTGAGTCAAGTCTGAAGTCTTTTGAGGTCGAGTCTGAAGCGACTCGAGTCCGAGTCTCTAACTCGAGTGCCCATCTCTGGTATAGTGTATAGTAGTATAGCTGCGGTTTTAATAATCTGTTAAGCATTATATGATCTATAAATGTTTGTGTTAATTAAAGTTGTTATAAATCGATATCTAGCCTGAGAAATGGGACATTTAAAAAAATTACAATTACAATCAGACATGCAATATGCATCTTTACTGCTTAAATTATTCGCCACCTACAGTATATCACATTTGACATATTTAATATACAAAGAGTTCACATCAACCAACAGCACATCTTAATTGTCAAGCCGGTTGGTTTACGTGGTGTAAGCTAATAGTTCATTTGACTTGTAATCAGGTAGCCAATCAATTTGCCCACTCTTTCTTTGCCTAACATTACATTTTTCTCAGTTTGCAATTAAATCAGTTTTACTGCAGAGCGCTGTGAGAGTTTTCTCTGCAAATGGTACTTGCTCAGGTGGTTGCTGGGTCTGCTTTTGGCCATGAGTCATGACACATAAACACTGTACACACATGCAGTGACTTCCAGCAACAAAGCGACTTAATCTCATTCATTTTCAATGAGAGCTGACGACTTCAGGCGGCATGAGCGACAGCGACCTCTGGCGACTAGATGTGGGCATGGCGAGCGACACGTCAAAGTTGAGAAACGTTTAACCTTATGTAATTGAGCAGTGACAACCAATAGGAGGGATGAGGGTGTTCAGAGGAGGTCACATCATCCGTCTCCTTTGAAATAATGTCGTCGAGTGCAGACTAGACGGGGCAGTGTTGTGATGTTTCTGTGAGCGATTTCACTGTTATATGATTTGTTTGTAACAACATACATGGATATAATTAAAAATGAAGCATGGGAAAGAAATTGTCAGCAGTCTGAGTGAGTTTGATTTGTACATTGATAGATCAATCATCTTATTAATTATATGATGCATTGAGCACTACTTCAGTTCACATAAAACACTCTCCCTTGCAGAACGTAAATTTTAGGGACAAGAAAACGGATTCAGTGTCAAATTAGAAATAAATCTTAGTTTTACCGACATTACATCTCAACTGTGAACATATTTTCAAAATACATGGCCAGACGTGCAGTCCAGCAATAATGTTAGCGTGACGGCAGTAGAAACGCCTGGCGACTTCATAGCACAGAGACTAGCAACATCAAGTGATAAATTTGCTGCATGTGTGTACAGGTCTATAGAAGTGCGTTTTAATCAAGGTAAGCCGTAGCCAAATCAGGCACTGGCACACGTCGCTATCTTAGGTCATTTGTTTAAATAAATCCACACATAGTTAGAGTTAGGCTGAATAAACTCTGGGCTTTCCAGGTCCAGGTACACATTATGAGTCAGGTCTCTAGCTGTTTAAGTTATTTGGCCAAGCAGGACCAGACACACATAGAGATTTAGTTCTTTAGCATTATGCCATTCGGCCAAGCAGGCAAAGGCACACTTAGCTAACATACACTCGGTGCACATAGCTCTTCGGAGTAGCAGCGTTACACAAGTCTGGGTGGTAGATCTGCTTGTTTGGTGGTTGTGTTTTAAATCCCCTGCTTTGTTGGGGAATTTTATGTATGTCTAATTTGCAGCAGCATGTCATGCATGCTTCATGCAGTACGTCTTAGAGGCTACAAGAGTCCAAAGTTTATAAAATACCAGATGCAGTTTTTTGTTCAACCAAAATCCCAATAATAACCAGAAAAAAAATTACAATTTGGTGCATAACGTGAGACTTAAACAAGTCCGAATCCCACAAGGGGCTTTTATTTTGAAATGATGGTGACTTGGCTCCGTTACAATGCTCTATATTTGAGTATTTACCAAATTAAGTTTTTTTTATAGCCTATATATTCTGCAGATGAAGGATTTATATGTATTTCGCTCTCAATGGGGCACGTGGTAAGTTGTGCGTGGATCGCGGAGAGTAGCATGAGTCTCCGCGGTGTCATGCACAATGAGCCATGTGATAAGATGTGCGGATTGACTGTCTCAGAAACGGAGGCAACTGAGACTTGTCCTCCGCCGCCCGGATTGAGGTGAGTAACTGCGCCACCACGAGGACCTACTAAGTAGTGGGAATTGGGCATTCCAAATTGGGAGAAAATGGGATAAACAAACAAAACAAAAAAAACCTGCCTAATATTGTGTAGGTCCCCATCGTGCCGCCAAAACAATGCCAACCCGCATCTCGGAATAGCATTCTGAGATTATAGCCCATCTGGCACCAACAATCATCCATGCGATTATCTAATCAGCCAGTCCTGTCACAGCAGTGCAGTGTATAAAATAATGCAGATACGGGTCAGGAGCTTCAGTTAATGTTCACATCAACCATCAGAATGGGATCTCAGTGATTGGGACCGTGGTATGGTTGTTGGTGCCAGATGGGCTGGTTTGAGTATTTCTGTAACTGCTGATCTCCTGGGATTTTCACACACAACATTCTCTAGAATTTACTCCGAATGGTGCCAAAAACAAAAAAAAAACATCCATTGAGGTGCAGTTCTGTGGACGAAAATGCCTTGTTGATGAGAGAGGTCAACAGAGAATGGCCAGGCTGGTTTGAACTGACAAAGTCTACGGTAACTCAGATAACCGCTCTGTACAATTGTGGTGAGAAGAATAGCATCTCAGAATGCTATTATGAGATGCGGGTCAGAGCTGTTTTAGCGGCATGAGGGGGACCTACACAATATTAGGCAGGTGGTTTTAATGTTGTGGCTGATCGGTGTATATATACACTGGTGGCCAAAGGTTTGGAATAATGTACAGATTTAGCTGTTTCGGAAGGGAATTGGTACTTTAATTCACCAAAGTGGCATTCAACTGATCACAAAGTAATTTTACTGATGTAAAATACAGCACCATCACTATTTGAAAAAAGTCATTTTTGATCAAATTTAGACAGGCCCCATTTCCAGCAGCCATCACTCCAACACCTTATTCTTGGGTAATCATGCTAAATTGCTAATTTGGTACTAGAAAATCACTTGCCATTATATCAAACACACTTGAAAGCTGTTTGGTTCGTTAAATGAAGCTTAACATTGTCTTTTGTGTTTGTTTTTGAGTTGCCACAGTATGCAATAGACTGGCATGTCTTAAGGTCAATATTAGGTCAAAAATGGCAAAAAAGAAAAACTTTCTGTAGAAACTCATCAGTCAGTCATTGTTTTGAGGAACATACAATTGAGGAATAAAGAATATACAGTGCTTGAAATTGCCAAAAAACTGAAGATTTCATACAAAGATGTACACTATAGTCTTCAAAGACAAAGGACAACTGGCTCTAACAAGGACAGAAAGAGATGTGGAAGGCCAGATGTACAACTAAACAAGAAGATAAGTACATCAGAGTCTCTAGTTTGAGAAATAGATGCCTCACATGTCCTCAGCTGACAGCTTCATTGAACACAAGTTTCATGTACAACAGTAAAGAGAAGACTCATGGGTGCAGGCCTTATGGGAAGAATTGCAAAGAAAAAGCCACTTTTGAAACAGAAAAACAAAAAGAAAAGGTTAGAGTGGGCAAAGAAAAACAGACATTGGACAACAGATAATTGGAGAAGAGTGTTATGGATCTTAACCCCATTGAGCTTTTGTGGGATCAGCTAGACTGTAAGGTGCGTGAGAAGTGCCCAACAGGACAGCCACATCTATGGCAAGTGCTACAGGAAGCGTGGGGGGAAATGTCACCTGAGTATCTGGACAAACTGACAGCTAGAATGCCAAGGATCTACAAAGCTGTCATTGCTGCACGTGGAGGATTTTTTGATGAGAACTCTTTGAAGTAGTTTAAGAAGTTCTCAACATTTTTTTCAAATTGTAATACTAATTTTTCACGTTAATAATGTCCTGACTATACATTGTGATCAGTTGAATGCCACTTTGGTGAATAAAAGTACCAGTTTTTTTCCATGAGCAAAATCTGTACATTATTCCAAACTTTTGGCCACCAGTGTAATATATATACTGTAAAAGTGTGTGTGTGTGTTTGTGTGTGTGTGTGTGTCTGTCTAATATATATATATACACATACAGTTGAAGTCAGAAGTTTACATACACTCAGGTTGAAGTCATTAAAACTAATTTTTTAACCACTCCACAGATTTCATATTAGCAAACTATAGTGTTGGCAGTCGTGTAGGACATCTACTTTGTGCATGACACAAGTAATTTTTCCAACAATTGTTTACAGAGAGATTGTTTCACTTTTAATTGACTATATCACAATTCCAGTGGGCCAGAAGTTTATATGCACTAAGTTAACTGTGCCTTTAAGCAGCTTGGAAAATTCCAGAAAAAGATGTCAAGCCTTTAGACAGTTAGCCAATTAGCTTCTGATAGGAGGTGTACTGAAATGGAGGTGTACCTGTGGATGTATTTAAAGGCCTACCTTCAAACTCTGTGCCTCTTTGCTTGACATCATGGAAAAATCAATAGAAATCAGCCAAGACCTCAGAACAAAAATTGTGGACCTCCACAAGTCTGGTTCATCTTTGGGAGCAATTTCCAAACACCTGAAGGTACCATGTTCATCTGTACAAACAATAGTACACAAGTATAAACATCATGGGACCACGCAGCCATCATACCGCTCAGGAAGGAGATGCATTCTGTCTTCTAGAGATGAGCGTAGTTTGGTGCGAAAAGTGCAAATCAATCCCAGAACCAACAGCAAAGGACCTTGTGAAGATGCTGGAGGAAACAGGCAGATATCCACAGTAAAATGAGTCCTGTATCGACATTCCCTTAAAGGCTGCTCAGCGAGGAAGAAGCCACTGCTCCAAAACCACCATAAAAAAGCCAGACCACAGTTTGCAAGTGCACATGGCGACAAAGATCTTACTTTTTGGAGAAATGTCCTCTGGTCTGATGAAACAAAAATGTAACTGTTTGGCCATAATGGCCATCATTATGTTTGGAGGAAAAAGGGTGAGGCTTACAAGCCGAAGAACACCATCCCAACCGTGAAGCATGGGGGTGGCAGCATCATGTTGTGGAGGTGCTTTGCTGCAGGAGGGACTGGTGCACTTCACAAAATAGATGGCATCATGAAGAAGGAAAATGATGTGGATATATTGAAGCAACATCTCAAGACATCAGCCAGGAAGTTAAAGCTCGGTCGCAAATGGGTCTTCCAAATGGACATTGACCCCAAGCATACCTCCAAAGTTGTGGCAAAATTGCTTAAAAACAACAAAGTCAAGATATTGGAGTGGCCATCACAAAGCCTGACCTCAGTCTGATAGAAAATATGTGGGCAGAACTGAAAAAGTGTGTGCGAGCAAGGAGGCCTACAAACCTGACTACAAACTGTTACAGCAGTTCTGTCTGGAGGAATGGGCCAAAATTCCAGCAACTTATTGTGAGAAGCTTGTGGAAGGCTACCCAAAATGTTTGACCCAAGTTAAACAATTTAAAGGTAATGCTACCAAATACTAACAAAGTGTATGTAAACTTCTGACCCAATGGGAATGTGATGAAATCAATCACATTGATTTCAATCACAATCACAAAAGCTGAAATAAATTATTCTTTCTACTATTATTCTGACATTTCACATTCTTAAAATCAAGTAGTGATCCTAACTGACCTAAGACAGGGAATGTTTTCTACGATTAAATGTCAGGAATTGTGAAAAACTGAGTTTGTAAACTTGTAGAAGTATGTAAACTTCTGACTTCAACTGTATTTCACCAGATGAGGTTTAATGAGGAATAACGTTTATTATTATTCACAAAATATGAAGTTGAAGACATTATGTATGTGCTGACTGGGTACGTTTTTCATATAGTCGCATTTTTCTCTGCATGCCCTCACTTCAATTTAGAACACTTGATTATCTAATCAAAATAACAAATTAAGCAATGAAGTGAGGACAAAAAAATGGATGAATATTGCCAATTATTATATATTTAGATGCTGCAAATCAAACTATCGGCACCGATTAATCGCTAAAATCAATATATCGGTCTACCTCTACTTTTGGGGCATTTTCAGCTCCATTTGATCAAAGCGCTCATTTGAAAGCAGTTCTTTTCTGGGGTGATGAAAGAACCCGGAAGTGTTGCCACTGAGCATTTGTTTGTAAACAGTAACTTAATCTATAGAAACCATGCAACTGACAAAATGTTATGTCACGTGTTGTGACTGTGGCTGGTTGGGACAGAAACTATAATAAATATGGAAGAGATAGGTTTAACCGCTTGTTGCCTTAAAGCATCACGTATGCTTAGGATGCGGTGTTACACAAGTATGAAACACGGACACACACTTGTCTCTATATCTGTGTGACACATTAGGGAGTCACTACTGGCTGAGATGGGTGTGTCCGTAAAAGAAGATGGAGGACCTGTGGGTGTCTTTTCACCCAAAAGGGTGAGTCTGTTTAACACATACATACCATCATTTCTACACATATTCAATGTACTTGCACACTAAGTGTTCTGTAGCAGGTCTATGATGTTTCCTGCTATTTGAACATGTGGTTTTGTTTTCCAGACACCGCACCTGGTGAATCTGAACGAGGATCCACTGATGTCAGAGTGTCTGATCTATTACATTAAAGATGGAGTGACCAGGTGACAGCATAGAGTTTGCAGGGATGTAGCTATATGTTTCTATGTACATACTGTATTGTGTATCTCATGACTCTGTATATGTGTTGCAGGGTCGGTCAGGAGGATGTAGATATTCGTCTGAGCGGTCAGTTTATAAAGGAGCTGCACTGTGTCTTCTGCAGTGAAGTCAATGAGAATAATGAGGGTGAAATTGTGCACATAACACCTATAACATTCACTGATGCTGTATACACAGCTCAATGCATACATTCACTCCGAACTAAACTCGTAGCGCTGAGTGTTTTGCACCATAGATTCAAAATAACTGGCTAATAAGAGTCATCTGTTTGATTAAGAACTGGTTCTCAGTTCCCAACACTACTTATAGGAATGTCCATACAGAATAATTTAACCTGTATGGATTTAAAGGTCATGTGTGTAATGCTAAAATATTTTCTCATATCTCAGTGTAATATGCAGAGACTGTTATAAGTAGCCATTCACTGTAAACACTGTGGCTAAAAGCATTGCTCTGTTTGTACAAGTATCCCAACCAACCGACATGACAACACTGGCTTAACCAATGGTGTGAGTTTGATATGGTATTGGAATCTGCTTTTTATGACCCATGGTAGACAGGGGAGTGTCCAGGAACATCCTATGCTTGTGCCATAGAACTTACACACTTCACCTTTAAATTTAGTAAAATATTAAATGGGACTTAGAGTACTACCTCCTCAATCAATACATGTCTGTCTATATGCAGTGGTTGTGATTCTGGAGCCGTTAGTTGGGGCAGAAACATACGTCAATGGCAAACAAATTACTGATGGTGTCGTACTCAAACAAGGTAATAATTTTTTCTATACCAGTTTTGGCAGTATGTCATTGGAACTTAGCCCTTTAAATACATTCCATAGTATGTTGTATCAAACTTCTTACAACGCACCTTTGTGCTGTGGGTTCTTAGGTAACCGTATAGTGATGGGGAAGAACCATGTGTTCAGGTTTAATCACCCTGAGCAGGCACGGCTAGAGAGAGAGCGCAGTGCCACTCAGGAACAGCAGGGGGAGCCAGTGGACTGGAGCTACGCTCAGAGAGAACTGCTGGAGAAACAAGGCATTGACATAAAGCAGGAGATGGAGAAGAGGTGAGCAACTGCTTATGTGTGTCTGCTACAAAAACTGGGTCATACCAACTTAAGGTTGTCAAAAAGATTTTTGGAACGTAGTAGCTGATTTGTCGCTGTCTGTCTCTGATCAAGTCTATATCAGCCCGATCAACCATCTAGACTTGCTAGGACCAGCTAATCATACTACATGACCAGCTAGAATCCATGTCAGTCCAGCTACAGTCAGAATCAGAAGCTGGTTTTGTGTGGGTTTTCCAGTAGAGATTCTCTTACCAATGATTTCTCTTTTCACTTACTCTCTTAGACTTCAGGATCTGGAGTATCAGTATCGCAAAGAGAAAGAGGAGGCTGACCAGCTACTGGAACAACAGAGACTGGTTAGGGAACACACAACTTAAAACACATACTCACATCTACACATACCAGTACATCAAATCAAGTCAAATCATAGACAGTGAAAATGTTGGATGAATGCTCCACAGTAATGCAGTAGCAATTTTTGACAGTGCAAATACACACAATGTACAGACTGCATAAAATACAGTACAATACTGTATATGCACAAAATATACAAAACCTCTTTTTCTGTTTCTCTGTATATAGTATGCAGACTCGGACAGTGGTGATGACTCAGATAAACGCTCCTGTGAGGAGAGCTGGAGACTCATCTCTTCTCTCAGAGAGAAATTACCAGCCAACAAGGTCAGACACACACACACACACACCACTGTAACACTGAAAGTTTGACAAAATGTTGCCTTGTGTGATGATTCTCATGTACAGCAGACAGAAAACAAGACCCATGCTGAGTGTCATGACAACAGCAAAGTTTTCAGTGGCTCTGATGCAAAGCCACATCTGAGCCGCTAATATTTCAGGGAGCTTTTGTGATCTTTTTTCCGGCTGGTGCAACTAAATTTTGTTAGAGGTCTACAAAGTTGGCCAAGCCTTTCTCTGTTGCAACCATATTAAACACCCCCACCATTCTAAATGGTAATGACAAGGAAACCCGCAGAAAACATTGCACCATGCACAGACAAAAATAAGAAGGCTTTCGAATCCGCACATCACCACCCTTACATAAATGTGGCGTGTATTTTCTATAGCAACACTAACTGTAACGACACTAACTGTTATGCCCCTTTTTCTCCCCAATTTGGCATGCCCAATTTCCAATGTGCACTAATTCCTCATGGTGGCGCAGTAAGTTCGCCTTGATCCGGGTGGCAGAGAACAAATCTCAGTTGCCTCCACTTCTGAGTCAGTCAGCCTGCGCATCTTGTCACGCGGCTTGCCGAACGCGATACCGCGGAGCCGCGGTTAGCGTGTGGAGACTCACACTATTCACCGCGTCATCCACGCACAACTCGCTACGCGCCCCAACGAGAGCGAGAACCACCTTATAGCACCATGAGGAAGATAACCCACATGACTCTACCCTTCCTAGCAACTGGGCCAAGTGGTTGCTTTGGAAGCCTGGCTGGAGTTACTCAGCACACCCTGGTTTCAAACTTGTGATTCCTGGGGTGGTATTCAGGGTCATTGCTTGCTGAGCTAATGTATTAATATAATTATAATCTATTTTAATTTCTAAATATTACTGGGGAGTGAGGAAATATAATAATTTTGTGTCATAACCAGTTTTGGGTAGATTACTTCTGAATTGTAATCTGCTACTGATTACAAATTGCATTCAGTATAACATTCTATAGGATTACATTTTAAAGGTAATCTAATCTGATTGGTTTGGATTATTTTTGGATTACTTCTGACCTAATTCTTGGGCAGTGGTAGCTCAGCGGTTAAGGCTCTGGGTTACTGATCAGAAGGTCGGGGGATCAAGCCCCAGCACCGCCAAGATGCGACTGTTGGGCCCTTGAGCAAGGCCCTTGACCCTATCTGCTCCAGGGGCGCTGTATCATGGCTGACCCTGCACTCTGACCCCAGCCTAGCTGGGATATGTGAAAAAAAAGAATTTCACTGTATATGTGCAAAATGTATAATGTGTGATAAATAAAATTATAAAAATTCATTAATTATAAATTATAATTATAATTATTTGATGTAGGGCTGGGCGATATGAAAAAAATATTTTATCGATAATCGCCTTAAAAATATCTTGTCAGCCCCCCCCGCCGAGGGTTGTTGAATATTTTTGCTTTATCGATTTTGCTTTAAAAATTACATTCATTTATTGAAACACGAAAAACTTAAAAGATATTTCTAAATTCAAACTGCACTTTAAACAAAATGAAAAAAGCAATTAAAATAACGAAATGCTAAAAAAATCTTATACAACCACCTTCCCAAATCCAAACATTTACTGTTTCCAGTGGCCCCATTTACCATCACGCAAGTATTCAACTATGACAACAGGTGGGATATTACTGATAGCCTAAAAATTATAAACTAAAGACATTTATAAATGTAAAGATAATAATAATAATAATTATAATAATCATATTTAAAAAAAAAATAAACCATTACCTACAGAAAGTTCAACATATTACAGTTTCATATTAGGTGTAAGCCTAATAAATTCCCTTGTGTTCACAAAATAAAGCTGCCAAATGTGTGTTCTTAATGAATTTGTGTTTGTATTGCATTTTGTTTTACAGTTAATTTTGCCTAAAGAAAAGAAAATAGAACTCAATTTTAGGTTCAAGGTCAATGTGGTCTTGTGTTATTTATGATTTAATTACTTTTGTCTTTGTTTCTTTAATACAAAGATATAAACTCAGCAAAAAAGAAATGTCCCTTTTCAAGACACTGTATTTTAAAGATAGTTTTGTAAAAATCCAAAAAACTTAACAGATCTATATTGTAAAGGGTTTAAACAATGTTTTCCATGCTTGTTCAGAGAACCATAAACAATTAATGAACATGCACCTGTGGAACGGTCGTTAAGACACTAACAGCTTACAGACGGTAGGCAATTAAGGTCACAGTTATAAAAACTTAGGACACAAAAGAGACCTTTCTACTGACTCTGAAAAACACCAAAAGAAAGATGCCTATGGTCCCTGCTCATCTGCGAGAATGTGCCTTGGGCATGCTGCATTGAGGCATGAGGACTGCAGATGTGGCCAGGGCAATAAATTGCAATGTCCGTACTGTGAGACGCCTAAGACAGCGCTACAGGGAGAGAGGAAGGACAGCTGATCATCCTCGCAGTGGCAGACCAAGTGTAACAACACCTGCACAGGATCGGTACATCCGAATATCACACCTGCGGGACAGGTACAGGATGGCAACAACTGCCCGAGTTACACCAGGAACGCACAATCCCTGCATCAGTGCTCAGACTGTCTGCAATAGGCTGAGAGGCTGGACTGAGGGCTTGTAGGCTGTTGTAAGGCAGGTCCTTACCAGACATCACCGGCAACAACGTCGTCTATGGGCACAAACCCACCTTCGCTGGACCAGACAGGACTGGCAAAAAGTGCTCTTCAATGACGAGTCACGGTTTTGTCTCACCAGGGGTGATGGTCGGACTCGCGTTTATCGTCAAAGGAATGAGCATTACACCGAGGCCTGTACTCTGGAGCGGGACCGATTTGGAGGTGGAGGGTCCGTCATGGTCTGGGGCGGTGTGTCACAGCATCATCGGACTGAGCTTGTTGTCATTGCAGGCAATCTCAACGCTGTGCATTACAGGGAAGACCTCCTCCTCCCTCTTATGGTACTCTTCCTGCAGGCTCATCCTGACATGACCCTCCAGCATTACAATGCCACCAGCCATACTGCTCATTCTGTGTGTGATTTCCTGCAAGACAGGAATGTCATTGTTCTGCCATGGCCAGCGAAGAGCCCGGATCTCAATCCCATTGAGCACGTCTGGGGCCTGTTGGATCGGAGGGTGAAGGCTAGGGCCATTCCCCCCAGAAATGTTCGGGAACTTGCAAGTGCCTTGGTGGAAGAGTGGGGTAACATCTCATAGCAAGAACTGGCAAATCTGGTGCAGTCCATGAGGAGGAGATGAACTGCAGTACTTAATGCAGCCGGTGGCCACACCAGATACTGACTCTTACTTTTGATTTTGACCCCTCCTTTTTTCAGGGACACATTATTCCATTTCTGTTAGTCACATGTCTGTGAAACTTGTTCAGTTTATGCCTTATTTGTTGAATCTTTTTATCTTCAGACAAATATTTACACGTTAAGTTTGCTGAAAATAAAAGCAGTTGAAAGTGAGAGGACGTTTCTTTTTTGCTGAGTTTATTTGAGCGAACCGGCAGAGTTGCATTTACAATGCATGTTACACACGAACTGCTCTGTGGAAATAAAGCTAGCTAAACTTCGAGCATCACCTGAGATGGTCTTAGGTCATTTCGAGAATTCTCAGAGACAACACTATCCTTGCAAACAGTTTTCAGACAACTGAAAGAGTGATAACTCTTTACATGCACCTGTTCCAAGAGACACGCTACCGCTGCATGCCTCTGAACAAACGGTGCATTAGACACAAGTATTGACGGCTTTTCTTTTATCTTCCTTAAAAATATAAAGTGTGTTTCTCCAAGTGCTTTCCTTTGTATTTAACAGCATTTCTTGTCATGTATTACTTCGAGACGTCTTACAGGTCGCCCACCATTGTTGCTGGTAGATGAGCAAACTTACCCGCTCATGAAATACCTGCATTTGGACGAGGAGCTTGCGAATAAGGAGCTCGTTGCATTTGGTGGAGACAGGTGCAAATTTCACACTCTGTTTAATATATCTGGCGACTTTCCAGATCCATGGTTTTGTCATTTACCGATATTGTCGAAATCGGCATCGGGTGATTTGTAAGACATCGTTGATATCCGATTACATCATCCTATCGCACAGCCCTAATTTGATGTCACATGCCTCTGAGTTAAATTAAAAAAGCACTTGAAATTTTCTTACTCAGGCAATATTGTCATTACAATCGCCATCCATCAGTTGGCTTAAAGGGGTCATGAAATGCTCTTTTTATAGTTTTATTATCTTCCCTGATGTCCTACTGATAATGTTAGTAATGTTTTTTGCATTAAAACAGTCATAATTTAGTAATATATGATCATTTTCCACCCTGTCTCTGGCCCTCTGTCTGAAACGCCTCAGTGCCTAAACTTCAACATAAACGCCCACTGTTCTGATTGACTAACATTGTGCAGCCCCACAAATTCAGCTATATTTGAAACTCAATCTGAAGAGAATGAACAAGCTCCACATTATAAAACGAAATTTCAGGGGTTACACAACACGCATCCAACACATTGCATCTGAATATATTAAACTGTTCATATCAAGCACAGCTGTTAACACTCAGACCCTGTCTACATCAGACGCGAGAGTCACGTCACGTCTAAAGCAATAGAACCCATTATTATCAGTGATACTGTCTACCATGGAAGCTCCCATTGCGGCGCATCACATTGCGCTGATAGTAAACAGATGTCTCGTTCCATTTTGCGCTGCTGCTACTGCCAACAACACAAATAAATGGTTTAGAAAGTTAATGTTGACGTACCCGGTATAGACAGCCTCAAGCCGTGCGTCGCGTCAAGGGATGCGCCCAGTGTAAACGGTGTCAGCACCATAAACTTTCAAACAGTCATGACATTTGAAATATTTATGTTTTGCATCAGGTCCAAGTGTTTTTAACTGCCCCATCCTTCAATAATAGTTCCTTTGCAAAGTTTGAATCATTTTATGACTGGTTCACAAACAATCCATGCTGATCGCTGAAAAAACATCCACATGATGTATCCATATGACACACATACATAGTTCAAAGCACAGTGTAAACTAGACGCACACTCATCCAGTTCCAGTATCATCCTGCACTGAAATGCACATCACCGGAAACACATCTGAATGGTCAAAGATGTCCATCCAGCGCATGTTTTCATACACCAACAATTAAAAATAGCGCAGATGGGCGAATGCGTCCATGATGTGTTTGTGCTCAAAACAGCAAGAGGCAGAAGAGTTATAACTTGACATGCCATCTTTTAAAAACAGCCCGAGATATGTATCAAGTGGTCAGTGACATCTGTCTGTGCATGTTTAAATACAAAAATAATTGAAAATAGTCCAGATGGGTCCCCTTTGGTGTTCAGGAATAGTGAGGCCACAGTAGGCCTTGTTTGTCCTGAAGCACCAGTGGGCGGGGCCAAGGGTGTGTTGATGTAAAAGTAGGCATTGATGTTTTTTTCGCTGTAGAGGTGGTCATGAATGAATGTACCTCCTAGTGACATAGGGTAGTCGTGAAAGTAGAGAACGAGGTGTTTTTGCAGCTTGGTTTCAATAAATGACCCCTTTAAAATTCCCTTATTTGGACATTAAAATGTAATTGGAATTTGATGTGGACAATGATTGCGGTTATCTCAAATAACCGTGGTTAGATCAAATAGCCGCGATCAGACGATTATTTAATAATCGTGACAGGCCTATTGATGTGACACTTTACTTTTTAAGATAACATTCTGTAACACTGCCAAAAACTGCCACAAGTTAAACTAGATACAACTGAAAATACTAAATGAACTAGCATCATACTGTAAGCTTCAATCAGTTGTGAAGAACAAGAACTAGTTAGAAAGGAAAATTACTTGGGTAAGTCAGTCAGTTTCTAAATATTAATAAATGTAATGCAATTGGTAATGCATCGTACATATTTGTACTTTTCTTTGTGTTGTTTATATATTTTGTGTGTCTTCTAATAAAGCCAAATTAAAAGCTTAATATGACATAAAAACGACAACATCCATATTAAATTATATTTCATTTTTTACAGTTTATTGTAATTATCATAGTGTATGTTTTTCAGAAACACTAAAACTACACTTATAATTCTATACTTTCTTTGTTCACAGATGCAATCTATAGTGAAAAAGTGTGGTTTGCCCAGCAGTGGGAAGAGGAGAGAGCCGCTGCGTGTGTATCAGATACCTCAGCGCCGCCGCGTGCCCACCACCCTCGAGTCCAAACACAGACTGAGCTTAGAAGAGCTTCGCAATCAGGCTGTTAAAGAGATCTGCTATGAGGTATCGCGCTGTTATGTGTACATGAAATCAGAAAAAGGAAATTAAATCACTTACCGCCCACAGACTGTGCACTGACCATGTGATGCGTATTGCACACAAAAATGGCATGTGCTTTCTCAAACCAACAAGCTCCAACGAATTGGTTGGCTTTATGTTATGTCTGGGTCCACAGGTTTTTATCCGTTTTTATGGACGAGACTTTATGCTGATAGTCAAAAATCTGTCTATGCAAGACTTGTTAGTTAGCAGAACTTGGTAGCCTTAATTTGTAATGCTAACTGTTTGTGTGGCTCATAAATTGTTCCACCATGCTATGGAATAGTGTTTAAATAATGTAAGGGCTAGAAACATTGTTTTTAAGGAGTAGGCTCTGTTCCAAATGAATGAATCTGTGAATCAGGAGGATTTTCACTTTTCTGAGGCATTTTCTCGTGTTGCCCCTAAAGACTTTTACAGAGAAATGGATGGCTTGAGGACATGTATACAAACATTAACATGCATATCTTGTCTTTTGTCCGCCTAAGGTGGCGCTTGGAGATTTCCGGCACACACGCCAAGAGATTGAGGCTTTGGCCATTGTCAGGATGAAGGAGCTTTGCCGCACATACAGCCAAAAAGACCCTCAAGAGAGAGAGAGCTGGAAAAGTGTGGCAAAGGATGTGTGTGAGACAGTGGGTATCGGAGAGGAGGAGGGGGAGAGGGAGGAGAGAACGACACCCTCAGCAGCAGGAGGAGAAGGAGGTGCAGGGAGTGAGAAAGGAAAGACCGATATGGGTGAACTGAAGGCTCATATTGATAAGCTGACTGATATACTGCAGGAGGTAAAGCTGCAGAATAACATGAAGGGTGAGGAAATCCGATCACTAAGGGATCGCATGGTGAAGATGGAGAAAATATTTCCTGTAGGAGTGCAGGTAATAATCGCACATTCATCTTACAACACCCACAGAATTTACCTACAGATTAACACAAAATGCACACTTCTCCATAGTCCATTCACTGACCATCTGATGTGTTTTACACACAAAACTGGCAAGTACCAGATGAAAATCGTCAGTTCCAATCTGATTGGCTGCCTTAACCAGGATGCACCAGTCCACCTGGATGCAAAAGCCCTATTCGGACGGACACAGCCCTGTGCATACTTTTGCAACAAATAGACTATTATGTATTAGTATTATGGGTCATATATGTATTTGGAGATGCATATGTTAGTTAGCTACTGCAGAATAAATGAGTAGTTTGTGTTTTCTTGATGTTTTCTTATTGCATATTTGGGCTCTGAGTCTCGATACAATACAACGACCATTTGATGAACTTCAAATGAGCATCCATCCATTATATTTACCCTTAAATCATTTTGCACTGGATTAGTTTGTTATTTTTACCGGGTGTTTTATAGAATGTAAAGGACACTGTAATCTTTACTGGCATGGAAACGCACAGTCCATAAAAAGTCGGGTAAAATTACCGATCTAACTGATTCACATGGAATTAAAGTCATGGAGAAGCTCAGGTAATTATTTAATTATGTCACGTCCCCATACAAAACTAATCCCATCCGAACAGAGCTAAAGTCATGGTTACAAAGTACCATGTTGATACAATGAAGACTAGGTTTAATTATTGATCTATTATTGTGATTATTTTAGATGAACTTGCCCCTAAACCTTGGGTAACCAACCCTGCTTCTGGAGGGCTACCTTCCTGCTGAGTTTAGTTCCAAATCCTACTCCAACGGAACTGCCTGTAATGTTCAAGTAATCTTGAACACCTTTATTAGCTGGATCAGGTTTGTTTGATTAGGGTTGGAGCTATACTCTGCAGGAAGCTAGCCCAGCAGGAGCAGGGTTGCCTACCCCTGCCCTAAATGTTTACATGTCGGTCAGACAGACCTTTCATAAGTGGGCGGTTCTTGGCTAGATAAAGTTGCAAACTGGAAAAGACAATTGCCGAAAAGTCTAGCTCTGGGAGTAGCTGAAAACTTGGTTGGAGAATAATTTAATCATGGGTGACAAATATAGCTATAAATAGGATAGTGGCATTAGTAACAGAAAACGTTTGTGTAATGCTGCATCCACGGCATTATGTATCAGTATAAAGTCTAAGACCACTATCGTGTCGGCAAGCGAGACAAAAAATTACTTGCCGCACCTTTAGGCCGAGTAGGAGTTTTCTCATAGGATAACTCATTTTTATTTTAGGGAGAAGATGATGACATTGCATTGGTTCGGGCCAGAGGTGATGACCTGGTTGCACGAGGCAACGGACGCGATGAGGATTCAGGGTATCGACGTGGTCGCCATCGCTGGCAGTACCCCGAGAAGTACCATGACCCTAAACGTCGCAAAGGAACCGGCAATCAGCCAAACAATCCCCTTTACACCCCTCCATCAGGACACTCTCAGAACAACCCATTTAGCGCCGGGCCGGGTTACTTCCCAAATCCATCTTTCAATCCTCAACCCCCTCGCAACCCCAATGGGTCTTTCCTGCCGGGCACTGGACGGTTTTTGCCTCCTCAAGAGAGAAAGCTGCAGTTCCCCTTTAAGAATAATCCCCAACATAGGGGCTTCATCTGGGGCCCTTCCGCAAACCAAGGCAGTGGCGAAAGTGAAAAGGATGCAGCTGTTCAGACATCCTCCAATACTGATTCGGTTCACACTTTCCAATCTTTGCCTCCTCCAAACAAGGTCCAATGGCCCAACAATTATCACCAACAACAACGTAATCGAGGCAACAGGCAGCGGTCACGAAACAGAGGACGGAACCCATTTGATGGTTATTTGACCAGTGAGCAGGCTGGGAATGTTGAGTGTAAAGACGTTGGGGCGATCCAAGGGCAGCACAAGCAGGGTAGAGCAAGGTACACTTGGTACAATCCAAACGTTGGTTCTGACCAGTTTGTTGGAGATGGATCTCAATTGAACTACAATCACCACCAAAGCAGGCAAGGTCTCTACAGACACCCCAATGCACAGTACAACCACTACCAACGCACTCATCAGCAGGACAACACCCCAGGAGTGACCCAACTTGGGTTTGAAGGCAATCCCAATCCATCTTCTACACCAGAATGTAGCACCCCAATGGAGACGTGATTTACTTGCTTGCCCAGAGGTGGCTACTCAGTGGATGATCTGTGGAGTCCACGATGTTGTAAAGGGCTGTACATGGGAGCCAATTTAGCACTTGGCAGTATTTGTTTGATTTTCATCTGCTATTCTTGGATGGGATTCAGAGGAAACTTAGAATTTCCTTTCCCACTGATGTAGTCCTAGGTCAGCAATAACCATTTTTAATCTTCCATTTTGTTGTGGTTTGTTGTGGAACGGTTTTATAGCAAGAATGTTGAAGCAACAGCTAGGGGGAATGATTTTACAGGAACTTCTTGGTGCATTAACACGTTTTGTATGGAAAACATTTTTAAGAAAATATTTTATGCGCCTGAATTTAATATGTACATATTGCAGCTCCATACCTGCACCTACAGTGCTTTATGAGTGATATGTTTATGTGCGCACATATTTGTATTTGTTTTTCAGATGTATATATTCATATGCAGGTTATATATTGGAAAGGTATGTATTTGCAAGAGAATTCAGCCGATTAATTTGTTCTTTACAGTGCACAATGTAATGAAACATTGATGTTATGGCCTTTTTAAAGTCTGTACATTTGGAAAGCTCTGCTGGATTTTTAATTATTTCACATTGTGCCTGCTGAAAAACCAAAGAATTTGGAAATTCTGCTTTGGGTGCTGCCATTTTTATAATTCGACATTTTCCCCAATTTTTTTTATCATCTGTATTTTCATTCTTCTTGCATCCTGAGGGTCTTGTGTTTCCACTGCAGTCTATTTTCTTTTGGGGAGATTTCTAACAAAAGAAATATGATAGCTTATTCTAAGACAAAACTTGCTTTATAGTTAAGTGCAAATAAAGTGGGTTGCAGTGCCTTATATTTTATTTTTTGAGGTACCCTCATTTTGCACGTTAACCAGGTGCAACTTTATAAAACAAGAAATGCTAAAACCTATCTCTTCCAGGTTAAGGTGCATTCACACAGACAGCAATTTGCAGTGGAAAAGCAACCAGACGTCATTCATTTTCAATGAGGGTTAGCGATTTCCATGTGTTAGCCAACATAACAGTGACTGTTGCCGATGCGACAAAGTTGAACCAAGTTTAACTTTACCAACCCAGAAAGCACAGATACATCTCAGGGATGTATGTTGTAGATGAAATTTATCTAATTCTAATTAACATCAGATAGCCATCTTAAAAAGATCAGATTTACAAACATTCTAAATCATAAACATCTCAAAGACATCTGCTGATTGTCCTTTTGACATCCAAGAGGAAATGTCTCATAGACGTATTGCAGATTAGGGCTGCAACTAATGTTTATTTTGATAATAGACTAATTTAACGATTATTAGAACGATTATTCGACTATTCGGGCGATTATTGCAACGATTAATCATTAGCTCTTAACCAACTATTCAGCTTGTGCCCGACTTAAAAGGTTGTACTAAACATGCTTGCTAACAATAAAGTGGACAAAATCATCTTTTAAAAATACCTCTAAACATTCACTGAATTAAAGTCTAACTAAAGTTTGATTCAAAAAAAATTCACAGTAAAAAAATCCTATTGTTATCAAGTGTTTTTATCTTGTTTTCCATTTAAAATTGTCTAAAAATACATTTACTTGAGAAGCAACATATAAGATATTTAGACATGCTTTAGGAGAATGTATCTTAAATATAAGTGTATTTAATATAAGTGTATTTTGTATTTAAGTGTATTTTTTCACTTGTTTATACTTCTGCGAGTGCAGTAAAGACAAAATATACTTATATTCAAGATCTGTTCTCTAAAAGCAAGTCAAATATATCTATGCTGCTTCTCAGGTGAATGCATCTTTTTTTTTTATTTTTTTTTTTTAAGAATTTGTAGATATTTTAAAATATTTGTATTTTTAATATTATATTCAACATTCTCAGTCTTTTTTTCTTCTGCAGTATATCTGCTTAAGTAAATGTATGTTGTTTTAAAGAAGTTTTAGATATTTATATTGGAAAACAAGCCAAAACAAAAACAAATCAAAAACGTATTTTGTTGCAGTGTATAACTGGGCGAAGACTACCCTCTCTCACCTTTCTGTGCACTTCAGTCCATCTTTAACTCACAAAAACAATAAAAATAAATAACTCTCTCTTATATTGCTAATTTTCTTCATGTTAAGAAATGCACAGTGACACAGCTGGGTGCAGTTTCAATCTTTCCACCTTAGATCGGGACATTCGCACAACTCATAGAAGAGGCGCTGAACGCAGTAACGGTTCTGGCTTGTATGGCGCCCTGGGCGAAACCCGCTTCAAGACACCCCCAAAGTTGTTGACTGGGGGGGTGGGGTTTTGCCGGGGTTGGTGATTGTAAATGAGAACACTCCGGGGGGGGACGCTGCCTTGTGCTGCCCCCCAGAAGTTGCCACCCTGGGCAACTGCCCATGTCGCCCATGCCTAGATCCGCCACTGGCTGAACGCACAGAGAAATGCCAGTTTTGGAGTTTGTAGTTATTTACATTATCTGCTTCCATATGATTTGACCTTTAATAAAGCTATAACGCATTAAATATAATTGCATTTAAGATGTAACGCTGGGGTGTTTCTTTTAAAGACACTCGACACGCAAGTTTTGCTTCAGGGGAACGGCAGCTCCAGCTCCACTTATTTCACAATGAGAGTGCTTCTGTATTTACTTATTTGG
Organism: Myxocyprinus asiaticus; assembly: GCF_019703515.2. Classification (NCBI taxonomy): domain Eukaryota; kingdom Metazoa; phylum Chordata; class Actinopteri; order Cypriniformes; family Catostomidae; genus Myxocyprinus; species Myxocyprinus asiaticus. Next base: position 59,495,689 of record NC_059346.1, read on the forward strand.
TATTTTTGTATAATTCCCTCATACTTTGCGATCTACATCACCTGAAGCTGTTTGGAAAGTTTAGTGTGTGTCTGGACTGTGAGCTGTGTTTTCTTCCTCTCCTCAGTCAGGCGCGAGCTGCAGTGCTACTCTCGCGTGTCATCATTAGAGTTTCATGTGATCTTGTGTTACATTAAATGAGATCAAAGGACTATTCGACAACTAACATTTTTGTCGACAATTTTTTAATGTCGACGTTGTCGATAACGTCGACTAATCGTTTCAGCCCTATTGCAGATAAGCAAACAACCTAAAAAATAAGTCTTCCAAATGTAAACACACATTAAATAGGTGTCTCGGTGATTGTGTTCTCTTTAACGAGAAACCTTTGACGTCAAATGACTGACACAATGGCATCAGAATTTTAGCATCATTTAATTATACGCTGGGGTACAATTTTGTCATCGTGACATATGTTGAGGGAATGATTTTCATTTCAAACCAGCAACATATATTCACAGTCCTAATCTGTTGTTTATCTGTTTATTTAATCTGTCTGTACACATCCTGCACTGCTGAAGTGACCCGTTTAACTCTGGGTGTATTCTGAGTCTTACAATCACTTTATGTGAAGAACAAACCCAAATGAATGTTTTTATTCACCAAACATGGTCATCCAGAGTCCACCGTAACACATCCTGCACAAGTTTCATTGTAACACATTAAAAAATTGCCGCCACAAGCGTTATGTCACAGGTTTGACGTCAGCAACTCAGCAATTTTACCATTGGCTCTCGCGTGTCTTGTGACTGGTTGTGACGACCTCAGGTTTGGTTGTATTAATTTTTTGAATGAGACTGCCGGTACAATCAGGATGACAGTTTCTTGGGGAATATTTTCAACTATTAAAACCTTCAGTTTCACTCTGCTAATGACACAATGCCATTATATGGTTTGGAGTATTATTGTGCATTTTTAGAAATAAATTATCGTGACTATTTTATCTGCTTGTTACGTCTTTTCTATTATTGAAAACTGGTTAGGTTTAGACATAAATGTGCGGTTGGGTGCTTAAAAATATCTATAAAATAGTGTAATGTATATCAAGTTATTGTTATTAAACTTGAGTGTCTCTTTCATGTTTTATATGGTTGATAATTGTTAGGTTTAGAAATGGGGTTTGGTTAGGTGATCTAAAATATTATAAATGATTGTATAATGTAATAGCACACTAATATATTCAAAAATATTACAAACATTGAAGTTTAGCACATTAAGTCATATTCAAAGATTGATAACTGATGACAAAGTTTTCTCGTTGAAAACAATGGGGTTTCTCATCATGCATCTGGCGTCATGCTGCAGACATGGACAGCTTCTGCACAAGCATCAAAATTGGACACTTGGGGTTGCCTGACAATGATCTACAGCTGAAAAGATGAATAAAAGAATCTTACAAGTTTACCTTAATTCTTGTGTGTCATACTGTAATTGCTTTATATGTTTAACGCACAATCATTAATGTTCTTAGGTGTCTAATTTATAAAATGAAATATGAACAACAGGTTCAGAAAAGAGAATAAAGGTTATTATTATCTCTGTGGCACCAAATAAAAATGGCAAATCCAAATGGGTACTTCAATTCTTTGGACAAACCTTCTTTGGGGTGTCCTGACCCAAAGCATATGCCATTGTTTGAGCAAGTTGACGTCACTCATACAAACAAATTTTCAGGAAGTCATTTTCTCAACATATTCACATTGTGTGAGGTAAAATATATTAAATACAATTGTTTACTCAATCTTTAACCCTCTTATGGTATTTAAAAAGGGCACCTCTCTTTGGTATTCACGGTCATTTTTGACCGGAAGGTTTAGATGTGTAAACTTTTTTTATGATGATAATGACACCATTTCTTCTTCCCTGAAGAACAATAAAATTATTCATTTTTGGGGGGATTTTATGCTATTTTAATGTACATTTCTCAATTTTACCATTAATTTGCATACATAGATGATTACTGCCAGATTTCTACCATCTGGTGAACAAAACATAAATGACTTAAAAACCATGTCTTGCCAGTAACAGCCAGTAGATGGCTGTAGTCACCTACTGTGTAGTATGATTGCTTTTTGTAACCTAATTTTATATTTTAATCACAAGATATGCATTTGGATATATATTTAATCATTATCAAACAATTATTTGTCAAAGTTTAGCATTTTAAATGGATTTGAAGTGTCAGTTTTTGCAGTTAATGTCATTATGCAAACCTGACCATGGCATTACAAAGAGAAGACACAGAATAAGCATTTTCCTACGAATAATTAATTTCAAAAATAAAAATGTTATAACTCTAAGTAAACGCATAAGAACATAAGAAAATGAACATCGAGACAGAAAATTCAATTAGAGTATAAAACAGAACAAACAGAGTAAACATTTTGAAAGCATGTGTGTGTGTGTATCAGATTGCTGTCATCCGCTGGAAAACAACAGATGACTTGTAATGCCAACAATGTCCAAAAAAATGTCTGTAGAGCTCCACTTGTTGATGCCCTGGTTCTGTGTGTGTGTGTGTGTTATCATCTCACCTCTGCATTTCTGAGTGTATGTGTTTACATTATGATTGATTTATTGTTTGTTTGTTTTTTTGACAAATGTAAAAAAAGGCTCTGTGTTATAGTCACCAGTTAATTTTTGTGTGTGTGTAAGTGTGTTTGTGTGTGAGTGGGCGTGTATGTTTTTTTTTTTTTTTTTTGCACTGAGGATGTTTTACAGTATCATCCTGTAATTTCTGTCTGTTTTTTTCTGCATTATGGCTGATTTATTGATTGTATTTGACAGATAAAAAAAAAAGTTGCTCTGTTTTTTGGTCTGTCCCATTCATTTTCAATTCAATTTTGTCTGCGAATACCAAAGGTGACGCTTTTTTTTTTTTTTATGACCACTTATACTTGTCTGATAAAGCCCAATTTTTTTTATTTATTTTTCTATTTCTTTTTTTATGTTCAGATAGCAAATGGAGTAAAGTCACCAAGTCTTGTACTGTTCAGATAAAGGAAACCATTTTTATTAAATGAGGAAAATTTATTTCAGTCAAAAATGACCGAATACCATAGGAGGGTTAATAGAATTTTCTAAAACACTTTGTTCTCGTAACTTAGGTGAGAATCATATAACCCCAATTTTATGAGCTCCCTTTCAAAAATGACAAACATAACAAGACTATATCAGAAACTGAAAGAAAAAAAGATACCAATTCAAATTGCCCTAATCAAAAACCTTTATTTTAGTCTTAACATCCTGAGACCCGAGCATGACTGTTGTGTGCATTTTCCATTGCCCTTTTTCATTTGTAGCTAGTAGCACCTAATAAACATGCAAAAAATAAAATAATAATTCTATAGTTATAAAGTTTTCCTAAAAATGGATGGCAACATATGTGGACAGTGGGACTAGGTTGTGAAATGTTAAATAATACCAAGCTATAGAAAGTCAGATTTTTTTTTTTTCAATCGAATTGTTTATTTATGTTTCTAGGAGTGTTGGTTATTCATGTTTTTGAGACATTACAGACATTACATCAGAAATTAGCATAATTAATTCTGATTCAAAGTAATGGCCAGCATCATCCAATCACTGCCAACTATGTTAAAATAAAAGTATAAATTCGGAATCTATGTACTGATTACCATTGTGCCATGTCTACCAAATATGTCAAGTGGTCCAAACATCATCTGCAGCTTTGGATTTGAAGTTTTGATTGAATGTGCTTAGCTGATTAGAGAGCTATAGGATCCTCCCTTGCTCCCTATTTAGTGAATGACTAAACCTCCAGTGTGCTGTCAGTCTGCACTGGTCTCAGAACAGTTCGAAATGCACCTTATTTTGATCCTAACTCCATTTAGATCCTCTGAAAGTAACATTTTTCAGCTTTTGGATGAACCCATTGATTTTCAATATGATAATGCACAGTAAAGATAGGATTTCTAAGGAAAAATGCACTGAAGTACACATTAGTGTACACTGTGTTTAGCAATGTGAAAAGTCCACAAATGGTGGTAAAACTGTGGAGTTTTTTCAATATAAATGTTCAATAAGATCAAACAACGTATGAATACAATCATAAAGACAAGTACAGGTTAAGGAAAAAAATAAACAAATAAAATAAATAAAAATAAAATATGTATAAACCATCCAAAATGTATGCATAAATAAGATAAAGAAGACAAATAATCGAAAAAATTAAAATAAATATATTTTTAACATATAAATGATGTTTTTTTAATTTTTTTATTATAAGTCATGGGTCAGGAAAGTTCTCATTTTAGCATATAAGAAAGGATATACAATTTGTATTAATAACGCATATGAACTAATTATAAATGCATTTATTGCTAAAACTGTGGAGGATGTGATTCCCCTTGTTTTTACTGGTCAAATACAATCTATAAAATCCACAATGCATAGAAATGAAAGGGTGAGACTATAAAACATCAAGAGTGCAAATGATACATACCCACACACAGGAAAGGATTAAGCACTGGGCCGTTGCCCAGGGGCCTCTAAACCCAAAGGGCCCCGAGCTCTAAATCAATTATTTATTTATTTTGAGATATCTATTATAAATACACGTAATGTCAGCCTTATGTAAAATACCATTTGTTATGCTGAATGCGTGCTGGACGACTTGAGTGCACGCTCAGGGAATCTGCGTCTCATATAAATTCATATAAGCAACAGAATTCATGCAACAGTATGGAGGACTTTAAAATGTTTAAGTCCTGCATGCATTTAATGTTTAATGATAAAGCAAAAGATGCCTTAATACCCTAAATATGTGCACGGTAACCTTTTGTAATATTTAATTAACCGCGAGAGTTCACAAATGGTTATTCTGTTATTTGTCGGGAGTCGGGACTCAGGAATAAAGAAAGTTTATTGCCATGGATGTGTCAAACACAATCTCAGATTAACACGGAATAAAGTGAGCTATGAGCCTAAATAGCGCAATACATAGATCTTCAAATTATAAAATCACATTAAAGGAGCAATATGTAACATTGATATCAAGTGTTTAAAATGAGTACTGCAGTCCAATTCAAAATATTGGAGAGAGTTGTCTACCCGCCCCCTCCACCCCAGACTCAAAGCTCACGTGGGTTGCCAGGTTGAGGACGCGCAACAGGAACGAGCAAACTGGCAATGGCAAGCGATGAGCCTTACACTGTAAGTTGATCAGCTAATGTATACCTATACAGTCACATTTTTATTGTTTGCAAATTATAAACCAGCTCATGTGGATTTTTTATAACTCTGTCAATGTTAGCTATAAAATGTATTGCTGGCTTCCATGGCTGCATGAGTCAATTCAATCTGTAAAAGTTTTCACAAATCCAGTTTTGTATGAAACTAGTGTTTTTTCTATCATAATTATCTTGTGTTTGCAGAATGTGACCTCTCAAAGCCTATAACACTGATTTTTCAGGTAAACTGTTGACTACAGAACTCAAAAAAGGGTTAAGAGACAAAAACTGATCTGTGAAAAATCACAAATCATGAAGGTCTTTTTGAGTCTACTATGACCTGTCTAGTTGTCAGTTTTTAGAATTATAAGCTGATTTCTCTGATGGCCTTATCCATTGACACAGCCTATATTGTAATTATTACACAAGGCAATGGGGGTAGAGCAGTAAGATGCAATCAAACACAACCAAATGCAATTGTGAAAGGTTTCACAAATCAGGCTCTATCTAATACAAGAGAATATGCATGAACCCAGATTGGGTGTTTACTAGAAATAACCATTAAAAATGAAGAGCGCTTATTTTTCACCTTCCCAACTCATGGACATAAAAGAGTTGACAGGAAACAAACTGCTGTGAAAAAATATCACAAATCAGACTGGTCAAGATGAGAGTGGTTTCAGTATTCTAAGTGTTCAACTTTTGAAGCTATTTGGATTAGAAAATGAAGAGCTGTAAAATTTAAATTATCGATTGCGGAGCAGAGGATAATGTCATTCGAATTCACAAATCATGATGAATCACATGCAACATTATTTACATGTCTATGACAGTGCATAGCAGGTTTATAGCCAATCGAAGTCTGAATTTCAAACCGCAAACTATCTTTACCGAGGTGGCCCACAACCTGTAGGTTTGTCGGGGTCCGTCGGACTCAGATCAGGTTGAAGTCCTCTAAACATGTGCAGAATAACTGAATAGTGATTTTGGTATCTGAATACAGTGCACATCGCTATTAATAATGCATTTTGTTCTGGTTCATAATTAAAAAGTACATATAATTGGCCATGTAAGACATTGCTCCAAACTTTTCTTCCGTCAATTTGAAAAATCCAACCAAATCTGGAAAGCGTCCAGTAGCGCATAAAGGTGAACGTAGTCAGGTCATGGGGGGCCTCCATGGTGTACCGGCCCATGGGCCTCTCAGTTCTTAATCCGTCCTTGCCCACACACAAAAATTAACTGGCAATACTATAACATAGAGCTAATTATATACTATAACATAGAGCATTTTTTTTATTATTATTATTTGTCAAATAAAGTAAAAAAAAAAAATAATTTAAAAATAAAAAATTCAGCCACAATGCAGAACACACACAGAAATGAAAGGGTGAGACCATAACACATCCACAATGCAGAAAACAGACACACACACAAACACACACACATTTACTCATTTTACAACCAGGGATAAATTAGTGAATCTCTGCAGCCATTTACTGGATATACTTGTCAGTTCATGTAATTTTTGGCAGCAATCTACCTCAAATGCATGCACACACACACACACACAGATCAAAGGCTGAGTTTGAGACAGTTTACTTTATCAATGGTGGAAAAGTGTTCAAATTTGGCTGTAATCATAATGTGGCATCATTGCAAAAACTGACACTTCAAAACATCACCTCAAACAAAAAAATTATTTGACAAAAAGTAGTCTTTGATAATGTCTAAATATATATATCCAAATGCAGAACTTGAAATAATATCTACAAATTATCTTCTCTACAACCAGGGATGAATTAGTGATCTCTGCAGCCATTTAGTGTTTAAAACTTGTCATTTAATTTGATTTATATATATATATATATATATATATATATATATATATATATATATATATATATATATATATATATAAAATAATAAAAATAATAATCATTTCCAGCAGACGGCAGCAATCTGCCCCAAAGAATGACATGAAATAGTTTTCCTCATGCATGAACTTATTAACTTGTTATAAAAGTATTAGGTGAAAATAACAAAATCTGTTATTTTATGACAATGAATGGTGTAATATAGTAATTTACAAGTAAATAAACAGAATCAGAATGAGCTTTATTGCCAAGTGTTCTCACGTACACAGGGAATTTGTTTTGGTGATAGGAGAAACAAGTACACACAGAACATTACAGTGAGACACAGAATATAAAACAAGGTAAGAGTATAAACAGACATACAAATAATAGGACATATAACAGAATGGCATATGTACATGTGCCAGTGGTAATGTATGTGCAAGGTAGGTGTATGTACAGTTATTGAATTAAATATGTGAATTTACATATGTACATGAGATAAGTATTTACATTATTGCACTATGGGGGAGTCCTGAGGCAGTTTAATTGTTCATGAGGAAAATGGCCTGAGGGTAAAAACTGTTCTTGTGGCTGGATGTCCTGGCACTCAGTGCTCTGTTGCGCCGGCCAGAGGGCAACAGTTCAAAGTGGGAGTGGGCAGGGTGTGTGGGTCCAGAGAGATTCTACCTGCACGTTTCCACACTCTTGAGACATACAGGTCTTGGAGGGTGGGCAGGAGGGCACCAATAATCCTCTCAGCAGTCCTGACTGTCCATTGTAGTTTCCTTCTGTCTGATTTGGTGGCTGAACCAAACCAGACAGTTATAGATGTACACAGGACAGACTCAATGATGGCCGAGTAGAACTGTGTCAGCAGCTCCTGTGGCAGATTGAACTTCCTCAGCTGGCGAAGGATGTACAACCTCTGCTGAGCCTTCTTCACAATGGAGTCTATGTGGGTGTCTCACTTCAGGTCCTGAGAGATGGTAGAGCCCAGGAACCTGAATGACTCCACTGCTGCCACAGTGCTGTTCAGGATGGTGAGGGGGGAGTGTGGGGGGATTTCTCCTTAAGTCCACTATCATCTCCACTGTTTTGAGCGTGTTCAGTTCAAGGTTGTTGTGACCGCACCAGACAGCCAGCTGATCAACCTTCCGGCTTTATGCAGACTCGTCACTGTCATGGATGAGGCCGATGACTGTGGTATTGTCTGCAAACCTCAGGAGCCTGACAATGGGGTCTTTTGCAGTGCAATCAATCAAATCAAATCAAATCAAATCACTTTATTGTCACACAGCCATATACACAAGTGCAATGGTGTGTGAAATCATTCGTGTACAGGGAGAAGAACAGTGGAGAGAGAATGCATCCCTGAGGAGCACCAGTGCTAATAGTGAGGATCCCATATGTCAGTTTCCCCAGTCTCACTAGCTGCTGCCTGTCTGTCAGAAAGCTGGTGATCTATCGACAGATTGGGGTGGGCACAGAGAGCTGGGTCAATTTGTTTGAGTGAAGATCAGGCATGATGGTATTTAAGGCTGAACTTAAGTCCACAAATAGGATCTTTGCATAAGTCCCAGGTGTGTCGAGGTGTTGCAGGATATAATGCAGTCCCATATTGACAGCATCATCCACAGACCTGTTTACCCGGTAAGCAAACTGAAGGGGGTCCAGCGATGTCATTCAGGTAGGCCAAAATCAGTCTCTCAAACGACTTCATGACCACAGACTTAAGAGCGACAGGTCTGTAGTCATTAAATCCAGTGATTTTGGTTTTTTTGGGGACCGGAATGATGGTGAACGTTTGAAGCAGCAGGGAACTTCACACTGCTCCAGTGATCTATTGAAGATCTGTGTGAAGATGGGGGCCAGTTGGTCAGTGCAGACTTTCAGACAGGCAGGTGAAATACCGTCTGCGCCTGAAGCTTTGCTAGTCTTTTTGTTTTACGAAATACCCGGCACACATCCTCCTCACAGATCATAAGTGCAGATTGAGTAGTAGGAGGGGGGAGAAGGGGGGTTCCAGGAGGTGTTGGTGTGTGTGTGTGAAGTGAAGATCAGAGCGGGGGAGGGGTGTGAGACTGGGCTTTTTAAACCTGCAGTAAAACACATTCAGTTCATCAGCCATTAGTTGACTCTCTACAGAGCGAGGGGGAGGTGTCTTGTACTGTTGATGCTTTTCAGGCCTTTCCACACAGATGCAGGATCGTTGGCTGAAAACTGTTTTTTCAGCTTTTCTGAGTAGCTTCTTTTAGCCACTCTGATTTCCTTAGTCAGTGTGTTCCTGGCCTGGTTGTACAATATTTTATCCCCACTTCTGTAAGCATCCTCTTTGGCATGACAAAGCTGTCTGAGTTGTCCTGTAAACCATGGTTTATCATTATTGAATGATAAAAATGTCCTAGTAGGGATGCACATGATATATGATATATGATGTCACAGTATCTGTGAGCTCGTCTAGGTCTGTGGCTGCAGCCTTAGAAACACTCCAATCAGTGCAGTCAAAGCAGGCTTGTAGTTACAGCTCTGCTTCATTGGTCCATCTCTTTACAGTCCTTACTACAGACTTAGCTGATTTTAGTTTCTGCTTGTAGGTCAGGAGAAGGTGAACCACACAGTGATCAGAGAGTCCTAAAGATGCTCTAGGGACAGAGCCATATGCATCCTTTACAGTGGTGTAGCAGTGATCCAGTTTATTTCTGTCTCTGGTGGGGCATGTGATGTGTTGTTTGCATTTTGGCAGATCACTGGTGAGGTTAGCTTTATTAAAATCTCCCAGAATAATAATAAGTGAGTCCGGGTGTTGTTGCTCCATATAAGTAAGATTAAATAAGGGCTAAATACCATAAAATCCCCCCCCAAAATCCACAACTTTAGTGATTTTTTCTTAATTGAAGTTAGTGTTATTACATTTCTTTCATAAAAAATAAGAAATTACTCGATTATTGTTTTCAGGTCAAATTTGGCCCGAAGAGCACAAGTGTGATTCTAAAACGAAGAGTGCCAAAGGGTTAAAGACACTTATGTGGCACATGCCTAAGGTACAGTAATATTAGACCAGGGACAGAGCTTCTTGGGCAAGAGCAATATATGGGGTAGTCTTGTTCTGAAGGAAGTAAAAGAAATACATACTTTTTAAAATAAGTTTTTTGCTTTATTCATTTTGTAACTTAAGGAAGTTGGAAGTCTCTCAAGTCCCGAGACCTACAACTATGATGCTACGTACCTGAGCATCACGCTTTGTAATAAATAAATGCTTACCCAGTAATCACAAATAACTGTGATTACACCATGGCACCCCCCTTTGTGTGGCGCCCCTATCCATTGCATACATTACATATATAGTTTTTGCGCCTCTTGTCGATGGGACCCATTACTTTTCTAAATTCAATAAAACATTTATTTACAGTGATTTCTGAGGCAAATTTATACTTGCATAAAAGGTACCAATCTTTGAAAAGGGAATTAGCAACATTTGCTACTCAAATTACTGCAATAACGCTCCCTATTAAAGAGCATAATAATGGAAGCCATATTCTTTGTGTAATTTCTGCACCACTGTTTTCAAAGGCCCCGTTTGCACCTGGTATTACAATGCGTCTCCGGGGTCGTTTACACCTGGTCGTTTAAATGCTTCTACTGTGACCACTTGTGTTCAGATTTGGAGGGGAGGGTCTCTGATACATGACGACATACATCAATCACTTTGTCAGCGTGTTAATGCATGATATTAAAGCACAACAAAGTCAGAAAAGACAAAGGGTGTGTCTCAGTCAGCTCCCTAGTTCCCTATGTCATGAATCAATATATCGTGACATGAACACGAATTCGGGCACTGGCAAGGGTGTTCATCAACTGAACACTGGGACAGTTATTGCTGCCTTCATGTGCTATCGAAATGATCTAACTTCCCACTTCTGAAGTGGTAATTACGAGTACGTTGCATTCAAGTGCTATGTTGTTAATTCATATAAGGAACTTTTATTTTATTCTTTTTATTTCAGAGGTACTTTTATTTTGATGATAATGGAATTTTGGTCAAATACAAGCTATTTTTACGGTGTAAAACTGTACAACATGCATTAAATACTTGCTGATATACATACTGTAAATGAATATGACCAAAACGGTAAGCGCTAACAATTAGCTGTATTTAGAAAAATGAATAAAACCTGTCATTCACAACAGAAACCGTAGCCTCCTCTGCCATGTTGAAAGTTTAAGACACCTCCCATCTCGGAAACTCAGGCATCAAAATTATCTCCGAGTTTCCCAGTCATAATTACGACTTGAGGGGTTGTTCATGTGCAACTTCCGAATGGGAAACTCGTATTTACGATAATTCCGATAACACGTGAAGGCAGCATGTTACTTAATAGAGTGCAACAGTCTGGTTCTGGAAGTAAAAATCCCATTAATTTATCTCATAGACTAATTTCAATGATAACTTATAAACCTTTAAAAACAGACCTACTGTGAGCAACGAGGTTGTTCACCGATGGTATATGCTTCCGTCGAAGCCATCCGTCTGCGTTATTTCAACTTTATTGTTTAAATATTGTGTTTGATAGCGGGATTCATGATAAATAACTACATCACCCATGGTACAGCAGAGAAAGATCCACCAATCAGAGATATGCGGCCAAGGAAACCCACGAAACTTTCCTCGGAATGACTGGACGCTCCCATGACGCACTGTGAATGACATAATTGAGTCAGTCTCCATTTACCCTTAAACTACATATATAGTTGTACATATGGGAATATTTTAAAATAAACATAATATGGTTTCTATACTTATAATCAACAACCCAAAATCAATAGTTTTATATATTTCCATCATTTTTTATTCAATGACATCATTCGCTATGCTTCATGGGATTGTAGTCCATGCCCTCATGAAAGATGATAAGTACACAGCCTTGTACCCTTGTCTTTATGTCTGATTTTCAAATAATTTTTAGCCTCAAAAAAAAGTTTGTGATGTAATTCTCCTTGGAGCTGGTTGGTTTGGTTCATGGCTTACAACTCTTTTATGAAGGATTTTATAAAAAGTCTATGGAAGACATTAATGGGGAAAATACTTCCGGAACCCAGATAGCCGAAAAAGTGGGCGGTCACTGTTGCGCTCTATTACCTGCCACACAATAACAAGCTCGCTCACTCAAGCACAGCTGTTATTAGTCAACACCATCACTTTATAAATTATACTTTCGTTCACTTTCTTGGAGATATTCAAACGTATAGTGTTATTATGAAAGATAAATGGCATTAAATATATAAAAATATAAAGGAGTATATTTTAAATGAAAAACTCTAATATTTAAAAGATTGTTTCCCTTTCATGGTCATTATGGTTAAAAGACATTATAAACAACATCTCTTTTAAAGAGAAAATAAGGCTTTGACACCATATATTTACACTTGTGCTCATCTTCTAACGACTTGAGAGACTTCAGAAGACATGACGACATTTCCGGTAAGGGAACATAAGGCTTGTTCGAAATGCCAAACGCCTCGCCTTGAAAGTAGACGAGAGTCAGGGGAGGAGTGAAATAAAAGCTGTCAAGTCAGACAGTTCTCACTTCTCGTAGTAGATCAGACACCTTTGAGATATAAGGAAGATATCATGGGATTCACGTTCATACGCTTTTGGCGGATCGCAACTTAACAGTGCATTACTGCCACCTGCTGTTGCTGGTAAAGTGGGAATAATTTAAATTCTGTTTCTTTCAAATGGAAATAAATATGATGAAAAAGACACTCAATGTACATGTAATATAATTTCCCCCTTAAGACGTGTCTTTTTGTAACGTAGCTGCTGGCACTGGCAATGACGAAGACGAATTGAAGAACCCAAGTGCAATTTATTAAACAAAAGTGAAATCCAATAAAACCCTAACTATAAACTTGAAGCATAAACATGAACTTGATTAGACATAAACATGAACTTGACATGAACTTGACATGAACTTGACATGAACTTGACATGAACAGCATACCAAACATTTACAATACTTGAACAAGGACAATGGAAAACATGAGGGTTTAAATACATGGACATGGGAGAACAAACCAATGAACAAACAGATCTCTAAACAAGATAATTAAACAATAAACCAATGAAAACAAGACACATGAACATGGAGGGAAAACAGGAATCACATGATTAGGGAACCACATGACATGAACCAGGAACTAGAATTTTCAAAATGAAAGACATGAAATACAACAATCAACAAAATACACATGACATATCCACCCCACTAAGGGGCGGCTCGCAACGCCCCAACACATGAACAAAACACATAAAACATGACATAAATGTCAAAGTTCAATAGGGAGCTGGGGAGTGTTCTTGAGGCATGGATTGGCAGGGCGTGGAGCATGGGATCAAGGCGGGGCCCATGGGGGGTGGAGCCATGAGAGGCTTGAGGGGCAGAGCCATGGAAGGCGGAGCTGTGAGAGGCTCAAGGGGCAGAGCCATGGGGAACTGGATACCCGGAGAGTAGCCGAAGAATCGAAGGGCCAGGGTGGAGCCGGAGGCAGGGAGGACCAAGGCGGCGCCGGAGGCTCGGAGGAGCAAGGCGGAGCTGGGGGATCGGAAGACTGAGGTGGAGCCGGTGGGACTGAGGACCAAGGTGGAGCCGTAGGGAAGGAGGTCCCCGGTGGAGCTGATGGATTGGAGGGACATTTACATTTACATTTATTCATTTGGCAGACGCTTTTATCCAAAGCGACTTACAAAAGAGGAACACATAAGCAAATCATTTTAAGGAGACAGTAGTACGAAAAGTGCCATATTACAAAGTTTCACTAACATCAGAATAGCATTCAAAACAGATTAAAGTGCAACAAGGAAAATTTTTTATTTTTTTCCCTGACGTACACGGAGGAGCTGAATTGCTGGGTTCATTGTTTGGTCAAGTATTTCTGTAACATAGCTGCTGGCACTGGCAATGATGAAGACGAAGACAAATTGAAGAACCCAAGTGCAATTTATTAAACAAAAGTGAAATCCAATAAAATACATAAAAACTGTTAAAAAATCAAACATTTTAAAAGAGAACAAAACATCATGGCTGTTTTAGCCAGTGAGCATTAAGCTGTGTTGTCAGCAAGTAATTTCCCACCATGCCTTGACTCAGCACAGTCAAAGGAGAGCAACTATGCCCGACTGCACCGCCTGGCATGGCCGCCTCGCTGTCGTGAGAGTTTTGTGACAAACGTCAGCATGACATCAGAGCAAGTCGGATTACACTCGGACCTCGGTCACCGGTGATTGGTGCTGCACAGATTTTGCTCTTCTCAAACGAGCCTACTGTGAGCAACAATGCTCCCTGGTTTTTGCCGTGCATTGTGGGATTTTTAGGGAGCGAAAATTTCAGTGCACTGAAATGATTTTGCAATTGAGGCAGCCCTTTAAATGACCGACTCCCTGATCAGTGCCCTGACTACTGAACTAGGGAGCTGATTGAGACACCCCCAAAGAAAGCATGAAAAAAAAACGGTGCGCTGTTTCTCCCAAATGCAGTTGAAATTTAATTTAAGCACAAACGCAACACGTCAAGCAGAATTACCCGTTATTTTAGTGTATTACCTTAAAGGAGCTTCAGGTGTTCGTGCTTGTCATCTTGTTGATATCAGACACAATAAAGAAGATCTGTGAAGCTCTTGTGATTGTGATCTGCTTTTGTAAATTTTCTGATTGGATGGTTATTTCCTTTTTAAAGCCGCTCATAAACGGCAAAGTTTAAGCTCTTGTTTTAGCACAGCAGTTGATTGACAGGTAAGGGGTGGTGCTTTCCTGCGGCCGGTACGCATTCAGGATGGATTGCTGTTTACACCTCATATGCAATGTGGACACATTCGTACAGTATGTGGTTTCTGTGATCTGATCACAAAACGTTTTAGAACCTGTTTACAGACCTGTATTTAGGGCTGACCACCACTTGTGATCAGATCCCTCGAAACGTATCTTAATACCAGGTGGAAACGGGACCAAACAGATTCTGGAAAACTCCCTGTCTTCCACTGGTTTTACAAACAGATAGTTGGTTGAGCCTGTGTTGCTGTGTCGGGCTGGACGGGCCACTCAACCAAAGAAATGTTTTGATAGGACCACAGAGCCACAGTGTCATTTTTCTGTGAAATCAGTCTACAAATGGCTTATTGCTGACTTTGCTATTAAGATGGGATACCAGAGAAAATTTTAACTGTTTCAGAGCTTTTCATCTGGAAAGCATCTTCTAAACATCTTAAAAAGATCAGATTAACAATCATTCTAAATCATAAACGCTTTAAAGACATCTGCTGAATGTCTTATTGACATCCGAGATGAAATGTCTTGATGTGTTGAAGTAGATGTATTGAAGATGAGCAAACAACCTAAAAAATACATCTTCCACATGTAAACACACATCAAATAGAGGTCTGGGTGATGTACGTGTGCTATCAGGGTTAAGTATTTAAGGTCAGGTCAAGGACAAAATACCAAATTCAACTCTTGAATAGTTTATTGAGAGAATTCGTATGATTCATTTTGAGAGAGTTCCAAATTCTGTTGAGGTATGAGAGTGTATTAATGGGCTTTATTTCCCAGAATAAATTGGGACATGGTGCCATCGATTTACCATGGATTTTTGTTACTTTGGATTACCATGTAAAATACCATGGTATATGAATATTCAATGTATCAAAGTACCATGGCATAACAGTACATCTGATCCCATCACGTTGCCACAGTATTTTTGTAATGTCATCCTTGCGACATATTATCTTTAATCTCAAATGCTTACCATGGTTGAACTTTGGTTTTTATTTATAAAAAGAAATGTATACATTGTATATTCTTAATTGTTGCGTGGTGGCATTCTAAGTTATTTAAGAAGTTGTTTGAGGCACAAGGTCATATTCTTTCAATGTCAAATGTAATGAAACGAGTGCAGACTTACAGAGCTGAGAGAGGTGTATGGAGGTGGCTGCATGAACATAGTGAGTGTTGAGTGCAGCAAAAGAGACACTGTAGGGTTTCTTTCTATGTACAATAATGTGAATATATTGCATATGGCATTTATGTTTAGATGCCCATTGCTTGAAATAAATTATTTATAAGAGTTTATTTGACATATGAAGGTTACAATCATGTGTGTTTGCATGCATGAGTGCATGCATGCATGCATGCACGTAAGCAATGATAAATTTGCCTCTGCACAAAGCAGCATGACATCTGCGCTCATTTGATTTGAATATTCAGTTAAAGATAGAAAAAAAAATATTAATGAGCTATCAGAAATATCTTTTAAAATGGATATGGGTTTTATACACTGATCTCAGTGGTTTTATACCATGCATTATGTGCTGAGTATAATTTAACTTGACTCAGCCATGTGATCTTTGTCCTCTGGTCTTTATAGGCTACAGCATGTTATATCTGTATTGGAAGGGGAAAGGGTTTTTTTTGCATGACGGAGATCAACTAATAACAATAAAAATAAAATAAAAATCTATAGTTTATGCCTTGCAATTTGTGTGTGTGAATGCTCTTTCTTATTGTGTACAGTTGTGGTCCTGCTACCCTGAGAGTAGCCTATATATTGGTTGGCTCTTTTCTTCTGGTATGATATGATACCTCATCACAGTTCCTACTGAAGGCTGTGCAATGCATTTGGCATCTCCCTGTCACCACACAGTATGCCTCTTTTACTCATTTGTGTGTGTGTGTGTGTGTGTGTGTGTGTTTGTGTGTGAGTGTGAGTCAGTGTATATGCCTATGGTCTGTTAAAGTGGGTGTTTTATACAGCTTTAAGTCTCTGAAGTGAATGTTCATATAGCCTTTGTACTGTATTACCTCTATATTATTTCCCGCCCGATAGACTTTTGTGTTCTGGATATGTCCCTCCCTAGTTTTTATAGATAGACTTTTTTATGACATCATCTACTGGAGATATAAATAGACAAATGATTTCTCAGGGGTCATAGCAGCTCAGAGCTGTTCAGCATAAAGTATCCCCTTAGTCCATGTTGGCACTTCAGTACTATCGACTGCTAATGTATTAATCTCATGAAGCCTGTCTAGAATATGTCTAGGTCATATTCCAACCTGAAATCAAAAGAAAATCAAGAAATTATATTCTGCATAAAGAAAATAAAGCTGATTATTTTAAGTACCTTTAAGTTTTTTTTTTTTTTTGTTTTTTTTTTTGTGTTTAGTAATGAAGATTTTGGGTGGAGAGAGGAACAGAAGGAATTTCAAATGAATGAAGACTACTCTGTACATACACTAAGATAAAAATGAATTCAGGTAAATTGGGACAACTGCTAAAGTGGGACACTTAAGATTACTGTGATCATTGAAATGATCGACAATTCCTCAGATTCCTTGAACTTGCTGTTGATAGTTTCTGTGAAGTGATTATCTTAATGGTGGGGTCTTTGCATAAATTGCTGTTCCACTCGAGAACACTATTACAGAGGCCATTCTTTGTTAGTACAGCAGAGAGTACCTCAGCCTGTCATGCAAAAACCTTGGGTTTGGTTTCCTGACAAGGAGGTTTCCTCTTTTAGGGCTGCTAAACAACTTGCCTCACCTGAAGAAAATGCAAGTTTAATTTCATTAAACACATTTTTATTAGTGTATGTGCCCTGGGAATCAAACCCATGATCTTGGCATTGCTAGTGCCATGCGCTATCAGCTGAGCAACAGGAACCCTATAGTTAACCCTTCAAACTTAAGAACAGTGAATACTTGAGATGGCAGGATCCAAGCGCAGTTTAATGAAAATACAAAGAAAACTCAAAGAAACACAAAAAACTACACACTAGAGAATACACTACCAGTCAAAAATTTTGAAACACTTACTCATTCTTTATTGTAATTTTTTTTCTTTACATTTTAGAATAATAGTAAAGTCATCAAAACTATGGAATAACATAAATGGAACTATGGGAATTATGTTGTTACTAAACAAAATAAATCAAAACTGTGTTATATTTTAGCATCTTCAAAGTAGTCACCCTTTGCCTAGAATTTGCAGACATGTACTCTTGACATTTTCTCAACCAACTTCTTGAGGTATCACCCTGGGATGCTTTTTAAACAGTATTGAAGGAGTTCCCATCTATGTTGGGCACTTATTGGCTGCTTTTCTTTATTATTTGGTCCAAGTCATCAATTTCAAAAACTTTTTTTTAAAGTACAATTTTTGTTTTATAATGAAATAAATGAATATGGTGGCACAATTATATTTTTGTCTACAAAACTAATTTCAAACATGTAAGCATACGCCTTCAGATCAAAAGATTTTTAAGATCATGAGAAACATTTCAGTCAAGTGTTTCAAAACTTTTGACCGGTAGTGTATAAAAAGAAAAAGAGACTTTAATCTGTCTCACTGCAATGACAAACAGCTGTTAGAGACAATCAATGACAAGTGATGACCCTCACCATTCTCATCTCCCGATCTCACTCTCCATTCACAAGCCGGCGCTCAACCATGCCCCCCCCCCACATACCCCCATCGCCCGACTCAGGCCAGGGAGCCATCCGGCCTGCCCAGTGCTCCCCACCCATTTCTGGAGAGGAAGTCCACAACAGCCATCTGTGCCCCTGGCCTGTGGACCACCTCGAACTTAAACGGTTGGAGGGCCAGATACCAACTGGTCATCCGCATGTTGGTATCCATCATGCGATGGAGCCACTGGAGCGGGGCATGGTCCGAACAGAGAGTGAAAGCCCGTCCCAGGAGGTAGTATCGAAGGGTGTGGACTGCCCACTTGATGCCCAGACACTCTTTCTCAATGGTGCTATACCTCTCCTCCCTCGTCGAAAGCTTCCGGCTGATGTACAGCACCGGGTGATCCTCCCCCTCAACCACCTGGGACAACACAGCTCCCAACCCCCTGTCTGATGCACTAGTCTGTAAAACAAAAGGGAGAGCAAAATTAGGAGAATGTAACAACAGCCCGCAACAAACTGCAGCTTTCACCTGCATAAAAGCCTGTTGGCATGGCTACATCCACTGGACTTGGTCTGGGGATCCCTTTCTAGTGAGATCAGTCAGCGGGCTGGTGACATCCGAATAATTAGGCACAAACCCTCTATAGTAGCCAGCCAGCCCCAGTTTCATCTCCTTTTAGTCTTAGGTCTTGGGCAGGCCACAACCACTGTGGTCTTATCAATTTGGGGATGCACCTGCCCATGACCCAAGTGGAACCCCAGATACCGTACCTCCACTCATCCAATTGAGGACTTCTTGGGGTTTGCTGTGAGTACCACCCGTCACAGTGACCTCAGAACAGCCCTCAGGTGCTGCATGTGCCGCCTAAGCAGAGTGAAGTCGGAGGACTCTGTCCATAAGGTGCTGGAACTTAGCTGGGGCCCGAACAAACTGAACAAAAGCATCACGAATTGGTGTGAGCCAAACAGTGTGGAAAAGGCCATTTTTTCGCATTACATTTGCATTAAGGGGATCTGCCAATAACCCTTTGTCAAATCCAGTGTCAATTAAAAGGAGCCGTGTCCAACCGATCGAGCAGTTTGTCAATACGAGGCATTGGATACGCATCAAATTTAGACATCGCGTTGACTTTTCTATAATCCACACAGAACCAGACCGAGCCATCACTCTTCGGAACCAGCACCACCAGGCTGGCCCAGTAACTATGAGATTCTTCTATTACCCCCATTTCGAGCATGGCTTTTAATTCTTCCCAAACCACATTTTTTTGTGCTCAGGTAATCGGTAGGGATGACTTCATACCACTACCCCTGGGTTTGTTTTGATATGGTGTTCTATGAGGTTTGTATGACCGGGAAGAGGCAAGAACACATCTGAAAATTCTCTCTGCAACCGGGCCTCATCCATGACTTGCGATGGTGAGATGTGGTCTCCGCAAGTGACCGGGGTGCTTCGATTGGCTTTTAAATTCACCTCCAGTCCGAGCTTCTCCCTCTTTGGAACCCCTGTTAGACAGCTGAGATTAACGTTCTTGATCCTGTAGCAAATTCTCCTGTGAAAGCTGGCCCAATGTGTGGAGCTTTGCTCTCAGGTCAAGAATGTACTGAATTTAGTTTTTGCTGTTTGAAGGTCCCTCTTCCCAACGTCTAAGACCCCGCGAGGCTTACGCCTATACAATAATTCAAACAGGGAGAACCCTGTGGAGGCTTGCGGATATCACCATGCACACACCTGACCTTCACCCTGTGACTAGCACCCAGAGCCTCATCTTGAACCAGGCATTGATAAATGGAGATTTGTCTGCAATCTGAATCCACCAAGGCCTGGTATGTAACCCCCCATAATACTCATGGGTATGTGGTACGTCCCAGCTCGATCGAGGGTGGCCTGTGGTGCATCAGGGATCCAAACCAATGTCCCCACCTCCATCACCGGGCATTGGTCCCGCAAATGTCCGGGCTCCCCGAAGCTCCAGCAGGCCGGCCCAGTCTTCACGCCGGCAGCAGGTTTACCAACCTGGGAGTAAGAGCAGAGAGGGACAGGGGAGACCGGCAGGTAGTACAGTCCCTGAAGCCGGGGAGCCGGTTTGGGAGGGGCAACCCACCGTTTCCGGGGAGGAGGAAAAGGAGGGGGAGACAGGGGAGAGAGAGAGAGAGAGAGAAGGATCTTGGGGCACGCCGGCTCTCGAATATGCCACTATGTGGTCCTCTGCCAGCTGGATGGCCATTTGGAGCGATGCCGTGCGGTGGCACTGGACCCACTCTGCCATCCCTCTCAGAAGTCGAGCAATAAACTGCTCCAGTACCACCAGATCGATCACAGTCCCGACGTCGTGTTGCTCTGCCAGGCAAATGGGCGGCTGTGCTTGCCGAGGATAAGTGACCGGAAACGTTGCCGCTGTCGCTCCGGTGTCCGGCCGACCCTTTGCAGGGGGGCTTTCTTTAAATCTGCGTACACCAGGAGGTTCTCAGCTGGTAACTGCTGTGCCACGAGTTGGGCATCCCCAGACAGCAGTGGTAATAAGCAGACCACCCACTGGGTGCTCAACCACTCAAAGAGCTCCAAGAAGGTCTACGGATCATCTTGGGTCCCAATCTTGACTTGACAAACTGTCCTGAACAAAATAGCAGTTTCAAAGCATTACAAGAATAGCAGAAACTAAACTGAATTCGTAAATGTATGGCTAGTTACCATGGTCCAGTTAGCCCCTACTGGTGTATGGCTTAACTACAACATTCTGGGGTCAATATGTTTATACTCCATTGACAGACATTCAGAAGTAGCAGTTGATGAAAAGTTTTTGATGAAATAAATTTTTTTTTCAAGCATTATTTTCACAGAACATTGCTACATGCATGTTTCATTTGCAAAGGTACAGTATGTGCAGTTATGTCGAAAATAAAGAGCAAAAAATTAATCAACTACTACATACTGAAGAATGAATAGGTAGTTTGCCATTTCGAAAATACCCTTTCTTATTGCTACTACTTTTAGAACTACCGCCTTGATTGGATGATAATGAGGAACTTTCTCAGGTTACAGATGTCATACCTTTACTGTGTAATGTAAACAAGTTATTCTCTCTCTCTCTCTCTCTCTCTCTCTTTCATTTTCTCTTACCTCATTCTGAGAGATGGCCTAGCACAGTAATCTGAAAACATTTTAAAGCTCCACTCACAGACCCACATCTCAACCACTGTTTCAGCTGCTGCTGTGAAAGCAGACATCTACTGTTTCCATTGATCTATGGCTGCCCTGTGCCGCAGATTGATTTTTAAATGGTGGTTTAAAAGATCCATTTTTTTTTGTCTTTTTTTTTTTTTTTTTTTTTTTTTACATGCGTAAAAGAGAGTGAGAGACAATTGTTTGTAAATCCAGCACAGGATCAAAACTGTTAATTATGTAATTGTGTTAGATGTTACTTACAGCCATCTTGAAATTAATCTCTGACATTAATGGCCAGCAATCTGACACACTCACACTCACACACACACACACACACACACACACACACACAGAGAGAGAGAGAGAGAGAGAGAGAGAGAGAGAGAGAGGGACATCTGAAAATACATTTTGAGACACTGATATATAATCCATGTGTGTGAATATTCAATTCAGAATCTCACATTAGGCACATGGTTAGCCTAATACAAAAGCTAATGATTTCCAATTAATAGAACTAATATAGCACATAAAGAACTCAGTCAGTAATCTTCATGATATTCATATAACCATGAACATAATAATAACTGTTAAATTAAAACCATGAATCAGCTGGAACTGTCAAGAAAATTTCTGGGTCATATTTCACCTCGAAAACAAAAGAAAGAAATAAGAAATTTGATTTTGCATAAAGAAAATGTAGCTTTATATTTTAACGGTGCACTCAATAATTTTTTTCATCATGGAAACAGTTTATCTCCTAAAGATATGAATTATAATTTTGCGATATATGTAGGAAATCATTACCACTCACATTAAAGTGAAGTCATATCAGTAACACTATAAAAGCTGTTTTATTCTACATGGAGAGAGTCCGCACATGGGGGCTACCATGTTAGAATCACATGACCAGCCAAATACTAACCCTCCTGTTATTTGACACTTTTACTCATTGATTAAAGTAGTCATGGCTTACTGTGAATTTTAAATTTCTTCAATGGCATCTGAAACTGAAAACTATTGTTTCTAAATTATGCTGTATCCAAGCCACAAGGTGTCAGTGTAAGTACAAGATGACACAAGGCAAAAGTTAGTGCACCTTTAAGACTATTGCAATGTGACATTATTTTAATTAAAAAACCTTAACATTTTCATTAAGGTACACTACCGGTCAAAAGTTTTGAAACACTTGACCGAAATGTTTCCCATGATCTTAAAAATCTTTTGATCTGAAGGCGTATGCTTAAATGTTTGAAATTAGTTTTGCAGACAAAAATATAATTGTGCCACCATATTCATTTATTTCATTATAAATCTAAAATGTAATAAAAAAAAAAAAAAAAAAAAAAAACGTTTTTGAAATTGATGACTTGGACCAAATAATAAAGAAAAGCAGCCAATAAGTGCCCAACATAGATGGGAACTCCTTCAATACTGTTTAAAAAGCATCCCAGGGTGATACCTCAAGAAGTTGGTTGAGAAAATGTCAAGAGTACATTTCTGAAATTTCTAGGCAATGGGTGACTACTTTGAAGATGCTAAAATATAACACAGTTTTGATTTATTTTGGATTTTGTTTTGTCACAACATAATTCCCATAGTTGCATTTATGTTATTCCATAGTTTTGATGACTTTACTATTATTCTAAAATGTGAAAAAAAAAAATTATAATAAAGAATGAGTAAGTGTTTCAAAACTTTGGCCGGTAGTGTATATGGTTTTATTCGCAATATACCTTTTTCACAAACTGTGATGACGCGTTTCTACCTTATTTATCAGTGTAAATCTTGCAAATGTTTTTATATTATACATTTTTTAAATATTGAGTGTAAATTTATAACATTATGGTTTGTGTTATATTACCCTGGAATTAGTTAAAAAAATTAATTATCACAGCTGAGAGGGGGTTTCTATTACAGCTGCTGAGAGAATGACAGTAAATTTGGCATCTTCTCCCATCTGAGTGTCTTAATCCAACACTCTCTATTTTTCAAATAGAAACTCATTCAAATGCAATAGTGGATTTTTTCTTTTGCTCTTGGAGCAAATGGGTAAGTGAAAATAATATTTGCTGTGATCTCCCATTCACTACCATTCAACGCTGTCGAAGTTTACCCTGCAAACGTTTACTTCCTCCGTTACAAAACACGGAGTGTGAAAAAGGGCTATACAATATACAATTTGGGTCAAAAATGTGTTCTTTATGTAAAATATTGACATGTACTGTTTGTATGTGTAATAAGCTTTGGACAGCAAACTTTTATTACCTAGAGTGTTGCGTTGACACTACTATCTTAATATGGTTCTCAATACTAACGGACGCAGTGTATCACATTTTTACGTGTTACTGGCCCACACCAGTAAAAGCTAAGTGGTAGCAAAACTTTTCGTTTTCACTGCTGAGATGCCATGAAAGGAAATCCATATGATGGATCTCACCACAAATTGAAAATTCCAGGAAGTTCATAAATAATTTATACAAAGTGTAAAATCCTAGAACTCTAGAACTGATCTGTCAGCTTCACTGACATCCCTTTAGATTGGGATTGCATATTATTTGGTGTTGGAAGGTAATTTTATGATTTTTGCTTCACCCAGTTGGAATGATCCACTGTTAAAAAGCAGGCTGGGAGGAGCCTGCCCCAGAGGTAACCATTCTTGACAATTATGGTGTAGTAGCCCAAGGGCCAAAAGGATCAGTGGGATAGCTGAAATGTATCTTCCTTATAAATCTGTCTTTTTCTAAAGATTTGTGAGTTTTAACAATTCGATCTCACGAGAATTCATCACAATTGTATGACGTGGTGAATTCGTACCATTTCGTACAAGTTTGTAACAAGGCTAAAATGGGAAAGGAGGAGGCGGTAACCGGCTGAATGGTCAAAATAATATTTAATGAAACAAAAAGTCACACAACACAAACGCGCACACGGCAGCTGCGTGTGGCTCTCTCTCTCTTGAACTGCTGCATCCAGCTGCACTTATCCCTCTCCTTGGCTGATTAGCCCGATTGAAGGCATAGTCACGGCCAGGCCTCGCCCTCCTCCTCATCACAAAGTTAATCGTATGAAATCGTACGAGTTATACACCCATCAATGAGAGAGGGTTCCCGTAGTATGACTGACACATAACTGCTTTAAGTGCTTATTTTGAGTGCATGCTCTGTTACTCCTTACACTGAAATGGACAATTAATAAAATTAAAATCGTGACATCCCTAGTGTGATTTATTAAACCACTAAAGGCTGTAATATTAGTGCGGAAGAGCTGTGTACTTTGAATGAATGTATAAATCCGACCGCTCATACATATTGAGAATCATTCAAAACATGTTGTATCAGATGACAGAGCAGAGCACTAAGCTACTGTGAACCACACAGCACATGTAAACTATATATTTATATAAATAATTCACAGCATTTGCACTTTAATCTCAACTCAACTTTATTTATAAAGCATTTAAAACAACAGAGTTGACCAAAGTGCTTCACAGTAATACATTTTAAAACATAACATTTAAAAATTGATCACATACACAAACACCAGTAATCTGAACACAAAATACAAACACTCCAAAACTGTGTCCTACATTTAATTTGTCAGACTCAAAAGCCAGTGTAAAGAGATGAGATTTCAGACGTGACTAATGCTGCCTTCATGTGCTATCGGAATTATTCTACGTCCCACTTCTGAAGTGGTAATTATAAGTGCTTTGTTGCCAGAAAATCTTTCATTCATATATATTTCTTGTGGAACTTGGGTATCAAAATTACCTCTGAGTTTCCCAGTCATAATTACGACTTGAGGGGTCGTTTATGTGCAACGTCTGAGTGGGAAACTCATACAGTGTTTACGATAATTCCGATAGCACATGAAGACAGCATAAGTCTCCGTGTCGAAAACTGTTTATCCAGAAAGTGAAGCTTCAGGCAAAAAATACATTTCATAATAAAAACACATTTCAAAATATAAGTTAGAGCCCCGAAATTGAAGAAATTGTGACAGAAATATATTACAACTGTATAGTAAAATGTAATATTCACTAAGATGATGAAGATAATAATAATAATAATAATTAAGCAATATATCACATGCAAGACTGCTGCTGAATAAAAGTTTGGCAAATAAAATTCAATGATGACATGTTGAAAAGTTCTATTTTCACTTGTTAAAAGTTTAAAAATGAATTGATTAGACACCATTTTGATGATGAAATTAAATTAAACTAAAACATGGTGTTCTGGAAAATAATAATAATAACAAAAAGGAAAACATGATTTGGTAAAGAATACATTTTTTTTTTAAAAAGTAAAAAAAGATTTCAGTAGGGCGCTACTTAAAAACACTTAAGCAATTCCTTGATTGAGAAACACTTGAAGGAAACATGGATTTCTTTTAATTTATTATTTACATGTAATTTAAATGTAATTTTAAATAGGTTAAGCAGGTGTGTTCAATAACACATGGTCATATTAGCATATTTATGCTCTGGTACCGAAATGTTTCAAATGTTTAATTGTATAATGTATAACATGATATCAACATGAAATTAGCACATTAAGACTCTGGCTCCAGTCATGATCACACACAGTCAATGTCCAGTTAAGCTCAAATTGGGAGATTCAATCGCCAGAGAGCAGTGCCAGAACACGACTGGCGTAATGTATTCTTCTGCAAATTGCTTGCAGTTTTAAGCTTCAACCACAGATGTCGCTTGAGAGTACAAAGTTCCCTAGTGCAACTTTAAGTTGTTTGATTCGTTCTGTGATTTGCATCCAAAACAAAGCTGACATCCACCCAATCCACTTATGTTGAAATGTTTCCTTTAATGTTCTTTACATCTAATCATTACTCAAAAATAAACAAAAAATAAAATAAAATAAACATCTCTCACTAATCACACATGCATGGATACGGTCAAAAAACCATGCACTCCACTTTCGTCATTATCCACTAAACTCCAAACACCTGTGTGCCAGGTTGCTGAGCTGCCATGCCTCTTAAAGGGCCAGTACAATTTTCAGCACCTGCTAAACAACTCAATGCAAAATCAATGTAAATCTTGTAAATAATTCAGAGCATGCATAAAACAACAAACATATATCAAAATGTGTAAATATTTAAATATCCAAAGGGAAAATTATAAATTATGACACATATGAACTTCAACAAATACTGAAATATCATGATTTATCTAAATAGGCTTTTACAAGGTATTTAGCAGCCATTTAGAAGTTTTCCTAAAAGTTTGCCCAGGTGAGCTGTTCTGAACCACCGAAATGAAAGGCAAAAAAATTTGTTCTAAAGGACGTCGTACCTGTTTGTTCTTCGATTTTGTATGAAGTATATATGGGCCTTTATGTCTCTGCAGAACACAAATGGGCTTTTCCCAATAAATTAGTGTTTTCAAACCAGGATGGGCGTTTTTCAACCACTTTACACGATTTGCCTAATACATTGAGATACTTTCATTGGCTAGTTTAGAAACACCCATCGTGGTTTGGAAATGCCCACTGATTACTACATTGAGATTCCCTACTTTATTGGATAGGTTAGAAATGCCCGTCCTAATTTGAAAATGCTCACAGATTGGAAAACACTCATTATTATTCCAGAGACCTATACTGTATTTCAGAGACCTATACTTCAAGAAGGACAGCAATTTACTCTAAAAAGCTGCAGCATGTTATGGCTTTCATTTAGGCTTGACCTAAGGAGGCAAGCATTTTAATGTTGTGAATTGTGAGTTGTTAGTTGTCACCGAAACTTTAAGAGTTTCCTGTTTCCAACCTTTGGAAAGCAGCATGATTGCAAGGTTTACCTAGCATAAAAAGAGTTCTCTCTCATCACTTCCTGTTTCTGTTGCTGCTGGCGCCTAGCTCAAGTTTGTGTTTGTAGCCTGCTAGCTTTTTTAGCATTGCTTATCTTTCTGTTTTCAGCATTTAATCTTTAATCTCTGCCATTTTTCAACATGCATAGATTTTTTCCCCACATTATTCTCTATTTGCGATTCAATTGCATGCAATTTTCCGTGTGTATCCGCTTTCAATTTTTAGCGCATTTAAAATGCGTGCATTTTACCATGCGCACCTGTTTTCTCCTCTGATACAGGGATTATTGCATCGATCTCAAAGCACTGCTTATCAAGAACAACCATAACAACAAACAATTGCATGAGGTATTCACATCGATTTCAAACACTCACCGCTCAAGAACAACCATAACAACAACAACAAACAATTGCAGTAAGTCATGTCATCTGCTCATGTTATTGCTTCCTGCATTACATGCCACATGTTTACTATAGCTTCTTCCATCAGCAGTGAAGGATTTACATGTGATAAATGTAAGGAATTAGTCAGGCTGACGGAGAAGATTAATGAGTTAGAGACACGCATCCGGATGCTAGTGGAGGTCAGTGAGAAAGAGAAGCCGGTAGATACTCTTTTTGATAAGGGTAGTACAGCATGCAACACTCACACTTTGGTTCTGTTTGTAGAGCCCCCGCAGCAGGGCAACTGGGTGATGTCTCGGTGGCATACTCGCTCAGCAAAGCGACACCACTCTCCCGTTCCTGTTAGGATTTCCAAATGATTCTCCCCATTCAGTGATGCACCCACTGAGAATTATGTTGAAAGCACCCTTGTTATAGGAGATCTATTGTAAGGTATGTGGAAATTGAGACTCCAGCCACTAACCAGCAGTCATATCACCCTGTAGCTCAAGACCAGTTACCCACTGAAGCTAAGCAGGATTGTGCGTGGTCAGTACCTGGATGGGAGACCTCCTGGGGAAAACTAAGGTTACTGCTGGAAGAGGTATTAGGGAGCCCAGCAGGGGATGTTCACCCTGTGGCCTGTGTGGGTCCTAATGCCCCAGTATAGTGATGGGGACACTATAGTTTAAAGTTCTTACTCTCTGTGATCATTAAAAATTCAAGCACAGGAGTAGGGGTGTAACCCCATTGTCCTGGCCAAATTCCCCCCACTGGCCCTTATCAATCATGACCTCCTAATAATTCCCATCCATTAATTGGCTCTATAACTCTACTCTCACCTCTTCACCATTATCTGGTGTGTGGTGAGCGCACTATGGCTGCCATCACATCATCCAGGTGGATGTTGCACACTGGTGGTGGTTGAGGAGAGTCCCCTGTTCATTGTGTAAAGCGGTTTAAATGTAGTGTCAGAAAAGTGCTAAATAAATGTAAAGTTCATTCATCTATATTGTTAAATGCATTTTGGGGGCTCAGGTATCTGACATCAAATCAAATTTAAAAGTGCTGGCTAATGCTAAACTTAGATTTTCTAAAATTGTTATTCATGTCGGCTCTAACGATGTCCGGCTTCGCTAGTTGGAGATCACTAGAGATAATGTTAAAGAGGTGTGTGAACTTGCAAAAACGATGTCAGACATTGTAATATGCTCTGGCCCCCTCCCTGCTCATCGTGGTGATGAGGTTTATAGTAGATTAGTGTCACTGAATGACTGGATGTCTGAGTGGTGTCCGGAGAATAGCATAGGATTTATAGACAATTGGAAGAGTTTTTGGGGTAGACCTGACCTGCTAAAGAGAGACGGACACCATCCCTCCAGGGAAGGTGCTGCTCTCTGAAATGATTACAGATCATAGTTTGGATGCACTCTGTTTGACTGAAACCTGACTTAAACCGGATGAATATATTTGTTTAAATGAATCTACTCCCCCAGGTTATTGTTATAAACATGAGCCTCGTCTGAAGGGTGGAGGAGGAGGTGTTGCTGCAATTTACAGTGAAGTTTTTGGTGTTACTCAGAGGACAGGATATAAGTTTAAGTCTTTTGAACTAATAATGCTTAATGTGACATCGTCAGATACAAATAAAAAATCTCTGTCGTCTTTTGCCTTGCTATAGTATATAGATCACTTGGGCGGTATTCTGATTTCCTTGGTGAATTTGCAAATTTTGTATCTGATCTAGTAGTTACTGTGGATAGAGCTATAATTGTTGGTGACTTCAACATGTGGAAAGATGATTCATGTTGGGGCTGCTGTAGTGTGAGGTGCATTTTGAACGAACGATTCTGTCATTATTCGTCGCAAGTTTTTCAATACAGAAAATGTACGAAGCACAGCAATGATCATTTTCGTAAAATATTAGGCTAAGACTGATTATCGGTACAAAAGGCGTGAAACATGATGCGGGACATGACTCGTAAAATCGGGACTGTCCCGATTTTATTGGGGCATCTGGTCACCCTATTTACATGGGTTTTTAAGGGCCGCACAGACAAATAGACTACTTAATACACAGTGTGCAGTGGATGTTCTGAAAATCAATTTTTTTACGAGTCTGAGCAGGTTTCAGCAAACATTTTTTTTTCTTTTTTTTTTGATTACATGCATAATGTCACCTTGTAATATAACATAGGCTACTATATTACTGTAACAATCACTGTTTATGAACGAGTGCAATCATTCTACTTTTCTGAGATTTATTCTTGGTTGTACAACAGGTAAGAGGCAACACGAAGCTAATGAACAATTCTTTCTCAAAATCTTTCCCTCACTTCTCTCTCACACACCCCTGCACACCGTGCACGTGCACACACACCGAACCCCCCGAAAGGGCAGCTTTCCCATTACTATCCAACACAAAAGCCGAAAG
Source organism: Myxocyprinus asiaticus (assembly GCF_019703515.2). Classification (NCBI taxonomy): domain Eukaryota; kingdom Metazoa; phylum Chordata; class Actinopteri; order Cypriniformes; family Catostomidae; genus Myxocyprinus; species Myxocyprinus asiaticus. Next base: position 59,526,045 of record NC_059346.1, read on the forward strand.
CACAATAGAACGTCATGGTTACTTGCGTAACCTCTGTTCCCTGATGGAGGGAACGAGACATTGTGTCGATGTAGTGACACTAGGGGTCACTCTTGGGAGCCCGAGACACCTCTGGTCTTTGATAAAAGGCCAATGAAAATTGGCGAGTGGTATTTGCATGCCACTCCCCCGGACATACAGGTATAAAAGGAGCTGGCGTGCAACCACTCATTCAGATTTTATGCTGAGGAGCCGAGACAAGGTCCGGCCATTTCAGCGGGTGATTCAGCGTTGTGGCAGGAGAGACACAACGTCTCATTCCCTCCATCAGGGAACGGAGGTTACGCAAGTAACCATGACATTCCCTATCTGTCACTCACTCAACGTTGTGTCGATGTAGTGACACTAGCGGTCCCTATACAAAACGCCGCAACTGGCTGAACTGTGTTACGTGAACTGGCGGTGTGTGACGGGCAGACAACCGTGTGCCTCGTAGCCAGCACACCAGGTCGACACGTAACCTCCCCCAACATAGTTATGAGTGTCGAATGACCCTTTGGGGACAAGTCAACTACCCAAAAGATAGAGACAGGCTAGCCCAGTCATGGCCTCTTTTCCCCTACTTTTTTCCACTCCCTTAAAAAAGGGGGAATATCCGACTGGACCGACCAGGTCTAGTCGGGGGGTGTCCCTCCCAAGGAGAGGACACCATGGAGACCACACCTCGCCCAGAGAGAGGGGGGATATTTAAGTGGAAAATACATCACATGGTCTTGCCGAACTATGTCGGAAGTATGTCATGTGGAGAAGTCTCATGGTAGATCCTACCCAATGGGGGAGGAGTTACTACAAACATGGAGACTGTGGCAGAGGGGGCTCTGCCCAAGGAAGACGCAGTTTGCCAACAGGGAAACGAATTAGTGGAAGATATACATCGCATGGGGTTACCTTACAGGGAACCGCCACATGCGGAGCACCTACCCCAGAACAGGGCTCTTAGTTAGCACGTATACTGGGCCGGCAGCGAGTCTCTCCAAAAACTCGACTGCCACAGAGCTCGGAGGAAGTCTACCAGGGAACATAGTTTGTGAACACTACTGGGAATTAATGGCGCACGTCTTCAGCTCAGAGGAGGTGAAAGGCGCTATGTGCAAGCGATACACCCGGCCGGCTATCCCGGGCTTATCCGCTTGTATTGCGTGCCACTACCTGGGACGATTCCACCCGGAGGTTGTAGAACCTCGCAAAGGTGTTGGGTGTTGTCCAGCCCACTGCTCTGCAAATGTCTGTTAGAGAGGCACCCCTGGCCAGGGCCCAGGAGGCCGCTACACCCCTGGTAGAATGGGCTCGTAGCTCTACAAGGGGTGGCACATCCTGGGCGTGATATGCCATAGCTATGGCATCAGTGAGCCAGTGGGTGATCCTCTGCTTGGAGACAGCGCTTCCTTTCCACCGTGCACCAAAGCAGACAAAGAGCTGCTCAGAGATCCTAAAGCTCTGCGTGTGATCCAAATAGATGCGTAAAGCGTGCACCGGACACAGCAACGACAGGGCTGGGTCTGCCTCCTCCTAGGGCAGCACTCGCTGGTTCACCACCTGGTCCCTAAAAGGGGTCGTGGGAACCTTGGGCACATAACCCAGTTGGGGTCTCAAGATCACGTGAGAGTAGCCCTGACCAAACTCCAGGCACATTTCGCTGACAGAGAACGCTTGCAGGTCTCCTATCCTCTTGATTGAAGTGAGCGCAGTCAGGAGGGCAGTCTTCAAGGAGAGTGCCTTAAGCTCAGCTGACTGAAAAGGCTCAAAGGGGGCTCTCTGTAGACCCTGAAGAACTACAGAGAGGTCTCATGAGGGAACGAGGCGTGGTCTGGAGGGGTTCAGCCTCCTGGTGCCTCTCAGGAACCTGATGATCAGGTCGTGCTTCCCTAAGGACTTACCGTCCACTGTGTTGTGGTGTGCTGTTATAGCAGCAACGTACACCTTCAAGGTGGAAGGGGACAGCCGCCCTTCCAACCTCTCCTGCAGGAAGGAAAGCACCGATCCAACTGCATATTTCTGGAGGTCTTCCTGTCGGGAAGAACACAACTTAGCGAACAGACGCCACTTCAAGGCACACAGGCACCTCCAGGGGCCAGACAAGGAGATTCCAGAGTTCTGGTCATGGGTGCCAGATGGTGCCCCATCCCTGAGAAAGAAGGTCCTTCCTCAGGGGAATTCGCCGGGGGGGGGGGGGGCTGTTGCGAGGAGCGCGAGGTCCGAGAACCACGTCTGGGTGGGCCAGTAGGGTGCTACCAGGACGACTTGCTCCTCGTCCTCCCTGACCTTGCACAGAGTCTGTGCAAGTAGGCTTACTGGGGAAAACACATATTTGTGCAGGCCAGGGGGCCAGCTGTGTGCCAGTCCGTCTATGCCGAGAGGTGCCTCGGTCAGGGTGTACCAGACCGGGCAGTGGGAGGATTCTTGGGAGGCGAACAGGTCTACCTGTGCCTGTCCGAATCGACTCCAGATCAGCTGGACCACCTGAGGGTGGAGTCTCCACTCTCCCCTGAGGGTAACCTGCCGTGACAGCGCGTCCACTGCAGTGTTGAGGTCGCCCGGGATGTGAGTGGCTCACAGTGACTTGAGGTGCTGCTGACTCCAGAGGAGGAGACAGCGGGCAAGTTGTGACATACAATGAGAGCGCAGACTGCCTTGGCGGTTGACATATGCTACCGTTGCCATGTTGTCTGTCTGAACTAACACGTGCTTGCCCTGGATCAATGGCCGGAACCTCTGCAGGGCAAGCAGAATTGCCAGCAACTCGAGGCAGTTGATGTGCCAACGCAGCCGCGGGCCCGTCCATAAGCCGGCGGCAGCGTGCCCATTGCAAACAGCACCTGGAGACCTGCTCTAGGGGAATGCCTGCCCATAGAAATGTGAGATTGGTCCAAGGGCTGAAGAGGTGGTGACAGACTGGCGTGATGACCACGCGATGTGTCCTGCGGTGCCATGCCCATCTCGGGGCTCGAGTCTGAAGCCAGTGCTGAAGCGGTCTCATATGCATCAACCCGAGCGGGGTGGCCACCGCTGAGGATGCCATATGCCCCAGGAGCCTCTGAAAGAGTTTCAGTGGAACCGCTGTTTTCTGTTTGAATGCCTTCAAACAGGTCAGCACCGACTGTGCGCGCTCGTTCATGAGGCGCGCTGTCAATGAGACTGAGTCCAACTCCAAACCGAGAAAAGAGATGCTCTGAATGCTCTGAACTCTGAAGGAGCTTGCTCTTTTCCCAGTTGACCCGAAGCCCTAATCGGCTGAGGTGTGAGAGCACCAAGTCCCTGTGTGCACACAACATGTCCCGAGAGTGAGCTAGGATTAGCCAATCATCAAGATAGTTGAGAATGCGAATGCCAACCTCCCTTAACGGGGCAAGAGCTGCCTCTGCGACCTTCGTGAAGATGCGAGGGGACAAGGACAGACCGAAAGGGAGGACCTTGTACTGATACGCCCAACCCTCGAATGCAAACCGGAGGAAGGGTCTGTGTTGAGGTAGAATCGAGACGTGAAAGTACACGTCCTTCAGGTCTACCGCTGCAAACCAATCTTGATGCCAGACGCTCACCAGAATGCATTTTTGCGTAGGGTAATCCTGCAAGGGTAAAAAGGTGGACGATGGTCGTGATGACGGCCGTGCACACTGGGTATGTGACCCAGGGAAGGAGGAAACCGCTCTTTTGCTGAACTGTTGGGTACCGCAGCCACTTGGCATGCGGCAAAATCAAATAAAAAGGCAACAGAAGATTCTCCACCCGGCCCTCCACCGGGGGATGGAGTGGTCTTCCTACCAGCTCCAATGCAGTGGGTTTCATCGACCCTGGGTCGCCTGTCTCAGCCCTTCCTGGGTTCTTGGCGGCCGGCGGTGAGACGGGTAGCGTCTGCTTTCTGCAGTGGGCTCCTAGCCGGGGCCGGGCCGAAGGGTCGGGCTGCAGCGTAACCGGTGCAGTCACCGCAGGGGGACGCCCTTGGTGACAAGCATGCGGGGTGCGGGATCTTGAGCCGTACTGGGGCAGGATATGCCGGATAGCCTCCGTCTGCTGCTTCACCGTCGAGAACTGCTGGGCAAAGTCCTCGACGGTGTCGTCGAATAGGCCAGCCTGGGAGATGGGGCAGCAAGGAACCATGTCTTGTCGGCCTCACCCATCTCAACCAGGTTGAGCCAAAGGTGGTGCTCCTGGACCACTAATGTGGACATCGGCCGCCCGAGAGACCGTGCCGTGACCTTCATCACCCGGAGAGCGAGGTCGGTTGCCGAGCGCAGTTCCTGCATCAGATCTGGGGCGGAACTACCCTCGTGCAGTTCTTTTAGCGCCTTGGCTTGGTGGACCTTCAGGAGAGCCATGGCATGCAGGGCAGAGGCGGCTTGTCCAGCAGCACTGTAGGCTTTGGCCGTCAGGGACGACGTGAACCTACAGGGCTTGGACGGGAGCTTTGGGCATCCGCGCCAGGTGGCGGCGCTCTGCGGGCATAGGTGCACTGCGAGCGCCTTATCCACAGGAAGAATCGCCGTATAGCCCCTGGCCACCCCGCCATCGAGGGTAGTGAGAGCGGGGGAACTGAGAAATCAGGTCCGGGTAGTAAAAGGTTCCTCCCACGATTTTGTCAGCTCCTCGTGCACTTCCAGGAAGAAAGGCACTGGAGTGGGGCATGGCTGCTTTGAGCGGCGCCACGAGCCCAGGAACCAATCATCGAGCCGTGAGGTTTCGGGGGAGAGCGGAGGGTTCCACTCTAGCCCGACGCTTGCGGCCGCCCGGGAAAGCATGTCCGTCTTTTCCGCATCAGCCTGTGACTGGGCAATCGTCCCCGAAGGGGGGAGCCCAGCTGAGGCTTCTGCATCCGACTGGACAAGCCCGCTCTCCGATGCTGCGCTCGAGAGCTCATCAGCTTTGCGGGCTCCAAACAAGAGGTTGAACTCGCCATGAGACGAGCCGGTGGACTCATCCGGAAGCCCGATAAGGGCAGACGAGCGTGCTGGGGAATGGAAGGTCCGCGGGGGGATACCCGGCGGAGGCGATCCCATTGGGGTCCCCAAATCGCCCCCAGTGCTAGCTGATCTGGCCTCATACCCGTAGGTATAAAGACCGAGGCGGGCCGTGACCGCAACGTTGCCGTGGTCATGTTGTCGCAGTGAGAACATGGACCAATCCACAAACGCTGTCTCCGTGTGGATCGGCCCAGACACAAAAGACAGCAATCATGACCGTCTGAAGTTGAGAGGTAACGACCGCAAACAGGAATAACACACAAACGGAAAGGCATCTTTAAAAAGATGTGTCTTTAAAAAGACGTTCCGTGTGTGCTGCTCTTTTAGAGAAATATACTCTTTCAGGAAAATATACTCTCTTTTTTCTGCCAAAGTGCCCAGGGGTGTTCTCTGCAGTACACCAGTGCAGAGGAGGGAGAAGCCGCTGAAATGCACCGTCAGATCCAGCAGAGGTGAATGAACAGTCAGCTCAGTACACATCGACTGTTCGGCTCCGAAGAGAAAATCTGAATGAGTGGTTGCACGCCAGCTCCTTTTATACCCGTAAATCCGGGGGGAGTGGCATGCAAATACCACTCGCCTATTTTCATTGGCCTTTTATCAAAGACCAGAGGTGTCTCGGGCTCCCAAGAGTGAGCCCTAGTGTTACTACATCGACACAACGTCGAGTGAGTGACAGATAGGGAACTTAAGTGCATTATATTATCAGTGCATTCATAAGACTCAAACATAATCCTTAAACACACTACAATATCAATCTAATGCATGCCAGTCTTGTAACTACTAGGTCCCTTTGCGCACAGCAGACAAGAACATGTCCACATTTTTGGTCCAAAAGCCAAAACTACACAGCACACAATAACATAGCAGATTATATTTTTGCAGCAAGAATATAGCCTATCAGTGTAATGTTAAAAGGTACTGACAACTGTTAATATTAAATTGCTCGGTGGCAGCTATTGAATATTTTTATTTAATCATTCAGTTAATCCATTTTTGATAATTGAATTAATATGTATGCAATATGCAATGATCTAAAAATGACAATGTGTAATCAATGTACAATGAATAACTGCATGTTAGATATTTAATAATTCATTTATTGATTTAATTATCATTTACTCAGTTTAATAATCAAAGTGCAAATCAATGGAAAAATACAACTTAACTTCTCATGGAGAATTACAGCTTCTATCTGTATCTCTCTGTATGACCCTTTCTGTGGATGACCTAGAAGGAGATGTGTGTGTGTTGATATAGGATGATACAATGTTTAAATTAGAGCACGAGTCAGGCACTGTCTGGTGTCCTAAAGAGGCTGATGATATAGGATGATATACTGTAATGTTTTAATAAGAGTAGAGTCAGGCTCTGTCTGGTGTCCCATGATGATATATGTGCACTAGAAATTAGATGAAACAAATGTATGTGGGTGTGTACACATTGCCCATCTTACAGGAATGTGTGTAACCAACAACTGTAATAAGGGAAATCGTTTAATAAACTATTAAAATTAATGCAGAAAGTAATGATTGTTAGCCAATATAAAATATGTATCCATATGAAGTGCATACAGTGTATTTAATGCATATAAAATGAAATAGTCATGTTTTTGCCATCATTGAAGCAAGTTGGAGTTAAGGATGATCAGCTAGAAGGGAGACGGTGATGACGAGACAATGATTTTATTGGATGAAGAGGCCATCGCTCAAAGAGATAAGGAGAACAGAAAATTTATAAAAATTTATGTTCTAGATGCTCCATGCTCCATGGATGCTCCATGGACCATCTCAGCTTTGTTACTTTGTAACAAAAGTCTATTTTTGGAGTCAGAACTTTGCACCTCTGAAAGATCTTTGCCTCAACTGTGCTTCGATTGCTGTTTTGGGGAATCTGCCATGACACAGCTTATAATAAACCAAAAGTGTTACCATGAGATGCGCGGCTATGTGCTCCAACAGTTAAAATAGTCCAAACGTGGCTTGACGTTCAGGGTTTGTTGAGATGAAGGCCCTCAAGATTTATAAATAATTATGACACTATTCATTGTTGTAAATTATTTCTCAAGACTTCCTTAAGCATACAGTTTTTAGGAAAACATATCCAAAATGTTTTAATGTGTTTATTTAAAAAAAGACAACAACCATCATCTCGACACCAGGGGGTGCTGCAGCACCTGCATCACCCCTACTTCCCACAGCCTTGCACATAGATAATGAAAAGGACACATTGGGATTAGCATTTATCGATATTCTCAACTTTCTTGGAGTCAGACAAAATGTGACAGGACCAACTCATCACCATAATCATACGCTAGATTTAATTCTGTCATATGGAGTTGATGTTGATACTATAGAAATTCTGACACAGAGTGATGACATCTCAGATCATTACCTCGTCTCTTGTATGCTACAATCAGATAATGTTACTCAGTCTACACCATGCTATCGTTCAGGTAGAACTATTAATTCGACCACTAAAGATAGCTTCACTAATAATCTTCCAGATTTATCTCATATACTCAGTAAGCCAAAAAGTCTAGAAGAACTTGACATAATAACAAAAAATATACAGTGTTCTCTAGCAATCTTGATAGTGTCGCCCCCCTTCAATTAAAGAAAATTAAAGAAAAAAACCCTGCACCATGGTACAATGATCATACTCATGCTCTCAAGAAATTAGCTTGGAAAATGGAGTGCAAGAATACAAAATTAGAGGTATTTAGCAATGCATGGAAGGATAGTGTCTGTAGCTACAGACAGGCACTAAAAGATGCCAGGTCAGCATATTTTAGCAAACTCATAGATAATAACCACAAAAATCCTATGTGCTTTTTCAGTAATGTGGCTAAATTGGTTAGGAATAAAGTTACAACACATGCTCTCTGTTGCTGATGCCGAAAAACTAATTCATGCGTTCATGACCTCAAGACTAGATTATTGTAATGCGTTACTGGGAGGATGTCCAGTAAGTTCAATAAATAAACTTCAATTGGTTCAAAATGCAGCAGCCAAATTCCTGACTAGAACCAAGAAATATGATCAAATTAGCCCCATTTTATCATTATTACATTGGCTACCTGTTAAATTTCGTATTAATTTACAAATTTTGTTAACTACGTACAAAGCTTTGAATGGTCTAGCTCCACAATACTTTCACTTGAAGTGACCTATATTCTATCACGTTTATTAAGATCACAAAATTCTGCCTGTTAATATTTCCTAGAATATCTAATTCCACAAAAGGAGGTAGATCCTTTTCCTGTTTGGCTCCTAAACTATGGAATAGTCTCCCTAACACTGTTCGGGACACAGACACACTCACTGAGTTTAAGTCTAGATTTAAGACTCATCTATTTAGCCAGGCATACACCTAATTTATTCTTCACCACACAATTAGGCTGCTTTAGTTAGGTCTGCCGGAAACATTTATCATGATCTATAACTCATATACTCAATATTAGCATCTACGCTAATATTGATTGTATTTGTTTCCCTGTCTCAACCTCAGGATTCATATCCTGAGGTTACCAGAGCCGGCCAGATCCAGCTCCATTCCTGCTTGTTGTCAGAATCCACTGCTACATGTCTCTGAGTGATGATGACTAAATGCAGCCGGTGCCAGCCAGACATCACTTCAGTCTATTACGATGGACTTCAGAGGATGAACTGATGCCAACACCAACTATAAGACATGGGATACTTCATATGCCACTGCATGAACCTTGAACTTAAGGTAGACCTCACCGAAATGACCTGCAGTGCACCTCACTGATCTCTGCCTGCATCACCTTTGTCTAATGAGGGACTACACTCTTAAAATGAAATACATAGACTATCAATTAACTGCCAACAAAAGCCATCTTCCAGGATGAACTTCAAAGACATTAGTCAATAATCTTACAGTTCTTAATAAATCTTTGTTTAAACACTGGCCCTTAACACTTACTTAGTTTACTTATTTTAAACCATGACTTGCACTGCACATTCATAACTAATATTGGCATTATATTCATGCAGGTTAGCCAGAGGGGAACTGGCCCCCACAGTGAGCCTGGTTTCTCCCAAGGTTACTTTTCTCCATTAACCAACATCTTTTTTGTGTTCCTTGCCACAGCTGCCTTCGGCTTGCTCACCTCTAAATACAATTATTATTGAATTATTTATTTTTATACACAATTTACAATCATATTTAGTCAAACTACACAATGATGACTCTTAGACTTTATAAATATTACATTTTCATTTTCTATTAATGAATGATTTTCTGTAAAGCTGCTTTGAAACAATGTGTGTTGTGAAAAACACTATACAAATAAAAATGACTTGACTTACTTTAAATGAAGAGATAGGACTGGCTACAGGTATCCCTGTGTGGACCGTGGCAGCCCCTATTTGTGCGAAAAATAGTCATTAGTGTTTTTTTCTACTTGATATTCCCCAGCTACATCCTTCTTGGATTATTTATATACTCAGTTGAAAAGTCGAAATTACTTTCAGTTATGTACATAGATTTGTTTATTTGCCATGACATCATAATATGTGCACTGGGAAAATAGTGTAATTTCTCTTCCACATAGCAGCACTATGTATCACTAAGGTTTAGCATGTCCCTTCTCATTTAGCACCTTAAAGTGGGATCATTTGAGGGATTTCACTGTGTTCCTTTGTAAAGACATTGCACTTTCCCAAGTGAAGTGGGCATTCGAGTTGCTGTGTCTTTGGATATGTATGGAAAGGAATATTACTGTACGGCGTAGTGCAAAATGCATACTGTATAGGGTACAATGGAGCAAAAGGCTCCGTGGGGTAAAGGGCTCCTTTGATTTTGTTTTCTTCCAAAACACTAACACAGTACTTTCCTAAACCTGTTTGTCACTATGAACTGCAAAATTTTCCTCATCCATGAGATTATTGCATGCAATGTCTAAAGGTTGATTTTGAGGAAATTTGATCTAATATTTAATCATTTTAAAATGTTGTACATTTATGTAGCTAATGAATATCCTGGAAATTATCATATTTATTTTGAAACAAAATACTTATTTGTCATTTTCAATTTTGTTTAAGGTAATTAAATCAGTTTAAAAACAGGTTTTTTAATAACTGTCCAATAAGTGAAAGGATAGCATTTGGGGTAAAAATCCCCTCTGTTGCAGGGGCTAAAGGCCCCTATTAAACACATTGTTTTTCTGTTTTGTTTTTTAAGTGGGAGGAATAGATTTGTTATAAAACATTTTCAAAGTGGGCTCACATTGACTGATCAAGTCACAATGGAGATTAATTTGTTTATAGAATACTTAAGATTTTCCTAAATGAATGCACATAGAAATAAATAACAAAAAATAAAGCATTAAATTTAAAAGGAAAACAAAGAATATTGTGTAGGCTGAAGCTTTAGCTTATTATGCCTACCCTTTTTACATAACATATCCTAATAGGCATCCCTTTCACCACTATATTTAGACTATACAAAGACAAAACAAAACATTAGCAAAACAAAAGTTCCAAATATTTTATACGCAATAATTATCATACCTCAGTTATATATTTGTTTACCACCTTATTTAAAAAAAAAAAAATTTTAATTTGCAAAGTGAACTACACATTCTAAATTCCATACATATTCCCCTAAATTCATACTGGCTCTCTCTTATTTCAAACAACCTCTGAATGCACATAGGAAGTAAATTATTTTGTGCTTTGTACATTATCCTTGGAGATTTAAGATCATCTAGATCACAAAATTTTAAAGCATGTAATTTAATAAATAGTGCGTTGGTTGGTTCATAATAATCCGATCGACTTTCAATTCTTATAGCTCTCTTCTGTTGTCTGAAAATTGGATTAGTGTTATGTTTTGTATGTGTTTCCCCATACCTCCGCACAATAAGTAATGTATGGAACTATAAGAAAACAATACAGTATACATAGTGACTTCTAATTCAAGATGTCTTTAGTTTTATATAATATTGCAATGGTATTAGACATTTTTGTTTTTATATCATTTAAATGTGGTTTCCAACCTAATTTATGATCAATTATCACGGCTAGAAATTTTATTTCATACACACTTTCTATTTCAACATCACTGATCATAATTTTAACTTGATTATAGATTTGTCGATTACCAAATATTATTAACTTTGTTTTACTTAGATTCAATGATAACTTTCTAATATCAAACCATTTCTTTAAGACTTCCAGTTCCCTTTCTACTGTATTCAGAAGCTGTTCCAAACTTTTCCCGGAGCAATATAAATTAATGTCATCCGCCAATAGAACAAATTTTAGGAATTTTGACACTTTACATATATCATTTATATATAGTATAAACAGTTTGGGGCCTAGCACTGAACCTTGTGGAACCTCACAAGTAACTTTAATAAATCAGATTCAACATTATTTATTTGTACATATTGACATCTGTCATCAAGGTAACTTTTAGCCATGAATAAGCAGTCCCTCTAATACCATATCTCTCCAGTTTCTTCATTAATAAGCCATGATCAATGGAACTGAATGCTTTTTTTAAGTCTATAAACAACCCCACAGTATATTCCCTGTTGTCCATTGCTGTAGAAATCTCTTCTACCAGTTCCATCACTGCCATCGATGTGGACCTATTTGCTCTGAAGCCATACTGAAGTTCACTTAATAAATTGTGTTTTTCAATGAAATTATCAAGCCTTTGCACAAATAGTTTTTCAAAAGAATTTTAGAACTGGGAAAGTAGAGAAACTGGTCTATAATTCGAGAATAGATGTCTATCTCCACTTTTATAAATAGGAATGACAAGTTTTCACACAAATTATGTTGCTTCATCAATATTCAATAAAAATACATGTATTTCTTGTATCTTGAGACACTTCGTTACCATAAAAAAAGCAAATTTTTCTTAATGTGTGCCTTTAGCCCGTTGTACCATACTACTTACAATGTTTAAAATAAAATGTGGAAAAAAACATGCAATAAGTAACAATAAAGGTTTTTAACAGTAGTATACTACATTATTGTGAAAATCTCAATAGGTTACATGTTCAGTGCAATGACTGGTATCATTATATGGTTATGGTACAATAAAGATATTTAGCATTTTTCATCTAATTGTGCTTAAACATTTTCTGTAACACTTTACATTTATGTCCCCTTTGTTAATGGAGTATAAAGGGGTTCATTAGGGACTAATAATTCATTTACAAATGTATTACAAATCATTGATATTTGATTTTAACAACTGCATGATCATGTTATAAATGCTTATTCACATTATAGCAGTATAATAAAGCCTGATGACCATTGATGAACCATACCGAACTTTTATGTATAGGTTTCTAATGTTGGCAACTCATTCATACAGTATGTGTCAACTTTACATTAAGGTACATTTTCATAGGTTACTAATGTTGAACAAGAGTAATGAAGAGTTTGTAACACGTGAGGTAAAATGGCTCTATTTTGCAGGTATTACATAAAAGCCACCCTTTTATTCTTTTTTTTATATATATATATAATGCATTTGTAAATGACTGATTAATCATTAATGACCCCTTTATAAACTCTTAAAGGGATAGTTCACTCAAAATTGTCTCACTCTCATGCCACCCCAGATGTGTGATTCTCTTTCTTCTGCAAAACACAAAGATCTTAGAAGAATATCTCAGCTCTGTTGGTCCTTACAATGCAAATGAATGATGACCAGACTTTGAAGCTCAAAAATATCACATAAGGCCACATAAATGTAATCCATAGGACACCAGTGTTTAAATCCATGTCTCCAGTTGCAATACGATAAGTGTGGGTGAGAAATAGATCAACATTTAAGTCCTTTTTTACTAAAAAAATCTCCACTTTCACATTATTTTACATTATAAAAGTGAAAATGGAGATTTATGTAATTTTTGGATCTTCAAAGGTCTGATCACCATTCATTTGCATTGTAAGTACCACAAAGCTGAGATATTCTTCTAAAATCTTCACTTGTGTTTTACAAAAGAAAGAAAGAAATTAACATCTGGGATGGCATGAGGGTGAGTAAATGATGAGAGACTTTTCATTTTTGGGTGAACTATCCCTTTAACAAAGGGACCATTAATGGAAAGTGTTACCAAATTTTTTAACCTTTAGCATCCATCAAATGAAAAGACAGAAAGAGCTGTTCACGAGTTTGCATGTTCATATAATCTTGAGTTTATGGTAAATGGTTAAACTGGTTTGGTTTGCTATCCCAAAACGAGGGTCTCAAGCGCGAGACTTGACTTGTGCTCCAAGTTCCCCCTGGACTACAGTACATGAAGAAAGATTATGCATGTTAATAGATTAATGGAACTGAATGTTTACTAAGAAAATGTTAAATAAATTTGGATATGGGGTGGAGGAGGGATGGTGGAAGAATTGTCACTGAAGAGAGGTATGCGAACCTTTTTAAAATTATAGTGTTGATTGCAAGATTAGATGAACCTGCTCTTCCTGAATTTTTGTTCAGAATTCCAATTAAAAATTACAGTTGATATAACTTCCGGTTAATTTGTCACACTGTAAATTTGGGGGAGCTCAAGTTCAGTGCATCCCAGTGTTGGATAAATGCATTACACTCTTTAGGATACTGCACATTTTGACAAATGTAGTAGGTCACCTGGGTATTCCACTCGAATTTGCATACTTTGCGCAGTATACATACTACAAAATGCTAAATTAGTAGTAGTATGCTGTTGCATTTGCTTTGTACTTTGTGAAATTGTGTTCCTATTGTGTTGATCTATTCTGCAGGTTTAATACAAGTTCTGTCTAATAAATGTAGGTGAACTGATTTATTTCATTTTTTTTTTTTTTTTTGTCTTTTTTTTTTTTTTGTCTGGATCCATGTAAAGTGGCAGGTTTTGGGACATTAACAGGAAGCACATGTGAAGCGACGCAGCAGAATTTTGCAATCTCTCTCCTTGCTACCAACACATACCCTAAACCTTTCACATGCTTTGGCCAGAACTCAATGTTGAATGAAGGCATGAGGAGTGAGTGACTGAGTGACTGACTGAATGAAAGAGAGGATAAGAGACAGAACAGCTGTGGCCAGAGAGATTGCAGTCAATCTGCAAGTTTCTCAGACAGAGTTTAATCCCTGATAATCTGACCCTTTTACAGAGCATGGATCAGGGGCAGCTCAGCCTCCACTCTCATATCCTGTGTGTGTGTGTGTGTGTGTGTGTGTGTGTGTGTGTGTGTGTGTGTTATTGCACTCAGATGGTTAAACATTATCCATACAGGTATGTAAAACAGTGTGTGCATATATACAGTTGACACTTAAAGTAAAACAAAGAGGGCTTTTGTCTCATTTCATTTTATAATTAGATAAACAAATTATTGGGAGTAAATACCAAGGCTTATTTTGATGATGTACGCTCTTATATTCAAAGTAATCAAGTTAATTCTTTTGCTATACCATTTTTCATATAAAATAAATAGTAATTAATCTATTCTACTGTGCACACAGTAGTAATGTTTTGATGCTGATTTATTTTAAAGCATATCAATTGTTACATAAACTTTTAGGTTAAAATGTAAATGAATGTATAAGGGAAAGTGTGTATTTTAGATGCTGTATCTGGTCACAATTTCTTTCTTTTTTTTCGGCATTTAATATATATATATATATATATATATATATATATATATATATTTCCACTATACACTAAATGAACTATAGTTCATTTCAATGGTCCTGCAGTGTTATAAGAATTTTTTTAAAGGGACAAATTTTCCATGTAGTCACTCAAATAAAACATTAGAAAATGATGTTTACAGTAATATCAATGCTGTCTTAGGTGACACAATTAAGATATAAAAGAGATCTCATTTGTGATTTTTCCTCTTCACACCTTGAAAACGAGGTTATTGTTCAACCATCCATTTTTAGAATTATATCTCTGATATTTTTGGTTTCTGTTTGATTTCAGCTCTTTGTTTTGCTGTATTTTGATGTGTTTTGTTGTGTTTTATTACTTCCTTTCCTACATGATGCAGTTGATCTGTTGGATGAGGGAGGGGCAAACTGGTCACTTTTTTATCTGAGTTTTTTTTTTTTTTTTCTAATCAGGTCCAATGCAAGCTGCTTGCGCATTAGTGTCTGTCTGTGTGTGTGTGTGTGTGTGTGTGTTTTTTTTTTTTTATCTAAATGACATTGTAAATCCCCTGTTGTTTTTCATTCCAAAGAAAGAAACAGACCAGGAGAAAGATCAAAAAAGTAAGAACTAATATATTTACTTATTTCAATTTTTGGAAGCGTTTCATCCATTTGTCTAGATGATGTGATTATTTCAGCATGGTGAAAAGAAGAAAAAGTGGAATGTGTGTGTGTGTGTGTGTGTGTTTGATTTTTGACTGTGACATCCACAGAGGTTTTGGCACTATTTTCAGTGTATAACAGAACAAAGTTATTGAATTTGAAGGTTTTATTTTCTTTTTCCCTTCATGCTTCTGCTTTTCAGATAAATCTCCACATGAGATGTTTTATTTCTTACCTGCATACTGAAACTTTGTTCTTTTTTTTTTATTTCTTTTTTTTATCTTGTTTATATTTAGTCAGCTGATTGCTGGTGCTTCTCTAAACACTCAGCTGAGATCTCAAACTGAAGACCAGGCTTATTAGTTCTCAATGGCGATGTTTGGGGGTCGCGGAGGCAAGGGGGGCAAGTTCTCCGTTGAGGACTTGTATGGCATCAGCAAGAAGCCTAAAGCCTCATCCGGGGCAGGGGGCAGCACCGGGGCAAAAGGGGGAGTGCAGAACCGCGGGAAGGTGCAGAAAGGAGAGGCGGACACCTTGGCCACTCAGATTTTGGAAGCGGCACGCAGACTGGTTGAGCGACGGCAACTTGAGCTTTACCTGAGAGAGTGTGTCCTCAGCATCAATGACTGCCAATCAGAGAAACAAGCCATGCTGTACCGGTGAGTGTGGAACTAGATGCATACTTTGCAGACATTTGGAATCGTTTACAATTTAGTGAAAAGTTCAAACCTACCAACAGCATTCTCAGGGCAATTGAGTCTTATTAGGGCAGATGTGATAACAGTTACGGTGATCTGTAAAATATCATAATTTATGTCAAATTCTGTTTCTCCTGATCTACGATCTTGATGGCAATTCAAAGAAGCCCAGATTTATATAGTAGTATGCCATGTAATGCATGTAATTAACACAGGTAAAATAAAACATTACATATAGATATATAGCAAATATCTTGTAAATGCATGGTTCTAAAAAAAAGAAAAAAGAAAAACCGTGATATACTATTATAATGATCATATATATGCTAATATGTTTTTTTGTTTGGTTGTTTTAAAAGATCCACACTTTTACAAGTAGGCCATATTCTGCTGTGGAATGCACCACTCTTAAATGACAATGTACATTTAAAATGTACATTTTATAGAAATGTCAAAATGTTTTGCCATATATAGAAAGATGATGATCTGTACAGGGGTGGATCTACCGGGTTGGCATAGGGTGGCAAATGCTGACATCGGCGCTTCTCTCAGATTGCATCTTTGATAATTCATACATTGCGTTCGTCATTCACGGGAGCGAGCTCTGATTTGCCTATGATTTCGAGCTTTTTCGGCGATCTCCACAAAACTGTCGGCGAGTGAAAATTGGGCCTAAAATCGTGTAGTGTAAACTCGGCATAAGAAAAGCATTGCCACCCTATTTGCCACCCCAGCATAAGTATCCAAGTGTATTAAATATAAAGTATATTATAGTTGATGTTGACATTGTGTAGGGTTTTATTCATGTCAAACTGCCTCAACTCTCACCATACCCAGAAATGTCTTCACAGACCCATACCAGACTCATTACAGCAGTGGCCAATCGCGTGATTGATTACAGCAGCAGCCAATCACAGCATCGGACAAATGGCCTACTTGCTTTTGCAGCACGTGTACAGTGTTTGGGCTTTCGCCGTTTGAGTTTGTTTTTTTGTTTTTTTGTTTTTTTTTTGCAACAAGCAAATACATGGAAAAAAAGAGGGAAAAGATGAATTTCTCAGTGGTTTCCAAGTATTCACTGAATGGTTATTAGATAGATTTCATCTGTGTGTGTTTTGACTGGTGATCCAGCTCTGGAATGTGTTATTTTGAATGTTATGATAAGTGTTCGTTGCAGCTGTTATCAGTGTCGTTAGTGTTAGCAGTTTTTCCGCCCCTCACATTCTTTTCCGTGTCCCCCATTGTGATGGCCTTCTTGGCCGTATAGTTTGTGCATGTAGAGCGTGTTTTGTCTTTATCTCTCTCTATCACTCTCTTAATCGCTCTCAGGTGTGGGGTAACCAGGCGCTGATTGTTGATGGGGCACAATGTGCGCAGTGCATTTCCTCCTAATATAAACTGAGTGTTCCATGGCTGGGTTGTGCGATTGCAGACGGGTGTTTGTGAGCTGTGTCATCTCGCTCACAGATGCTCAAAAGCACATTGACTTTTTTCCGGGTTACCGCTGCTGGTGCGGAGAGTTTGTGGTTGTTGCTGTCTGAACTTCGGAGTTCGCTGTTTTTTCATATACAGATCTGTCAATAAATGTGTCTGTGTTTCTGCTACTCTCGCCTCCCTGCATCTTTTATTGCATTTTATTTTTAAACTGTAACACCCATCCACCGACAAACAGATGCAATCTTGGTTTATTAAAATAAAAAGTGATATTTGGGCAAATTAGAACACTGAACCTATAAAAACTACAGGCAAAAAGTAACCACTAGATCAATCAGTCATGTTCTTAATCAAAGTGCTGATCTATGAATGAATCTACTGACTAACAAAGTCCCAAGACTGATAGTGGCAGAGGTAGAGATAAAATTACCATATTATGTGAAATAATTATTTGAGCACTTGAATCGGTCATTAAGTATGACTGTTTATCAAAACAGGTCATTTAAAAGAATCATTTTAAAAGAAAAATGGCTTCTTCCAGCTGTTACAAAGGTGATCGGCCTACAGGACTTTATTAGCAGAATAACATGGGATATGCATGCACTCTCCATGCATGGGTACACTTAACAAAATCAATATCAAAATTGGCCTGCATAAGGTAGTGACGTTTAGTCCAGATAGTTCTATATGTCAAGCAAAGGAACATTTAGAATTTGTCGATGTGTTTAATAGACAATGTCTTGGTGCTCTAGAGATAGACATTTTGTGGATTATGTTTTATTGTTATGCAAAAAATATATATATATTTATGTTGGCAAATCAGTAGCAAAATGGTTACTATGTGGTTCCTGTGGAAATGGGCATTTGTAATTTGATAGTGACTCCAATTAATGAACTAGTACTTGTTGCAATGAAGTTTGGTCCTTAATCCATTAAAACCAAGCATGAGTACTTGCATTAGTGTTGCTACCCCTCATATTCTGCATATTACTCCCTTGCCACCCCCTAAAAAATTTTTTAGATCCGCCCCTGGATCTGTTCTGTTGTCACTATCAAAGATTGTCAAGACACACTGGCCACCTAGTGAACACACACACACACACACACACACACACACACAAACACACATACACACCAGAGATACAGTGTCCTCAAAACAAGACATTTATTTCCAATACAAGCTCCAAAAGCGCTCAACTCTGAGTTCATTTGTCACCTGACACTCACGCTATGATTGATTCACGCTATGGCAGTGATGAGCAAATGTGGAAGAGAGACTCAGACTCTGAGAGTGCGCACAAACTGTTATCAACGCGCAGAGTGCAGACTTATGGCAAGCCACGAGTCTCAGAATAACGCAATAGTTTTAACACGTGTACATCTAAAATGCCGTATTTTGCAGCGTTCTAAACAAAAATAGTTTAAACCGCCGTATTGGGCTGTGTTTAGTGTATGTGAAAAGCGGCACTATTTTTTTTAATGTAGTATAATGAGCCCAGCCTGCTTGTTTTCACAGCCAGTAAAGTTTGAGGTGTTCTCACCCAATCATATATATATATATACACATACAACAGTTAGTTCCGGTCCTTGAATCTGATTTGACGAGAGACATTCCATTAACTGTGTGTATCACTCCGCTTGTGTTCCTGCCGTTCTAAACTATAATGTAAAAGTAGTGCATATGTGTTAAGAGCTACGTATCTGTCTCTTAACATTTAATTTTGTGACATTACATATTTTAGCCAGCAGGTGGAGGCAAAAACCATTTTTGTGTGTAATATGACCCAGTTGGTGAGGTGAAGTGAGTCAGCATCAGTCAGTGTCATTCATCAGCACTCCGTGATCGCTCGTATTACTACTACACTACTAAAGCTAGGAAATATCTTTAAACGTCTTTAACAACTTCAGCATTAAGGCTCATCATAGCTGAGAGACACAACAGACTGATTAATTACACAAACACAAGGTGCTTACCTCTTACCAGAGTTTTCACTTTGGAGAGGATGTGCTGTTTATATATATAGATCAGTGGATATTACCTGTAAGTAATGTATTCATCTTATTAATGATTGTTATTGATAACATCAGTACTGTTTGTAGTTTTCTCTAAACTCAGAACAGTTTGGATGGGAGAGTTTTGTGATATTATATAAATAATTATATTAAATAAATTTAAAAAATGATAAATAATATACACTTGTTCATGTGGGTTTTTTCCTGTTGGTAGTTCATTATTATTTTTAATCATTATGAACATATTAAACAAGACAAATAGAATGAAGATTTATTGTATTATTAATATAATTAGTAATATACCATGAATGAATATATATATATATATATATATATATATATATATATATATATATATATATATATATATATATACAGGTGCATCTCAATAAATTAGAATGTCGTGGTAAAGTTCATTTATTTCAGTAATTCAACTCAAATTGTGAAACTCGTGTATTAAATAAATTCATTGCACACAGACTGAAGTAGTTTAAGTCTTTGGTTCTTTTAATTGTGATGATTTTGGCTCACATTTAACAAAACCCCACCAATTCACTAACTCAAAAAATTAGAATACATCATAAGACCAATAAAAAAAACATTTTTAGTGAATTGTTGGCCTTCTGGAAAGTATGTTCATTTACTGTGTATGTACTCAATACTTGGTAGGGGCTCCTTTTGCTTTAATTACTGCCTCAATTCGGCGTGGCATGGAGGTGATCAGTTTGTGGCACTGCTGAGGTGGTATGGAATCCCAGGTTTCTTTGACAGTGGCCTTCAGCTCATCTGCATTTTTTGGTCTCTTGTTTCTCATTTTCCTCTTGACAATACCCCATAGATTCTCTATGGGGTTCAGGTCTGGTGAGTTTGCTGGCCAGTCAAGCACACCAACACCATGGTCATTTAACCAACTTTTGGTGCTTTTGGCAGTGTGGGCAGGTGCCAAATCCTGCTGGAAAATGAAATCAGCATCTTTAAAATGCTGGTCAGCAGAAGGAAGCATGAAGTGCTCCAAAATTTCTTGGTAAACGGGTGCAGTGACTTTGGTTTTCAAAAAACACAATGGACCAACACCAGCAGATGACATTGCACCCCAAATCATCACAGACTGTGGAAACTTAACACTGGACTTCAAGCAACTTGTGCTATGAGCTTCTCCACCCTTCCTCCAGACTCTAGGACCTTGGTTTCCAAATGAAATACAAAACTTGCTCTCATCTGAAAAGAGGACTTTGGAACACTGGGCAACAGTCCAGTTCTTCTTCTCCTTAGCCCAGGTAAGACGCCTCTGATGTTGTCTGTGGTTCAGGAGTGGCTTAACAAGAGGAATATGACAACTGTAGCCAAATTCCTTGACATGTTTGTGTGTGGTGGCTATTGATGCCTTGACCCCAGCCTCAGTCCATTCCTTGTGAAGTTCACCCAAATTCTTGAATCGATTTTGCTTGACAATCATAAGGCTGCGGTTCTCTTGGTTGGTTGTGCATCTTTTTCTTCCACACTTTTTCCTTCCACTCAACTTTCTGTTAACATGCTTGGATACAGCACTCTGTGAACAGCCAGCTTCTTTGGCAATGAATGTTTGTGGCTTACCCTCCTTGTGAAGGGTGTCAATGATTGTCTTCTGGACAACTGTCAGATCAGCAGTCTTCCCCATGATTGTGTAGCCTAGTGAACCAAACTGAGAGACCATTTTGAAGGCTCAGGAAACCTTTGCAGGTGTTTTGAGCTGATTAGCTGATTGGCATGTCACCATATTCTAATTTTTTGAGATAGTGAATTGGTGGGTTTTTGTTAAATGTGAGCCAAAATCATCACAATTAAAAGAACCAAAGACTTAAACTACTTCAGTCTGTGTGCACTGAATTTATTTAATACACAAGTTTCACAATTTGAGTTGAATTACTGAAATAAATGAACTTTTCCACGACATTCTAATTTATTGAGATGCACCTGTATATATATATATATATATATATATATATATATATATATATATATATATATATATATATATATATATATATAGCAGATGCTGTTCTTCTCACCACAATTGTACAGAGCAGTTATCTGAGTTACCGTAGACTCTGTCAGTTCGAACCAGTCTGGCCATTCACTGTTTCTCCGTTATATATATGTGTGTGTTTTAAAAAACAAATTATAATAACATATAGTGAGCTAAATTTATGATTTGTAATGAATTGCTGCTTTTTACCCCATTAATTAATCTTAATGCACCAATGTTTTCTTCTCTTTTTCTGAGGTGACATTTTGAACTCAGAAAACTGTACACAGAGGAAATTATAATAAGATGTATTATTCAAATAATGGGATATCACCACTGATCTATATACATGTTTATCAACAAATTAGTCTCCATGTCTGGCTTATGGAAGTAATTTGTCTTTTGTCCCTTTAATAAGTTCATAAGTTAATAAGTTTTATAAGATACGACGGTGGTAGGTCTGATCAATGACAATGATGAAACGGCCTACAGAGAGGAGGTGCTCACTCTGACACGCTGGTGTCAGGAGCACAACCTCTCCCTCAACGTCAGCAAGACAAAGAAGCTTGTGGTGGACTTCAGGAGAAAAGACAGAGAACACAGTCCCATCACCATCAATGGAACACCGGTGGAGAGAGTCAGCAGCTTCAAGTTCCTCGGTGTCCATATCACTGAGGGACTCACATGGTCCGTCCACACTGAGGCCGTTGTGAAGAAGGCTCATCAGTGCCTCTTTTCCTGAGATGGCTGAGGAAGTTTGGAATGAACCGCCACATCCTCACACGGTTCTACACCAGCACTGTAGAGAGCATCCTGACTGGCTGCATCACTGCCTGGTACGGCAATAGCACCGCCCACAACCACAAAGCCCTGCAAAGGGTGGTGCGAACTGCCAGACACATCATCGGAGGTGAGCTTCCCTCCCTCCAGGACATTCGTATATACCAGGCGGTATGTGAAAAAAGCTCGGAGGGTCATCAGAGACTCCAGCCACCCAAGCCATGGGCTGCTCTCACTGCTACCATCAGGCAGGCGGTATTGGAGCATCAGGACCTGTACCAGCTGACTTCATGACAGCTTCTTCCCCCAAGCAATCAGACTTCTGAACTCTTGATCTCTCACGATCAATATACATCAGCACTGCACTTTATTAATCTTATTATCTCACACTGGACTGTCTTAAATTATATTCTCTCTTAACAACACACTGGCAACTGACTATCAACCGACAGCCTGAATGTCAATACAGTACAATACAAATATATACAATATATTTTATATATACTATATATACTATTTTTATTTTATAATGTGTATTCTATATTGTGTGTATGTGTATTCTATATTGTGTGTATTGTATACTGTACAATATTCTATATTGTGTGTATCATATACTGTATATTGTACATTATTATTTGTATATTGTGTTGTGTGTAATTATGTGTATATTAGATATGCAAATTGTGATGTGTGAATCTGTTTATTGTAAATTGGTATATGTCTCATCTATGTCTCATCACTGTCATGAATGCTATGTTGCTTGGAACTGCACCCAAGACTTTCACCCACTATTGCACTTGTGTATATAGTTGTGTGAAAATAAAAGTGAAGTGAAGTGAAGTTCAGAGTCTAGGAGCTCAAATTAATAATGCACTGAAGTGTTTTGCTGATCATATTATTTATGGCCGCGTTCGAATCTCCTGCCTCTGTGAGTTTTTTATTTTTATTTTTTATCTTGCATACTTCTGCCGTTCGATCTAATAATAACACTTATTTTAATCTGTACAGTGATGCCAGCATCATTTAGTAAGTTTACATTTAATGGGGAGCAAAATATTGAGTCAGGAGCATGATTTTCGGAATCAACGGATTTACCATCGGTCATTCACATCTGGTGTAAAATGGAAGGTCTCAATTTAACATGAAAACCAGTTGAACCATACACCGGCAGCAACGCAAAATGAAGTTTCTTTTGGCCATATTGATTTGTTTGACTTAAATGAGCAATTGGCAGAAATAACCTGCAGCAGTGAATTGGTCTGGCCTGACTCAGTTTATCATTGATTGGGTGAGAATACCTCAAACTTTACTGGCTGTGAAAATCAGCAGGCGGGGCTCATTATCCTATTCATTATTTTTATCTGTTTGCCATTTCTTTTTCCTCTATAGAGGTTCAGCAGTTTATCAGTACTGAGAATTACTGTCTGCTGCCTTGTGTTTCACAGAAACCTGGCTGAGTGAAGCTATTCCAGACAGCACGTTACATCTGCCAGGCTTCCAGCTGTTCAGAGCGGATCGCATCGCGGAGTTAACGGGGAAACGAGAGGCGGTGGAACATGCTTTTACATCAATGAAAGTTGGTGTACAGATGTAACAGCGTTAAAGAGGATGTGCTGTCCTAATTTGGAATTGCTCTTTATTAACTGTAAGCCTTTCTACTTGCTGCGGGAGTTTTCCTCGTTTATTCTGGTAAGTGTGTATATCGCGCCAAATGCGTGTTTGAATGCGGCGCTGCAACAGCTGGCTGATCAAATTACAGACGTGGAACAACAATACCCAGACTCAGTTATTATTATTCTTGGGGATTTTAACAAAGCAAATCTCACATGTGAACTGCCCAAATACAAACAGCACATTACATGCCCCACCAGAGACAGGAACATACTGGATCACTGCTACACAACAATAAAAGATGCATATTGCTCTATCCCTAGAGCAGCTTTGGTACTCTCTGATCAATGTCTGGTTCATCTTCTTCCAACCTACAGGCAGAAATTAAAATCAACCATGCCAGTAATAAGGACTGTAAAGAGATGGACCAATGAAGCAGAGCGGGAACTACAAGCCTGCTTCGATTGCATGGACTGGAGTGTTTTTGAGGCTGCAGCCACAGACTTGGACGAGCTCACAGATACTGTTACATCATATATCAGTTTCTGTGAGGATATGTGCATTCCTACTAGGACTTATTTAAAGTTCAACAACGACAAACCGTGGTTTACAGCAGAGCTCAGGCAGCTTTGTCAGGCCAAAGAGGATGCTTACAGGGGTGGGGATAAAGTCTTGTACAATCAGGTCAGGAACACACTGAACAAGGAAATCAGAGTGACTAAAAGAAGATACTCTGAGAAGCTGAAAAACAGGTTTTCAGCTAACGATCCTGCATCAGTGTGGAGTGGCATGAAACAACTCACAAATTACAGGACTCCTACCCCCAACACTGTGGTGGACCAACAACTGGCTGACGACCTTAATGTGTTCTACTGCAAATTTGAAAGGCCCAGTCTCACACCCCACATCCACCTCTGACCTTCACTTCACACAAACACCAACACCTCCTGCAACCCCCCTCCTCGCCCCTCCTGCTACTCAACCTGCACTTAAGATCTGTGAAGATGATGTGAGCCGCGGCTTTCGGAAACAAAAGACGAAGAAAACTTCAGGCCCAGATGGCGTCTCACTAGCGTGTCTTTGATCCCGTGCTAGCCAGCTGGCCCCCATCTTCACACAGATCTTCAATAGATCACTGGAGCAGTGTGAAGTCCTATGCTGCTTCAAACGCTCAATCATTATTCCTGTCCCAAAGAAACCAAAAATCACAGGACTTAATGACTTCAGACCTGTCACCCTGACATCTGTGGTCATGAAATCATTTGAGAGACTGGTGTTGGCCCACCTGAAGAACATCACTGGACCCTTTCTAGATCCCCTTCAATTTGCTTATTGAGCAAACAGGTCTGTGGATGATGCAGTCAACATGGGATTGCATCAAATCCTGCAACATCTGGACAGACCAGGGACATATGCAAGGATCCTTTTTGTGGACTTCAGTTCGGCTTTCAACACCATCATCCCAGCTATACTCCAGAATAAATTACACCAACTCTCTGTTCCCGTGTCTATCTGTCAGTGGATTACCAGCTTTCTGAAAGACAGGCAGTAGCTTGTGAGACAGGGGAAACTCACTTCCAGCACCTGTACAATCAGCACTGGTGCCTCCCAGGGATGTGTGCTCTCCCCACTACTCTTCTCCCTGTACACCAATGAGTGCATCGCCAAGGACCCTCTGTCAAGCTCCTGAAGTTTGCAGATGACACCACTGTCATCGGCCTCATCCGAGATGATGATGAATCTGCATGCAGAAGGGAGGTTTAACAGCTGGCTGTCTGGTGCAGTCAAAACAACCTTGAGCTGAACATGCTCAAAACGGTGGAGATGACTGTGGACTTTAGGAGGAACACCCCAACACTGAACCCCCTCACCATTCTAAACAGCACTGTGACAGCAGTGGAGTCATTCAGGTTCCTGGGCACTACCATCTCACAGGACCTGAAGTGGGAGACACACATTGACTCCATTGTGAAAAAGGCCCAGCAGAGGTTGTACTTCCTTCGTCAGCTGATGAAGTTCAACCTGCCACAGGCGCTGCTGATACAGTTCTACTCAGCGGTCATTGAGTCTGTCCTCTGCACTTCAATAACTGTCTGCTATCGTTCAGCTATGAAATCAGACATCAGAAGACTACAAAGGACAATTCGGACTGCTGAGAGGATTATTGATTGCCCCCTTCAAGAACTATACACTTCCAGAGTGAGGGAAAAGGCTGGAAAAATCACTCTGGACCCCACTCACCCTGCCCATTACCTTTTTGAACTGTTTTTTCACTCAGGCTATCCATCTCATGAACAGTTAAATTGCCCCATTGAGCAATAAATATGTGCAATACACAGTTTAGTCTTTTTTATATTTATCCAACACATCCAACCTCTTCTGCCATTTCATTCCTCTGCAAAAAAAAAAAAAGAAAAAGAAAAACATTTGCACTGTACATAACAGATTTGTATTTGCACTGTGCATAACAGATAACAGATTTGTATTAGATTGCACTACGTATGTGTATGTGTGTATGTATGTATGTATATGTGTGTCTAAGTGTGTATGTACGTATGTGTATAACTATTTAAATGTTTTTATTATTATCTATGTCTTGCTGCTGTTTTTGTATTGTTTTTGTATTGTTGTACAGTGGAAGCTCTAGTCACCAAGACAAATTCCTTGTAAGCATACTTGGCAATAAAGCTGATTCTGATTCTGATTAAGGCTCCAGAAAATTGACACCTCAAAATTAATACACTTTCAATAATTGTATCTGATGACAACATCACGTGGGCCACAAAAAGATAGTTTGTGGGCCAGATGCGGCCCACTGGCCGCCAGTTGAGTACCATGGGTGTAGTGTGTTAAGACTGTATGTGTGTGACAGCGGGGATGTGGTCAAGCGTCCGTCTGGAGAGAGAGAAAGCGGTAAGGGTGCTTACACCTGAGCCAGATTATGTCTAACACCTGTCTCTAATTCCAGTGAGCATGGGGAGAGCGGCATATAAATGGCCACGCCACCAGCAGACAGGCAGAGAGAGTCTGGCACAAGGGAGCCTACAGTGCTCGTGGAAGCTGATGTGTTTATGTTCGTGAAGCTAATGTGTTTATGTTTGTGAAGCTAATGAGTTTGAGTGCCTATGTGCCTCTGAGACTGTTGAGTTTGTGAAGCTGTAAAGCATTGAAGTGGCCAATTAAAAGCCTTACCTGAGTCTGGAAAAACCTTCTTCCCTGTGTCCTCCTTTCCCTTCTACCTTCACACTGGTGCCGAAAACCTGGGTTTGAAGTTGGAGGAAGTACACCCCATGGAGTCCTCGCAGTTGGCAGAGATCCTCCAGTCCCTCATCGGCCTACACCAGTCCCACCAACAATCCCAGCTTGAGCTTCGCCAAGACCAAGATCGCCAGTTCTTCGAGATCCTACGAGCTCAAGCAGAGGACCGGCATGCAATCCAGAGCCTCCTCAGCCAGGAGAGAGGGGCTGGCCGTGTGACCAGTGGGCGGCAAGGCTCCTCCCGTTGCTGTCCAGGGAAGCCCGGCTTGCTGCTCAACAACTGTTGGCGGCTAACCTCCTGGCTTATGAGGACCTGAAGAAGTCCATCCTGCAGCAGGTGGGCCGCAGTCCAGAGCAGTACCACCAGCTCTTTCGATCCATGAACTGGAGAGGACCAGCCGCCCATTTGCTGTCTCCCAATGGCTCCGAGACGCATGCCGGAAATGGCTTCTGGGGGGGGGTGGCTCCCCGGTCTGAGTCGGGCGGTGGGGATATATGGCAGCGGGGGCGTGGTTGAGTGTCCGTCCGGAGAGAGAGAAAGCGGTAAGGGCGCTTACACCTGAGCTAGATTATGTCTAACACCTGTCTCTAATTCCAGTGAGCATGTGGAGAGCGGCATATAAACGGCCATGCCACCAGCAGAGAGGCAGTGAGAGTCTGGCACAAGGAAGCCTACAGTGCTCGTGGAAGCTGATGTGTTTACGTTCGTGAAGCTAATGAGTTTGAATGCCTACTTTCCTCCGGGACTGTTGAGTTTGTGAAGCTGTAAAGCATTGAAGTGGCCGATTAAAAGCCTTACCTGTAGTCTGGAGTCTGGAAAAACCTGCTTCCCTGTGTCCTCCTTTCCCTTCTACCTTCACAATGTGCTTTTTCCATGCAGACAACCCGGGTTCGATTCTCCCTTTTGTTCCACTTTTCCCCATCCTGTTTCCTATCTCCACTCTTAATATTTCCTGTAATACTATTATAATTCACTTATTTTTATTCTTTATTCTGTTTTGTTATTATTTCTGTCTTGTTGTTGTATTGTTTGTGCACTGGAAGCTTCTGTCACCAAGTCAAATTCCTTGTATGTGTAAGCATACTTGGCAATAAAGCCACGAGGAGGTTAACACAACGTGACTCTTCCCACCCTAGCAACCAGGCCAGTCGGTTGCTTAGGAAGCCTGATTGGAGTCACTCAGCACGCCTTGGATTCGAACTTACGACTCCAGGTGTGGTAGTCAGCATCTTTACTTGCTGAGCTACCCAGGCCCAGAAGCCATAGTTTTAATGCAGTTAACCAAAGTGTTAATACAGTAATATGGTGTTAATATAGTAATCATGTTTAATAGTTTGGTTACTATGCTTTTACTACAAAATACCATGTTGATACTATGTTACTGTAGTAAAACCATAATAAATGTTTTGTAAGGGAAGGTTAGGGTTAGGTTTAGGTTTAGGAGTAGGGGTTGGTCTGTGGGACTGTGGGAAATAAACACAATAAACACACTGCAGTGATGCCAATATACTGTATTTTGGTATGTAATTAGGGGTGTAAATAGTATCAGCCACAATTTGCATCGGCGTGTCAATAGCTTCTAACACTATTTGCTCTTAGTGCAAAGAAGATGCTTTTTGTTGCTATTTAAATAGCACCCATCTCTATTCACACAGTGCAAATCTGCCTCTGCCTTTTAAACCGCTATAGATATAAACATCAGGACGCTTTTGTCAGGAGTTTATAATACTTTCAGACTTGGCCCTGTTGTAATTGCACCTCAAATCCCATAAGGCTGTTCTGTGTCCCCAGGTGATTCTATCTCTGCAGGTTGCCATGGTAACTGGCGGCCGTGCTCAAGGTTCGTTGACTTGAAGCACAGTGGCTGCATTGTCCTTCCTTATATAGCCTGAGAGAACTCAGTGTGTGTGTGTGTGTGTGTGTGTGTCTGTGGCTTGGCTGGTGTCAGGTGTGGAAGAATTTGACATTTCACATGAGTACAGAACCACCTATGACAACTGAGTCTATAAATGTATCACCTATTTCTCAAAACAGGTGCAAAATTTAAAATTTAAACATTAATCAGTGGTGTTTGCTAAGACAAGCATCACTATCAAATAGTTCACCCAAAAATTTTAATTCTCTCATCATTTACTCGCCCTCATGCAATTCCAGATGTGTATGATTTTTTTCCTTCTGCTAAACACAAACAAAGATTTTTCTTCAAGTGAATGGTGACCAAAACTTTGAAGCTCCAAAAAGCACATAAAGGCAGCATAAAAGTTATCCAATCCAGTGGTTTAATCCATGTCTTCTGAAGCGATCTAATCGGTTTTAAGTGAGAACAGACCAAAAATAACTCCTTTTTCACTATAGATCATGGCATCAGCAGTCTACTTGGTGATCATGATTTCAAGCTCAATTACACTTCCTAGCGCCATCTAGTGCTCTGCACATGTGTCAAACAATAGGAAGTGTAATTGAGCTTGAAATTATGATCATTTCTAGAAACTGCAATGGCAAGATGCACAATAACAAGGGAGCTATATTTTGGTGTGCTTTGACCTGATCTCGATTAGATTGCTTCAGAAAACATGGATTACTCTACTGGAGTCAAATGGATAACTTTTTTGCTGCCTTTATGTGCTTTTTGGAGCTTCAAAGTTTGGTCACCATTCACTTGCATTATATGGATCTACAGAGCTGAGATATTCTTCTACAAATCTTCATTTGTGTTTTGCAGAAGAAAGAAAGTCATACACATCTGGGATGGCGTGAGGGTGAGTAAATAATTTTCATTTTTGGGTAAACTATTCCTTTAACACGCCAATATTTAACACTTACAGCCAATTCAAAGAACGGTGTGATGTAATTCAGAACAAAATCTTGCCAAAAGAAGGTGTTTTTTGAGTTGGTTGGTGATTCAAAGAGCTTGCAAGTGTGAACTTTCAGGGAAAAAAAATTAAATATCTTCAAACTGCCATTGTCCATGTCATTGGAGTGTGTGACCCGGTGATCCACCTCGATGCACACATTTTTTCCAGTTAATTTCTTCATACTGTTGAGATCAGTCAACATTAACATCCAGGAGTGCAGAGTTGCCAAACTGGTGCAAACTTAACCACATCTGTACGATCATTCACATAGATACTTTTTCCAAGACCATATCATGTGATATTTTTAGATTAGTCTAGAAAAGGAACCGAATATACTGGAATAGTCTTAAATGCCCATTTACTCAGTTGCTTGATATTCTGTTTCATTTACATGTTTGTCTGCAGCCTGTAAGCCATTTACATTTCTGCCTGAACTTTCCACCTGTCTGACACCCTTTAGCATTTGTCTTTCTTAAGAAATATTAAAATAAAACAAAACTTTCTCATGATCTTACATGAATTCTTTTCACAAAATTAATTATAAAATACTATAAAAGAGGATAACCGGTGCATATTATGACCACATTTAGCATGTTAGCATTAGCATTAGTGACATGGATGCAGAATGTAAACATGACAAATTACTCATTATTTACTGCATATTGTTCTAATTCATCAAGTGGTTAAAACAGCTTCTTTTAGTGATCTCATGTAGATTCTAGTCATAGAATGAGGCATATAATAAATTATAACACCTTGTATTGTCACATTGGTTCATGTGTTACATGTATTGACAATCCCAGATTGTCAGTGTGCTTTCAGACTTCAGTGCTTCTTCCCTTTATTTTCATGTTTTTTCCTAAAGGTTTATGTAACAGTTCTTGCAACTGTGTTACAAAGTGTTTTAAAGACTGTCTGTCGTGGATATGTCCCTGTTCTTTTAAATAATTCCTGATGTTGTGTGTACTTTTCCTGTTTACCTCTATGTGAATGTGCTGCCATGTATAATGAGACATATTACATGAGCGTTTTGTGCCTGTGTCTCGTCTGATTTTGATAGGAAATGATTGAAAGAGGGAGAGAAATATACATAGATCTACTTGGGTGATTAAGAAAGATAAAGAGGGTGTAAATGCAGGATGCAGGCGAGGCTTACATATAGTGGCTTAAAGACAGAAGGAAAAAAACATCAAGAGAGACCAGTGAGTACCACAGGGATGGTGCGATTTATGAGAGAAAACATTTCTTAGGTTTGTGTGCTGTAATCCTGACTGTTAATCTCAATAAATACACAGTACTTCTTTAAGAGCCCTAGACTGTGTGCATGTGTGTGTGTTTCTGTGTACGCTTTTATGCTATCGCATATTTCTCCAGATGGAAGCACTTAAAAGCTTCGTCTCTAGAGGGAGAAAGATCTGTTTCCAGGTTTCCTCTTTTGAAAAACATATTCTTACTTCCATGAATAATTGAGATGTAGTTCCCTTTGCTGTCCAGTAGAGTCTTTAAAGCAACAGATTTAGCGAAAACAACTGAAAAATGAGAAATCAACTGTTTACTAATCATCATTTAAATGTGCTTTTTATCATTATGAAATTAGAACACAGAAAAAAAAAAACTTTTTGTCCTTTGATAAATCCCTGCGCGCTATCGGTCCAGACCTATTTTTGACATTTTCTGCCAATTAATTTGCAATTATGTCTTCATTAAGCGTTTAGTGGAACACACCTCAAAGGCAAATAAGAGGGCATACTTTTTTTCTTTCTATCTTTCTACCCCATATGGACTAAATCACAAACCAGGTGGTTTGTGTTCCGATTTCACATCACACATGTTCTTTCACTGCGCCTCACTTTGTTTGCAGCTGATACCATTTTAAGCTAAACAGGAGTACAATCTATCGTAATAGTGATACATTAAAGTAATATAACATATAACTGATGTCACTTAAAGGGATAGTTCACTTAAAAATGAAAATTCAGTCATTTTTGACTCACCCCTGTGTTGTTATGACCCTATATGGCTTTCTTTCTTTCTTTTTTTTTAACAGAAATGTGCTCAGTGATGTCATACAATGGCAGTTTATGGTGACCACCTCTTCAAGCTTCAGAAGAACACAAAAGTATAATTCAGAAGTCTAATAAATTATTCCATGAGTCTCATGATTGTTATGAAAGCATAAGATAAGGTTTGGTGAGAAACAAAATGAAATCTAATGTATTATTTAGTAAAAATGTTCACTGACCGTTGATCTCCTGTGCACGTTCATCATAGGACATGAAAGCAACAGTTAACACAGCCCCCTCATGACATTGGGGCATTCAAGCGAAAACGTATTTGTTTATCTAAAAACAGGTCTGCCACAGCAATAGTGACAAAAGAACACAGCACAGCTGTACAAAAAACAGAGAACAGAACTTACTATACATGTCTGAAGAGTTTGTAGTTGAAGAATTGTTGCATTTCTATGCCCAGCCTTATTTTTTATTTTATTTTATTTTTTGGACCGGTGCCAGTTCACAGTGGACGGAGTTACCCACGCAATGCCAACAATAGAAAACAAGCTATCGTTAGAATGTACCGTCGCTCGTCACTGCTGGTTAAGACAAAAACTCTGATTACCATAGAAAAGATACCTTTTATCACGTGTTGCTTGTCATCAGGTTAGGACACGGTGTGACTGTGACTATGTTTCTGTTTGATTTCTGAGTACTCCGTTCAAAAAAATAAGGCTGGGCATAGAAATGCATCAATTCTTTGATTACAAACTCTTCAGACATGTTTAATCATTTCTGTCCTCTGTTTTGTGTGCAGCTGTGTTGTGTTCTGTTGTGGCTATCACTGTGGAGGACCTGTCTTTGTGGAGGACCCCTTACACCAATGTCGCCAGGGGGCTGCGTGAACTGTTGCTCTCGTGCCCTATCATGAATGCACACAGGAGATCAACGGTCATTGAAAATTTTCCACAAAATAATACATTAGATTTCGGTTTGTTTCTCACCAAACTTATCGTATGCTTTCATAACAATCATGAGTCTCATGGAATAATTTATTAGACATCTGAATTATACTTGAAGAGGTGGTCACTATAAACAGCCTTTGTATGACATCACTGAGAACAACATTTATTTAATTTTTTTTACAATTTCTCCCTTTGTGTTAAGAAAAAGAAAGAAAGTCATATAGGGTTATAACTACACAAGGGTGAGTAAACAATAACTGAATTTTCATTTTTGGGTGAACTAATCCTTTAAACTCTATGAAGCCATGTTGTTTCAACCCCTTTCTTCGGTGGAGCACAAAAGGAGATGTTAGGCAGAATGACAGCCTCAGTCTCCATTCACTTTCATTATATTAAAAAAGATGAAATTTAAGTAAATGGCAGCTGAGGCTGTCATTCTGCTCCTTTCCTTTTGTGTTCCACTGAAGTCATATGTGTTTGGAATGACATGAGAGTGAGTAAATGATGACAGAATTTTCATTTTTGGTTGAACTATCCTTATATTCTAGCTCAATATGCAGAGTCAATAAGACATTTGTAGGTTCATTTTAAAAGTGTAAACACTGTGGCTCTGTCAAAACATTGTTCTATTTGACCAACCCAATGTTGCAACAATGGCTCAAGAAATGCACTGCAAACCCTAATGCTTAAAATAATTAATTGTTTTGAGTAGGTAAAAATTTAATCATACGAATTAGTTCAAATAAATTAAACTTAATCAGAGTAATCAGAACTTTTTCTTTTGAGTTTACGAAACTGACACCTTTTAAGTAACCTGAAATGTTTTACTTATTTTAGTTTAATGAACTTGTCTCTTTAAATTTACAGGAACTTAAATTGAACGGAAACTGGGCAGGGAATTTGTATTTCCCAGTATGCTTTGCATGGCACTCGACAGGGAGAGTAAATGTTAAAAGTAAGTGTTATATATTGTGTCTTTGTGCAAGATGAATTTAAAGGGGGAGACTTGTTAGTGTTTAATATTATGTTAAAGTTTTTTTTAACCATTACCATTTTGATAAAAGGTGGAGCTTGAGCTTAGGTTGAGGACAGGTACTAATTAAGATTGTTCTAATTAAAACATAGTGTTTCCAGTTAGCATGCATTAAGCATGCTAGCATTCACTGTACTAGCTAGTTAGGTTCCCCCTACTTGAAGTATGTAAGTTAGTTGAGCTTACATGGTAATTTTAAGTTCAGCCAATGAGTTAGTTTTAAAGTTATGTGCCATTAACATGCACAAGTTAGCTTACTCAATATTTTAAGTTAAGAGCAATTAACATGCTTGTGTAGTACAAAATAAAAAAAAATGATGTAACTGACTGTCTCACATTTTTTGTGTTCTGGCAACTTATTAGGGTTTACAGTGTGGTATGAGTTTGGGCCAGACATGGGGAGTGATCGGGAGACCTATTTGAGAATGTCATCATATGGTGAGGCGAGTGAAGTTGATAGTGGTATTAATAAATTTCAATGTTTGATTTTAAAAGCATTTTTGTTTACTTCTGTACGATAAACAAAGCTGATCCTGTGTTGGGTTGCCACTTGATGTCAAATTTCCCACAGATCTGGGTCCTGAAGCAAAACCAACAAGTCTCATGACAACACGTAATAATTTGTGTGAGATGGCAAAATCGTAAGAAAACAAAAAGGTACAACTTTTAGACCAACTAATCAACAAACAGAATTTCAAATCAATACAATATAGGCATCACATTTTAGTTAGCCTCTTATCCAACACTTTATTTTAAGAAAGAAAACATCTGTGAATAAATTCGGCTACTCATTTCATATTTATTAATGCAATACAAATGATTGACGTACAGTAAGTCAGTAACCTATAAAACACTTCCCTCATCTCATTCCATACCCTGATGTTTTCTTTTTTCCGTGTTAAAGAAAAGTAATTTTAGTTTAAGGCTAGGGCTAGGGGTTAAACTCAAGAGAACTCGTAATAGCATTGTTCGTTTTAACGATTTTGACATCTCGTTCTAATATCACAAATTCTCAAGAGACCGGGTCGAGCAAAACTAGTTGTGGAGTATTTCAGCACCATGGACAGTTCTGCTGTACAGCAATTCACTGCAAGCAAACTGTATTATTCTTGATTGGCTCATTTGCCAGAAACCAGATGCATGGACTGCCAGTTTTACACCCCCATTTCTGTCTCTCTCTCTCTCTGGTTCTGGACTGTGTGCAGATGTTCTCTGATGAGAGCAGATTTGTTCTTTTCCCCCCACGTTCACTACACAGCACGGCTGCGCTGTCACTGGCTGCCTCCTCTGCAGCCTCGCTCTGATTGGTTGGCAGTAGTCTCTGTGCACCCTGATGCACTGCATACAGCTTTGAAAAGCACTTTAGCGGCATGACAGTGTACAAATGATGTTCCACTGTTAGTCAATTAAGCAACATTTCTTAACAAATTGCTGTGATGCAGAATGTAGAAACACTATATTAAATCCTAGAAGAACTATTTCTGAAAACAATTGAAGTTTTGCTCATACTGAAACTGATAAAATAGGATGCAGCATTATTCGGGATGTTTTGATGAGAGTGTAGAATTATTTTGACAATTCGATCTCCTCTACTGGTGAGGTCTTACAGACTTGGTTCATGCAGATGTTAAAACAGCAGCATCCATCAGCAACAGACACAACCATCTGGGCTTGAAAACCACCCTTGGCCTTTTGAAACTATATTTTTCCTGGTTTTCTGCATCATGTCAATGTATTCAAAACATCCTAAAGGAATGTGTGCAGGATTTGGAACCAATAATTTTTTTTTTTAAATAGTTATGGAATCAAATTAGATACTGGATAAACTGATTTAACATTCTTTATGAGAGGACTTCAGAGCTTGTATATGTATGTATTTACAGCTGATGTGGCACTGCATGCTGCATGTGTGCTATCGCCCTGTTTTTTCTGTATAATCACTTGTCTATAAAATACATTTTAGGCATTTATATCTTAATTTGGAACAAATCCTAAAGGATCCTAATGGGATCAAATAAGAAAACAGAATGAAATAAAATGCTACTGGATAAACTGAAAATGTGGTTCTCGCTCTTGGTGGGGCGCATGGTGAGTTGTGCGTGGATGACGCAGAGAATAGCGTGAAGCCTCCACACGCGCTAGGTCTCCGTGGTAATGCGCTCAACAAGCCACGTGATAAGATGCGCGGATTGACGGCCTCAGACGCGGAGGCAACTGAGATTCGTCCTCAGCCACCCAGATCGAGGCAAGTCACTATGCCTCCATGAGGACCTAGAGCGCATTGGGAATTGAGCGTGCCAAATTGGGGAGAAAAAGGATAGAAAATCCACAAAAAAAAAACAAAAAAAAAAACTCTGTTTTTTGTATTTTAATAACGTCATTCTACAGAGCTATAGATCTATATTCATCATGAATATATTTTTTAAATTCTTTCTGATGTTCTACATGGCCATTTTATCGTATTGGATACCACAATAGTCCTATGAACAACTATGTGCTCTAAAAACCCTAGATTTTGTGTTATGTTGGAACCCTTTTTAAAAATCCCCATTAGGATAGGTTCAAAATTATGACAGAAATTCCAATAGGAATCCATACAGAATATTGGAACCACAATCTTAATATTTTCTTGACAGTCTTAATCGCTTTCTCTATGTCAGTATGTTTATTGTACCTAGAGACCGTGGTGATGAAGTGACAAAAAATGTTTCCCAGCGCATACAAAACAGAAGCAATAAGGTGATTATTCCGCAGTGGTCCTGCTCAATTCACACATTAATCGCAATGGAAATCAGAGAGAGAGAGAGAGAGAGAGAGAGAGAGAGAGAGAGAGAGAGAGAGAGAGAGAGGGGGGGGGGGGGGGGGGGTTCACAGAGGCTTTCAGTGGGTTCTGAGTTGGCAGTATCGCGTTTGATGGTTCTGTCGCACAGAACGGATACACAATTCCCTTCACACATTAATCGACGGCATTTCTTCGTTAACACTTTAACTATGTTATGTATCGGTAATTACTATACTATAGTATCACTATAGTACGACCTGGCGTTGGAATATGGGCACTGCGGAGCTGTCAAACTATTTTTTGATCGCGCGCGGTGATCACCATGGCAATAATTTCGCGTCAGAACAATAACGCGACGTTTGCTGCTGTATGGAGAGCGCGTGAGAGCGTGCTGTGTGTTAAATAGTGACCACCCCTAGATAGTGTGAATGTATATGTGTGTATATGTTTGGTTTTGTGTCCATACGTTTCTATACTGAGGAAAATGGCGAGGCGCGGTTGAACACAAGTGTGCGCGTCTGCGCGGGTCTCTCCGCTCGTGTTCGAGGTCTGCTCCGGAGTGTCATTAGGTGAAGCGGCACCGACTGTTGCGCATCCTGTCAGTGGAAACCCACCGTGGATTGGAGGTTCCGCATAGTGAGGAGGTCCCCCGCCTTGCACAGAGAGAGACCACCCGGATTTTGCAGAGGAATGCCTCAACACGGAGGGAAGCATCTTCAAGTTGCGTCGATACGGGTATTGGAGAAGTGCAGTGGGCGACTGTATAGGCTGACTCTGCACGCAACAGTTTTGGGCCTGGACCGCGGCCAGTCGTGACTTTTGTCTGGCGACACAAACACGCGCCCGACCGCGTCAGGGTTGCGTTTGGACGCGTGCCCTAGGCGCAACAGCTGCAAGTTGGTGCCAGCTGCAAGACCTCTCTTGAGTGCTATCTATCTATCTAGACTCGTGCTGTGATAGATATCTTCAACATCTTCATTGTTACTTGAGAAACAACACAAACATCAAAAGAGACTCAATTTGATCAACTCCAACCCACAGTGGCTGGAGGTGTGTAAGCACTAGTCAGGATGCAGGTCTCATTTGCTTGTACGGAGCACAATCTCAAGAGCCGCAGCGAGGACCGCCTGTGTGGCCTGCGAACTGCACCTCCACCAGGGGGCAGCAGCGGGGGAGGTGGAGGAGGAGAAAGAGGGAGCGGACAGGGAGGAAATGTCAATTATGCAACTCAGAGCGCTGTCATATCACGGGACGCGATGGGGTCCCGCCCCCTGCCTCACGGCCACGCCCACATGAAGGAGGCTATTGGACGGCACAGTAGCATGAAATACAGGTAAGGAGAAAAAGGGCGTGGCTAGACAGGTGAAGGAGTGTGGGCCTATGTGCGTGGGTGAATCTCACGAAAAAATGTCTAGGTTATATTTTCAAAGAAATTCTATTTTGCATACAGAAGAGAAGCCATTAAAGGAATAGTTTACCCAAAATTTTTAATTCTGTAATTATTTTATGACCTTCAAGTCATTTCAAAGCCATATGACTTTCTTTCTTCTGCGGAAAACAAAAGGATATATTTAAAAATATTGTAAAAAATGAAGCGATTGCTTATTTCCATAAAATAGCAGTGTGTGTGCTATTGTGTGTGCTAATGAAAATGAGTTTCTTTGACATGACATTAAAATGTGGTCTCTACTGAAATACTGTGTGTGGGAAGAACCTAAATGAATTGAGTTAACTTAACTTAAATTCAAATTCTGTTCAAATTACTCTGTTGAACCTTGATGCTAGCTATAACAGCAAACACATTAGTATATTACATATATATTTTTGAAATGTATAGCAAGTATGGTGTTGCTGAGAGTTACAGATCCCCGAACAATCATTATACTGATAATCTTTCAGTATTTGCTTCATTATATCTTCAACACACAGTGTTGTTTCTACCGTAATGCGCCCAACCTCGTCCTAACCATTAGCTCCACTCTTCTCCACAATGGTAACCTCCAACAAAATTCATTAATTGTCTTGAAAACAATGCCACAATGCAGGAAAACAACAACAACAGCTTAATGGTCCTAGACTTTTCTTTCTTTAATCCAAATATATATTTTTATTCATTTTGGTTTTGGGGTGAAATATGACTCGGGCTGAACATGTTCTTGACAAATATCATGAGATTTCTCTGTATGTTAACGCCACCTGTTGGGGAGCCCCTTCCAGGACTGGGTTATTCCATGCTGAATGATGTTTTATAACTTTTTTAAAGATTAATGAGGGCCCTCTTACAGCCACTTTAATCCTCTCTCTCTCTCTCTCTCTCTCTCTCTCTCTCTCTCTCTCTCTCTGTGTGTGTGTGTGTGTGTGTGTGTGTGTGTGTGTGTATGTGTGTGTGTTATGAGTGAGTTGAATGAGTGTCAAACGGAATGTCAAAGGGGCAGCGAGTGACCTCCATTGAGAATACCGTGCCTGTGTTTGTTTATGGCTAGTTCACCTTATTGCTTCAATGGTGAAAACATTTGAATGTTAAAAGTTATGAGAATAAATTAGATACACTATGATAAACTCTCATTATGTTACAGTATTAGCTATCGCCCAAGACGTGCAACCTTCCAAAAGTGATCATACTCGCTTAATTATTTAACAGTATCCTATCCTTTAGCCTGTTTTATTTTTCAAATGTTAAAATACTAAATTCTGGTCAGAGTTATAAGTAAGCCATTTGTAGGTTGACTTCCTGAAGTGTAAACACTGTGACTCTGTGGCTATTTTGTAGTTTATTTGTTTGTTTGAGCGGTACATGTCAACTTCTGGCTCAGCCGATGCCGTTAGTTTGGGACAGAACTACCTATTTGGTTGAGCAATAGAGGGCGGGGGCGGAGTGGTAGGATTGTTTAGGAAACCTGGTTGGAAATAATCATTTGTGTACTTGTGTTATTTGGTTCGGCTAGTGGAACAGAAATCACACAGTTTTATTTGTGTGCGTTATCTAGATGTCAGGTTAATACTGCAGACTGTGGTTACGCAACACATACACACACATTTTTCACAGTTAGACAATCCATGTTGTCTATTAGGTCTTTAAAGGTCATTTTTCCCTGTCAGAGAGATGCTATTCTTAGAACATGGGGTTTTACAGATGTATCCATTAAAACATTGGTGTAAGAGTGTGTGTGTTAGGGTTGCCACGGTGTACGGTGTTACTGGTTTTACTTGGTACAAGGGACAACACCGGTGTGAAATTTTATACTGGGTAAAAGGGGGAAACATTATGAATGGAACTTCCAATATTAATACAATAGCCTAACAAATAGACTAGCCTTAAATAAAGAATAGTTGCCTAATGAAGAGTTTGCAACCCATGATAAATTAACCTAAATAACGCATTGAAAGCCAGATGTTCTTTACCAACATGTCAAATTACACAGGTAGCAAAGTACGCACACTGACAGAAGATGTTTAATTGCAGGTAGTGAACATAATGTGCATGGTGGGTAACTAAGATGTCTCGGATTCGTAATCACACAAGAAATGCTGTTAGACACATAGACACGTGCTTGAAGAAACACACTTTGTTATATATTTAAGAACAGATGACAGAAACGCAGTCTATGCGAATGTCTGACACGATGTTTGTTCGGAGGCGTGCAGTCTTGTTGAACACGCATATGTAAAGGGTTCTCACTTTTTCTTTTCTTCAGTCTTCTGAATTTGTTTTTGCAAGAATAGTATCGTCTATGAGAATGCTGCAAATTACCTCAGACCATCTCAGCTCAGGAGTTGCTTTGAGTTCAGTCCGCTTTATTTCCACAGAACAGTTGCAACACACTCTCACGGCAAAATCATCAGGATTCGTATGACTATTCTAAATTTGGCTAATTCGTATGATATCATGCAACTGCACTCGTTTGAATTCCTATGACTTTCACTACAGCCAATGACGTCGATGGACATCGTTTCTATCTAATACTCGACACTTACTTGCTTCTGTCACACACAACAGCTTCCTATCATGTTTACACACTCTACTGATTGATTAAGTTTATATAAGGGGTTTAGGTAAGGGCATTATATTAATAAGTATGTCCTTAATGCCTTGTGCTCTGAACTCACGCTTACTTCCGCATTAGACATCTTGGAATTTG
The DNA here is from genome assembly GCF_019703515.2 of Myxocyprinus asiaticus. Taxonomy (NCBI): domain Eukaryota; kingdom Metazoa; phylum Chordata; class Actinopteri; order Cypriniformes; family Catostomidae; genus Myxocyprinus; species Myxocyprinus asiaticus. Next base: position 59,566,891 of record NC_059346.1, read on the forward strand.
CATGTGATGAAGTCATACAAGTTTATGCAAACAACATCGTGCAATACCATACTGTGGCAAGGAGGAGGGCGGGGCCGGGCTGTGATGATGCACGCCCGGCCCCTAATCAGGCTAATCAAGCCCACGAGAGGGATAAAGGCGGCCGGAGGTGGCAGTTCGGGAGAGAGAGAGCTACAGGCAGCTTTCCTGTATGTGTGTGTGTGTGTTAAATGTCTTTTGCATTAAGTTAATCATTAAATGATTATTTATATTGTCAAGCCGGTTCTCGCCTCCTCCTTTCCATTGAACCCTGTTGCATTGGTGCCAAAACCTGGGAAGGAGGAGGGATGCGCCATAGTAGAGTCCTCGCCACTACCATCCACCCCAAAGGAGCAGCCGCGGCCATCCGCTGGGGGACTGAGAAGCCCGGCCGCCTGAAAGCGGAGGAACGACTGCCGACTGCGAGGGGAGAAGGGGCTCCCTACTGACTGCCTGCAGCGGTCGGGCTGCTGCCAGTGGCAGAGGAGACCCCTACCGGCCGCTAGAACGTGGCGGGGTCAAAGATAAGACCGGCGTCCGCGAGCGGGGAGGGGCTCATTGCCAACCGCCTGGAGCAGGAGACCCGCTGCCAGGGGTCTTTAAGTTAATCATTAAATGATTATTTATATTGTCAAGCCGGTTCTCGCCTCCTCCTTTCCCTTTTACCCCGTTACACATACGAAATAGCCAACTCATAAATTATGTATGACTTTTCATGAGATCGGGTTGACAGTTCGTTGTGAGAGCAACTCTGCAGGGTCACTTTATATCTAGCCTATACATCTGTGATTAAATAATAAAATAATACAAAAACACGTTCACCTCAAACCATGATTTATATTTCAGTGATTATTATCATCATTATAATTATTATGTTTACATTTAGAATTGTTTTTAGATCTTAATTTGTATTATAAGACGGATACTTGTGTGACGCTAAATGGAAAGGTGGTTATATATGATTTTATTTATTTATTTGACCACTTTGTTATTTTAATTGCTTTTTTGTTTAGTTTGAATAGCAATTTGAAGTTTTTTCATTTTTTAAATAATTTTCAATGCAAAATCACTAAAGCAAGAATATTCACCAATCCCTCAGCCGGGGGGTTGACATATGTAATTGGATAATAATATATATATTTTTAAATAAAAATATAGTGAACATATTTCTTGCAAATCGCCCAGCCCTAGGAGGGAACAAAACAAATGTATTCACACACATTCCAAGTCATTACCCTTCTGAAGCAGCAAAACTGGGTCCTGGGATGAAAGGTAATAAAACACCAACATTCAACCATCAACAACCCACAATAAGTGATGTATTTGCTCAGACAATGAAATCCTCGACCGGTAGCCCATGATGGAGAGAATGCACGGATGTAGTAGGTTTGTTGCCAAAGAAATGTTGCCCTTCACAACTGTTGAAAAGCCATCTTTCAAAAAGTTGAACAACACACATTTTAATCGCACTTCATTTTTTCTGTTTCATTTGAAATTTAAGTAAAAATAAATACAAATAAAGGTCAAAGTTTGAAATCAAGCTGCCTTGCGTTATTGTGTAGGCTACTGCTTAATGAAAATTACCCCATAGTACCACCTAGTGTCCAACCAGCGGTAATACTGGTTTGAAAGTGAACCGTGCAGTGTGAAAATTATGATATCGTGGCAAGTCTAGTGTGTGTGTGTGTGTGTGTGTGTGTGTGTGTGTGTGTGTGTGTGTGTGTATGAGTGTTATACTAGTCTCATTCTCAGATGGCACGTCCACTGACCATTTATGTACCATCTGATGTGTATTGCACTCAAAACTAAAGGGATGCACAATATACTGTATAGGTGACTATATTGGTATTTGCCATAATTCCCTTTTTTTTACTATTATTATTATTGATCTGATTAGGCCAATATTAAAAGCAATTAATATCAGGGCTTGTTTTTGTCACAGTTTTTATTTTACCCCATAGTGACAGTCTACGTGTGCATTTCATTCAGAAGTGATCATTCCTAAGCCCTATTCCCCTTGAAGACTGTCCACTGTGTGAGCTTTGGAGGGCTGGAAAGTGTGGTAATTAGAAAGTCATTTTTATTGAAAATTCTGTTTGGAACGACCTTACAGCATGGCTACCATGAATCATGATTGTTCTCCCTTAGAAGTGCCCTCTGAAAGCATCGTTTATGCCGTTTGGAACGCACGGTAAATTTGTCTGTGCAAACATGTCTGCAGACTGCTGTGCCAATATTTAAATCAGTTACCACTTTGTTGTAAATCAGTCTATTAGAGAGACCCACCCAAGGGGGTGGGGCTCTACAGACATGGTGACCAGGGGCAGAGGCTCTCTGCCCAAGGAAGACGCAGTTTACCGAAAGGGAAACAATTTTGCGGAAGATACATCACACGGGGTTACCTACGGGGAACCAGCGCAGGTGGAGCACCTACCCCAGTACTGGGCCTAGTTAGCACACGTACTGTGCCAGCAGGGAGTTTCTCCGCAAACCCACCTGCCACAGGGCTAAGGAGGAAGTCATCCAGGGTCCACAACTTTGTGAATACGACTGGGAGTCAAAGCGCACGTCTTCACCTCGGAGAGGGGAAAGGCGCTATGCGCAAGCGGTACACCCAGCTAGCTGTCCCGGAACTTACCTGCTCATACCTGACAACACACGGGATGAGACCGGCTCAACCCGGAGATTGTAAAACCTCGCAAAGGTGTTGGGTGTTGCTAGACCCGCTGCTCTGCAGATGTCTGCTAAAGAGGCACCATTGGTCAGGGGCCAGGAGGCCGCCACACTCCTAGTTGAGTGGGCTCGCAGCCCCAAGGGGGACGGCATGTCCTGGGCGTGATATGCCATTGCGATGGCGTCAATGACCCAGTGGGCGATCCTCTGTTTGGAGACAGCGCTCCCTTTCCGCTGTCCGCCAAAGCAGACAAAGAGCTGCTCAGAGCTTCTAAAGCTCTGCGTGCGATCCAAATAGATGCGCAAAGCATGCACCGGACACAGCAACGCCAAGGCTGGGTCTGCCTCCTCCTGGGGCAGCGCTTGCAGGTTCACCACCTGATCCCTAAACGGGGTCGTGGGAACCTTGTGCACATAGCCCGGTTGGGGTCTCAGGATCACATGAGAGTAGCCCGGACCGAACTCCAGGCACATTTCGCTGACAGAGAACGCCTGCAGGTCTCCTACCCTCTTGATGGTTGTGAGCGCTGTCAGGAGGGCAGTCTTAAAGGAGAGTGCCTTTAGCTCAACTGACTCCAGGAGCTCAAAGGGGGCTCCCCGCAGGACCACGGAGAGATCCCATGAGGGAATGAGGCACGGTCTGGGGGATTCAACCTCCTAGCGAATCTCAGGAACCTGATGATCAAGTCATGTTTCTCCAAATACTTACTGTCTACTGCATCGTGATATAGCGGCTACATACACCTTCAAGGTGGAGGGGGACAGCCGCCCCTCCAGCCTCTCCTGCAGGAAGGAAAGCACCGATCCGACTGCGCATCTCTGGGGGTCCTCACGTCGGGAAGAACACCACTTCAAGGCATACAGGCGCCTCGTGGAGGGGGCTCTAGCCTGAGTGATCATGTCTACCACGTGGGTGGTAGGCCACTTAGGTCTTCCGCGTCCCGTCTAGGGGCCAGACGTGGAGATTCCAGAGGTCTGGTCGTGGGTGCCAGATGGTGCCCCATCCCTGAGAAAGAAGATTCTTCCTCAGGGGAATTCACCGCGGGGGGGGGGGCTGACGCGAGGAGCTTGAGGTCTGAGAACCAAGTCTGGGTGGGCCAGTAAGGTGCTACTAGGAAGACCTGCTCCTCATTCTCCCTGACTTTGCACAGGGTCTGTGTGAGTAGGCTCACTGGGGGAAATGCATACTTGCGTATTCCCGGGGGCCAGCTGTGTGCCAGCAAGTCTGTACTGAGGGGGGCCTCGGTCAGGGCGTACCATAGCAGGCAGTGGGAGGATTCCCAGGAAGCGAACAGGTCTACCTGCATTTGACCGAATCGACTCCAAATCAGCTGGACCACCTGGGGGTGGAGTCTCCACTCTCCCCTGAGTGTAACCTGTCTTGACAGCGCGTCCGCCGCGGTGTTGAGGTCGCCCGGGATGTGAGAGGCTTGAACGACTTGAGGCGCTGCTGACTCCAGAGGAGGAGATGGCGGGCGAGTTGCGACATGCAACGGGAGCATAGGCCACCTTGGCGGTTGATGTACGCTACCATCACCGTGTTTGCCCTGGATCAATGGCCGGAGCCTCCGCAGGGCGAGTAGCACTGCCAGCAACTCGAGGCAGTTGATGTGCCAACGCAGTCGCATTCTGGTCCAAGAGCCGGTGGCTGCATGCCCGTTGTATACGGCGCCCCAGCCTGTCTTGGAGGCATCCGTCGTGATGACGATACGACTGGAGACCTGCTCTAGGGGAACTCCAGCCCGTAGAAATGCTAGATCCGACCAAGGGCTGAAGAGGCGGCGACAGATCAGTGTGACGACCACACGATGTGTCCCGTGGTGCCATGCCCATCTCGTGACTCGAGTCTGAAGCCAGTGCTGAAGTGGTCTCATATACATCAACCTGAGTGGTGTAGCCACCGCATAGGACGCCATATGCCATTCATCAAGATAGTTGAGGATGCGGATGCCCACTTCCCTTAACGGGGCAAGGGCTGCCTCTGCAACTTTCATGAAGACGTGAGGGGACAAGGACAGGCCGAAGGGGAGGACTTTGTATTGGTACGCCCGGCCCTCGAAAGCAAACCACAGGAAGGGTCTGTGTCAAGGCAAAACGGAGACATGGAGGCATGCGTCCTTCAGGTCTACCGCCGTGAATCAGTCTTGATGCTGGATGCTTGCTAAAATGCGTTTTTGCATCAGCATCTTGAACGGGAGCCTGTGCAAAGCCCGGTTCAGTACTCGCAGGTCCAAGAATGGCCACAACCCACTGCCTTTCTTCGGTACGATGAAGTAGGGGCTGTAAAACCCCTTCTTCATCTCGGCCAGAGGGACAGGCTCTATCACATCCTTCTGCAGAAGGGTAGCGATCTCCGTACGCTAGGCAGTGGCGTTATCACCCTTCACCGAGGCAAAGCGGATGCCGCTGAACCTGGGCGGGCACCTGGTGAACTGTATCGCGTAGCCAAGTCTGACGGTCCGGGTCAGCCATCGCGACGAGTTGGAGAGTGCAAGCCACGCGTCCAAACTCCGGTCGAGGGGGACCAAGAGGAGCCTGAGGCCATGTCGCCATACTGAGTCCGGGGACATCGAAGCACTTACCTGGCTCTGGGTACCCACCATAGGGTCAGTCAGGGAGGGGGGAGGAGGAATATCATCCCCGCAGTCCGTCAGGCGTGTTTATGTCACAGCTGGGCGCAAAGGGCCGGGGGGCCGCCCCTGGAGCGCCATATGTACCGTAAGGGAACGGTGGTCGGCGGTCGTGACGACGGCCTTGAGCACCGGATATGTGACCCAGGGAATAAGGAAACCACTCTTTTGTTGAAATTTTGGGTACCGCAGCCCCTTGTGCATGCGGCAAAATCAAAGAAAAAGGAAACAAAAGATTCTCCTCCTGGCCCTCCACCAGGGGATGGAGTGGTCTGTCCACCAGCTCCAGAGCAGCGGGTATCCTTGTCCCTGGGTCGCCTGTCTCAGGGGCGCTTCGAAGCCTTGCTCAGGTTCTTGGCGGCCGGCCGTGAGATGGGTGGCATCTGCTTCCTGTGGGTGGCTCCACACCAGGGCCGGGTCGCGGGGGTGGGCTGCGGCAGAGCCGGTGCTGTTGCAGCAGGAGGACGCCCTTGGTGACGAGCAGATGGGGTGCGGGGTCTTGAACCACCTCCATCTAATGTTTCACCGCCGAGAACTGCTGGACAAAGTCCTCGACAGTGCCTCCAAACAAGCCAACCTGGGAGATGGGGGCGTCAAGGAACTGTGCCTTGTCAGCCTCCCTCATCTCGACTAGGTTGAGCCAAATGTGGTGCTTCTGGACCACTAGGGTGGACATCGCCTGCCCGAGGGACCACGCTGTGACCTTCATCACCCGGAGAGTGAGGTCGGTCGCCGAGTGCAGCTCCTGCATCAATCCTGGGTCAGAACTACCCTCGTGCAGTTCTTTTAGTGCCTTGGTTTGTGTACTTGCAGGAGAGCCATGGCATGCAGGGTGGAGGCGGCCTGTTCAGTGGCACCGTAGGCCCTAGTCATGAGAGACGACGTAAGCCTACAGGCCCTGGAAAGGAGTTTCAGGCGACCCCGCCAGGTTGCGGCGCTCTGCAGGCACAGGTGCACCGCAATCATCTTATCCACCTGGGGAATCGCCGAATACCCCCTGGCAGCCCCACCATTGAGGGTAGTGAGACTGGGGGAGCTGAAAGACTGGGATTGGGCAGTGAAAGGTGTCCTCCATGACCTCGCCAGCTCCTCATGCACCTCCGGGAAGAAAGGGACCGGGGTGCTGCCGTGAGCGGCACTCTGGGCCCAGAAACCAATCATCGAGCCGCGAGGGTTCAGGGGAGAGTGGAGGATTCCACTCCAGCCCGACGCTCGCAGCCGCCCGGGCAAGCATGGCCATCAGCTCCGCGTCAGCCTGTGACTGGGCGACCATACCCGAAGGTGGAAGCCCAGCCGAGGCCTCAGCTTCGGACTGGATGAGCCCGCTCTCCGATGCTGCGATCGACAGCTCATCCTCTTCGTGAGCCCTAAATGAGAACACGAACTTGCCCTGAGACGAGCCGGTGGTCTCATCCCAGAATCCGACCGGGGCAGATGAGCATGCTGGGGAATGGGAGGTCCGTGGGGGGTTTCCCATTGAGGTTCCCAAATCGCCCCCAGTGCTAGCCAACACGGCCTCATACCCGTAGGTAGAAGGACCGAGGCGGGGAGCCGCTGGGGTTGCATTCCCTCTTACGAAAGAAAGCTGCAACTGCAACATTGCCATAGTCATGTTCTCGCAATGAACAATATCTCCGCATGGGGGTCGCCCAAACACGTAAGGCAGTGATCGTGGCTGTCAGAAGCGGAGAGGTAATGACCGCAACCAGGAATTATACACAAATGGAAAAGCATCTTTAAAAAGACGCTCCCGTAAGTGGCACTCTTTTAGTTGAAGAAAATATACTCTTTTAGAGAAAGAATATATTCTTTTAGCCTGCCGAAGCACCCAGGGGCATTCTCTGCACTCCACTGGTGCAGAGGGGGAGAAGCCGCTGAAATGCGCCGTAAATCCAGCAGATAAGGTGAATGAACTCGGCGGATGAATTCAGCTCAATGAATAGAACTGCTCAGCTCTGAAGAGAAAATCTGAACGAGTGGTTGCGAGCCAGCTCCTTTTATACCCGTATGTCCGGGGGAGTGGCATGCAAATTCCACTTGCCAATTCCCATTGGCCTTTTCTCAAAGATCAGAGGTGTTTGGGGCTCCCAAGAGTGACCCCTAGTGTCACTACATCGACACAATGTCGAGTGAGTGGCAGATAGGGAACTGAGATTGTATTTACAGTGTGTTAATATTGAAGTCATCTCTACCGAGCTGCTGTGCCATTCAATCGGCCTGATAGGATGAAAAGGACAGAGATTATTACACAGAGGGAGGTTTTGTGGGCAAAAAGAGATCGATTGTATATGTCCCGTTTTCTCAATAGTGTGAGTTGTCATCTCCGTATTGTCAATTTAGACATCAAGGCATTGGAGCTTCAAAACCTGTGAATTTTCTTATCAAAGCCTGTTTCAAATGGATAAGAAAAAGAGATTTCTCTTTCCTGTCTTTCTGTCGATTTCTCTCTATCTTTCTGAATAGGATACAGAGATGGAGATAGATGGAGATAGATAAACATAGATCGACGATAGGCAACATTCGGAATGGAATGCCTGTGTACTGCATACTGCACAGTAAATACAGCGGCAAGAAAAATTATGTGAACTAGGGCTGGGCGATATGGACAAAAATATTATCATGATATTCTTTTTCATACTGTTCGATACCAATATTTATCACGATATACATTCACATTTGCACATTGCACTTTCCAATTTGGCAAAACAAAAAAAGAAAAAAAAACGTTATTCTAAACAGTCAAAATAGTCTCTAAAAAACTGCATTGGGGGCCCAGAGACAGCCAAAGCACTGGGGTCTGAGGGATCTTCTACCGAAATATTAAAATATTTTATAGAGTTTATCAATCGAGAGCAGTTGGATATGAATGTTAAAAGATCATCTGCTCGTTTTGATTTTTTTTTCTCCCAATTTGGAATGCCCAATTACATTTGCATTTATACATTTGGCAGATGCTTTTATCCAAAGCGACTTACAAAAGAGGAACACATAAGCGAATCATCTTAAGGAGACAGTGGTATGAAAAAGTACCATATTACAAAGTTTCAATAGCATCAGAATAGTAGTATTCAAAACAGATTAAGTGCCACAAGAATATTTTTTTTTTGTTTGTTTTTTTTTTTTTTGTGACTGGTTAAGTGCTCATGGAAAAGATGTGTTTTTAGCCATTTTTTGAAGACAGAAAGTGAGTCAGCTTCATGGACCACTTCAATGTGGTACGATGAAGCCGAAAGTCTGGGAAAGTGTTTTGGAGCCTCTTTGTGTTGGCACAACAAGACGACGTTCCTTAGCCGACCACAGACTTCTAGTTGGCGCATAGCCCTGCAGAAATGATTTTATGTATTTATGGACTGTTTTGTATGCCAGCATCAGAGCCTTGAACTTGATATGTGCATCAACCGGCAGCCAGTGAAAAGAGACAAGGAGTGGTGTAACATTTGCTCTCTTTGGTTCATTAAAGACCAGACGTGCTGCTGCATTCTGGATCATTTGCAGGGGTCTGATTGCACATGCAGGGAGGCTTGCAATGAGTGTGTTACAGTAGTCCAGTCTAGTTATGACAAGTGACTGAATAAGAAGTTGTGTGGCATGTTCAGAGAGGAATGGTCTTATCTTCCTGATATTGTAGAGTGTAAATCTACATGATCTTGCAGTCTTTGAGATGTGGTCTGTGAAATGTAGTTTGTTAACAATGGTTACCCCTAGATTTCTGACCGTTTTGGAAGGCGTTAATGTAGTTGAACCCAGCTGCACGGTGATGTTGTGTGCAACAGCAGGGTTGGCTGGAAAGACAAGGAGTTCGGTCTTGGCTGGGTTAAGTTGCAGGTGGTGTTCCTTCATCCAGGCCGAGATGTCTGCCAAACAGGCAGAGATTCGAGCAGTCACTGTGGTGTCGTAGGGCTGGAAAGATAAGTAGAGCTGCGTGTCATTGGCGTAGCAGTGGTAAGAGAAACCATGTGCCTGAATGATGGGTCCCAGTGATGTTGTGTATATAGAGAAGAGAAGTGGCCCAAGCACTGAGCCCTGAGGTACCCCAGTAAGTGGCTGATGTGGCTTGGACACCTCACCTCTCCAGGCTACCTTGAAGGACCTACCAGAGAGATAGGAATTAAACCAGTCAAGCACAGTTCCTGTGATGCCCAGCGAAGAGAGGGTGGAGAGTGATGGTTGACTGTGTCAGAGGCTGCAGAATGGTCCAGCAGAATCAGGATGGATGATATGGATTCAGCTTTCACCTGTCTCAGCGACCCAGTGACAGACAGCAGGGCAGTCTCGGTGGAGTGTCCATTTTTGAAGCCTGACTGATTGTCATCCAGCAGCTTGTTCTGTGAGAGATAGGCAGAGATTTGATTGAAAACTGCCCTTTCAAGTGTTTTTTCCGTGAATGGGATGAGAAAGACTGGTCTGTAGTGTTCTACTTGTGTGGGGTTAAGTGCAGGGTTACTCGAGCCTGATTAAATGTAGGGGGAAAAGTGCCTGTAATTAGAGATAGTAGAGACACATAAGAGACACATAAGAGATTAATTATGTGTGTGAGTGCAGGTAGGATGGACAGAGAGTTGGCCTGGAGAAGGTGAGAAAGAATGGGGTCAAGGGAACAGGTGGTGGGGTGGTTGGAGAGGAGGAGTATAGAGACCTCAGTGTTAGTCACAGGAGAGAACATAGAGACAGAAGAGTTGCATACAATCAAAAGTGTGAATACTTTCCAAGTCAAATGAGGCCAGAAGAGCATGAAGTTCAGTGGCCTGGGGCTTGTCTTGGTGTATGTTGAAATCACCAAGAACAACAAGTGGCCTACCAATTCCCACTACTTAGTAGGTCCTCGTGGTGGTGCGGTTACTCACCTCAATCCGGGTGGCGGAGGACAAGTCTCAGTTGCCTCCACTTCTGAGACAGTCAGTCTGCGCATCTTATCACGTGGCTTGTTGTGCATGACACCGCAGAGACTCTACACGTGGAGGCTCATGCTACTCTCCACGATCCACGCACAACTTACCACACGCCCCACTGAGAGCAAGAACCACTAATCGTGACCACGAGGAGGTTACCCATGTGACTCTACCCTCCCTAGCAACCGGGCCAATTTGGTCGCTCAGGAGACCTGCACTGTAAAACATTGCTGTAAATTTACGGCCAAATTCCTACAGCAATCTACTGTGATTCTTAAATACAGTAGTTTGCTGTTAAAATTTTTGCATTCTGGGAGATCAAGAGCAGGCTCACTGTGAAATGACTAGTTTTACAGTAAATAGCTGTTCTATACAAGGCATTAGGGGAAAATGAACATATAAAATCATGATATCATATATCATCAGCTATAGTGACATTTTGAAACGTATGTTTTAACCCCCCCACCCCCCCACCCCCCGTATGTTTAGTGTTCATGATGTTTCTGACCAACACCTCTGTTCTTTATCATCTCACATCAGCCTTCACTTGTCTGTCTAATCAGAAGTCAAATAAAAAAATCAACCTTAGAAGCAATGTACATATTAAATGTAAAATTTTGCCAGGATTGAACAGTGTATTTTTTAAAAAAAAAATAAATAAAAAAAAAATAAAAAAAACAACAACAACAATCTGCACACAGTAAAATAACAGTATAGCACTGCATTGTGGGTTATAATGGTGAAATACCCATAAACCTTTGCACTTGAATAAGTGTGCGTGCTTTGGCAATGAATTGGGGCTTCAAAAATTGTAAAAAAAATAAATTATAAAATACAAAAAACACGTACAAAATTATTTATTCAGACTCAGTAGAAGTCTTTGTTTAGTTAGTGTTGTTGTTTGGTTATCAATATTTGTTTTTATTGAAGTCACCATTATGGTGATCAGTGATCTCTTGAGCTGGCACCTTGGACCTTCTTTATTATTATATTATGTTCTTCCAGCCAGTCAATTTATGTTTAAGTAAAACACAAGTTATTGCACTGTGCTACTTGGAAGACAAAACCTAAGGTCAGACTGAATGTCTGATCATACCTTGCAAATGGCACTATATGTGGCAATAGTGATACATTACATATAAAAACATAAATGCAAAAACAGTAGAGGATATTTCAGCAAAATGATATCAGCAAATTGAGTGTTTGATGTTTTTGATGAACTTACAGCATAACTCAAGTTGTTAGCAAGACACACAGATATCAACTCTCGGCATACAATACGCAACAGTGGTGACAATTAACAAACTTACGTAAAAAAGAGCTGAACATTAAAATCCAAGTAACTTAGACTACAACAAAAACAACGTCAAAATAAACCAGTAAATAGTAATAATTCGAAGTAATTTCTTCATGCCGCAGTGCATGCTGGGAACATAGCTGTTAATTTTAATAACAGTAGATAGTATGTAATTTGACAGCTTTATGCTGCTAAATTACAGTTATATACTGTAGCTGTAAAAACAGTATATAGCTGTTAATTTCAGCAACAGCAAGACACCGTTAATTTTACAGTAACATGCTGGCAACCCTGCTGCCAGTTCTTTACTGTTTTTTGATGAGAAAATCTTTAAGAGTGTGGCTGGATTCACTCAGCACACCCTGGATTCATACTCGTGACTCCAGGGGTGGTAGTCAGCATCAATACTCGCTGAGCTACCCTGGCCCTGCTCGTTTTGATTTTTAAGCATAATGAAGCATAATGACAGTCCAGTATTTGTTTGAATATTTTTTTACATTCAAATTATATATTTCTTTACATTCAGATACCCAAGTATGGGGGCATAGAAGCCCTTGTAACTGACGAATGATACTGTATGGGTGTTCAGGGGTATCCCCTGAGAGAAATTTTAGAAAACGTAAAAGTCTGAATGGACCATTTTATATTTTCATTAAAGTGAGAAAGTCTAGGCTACCAACTAGTAGGCTAGTTGTATTGTCTTTCCTTGTCATCCATGCCAGAGATGATGACATCTGATTAATTTTCACAAAATTAGAACAGAAATCTAATAATTCATTATAAAAGGCTCACATGCTGATTTATAAAGCTAAATTTAGAAGGAAAAAAACTTTATGGTCTAAAGGCACTTTTGAACCACGTTAAATTATGCGGCACCTCATGTCTACTCGTGGGGAAAAGAGGCAACGTGTGCGGAGTGGGAGAGGGCATAAATGAAGCTTGTTGGCATATTCAAGAATACAGCGCAGAAAGATCAGGTCTGGTGTACACAGCACTGCAAAAGCAAAAGCAGTATGAGCATGGTAGACTATTGCCAATCTATACTACCACATTTTTTCTACATTGATGGGTGAAAAGGGAAAATCTGTAGCAGACTTTGACCAAAATATTGTACTATCCAGGAGTAATTTCTGGCATCAACAGGACAATGTGTGTGTGTATTTATTATTTAAGCTAAAGATCACAATGTGTGTCTCCATGCAGTCTCCCTAATGGAAAGGTCACACACCCACCCAAATGCAATTTTCCTAATTTAAGGCATGTATACACACACATGAGAGCATACTTGCTGTGTAATACCATTAATGGTGTTCAGAGTAACAACAGCTAATGCCAACGATTATTATGCTAATGACTTTTAATTGTTATGATTAAATAGTTACCATTTTATTTGTATGCATTAGGAGATGGCGGTCATTAAGAAACTTATGCATCTGATGATATATCATCTGTGAGTATCGCAGTTATGCTTGTCATAGACAGATGTTACAGAGCTACGTCCTTGTAAATCTGCTTAAATATGTACTCTATGGATATTTGCCAGATATTATTCACACACCATATGTTACATCAGTTTTACATCAGTTCCAGCTGGGTTTTACATGTTCATGTGTCATTGATGTGTTGCTGCTGTGGCTGTTGTCAGGTAAAGATGGCACTATGAACTAGAAGATTCTGATTTCGACCCTTTTGCTAATAAAGGGTGTGCAGGTTTAATACTGACCCCTGCTTTACTGGGGTCAGTGTTAAAAGGGCAGTTAATTAAAAAAATGAAAATTCTGTCATCATGTACTCACCCTCATATTGTTCCAAATCCATATGATTTTGTTTCCTCTGTGGAAAACAAAAAAGGAGAGGTTTTTCAGAATGCCCAAGCTGCTCTTTTCCATATGATGAAAGTGGACAGTAATTGGATGGCACTGTCAATCTCCAAAAAAAACAAAAAAAAAACAAAAAAAAAAGACCATAAAAATTGTCTGCTTGACCCAGGCATCATACAGTAACTTTGTTTGAGAGAACAGACTGAAATTTAAGAAAGTCATCTTGGTCTAATAGATTTTAATGTGGCTCATTGTACATTGTAGCAGTTTCCTGGGGAAAAAACCACTACAACAATAATGGCTTTTATTCACTTTCACACAAATCACAAGCACAAGGGCAGATTATCAGTTCTTATTTTTCACTCTGTTTCTCATAGAATGCTATCTTATGACATTAAAACATTTTTACAATAGTGCATGACTTTTAAGGTTACATTTTAACGTTTGCATTACATAATCTACTACATTTAAAAGCTTGTTCGAATGAAGGATCGAGAAAGTCATAAAGGTTTGAAAACTAATTTTTGGCTGAACTATTCCAATAACTCTTTGGAATTATGTAGAAGCTTGAAAGATGACACATCTAATGATTTCAAGCTTGATTTAGCAACCAACAGAATGAAAAACTAAAGAGACCTCTGCAGAGAATTAATTTTGTAAAGGCATGAACTGACCTTCAACATTTGTCTTTGAAATTAATGTCTCTGAGTAGAATTTACAAATGGTAAAAACAAAGAAAATCCATCATAAAAATATGAATTACTTAGATTTTTTGGAATAATTGATTTTTTTAAAGCAATGACAATGTAATCAATCAAAAGTTATTGTATTCATAGTAACCAAGAGGATGTCTGTGAAGATAAACAAGAAATTATGACAATAGAGATATGTGATCTATGAAGAAAACAAAGAATAAAAAAGGTAAATAGCACTTGATGAGTATTTACTTTGTGTCATGTCCAATGATAGATTAAAAGCTAGCTTTTAAATTAGCCTTTGCACAATATATAAACACTATATAATTTGAGATGTGGTGAAAATGACATTTGTTGGTTCCAAAAATCTTTGACTCTTGATGAACTTTAAGTCATCATGTGGCCTTTTGTAATTACTACAGTGATTAAGAATACATTTTAAAGTGAAAAGCAGACATTTATAGTTCCAGAAAGTAAGTACATTAAGTTTATATCATTTAATAATATAAACGATAGTGAACCGTAAAATATATGGGCATCAAAATGACATCCCGTAAAGCCCGAAACATGTTTACTGTATTTTTTATGGTACGTTTCTGGCAACCACAGCTGCCAGTATTTTACCGTAAATTTAACAGAATTTTATTTTTAAGTGCAGCGCTGGTCTTGCTGCCAGCCAATGAGAAATCAATTGTGTCAGTGACATTATGACCCGTTCCCAGTCAAACTGCTTAACTAAGATTAACATTAAACCTCTCAGACTTATCCAAATCACCATATGCAAACTTGCAAATATTTAGCCAACATTTCTAAATTGTCCAGGTGTTGATAAAGGAAACTACACATGAGGAAAGAATGTCTTTTTTGGATGTTATAATTTTTTTATTCAATCCCAATTGAATGTGCAGAGACATAAGTAAAGCCATTCGTAGGTTGATTTCCCCAAAGAGTGCAAGCACTGGGGCTCTGTTGTGCTTTCACAACATTGCTCAGATTGCTTGAATGATTTGACATGACAATTTCTGGCTCAACCAATGACATGAGTTTGGAGCAGGACAGTCTATCAGCATAAAGCCTTGTCCACTCTGCACCTTATTCAGGCCTAAAACTGCACACTTAAACCTAAAGTTTACTTTTGGTTTTGACGCGAATGCTTAGCTTCTGTGTTCAGTCAAATGTGAGCCTGTCAAAGAATACTTAATTTGACTGTGTGTGCATACACAGGTGGTTGGTGCATGCGTGCTACGACTGCTATGAGATACTGGACTATTTATCTTCAGGAGATTAGACCAATAAAGATGTCTTTATATTCATTCAGACTCAAGTTATACAAATGCAGGTATCTCTTGACCTCCTCACGCACGTTCTTGTCGAGACAGTCTGACCAATTTGTAAAACAACTTGCCATAGAGGTGAAAATAAGTCAAATGGTGCAGTAGTCTCTGCGAATGATTATACAGACAACATAGAGGATATTATCAGAAAATATGCGATTAGACTTTCTGCAGTAAAACTGAAGTAGTGATTATTATACAGACAAAAAAGAATGCAGAATATACAATTCTGCTTGTGGAGGTTTAGTTTACAGTCTACTAAGTGCCTTAAACTAAACTACAAATATCGATAACACTTTAATGTTCCCTTTGTTAAGGGTTTATAAAGAGGTTCATTAATGACTAATATTTCATTTGCAAATGCATCCTAAATCACTGATATGCAGTTAGAGCAAAATGAATAAAAAGGGCAACTTTCATGCATTACCTGCCAAATAGTGAGCATTTTAACTTAAGGAATAACTGACGACAGACCGATGAATTATTGAAAAATAACGCAGTGCACAGCAGAGTGGCCATTACACCTCAGTGTGCATTATTTTTCAATAATTCAACAGGCTGGAGTCAATTATTCCGCTTATACCATGGTTACCACACCTTAAGACATTGTTCAGGGTTTTATCTCAAGAATTGTTCTGGTTTTCGTCCTTTAAACGCTCTTGTGAGTGGAACTACTTTCTTCTGCCACAGATTCAGCATCTTGTTTTGATACACCCAAACCTCTGTTGCTAGTTCAAAAACGTCACTATAGAACTAGCAACAGAGGCTTGCGAGACTTGTGGTGCTTCACTCGAGCACTTACTGTAGTAGCGAGGTAGAGCGTTTGTGCGTGGCCTGTGCGCATGTGTGTGTGTGTGTGTGTGTGTGTGTGTGTGTGTGTGTTTGTGTGAGTGAGTGAGTGAGTGAGAGAGAGAGAGAGTGTGTGAGAGAGAGAGAGAGAGAGGAAGAGAAAGAAAGAAAGATTACTGGATTACGCTCATGTACTGGTACTCGTAAAAATGTACAGATACCAAAAACCGATACCATTTGATGCATGAATGTCATTACGTAAACATTCAGTGCACAAATTAAAGTCACGTTATGTCCTAGTGAGATTATTTAACTGCAAAAGCTGTGATTTAATTATATAAATATATAGTTTGCATGACCGGCACCAGCTGCATGTACCTTTTAATCCTCCTTGGCTCATACAGGGAACACCGTCTTGTGCATCGAGCACTCTGTTTGAAGCAGATGACAGGGAACAGAGCGCAAATTCACTTTGTAGCGCGAGGCACAGAGTACATAATGATTTAAATAAATAGCAGCCTTTGCGTTTTAATAATCACTTTGAGTCACGTAGCGACCTGCTTTTCTGGAGTGGGAAGCTCGTCACAACTTCAGAGCTACTTTGTCATAACAACACAGAAACACTTCAAAATAAAAGCTCTGCCAAAATAAAAGCCCAATTTAAATAACAAAATTATGACAAAAATGTAATATTCCCTGTTATACTAATATTACTACAACTAATAATAATAATAATAATAAATCAATAGTAATTGTATTATATTTAGGCAATATCTAATATCTGTGATCCTCTGTAGTGCAGCACTTTATTTGATAAAATATAACTCCAATGTATTTTAGATCGTGCTGTGAGGTTCTGAATAAAAGCAGTTCATTTGATAAAAATAATACAATATCATGTTGAAAATGGACTTCACAACTGTTGATATACTGTTGAAAAAAAAAAAAAAAAAAAAAAAAAAACAGGTATCAGACTCGGTATCCTTGAGTACCAAAAAAAAAGATTGGTACTTGTACTCGATCTCAAAAAAATGGTATCGGTACATTCCTAATTATTTTGCTGTGGTAGCCAGTACAGCTCTTTGAAATAACTGAAATAATTTGGCGAAGTGATATGGAATCATTATGCGGTCAAGACCTGGAACTACTTCATAGCTGTGCATTTACTGGAAAATAATTGCACACCTTAGAACATCCATCAACCAATCAGAATCAAGCATTCAACAAACCCGTCGTATAAATATGCTTAATAAATACGCTTATTCACACTTAATCAAATCAAAACACATATATTGCCCTAATTCATTATTTATGTAACAATGCAGCAAAAATAGATTATTATTATAGTGAGTTTAAAAGGAGGGATTATTTCATTTAGCTACAGTCTGCTTTGTGTTTTTTATTAATTAACTTAATGTCTTGACTCACATGTGTTGTCACTTTCCTTGTCACATCGATGTCAAAAGAATGGTGCTACTCCAAGTGTCCCAACTTAACTAGTCCTAGTTACCTGAAGTCCTCTGCAAAAACACATTTCAGGCCTTCATTCTCACTCGGATGACCATGCTCTCGCCTGATGACCATTAAATCATATAGAACTTTATGTACATAGGTCACTAATGTTGAATAAGTGTTATTCATCTTTCCTAACATGTGAGGTAAAATGGATCACTATTTGGCATGTATTGCATGAAAGTCACCGTTTTTATGCATGTTGTTATAACCACATTTCAGTGATTTATAATGCATTTGTAAATGAATTATTAGTCTATGATGAACCCCTTAACAAAGGAAACATTAATGTAAAGTGTTACCCAAATATCTTTCAAAGATGTGATGTAAAAACCTCGCAAACTTTGGCAAATCGAGTGACTAGTTGTTTGTCAGTGCTCATAACTTCAACCAGTTACGGTAAGTATGGTGGGTGGATGGGGCGGTTAAATTGTGAGAAACTTTATCACTTTTTTTAACCATTATGTTGCCATTAGCGGAGCCGAAATTACACACTGGACGTCCAAATCAGGCACAACGAAATAAAGCAGCAAACAAAAAATCTCTGTCTTCCATGTAAATTTAGTTTTTGTCCTAACCAGCCATGATGGCAACGATCAACAGGACATTTTGTTGGTCGCTTGGTTTCTTAATGAAAATGCAATAAACATTCCATTCATTTTGTCCTTAGGGGAAATAATTTTTTTATGATAAGTTATAAACCTTTAAAGACAGACGTACTGTCTTTAGGTTGTTTTAGCTCTGAGGTTGTTAATCGATAGCATTTGCCTCTGAACCATGACGGCCGAAAAAGTGGGCGTGCTCTGTTGCGTACTATTGTCCAAAATCAACCTCCACATGAGTTTATGTAGTGTTAAATTTAAGTAACACAGGTTATCAAGTTAAGGTATGCCTGAAAAGGTAAAAGAAGTAAGTACATTTTAAGTTTTTTGATGGTATGTGTGTCTCTATACAGTATATTTAGAATTGGTTTTTAGATTTATTCTGATATACTGTACATTAGGCTTGTTTTTTATGTTGTTAGTTGTTTTAGTGGTTAGAAGCTCCTGGATGCTAACAGTCTTGTTAATGCACACAGATCTGCATATTACAAAACTAAAATAATCTCAAATTATTCTCTCAGGCATATGGTGACTCACGTTTAACTGCATCAAATATTTACTGTATAATATGTCATGAAACATCTCCCTCTTAAATGCATAACAAATATTCTTCTTTTATTTCTGTTGTGGCATTCGGACACTGTAGAAACACAAAAAGCCTCCAGTAAGAGTCAACAGCACAGTTGCTCTGCTATCACTGATGTATCGTTGCCCCTTTATGAGGAGTAGCACTGCAAATATGAACTGGTTTAGCCAAGTATATAGCTGCATTATTCTGTCAGCTGAGGTGAAATTCATGTTGCTATTAGATGCCTGGAACAAATTCGCAAAGGGCGATAGATTTCAGTGAATGGACAGTGAATTCAGTGAATGTTTTTAAAGAAACAGTTCATCCCAAAAAGAAAATTCTGCCATAATTTACTCACGCTCATGCCGTTCCAAAAACATATTATTTTCTTACTTCTGTGGAACACAAAATGAGATGTTTAGCATAATGTCTTGGCTGCTCTATTACATTCAGTGAATGGGGACTGGGGCTGTTGAGCTAAAAAAAATATTTTTTTTTAAAGAGATCCACAAAAGTAGTTGAGCTAAAAAAAAGATTTTTTGTAAAAGAGCTCCACAAAAGTAGTACATACAACTCATACGCTGTATTCCACGTCTTCTGAAGCCATACATAAGCTTTGTGTTATAAACAGATCTGAAATTCAAGTTGTTATTCAACGAAAATGTTGCCAATGAGGTTTGAGAGCTACGGCGATCATCACACAAAGCTGTTGTATGGCTTCAGAAGACTTGAGCAAAGACCATGAGTTGTATGAACTACTTTTATGGTGCTTAAATGGTGCTTTTTTCCTTTATGGAGTTTGACAGATGCTGACCACCATCCACTTTCAATGCATGGAAAAGAATGGCCAGCATATTCTGCAAAATACCAACTTTTATTTTCCACAGTAGAAAGTCATACAGGTTTAGAACATCATATGGGTGAGTAAATGATGACAGAATATTCTTATTGGGGCACTATTCCATTCAAATTTCATCATGGGATGTGGAATGGTCGGACTTGTTACTTGATACTTCTTTGAATGCTGGTTACTTTTGACCACAGCAACAGTTACAGTTAATTTAGTTTGAGTGTTTTTGATGAGATATTAGAAAGCTGAGACATGTCTGTGCAATTGTTTTTTAAATTATAAACAAATATTATTTAACTGTAAGACTGAGTTACAAAGACATTGATTGTCTTGAGGGAAGTTTAAAGCCCTACTGTAAACAGGCTAAGTGTGAATGATGCTTAGCCTAGTTAATAAGAAACAATGGCTTGTACATTTGCTGGTTAACAGTCATAGTGCACTGGGTAAAATGCAATAAGCAGTGTCGCTCTCTTTCTCTCTCGCTTGCTTATAATGGAATAATAGCATACTGCTTACTGCACAGTATATACTGTACCTTGTTTTCTATAAAAAAAATAATAATATGTGAATCAGCATTCTGTATGTAACATTTCCAACAGTTGTCACATCATCTCACTATGTTGCATGTTTAGGGGAATATTTCACCCAAAAATGAAAATTCTCTCATCATTTACTGACCCTTATGCCCTCCCGGATGTGTATGACTTTATTTCTTCTGCTGAACTCAAATGAAGATTTTTAGAAGAATATCTCAGCTCTGTAGGTCCATACAATGCAAGTTAATGGGTGCCAACATTTTGAAGCTCCAAAAATCACATAAGTCAGCATAAAAGTAATCCATATGACTCCAGTGGAATTCGAACTTGCGACTCCAGGTGTGATAGTCAGCATCTTTACTTGCTGAGCTACCCAGGCCCCCCACAGTTAAATGTTTTAAGTAAATTTTTACTATAAATTCTCCTCTCAGCTCAGTCTATCTCCACTTTAACTTTCACTTTCCCATTCTTCTTTTGTTTTTGGCGATTCACATTCTTCATGCATACACGCCCTACTTGGCAGGGAAAAGAATTTCTAGCAAAAATGTACTTAAATATTGATCTTTTCATCACCCACATCTATCATATCACTTCTGAATAAATAGATTTAACCACTGGAGTCGTATGGATTACTTTTATGTTGCCTTTATGTGCTTTTTGGAGCGTCAACATTTTGGCACCCATTCACTTGCATTGTGAGGACCTACAGAGCTGAGATATTCTTATAAAAATCTTAATTTGTGTTCTGCAGAAGAAAGAAAATCATACACATCTGGGATGGCATGTGGGTGAGTAAATGATGAGAGAATTTTCATTTTTGGGTGAATTATTCCTTTAACTCAGCAAGTGGCACCCAGTTGTCAGCTGATAATTTTAGAAATTAAAATATTTTGTCTGGTAACTTTATAAGGAACTGCAACATAATACATGTTTTAAGTTGAAATGTAAGATTAAATTGTATTATAAATTATTTTTTGTGACATGTTTCCCCCAATATTTAGATTAGTGGTCAGTCAATGGGATATTCAATGACCAATTATTAAACTTTTACTTTTGCTGTACATACATGGAGTAATCACATTTCTACTGTAATTACATTACTTTTAATTTACTTTCTAAAACACTTTTCACAATAAAGTTTATTTTTCCGCTCAAAGTATTCAAAATAATGTCTTCTTCCTTGTTCACTGTTGCACGAAAGCCATACATTCAGCACCACTCACACTCAGTAATTAGTTACTGTAATTTAATTGCTTAAAGGATTAGTTCAGCCAAAAATGAAAATTCAGTCATTGTTTAATCACCCCTGTGTTGTTATAAGCCTATGTGACTTTCTTTCTTTTTCTTATCACAAAGGGAGGGATTGTGAAAAAATGTTGTGGTCAGTGATGTCATACAATGGCAGTTCATGGTGACCACCTCTTCAAGGTTTAAAAGAACACAAAAGTATAATTCAGAAGTCTAATAAATTATTCCTCGAGACTCTTGATTGTTATGAAAGCTTACAATAAGGTTTGGTGAGAAACAAACCGATATATAATGTAGTATTTAGTAAAACTGTTGACCGACTGTTGATATCCTGTGCACGTTCATGATAGGGCACGAGAGCAACAGTTCACGCAGCCTCTGCTTGCGACATGGGGCATTTAAGCAAAAGCTTGTTTCGTTTATCTTAGGTCCGCTACAGCAATAACGACAACAGAACACAACACAACTGCACACAAAACAGAGAACAGAACTTACTAAACATGTCTGAAATGTTTGTAGTCTAAGAATTGATGCATTTCTATGCCCAGCCGTATTTTTTTAAATAGAGTACTCAATCAAACAGAGAGCGATGTAGTCGATGGGAATGTCTGCCACCTCTTCTCCATTCTGAAGAGAGTGAGACCTCCGCAAAAACATTCGGTAGGTGTAACATTCTCAGCCAAAATCAAGTCATTTTTAACTGGCTCATGAGATGCTGGCTTTAATATACTGTTATGAGAACGCTTTTGGACCGGTGCCAGTTCACGGTGGACGGAATTACCCAGCACGATTACGAAAATAGAAAACAAGCGATCGAAAGAATATACCATCGCTCATCATGGCTGGTTAGTACAAAAACACTAATTCACATAGGAAAGATTTTATCACGTGTCGTTTGCCATCAGGTTAGGACACTGTGTGACTGTGGCTGCTGAAGCCTCTTCTATGTTTCTGTTTGATATCCGAGTCCTCTGTTTAAAACAAAATAAGGCTAGGCATAGAAATGCATCAGTTCTTCGACTACAAACTCTTCAGACATTTTTAGTAGTTCTGTTTTGTGTTCTGCAAGTTTTGTGTGCAGCTTTGTTGTGTTCTGTTGTCGCTTTTGCTGTGGCGGACCCTAGATAAACAAAACGAGCTTTCACTTGAACGCCCCATGTCACAAGTGGGGGCTGCATGAACTGCTGCTCTCGTGCCCTATCATGAACGTGCATAGTAGATCAATAGTCAGTCAACTGTCTTACAAAATAATATATTCAATTTCGGTTTGTTTCTCACCAAACCTTATTATATGCTTTCATAACAATTATGAGTCTCGAGAAATAATTTATTAAACTTTTGAATTATACTTTTGCGTTCATTTGAAGTTTGAAGAGGTGGTCACCATAAACTGCCATTGAATGACATCACTGAGCACAACATTTTCACAATTTCTCCCTTTCTGTTAAGAAAAAGAAACAAAGTAATACAGGGTTATAACACAGGGTGAATAAACAATAATTGAATTTTAGTTTTTGGGTGAACTATCCCAACTACTATCCTACTATTATTAGTTACATTAAAAAACTTTTTAAAAACTTCTGTGAACAGTTTTTAAAAAGTAACTTAAAAGTAAAATAATTAGAAATGTGATTACTTTTCCGAATAAGTAATCACTAATATAATCTGATTACAATTTTACAGAAGTAAATAGTAATTTGTATTGGATTGCATTTTAAGAGAAACTACACTGCTCAGTACAACACATTTCTTCCTTAGGGGTTGCACGCCCTTTAGCTTTAACAGAAACACAAACAAACGTACATATGAACATAATTCATGCATTAAATATTATATTACAAATATGTGTAACCCAATTAAGGCAAGTTTAAAGTAATTAACTTGAATGAAAGTCAGTAACTGTAATCTGATTGCAAGAATTTAAAATGTAATGTGTTACACTACTAATTACCTAAAAAAATAATTAGATTACAGTAATTTATTACTTTATAATCAGATTATATTCAACATTGTAAATGGTACAGATTCCATTCACTCACGCTTTCTTTCTCTCTCTCTCTCTCTCTCTCTCTCTCTCTCTCATACTCTTTTTTTGATTCTCTCAGCATGTGCAGTAACTGCTATGCTAACTCATTATAAAGTACATTAATCAGAATGGGCTTTTTACGGCTTGCAGTCAGACACACTGTGAAGAAACTAGTGTGGCTCTCTCTCCCACCACTGCTGCTCATTCTGTTATCTCTCTCGTGATTCACCTCTTGTCTTTAATAGCGTTCACTCTATCGCTTTGCTTTTCACTTTTTGTTCTTTCCATATTTCTATTTTCTCTGTTTCTTCTGTGATTGCCATAATTTCATTTTTATTCTCTTCCCAATTTATCCGCCTATCTCACATTTTCACATTTGTTGCTCTCTCTCTCTCTGTCTCTTTCTCCACCCTGTTGTGGTGCACTGCAGTATTCTAAACGGAGTGTGCAGGATGGTGTAGTGTGCTCTGCATTTCTGATTATTATGAATCTGTATGCCTCTGTGTTGATGTATGACCTCTTGCATATACTTACAGTAAACTACATTGCAGCAATGCAGAACTTATTACAAAAATACAATTGTCATCTAAAAAGTTTGTGTGCATGTTGTTGTGTGGGTCACTATTATTAATGACATGATGCCTCCCAAAAGCTAAGTGTGGTTTGGGTAATTCACACATCCTGTGGCGTGACATGCTAAACCAAATATTTTATAATTATTGTGCATGCCGTTTTTGACATTTTGTATATACATTTGTATTGAATATATGTCCTTTTAAAAAGGCATTTGTCACACAGCAGGATCAAATGGACTGTGAAGACAAAAAGGTGATTCAAAATGATGAAAACCTAAAAAAAAAAAAAAAAAAAAAAAAAAAAAAAAAAAAGGAACACTCACAGCACCTAAAATAAATAATAACAGCTCTGGAGATTTTTTTTTTATCCGTTTCTCTTAATTTACTATTTATAGGTGTGTGTAAAATGACAATTTTTGTTTGATTTATTTGCAGAAAATGACAACTGGTCAAAGTAACAAAAAAGATGCCGTGCTTTCAGACCTCAAATAATGCAAAGAAAACAAAACTTTATAACAAAAAAAAAAAAATAAAGTTCATATTCATTTTTAAACAACACAATACTAATGTTTTAACTTAGGAAGAGTTCAGAAATGAATATTTGGTGAAATAACCCTGATTTTCAATCACAGCTTTCATGTGTCTTGGCATGCTCTCTACCAGTCTTTCACATTGCTGTTGGGTGACTTTATGCCACTCCTGGCACAAAAATTAAAGCAGCTCGGATTTGTTTGATGGCTTGTGGCCATCCATCTTCCACTTGATCACATTCCAGAGGTTTATAATGGGGTTCAGGTCTGGAGATTGGGCTGGCCATGACAGGGTCTTGATCCGGTGGTCCTCCATCCACACCTTGATTGACCTGGCTGTGTGGCATGGAGCATTGTCCTGCTGGAAAAAACAATCCTCAGAGTTAGGGAACATTGTCAGAGCAGAAGGAATCAAGTTTTCTTCCAGGATAACCTTGTATGTGGCATAATTCATGCGTCCCTCACAAAGACGAATCTGCCCGATTCCAGTCTTGCTGAAGCACTCCCAGATCCTCCACCCGGTCATCTAATGGTTAGACGGAGACCTGGAGAGGCCTTCAAGCCACAGTGTCTCGCACCCACTGTGAAATCTGGTGGAGGATCAATGATGATACACACAGTATACACACAGTATTTACATACTCATTTTTAGCAATAACATTGGTCAAAAGCACAGGAACATATACAATCCTTCAATTTGAAACTACAGCTGTGTGTGCATGCCTATATGTTTGTGCTTGGTGAAGAGGCAATGTTGTTGTAACTGGGATTAGTGTGTGTGTGTGTAAGTAGACAGAATGATTTACAGCGAAGCTTTAGGTAGAAAAAACACAATGAGCAAAGATCTCACCCTTATTAAACCTCTTTGTCTCCCAGGAATATGCTTGTGTGTTAATGAGACACAAAGAAAGAGATACAGAGAGCTCGACTTCTAAAAGCTCTTTATCTAAGGTGACCATACGTCCTCTTTTTCGGACTCAAAATAAAACATCCGGCTGGGATTTCAAAATTGCTTAAAAGATCCAGGATTTTGCTTTGTCTTTATGTTCATGTGCTCTCTACATTTAGGCCTATCATTATTTTGTAAACTTTTAAAAGTACGTTCCTCAAATTTGCGAATGATTAAGTAGAACACCTGTTTAGTAAGACTCGCGCTTGCTACGTATTGTCATTTTAAATAACAAGTTTTTTGTTTTTTTTACTATATCAAGACATTATCAAATGCACTTTGTATCAATTATATTAAAACTAATATGAAATTTTACAACTCAGTCCGTCAGAAATTTGTAGTGCAACCTCTGTATATGACCGGTAAAGCTGCAACTTACATGCCAGTGGCAGAAAATACAATGTGCAAAGTGCAAAACGTGCAAAACGTCAGCCAAAGGAGAGAGTTTGTTGTAAAAATTTGATCTTCAGTGAAGTTTACCTGGGCACAGCAGGAGGACTGAAAAGTGTAACATGCAGTAGTGTAAAAAAAAATATATATATATTTATTAAATGTATTGAATTTACTATGAATTAAATGCATTAACGGTGAATTCCATATACCTAGGTATGTCTATGTACATATCGATGTTTTCTTGGATGTTGTTGGTGTAGCTAGGGCAGGTTTACAGTATGTGTTTGTGTATGTGTTTGTGTATGTGTTCAGAGCTTTTTTGTAGCGTGTTGCTATGCGGTTAATAGGTTGTTCTTAGTGGTTGCTAAGCTAAGGTGTTGATACTGTATGCACTTGGTACAGTAGATTGTTATTGGTGGTTGCTAGGATGTTGCTAAGTGGTTGCTATGGTGTTTTGGGACAAAAGAGCCCATCCCCAAGTCTGTATGATATTCTGCACCTACATAGGGCTTCTGGTCCCTTCTGTGCTACGATCAAATAACAGTTTAACCCTTATATACAATAGTGTATTAGTATATACAGTAGTTGGTGAAAACTGCATTAGAATAAGCATCTGAAACTATTCATACTATTTAACTATTGAATTTCATGCAAACATGCAGCTTATACTGTGAATATCCATGCTTCTTCATGGCATCTCAACATACTACATGCACATCGATGCATGCATGTGTGCGATTCAGAGCTCTAATGCAGGAATGTGGTAAAAAGGAAATGATGGAGAAGAACAGAAAGATAAAAATGAAGGATGACTGCAAAAGTAGAAAATATTTGTGTCAGCACAAATCTCTCTTTCTGTCTCATTGCCCTCTGTGATGAATAGATGTGCCTTTTGCTCTGAATTTTTAGATAATCTAAATTATTAATGCTGCTAATTTAGCAATTTCTCATGGTCTTGGCTGGTAATATGTCTATATCAATATATTGAATAGTCCATTCCACACACACACATGCACTGGACACAAACAAATGCACAGTTGCAACATGGCTATAAATAGACTGGCCAGGCAAACAAAAGTAGATGCGGAGAAAAAAAAAGCATGACGCAGCCACCTGGATCTAAACGTGCTGACAATCTGTCTCTTTCTATCTCTTAGTTTCTATTGGACTTATAAGTGAGCAGCAGCTTGTATGAAAAGCTGCTGCTGCTGTATGCAGGCAGTGATTGCACAAAGCTGATCTTCACTTGCTGTTATTGTACACAGCATGTGTCACTACGGGCGTACTCACACTGCCTTGTACCGTGCCCAAGCACGATTGTCCCCTTTCCCCACTCCTCCATTGGCCTGCACTCACATTGCACTTAATGTTCCGGGCCTGAGCATGCTTACGTCGTTACAATGCAAATTTTTGTTTTGAAGAAAAGCGCTCTTGCACAGCACAGTGGAGTCCATCATTATAACGTTACTTTGTGGCTTATTTGGAGTCGTCTGGGGCGTGGTGACACACAGCCCTCTCACATGCCTAAATGTCAACAGCATCGTACCACTGGAATTTATCCTTTTTGTCCGATGAGCTGCCAGATTTACGGAGTGCATTCCGTACCTTCAGATACTGAACCCGCAGTTTTTTCAGTTTGTCATGTCATTGCTCAATGGTTCTTTGGTATCCACGAGCACAAATATAGTCACAAATTTTACCAAATATCTTGGAGTTCTTGTGTGTTCTTGTGTGTTGTATCCAGTTGTTCCTGTATACTCTCGTCTGCCCAAATTTCCAGTAAACACTGCACCTCTGCAATAGATCAAAGTGATCCCTTTGCCCAGTTGCATCATTGACGTCATGTTTCGAGTTCTGTGCATGGTCACGGTTAGCAATCACACTAGATGTGTACTGTGCCTGAGCCAACTGAACCGTGCCTGAGCCCACCTCTTCAAGCTGGCCAAGGCATGGTTCAGCGTACCGTAAAGTCAGACGAACTGGACTTTGGGGGTCAAACGTGCTTGGGCACGGTACAGATCGCCTAGTGTGAGTACACCCTAATTAGCGACGGTGAGGGTGATACTCTAGCCTGAGTTCAACACTTTTTCAGTTATTCAGTCTGATGTTAAGGTGAGCAGTGAAGATGCTGTCACTTCCTTTAGTGTATGGAAAAATCATTGGATTAAAAGCTGATAAGCTGATGAGCCATATTCAAAGCTGTTGTAAAATAGCCAATATACAGCACTTTCCTTGAAAAGGGCACAAAATAAGCCCTGAATCTCCTGAATTTTATTTAAGGCCCGAAAAATAAGTAAATAAGTACATTTAAAAAGTAAGGGAAGTCTTAAAAAGTCTTTTTATTTTCTTTTTCAACAAATCAGTGAAAAGGAAGTCAGTGACAATGAAGTCTTGTTCTGCAGCAGCAACAGCTACTGCTAGAACAAACACAGACATACTGAGTTAAGCATGTGGACGTGGTGCTGCTACACAATTAGAAAAACACAAGACATGCTGCATCAATTGACAAATACAATCCCCATGTAGCAGTTCTAGACTTGTAGAACTGGGGAGGTGGAGGGTTTCAGAGAACACTCTTGCAGCGCGCTGCAGTGAAACTGTCTTACTTGCAAACTGAATGTAACAGTTAAAGGATGGGCAAGGAGGAGGCGGGAACCGGCTGAACAGTCAATGTAAAGTTTAATATAAAACTCAACAAACATAAACAAACACACACACATGCTGCGCGGCCACATGCGTCTCTCTCGAACTGGCATCTCTGGCCCCCCTTTATCTCGCTCTCCCGCTGATCAGCTGATTCACCCCGCACCCTCACGACCCAGCCATGCCCTCCTCCTTGTCACACTCCTCTCCTGCCCGATTCAGGCCGGGCTGCCACTGGACTGACCAAACCCCCCCCCCCCCCCCCCAATCTCTGGAAGGGAGACGCTGCCCTTTCGGCCGTTCCATCAGCCGGTGGTCCACCCTGGGGAGAGACGAGGGGAGGTGTGGGGAGAGGGAATGGGTAAGCGGGAGACACAGAGAGAGAGGAGAGAGAGAGAAAAACTTGCTCGCCAGTCCCTGGACTCGCTGTCACCAGGCCCTGAACCATTCCTCTCCTCTGGCAGACAATAGCTCGCTCCTCCCCTGGTGGTCGGCAGTGAGCCATCCTCTCCTTCTCGGTGGACGACAGCGGTTCCTCCGGCTCTAGGCAGCCAGCAGTGATCCCTCCGTCCCCGGGCAGACGGCCGCAGCTGCTCCCCGGCAGATGGCAGTGGCGAGGTCTCCATGACAGCGCATCCTTCCTCCTTCCTGGGTTTCGGAACCACTGTAACAGATAAAGGATGGGCAAGGAGGAGGCGGGAACCGGTAGAACAGTCAACGTAAAGTTTTAATTGTAGAACTCAACATAAAACAAACATAGACAAACACACACACATGCAGCAAGGCCGCATGTGTCTCACTCTCTCCAGAACTGGCGTCTCCGGCCTCCCTTTATCTCGCTCTCCCGCTGATCATCTGATTCAGCACCGGCTGTGCATCCTCACGGCCCAGCCATGCCCTCCTCCTCGTCACACTGAACAAATTTAAATGTTAGGCAAAAAGAGAGTACGCAATTTGACTGGCTACCCATTTACACGTCAAAGGACCTACCTGCTTACGATATGTGAGCCGATTGGCTTGACATATCACATGTAAGCGAGCTTGCACCATTCAGAGTTTTATGCCTGAACTTAGTCATAAATTTATATTATTTTAAAAACAATGGAAGCACTATGCTATAACAGGTGCATTCACTGCCTTTGCCTTGAGCACTTACTGGAAGCTTTTACTGATCCCTGCCCTAGCTGTTTGGTAATGTCTGCTGAAACCTAGCAGTCTTGCTGCCTTCAGAAATACCCCGAAACCTAAATTACGCCACTTAAAAGTGCAAGGGAACTGTAGTCACTGACACTGAACCTTGCAAGTTGAGCAATGCCAACAGGGAGGAAAGACTCTCTAACCAGATGACAAGCATTCATTCAACAATGGAACAGTTAAAGCTTTGGTGGAGGCTTTTGCAAGAGACAGGTCAACTGTTTTGAGTGCTGCTCAAAATGATGCAGAGGACATGGATGCAATTCTCAGCATGTGCCCTCTGACTGCCAGACTTTTGTGGCTATGTCAGGAGCTGCTGATCATGGGCTGGACCGTATGCCGGCAGTAGAGCCTGCAATCGCTATGATGGGGGTTCCATCTCAAGAAGCGGTATGACCTGAAGAACTATGCTCTAGTCTTCAGTGTAGAGCAACTGATGAACGTCTGTGTAAGTCATACAATGCCGCAGCTAGAGTTGCTCACTTTGGAAACTCATTTGCTCTGTCCCAAGTGATGCACTATACACTATACACTTACAGAAGAAACAATACACTCATCCTTGTAGTGTATGAATTTTAAAAGTGTAGTATCATCCCAAATTTAACACAAAATGTTTTACTAAACGTTTTTTACTAAAGCATTCGCTGTTTAACAGCTGATGGAAGTGACATTTCAAACGCACATGATGTGTTGCCGCTCAGTTCAACACTTATATCTAAAATAATTAACATATTCACACTGCGTGGGTGATGGTAAAGCATTCAACTAACATTTCTTATGTGCTGTCTTCACTAGTTTCGCTAGTTGCCACATTCTCCTTTATTTACATTTGTTTTGTAAGACCAGCAACACTTCTAGGTAACTAAATTTTCCAAGGTTACCTTCCCAGGATTGCCCCTCAACCTCAGCTGGACAGGTTAATTATCCCATGGGACCCCTTTTTCTTTTCACCACACCAGGGGACAGGGGACAATGCCTTGAATGCCCCCTATCCTTTGGCCTATCCTTGGTTTGCATCCATACGTACAGTGTGTATATCAAGAACGGACCAGCAGACTTTCTGTTTCAACAAAAGATCCAGGAGAGTGGAATCTCCATAACAAGGTGGTGAAGTCAATATGGCAGAAATTCCACCAAGCCCACAAATATAAATTATCAACAAGTAAGAATACTAATTGTCTGCTGTTTGCTATGGCAGAACAAAAGGCCGTTCCCTTACAGCTCAAAGATTTTTCTAATGGATTGTAGGCATCTTTGCAGGCATCTTCAAAACTCTTCAGTGTTTGTAATGTGTTAACATTGCACTCCTAATGAGTATATTGAAGAAAAAAAGAGACCGCTTGCTGATGGTCATCCAGAACTCATAAAACCGTAACCCTCAAACCTAAATGTAATAAAAATTAGTCCTAAATATATTAAAGGCCCTAAATGTAAAAACTTTTGGTACTGAATGTAAAAAAGGACCTACATTTAATAACCTGTGGTCCTAATTGTAATAACAGCCCTTAATATAATAAAGTTTTTAATAAATGGAATATAATATTTTTGGTTCTAAATGTAATGAAGGCTCTAATTGTCATAATTCTTACATTTATCATTTTATAATTAGTTCTAATGTTTACAGCTCCTACAGGCCATTTATAAATGAGTGACTAGTGAGATGACCAGTGTAGTGATCAATGATTTGTGCACTTAGTAAATAAGAACAATTTATCATTAGTTTAAAAATATATAGCCCCATATATTTATTCCAATACATTAATAAACATTTTGTTGACTTTTGGGTTAGGGTTAGCTAACCCCAACTGTATGTAAAGTAAATAAACTGTACCAACTGTACCATTTATCCATTATATCAACTATACTAACATCATTATACTAACTATCGTTATCTATCAAATATGAGTACACACAAATGATATCTAGGTATATACTAATACAGTATACGCAAACCCAAACTATCTTACCTACAATATATCAAACACCCTTTTGGTGCATTGGATTACACTAAAGGCCAGTTATTACATTTAGGACCAATTATTACATAGGTGCAAATTTTAAGTTTGATCACAGAAAAGTAATTGCACAACTCTCCTCAACAAGCCACACAATTTTAGGTCTTCAAATCCTTAACACACACTCTCTCTCTTTCTCAGAAACCTTGGGAAGTCGGGTCTACGCGTTTCTTGCTTGGGTCTTGGTGAGTAACCAATTACATCATTTTTTTAATCTCTGTCTTGTACTCCCAGGGGAAAATGTTATTGCTTAAAGTCAAAAATTCCTTATGAGATATAAAAATGGAGACAACAAAGACAATTAATGAGGTACAGTAATAAATGTGGCTCGATACATGTGAAATTACTAGGGACTTTTCCTCCTCTTTGTTTACAGGCACCTGGGTGACATTTGGCTCTCAGATATCTGATGAGGTGATTTACAATATTTATGATAAGTTTTACATTATTACATCACAAGTTTAACTCAAGCCTCTTTCTACAGAGTTATTTACATATAGTACATAAAACTTTAAAGGGACTAATCACTGTTATGCATGTGTTTGTGTGTGTGTATGTTTGTCTGTAGATGGCAGAGAGCTTGATGACGATAGCTTATGAGAATGGAGTGAATCTGTTTGACACAGCAGAAGTATATGCTTCAGGCAGGTATGATTGCCTTCAAAGTACTTTACTCTATTTCTCATGCCCTTTTATTCTGCTGTGTGGACCCTTACTGCATCACAGGCATAGATTTGGGTCTGGATGGAAGGGACATATCTCTACAAATATCTACCAATTGATGGCCAATATAAATCTGGGTCCTTAAAACCAGTTAAGAACCACTATATACGATATCAGAATCAGAATCAGAATCAGCTTTATTGCCAAGTATGCTTACACATACAAGGAATTTGTCTTGGTGACAGGAGCTTTCAGTGTACAACAATACAAAAACAATACAAAAACAGCAGCAAGGCATAGATAATAATAAAAAATAAAAACTAATTATACACATACGTACAGACACACACATACATACATACATACACACATATAGTTTAATTAAAAACATGGACCATTGGAGCATTGATCAAATAATCAATTTCCATCTTTTTCCCATTTCACCAGCTCTGAAATAATAACTTCTGTAAAATTAATCGCTACTTAGTAACCAGCACACTTTAAAATGCAGGGTCTCTACACTTCAGGAAGCATGTCTTTCCATTTCACGCTTGCAATGTCCTGCACACAGTGGGCATCTGACTGCCATCCGGCTCTGGTGACCTACATAACAGCATCAGGGATTTAGACATTTATGTTTTCAAATCAGCAAATTTTATGAATGAGCTAACATTACATGTGTTTTCAAAGCATATATTGAATTATAGATCAGGCCACACCCATCTGGATATACAGGTGCATCTCAATAAATTAGAATGTCGTGAAAAAGTTCATTTATTTCAGTAATTCAACTCAAATTGTGAAACTCGTGTAATAAATAAATTCAATGCACACAGACTGAAGTAGTTTAAGTCTTTGGTTCTTTTAATTGTGATGATTTTGGCTCACATTTAACAAAAACCCACCAATTCACTATCTCAAAAAATTAGAATATGGTGACATGCCAATCAGCTAATCAACTCAAAACAACTGCAAAGGTTTCCTGAGCCTTCAAAATGGTCTCTCAGTTTGGTTCACTAGGCTACACAATCATGGGGAAAACTGCTGATCTGACAGTTGTCCAGAAGACAATCATTGACACCCTTCACAAGGAGGGTAAGCCACAAACATTCATTGCCAAAGAAGCTGACTGTTCACAGAGTGCTGTATCCAAGCATGTTAACAGAAAGTTGAGTGGAAGGAAAAAGTGTGGAAGAAAAAGATGCACAACCAACCGAGAGAACCGCAGCCTTATGATTGTCAAGCAAAATCGATTCAAGAATTTGGGTGAACTTCACAAGGAATGGACTGAGGCTGGGGTCAAGGCATCAAGACACAGACATGTCAAGGAATTTGGCTACAGTTGTCGTATTCCTCTTGTTAAGCCACTCCTGAACCACAGACAACGTCAGAGGCGTCTTACCTGGGCTAAGGAGAAGAAGAACTGGACTGTTGCCCAGTGGTCCAAAGTCCTCTTTTCAGATGAGAGCAAGTTTTGTATTTCATTTGGAAACCAAGGTCCTAGAGTCTGGAGGAAGGGTGAAGAAGCTCATAGCCCAAGTTGCTTGAAGTCCAGTGTTAAATTTCCACAGTCTGTGATGATTTGGGGTGCAATGTCATCTGCTGGTGTTGGTCCATTGTGTTTTTTGAGTCACTGCACCCGTTTACCAAGAAATTTTGGAGCATTTCATGCTTCCTTCTGCTGACCAGCTTTTTAAAGATGCTGATTTCATTTTCCAGCAGGATTTGGCACCTGCCCACACTGCCAAAAGCACCAAAAGTTGGTTAAATGACCATGGTGTTGGTGTGCTTGACTGGCCAGCAAACTCACCAGACCTGAACCCCATAGAGAATCTATGGGGTATTGTCAAGAGGAAAATGAGAAACAAGAGACCAAAAAATGCAGTTGAGCTGAAGGCCACTGTCAAAGAAACCTGGGCTTCCATACCACCTCGGCAGTGCCACAAACTGATCACCTCCATGCCATGCCGAATTGAGGCAGTAATTAAAGCAAAAGGAGCCCCTACCAAGTATTGAGTACATATATAGTAAATGAACATACTTTCCAGAAGGCCAACAATTCACTAAAAATGTTTTTTTTATTTTTTATTGGTCTTATGATGTATTCTAATTTTTTGAGATAGTGAATTGGTGGGTTTTTGTTAAATGTGAGCCAAAATCATCACAATTAAAAGAACCAAAGACTTAAACTACTTCAGTCTGTGTGCACTGAATTTATTTAATACATGAGTTTCACAATTTGAGTTGAATTACTGAAATAAATGAACTTTTCCACGACATTCTAATTTATTGAGATGCACCTGTACACTCACTAAGCTCTTTATCAGGAACACTATGGTTCTAATAAAGTGCCCGATGTGGTCTTCTGCTGTTGTAGCCAAACTGCCTCAAGGCTCAATGTGTTGTGCATTCTGAGATGATATTCTGCTCACTTCAGTTGTACAGAGTGGTTTTCTGAGTTACTGTATCCTTTCTGTCAGCTCAAACCAGTCTGGCCATTCTCCGTTGACCTCTCTCATCAACGAGGCATTTCTTTCCACAGAACTGCCGCTCACTGGATGTTTTTGGCACCATTCTGAGTAAACTCTAGAGACTGTTGTGTGTGAAAATCCCAGGAGATCAGCAGTTATAGAAATATTCAGACCAGCCCGTCTGGCTATTGTCCATTAGTTGATTATTATTTGAGGAATTATTATTTTTATAATTATTCATCATTTTAAAAATAGTTATAATTATTATTTATTATAGTTTATTTTTAATTATAATTTTTTTAATTTTAATTTTTTTAATCATTTATATAATTATTATCCAGGCAAATAGCGCAGAGTTTTGTGAATGAAGCTTTCAGCCTTATTCAAATGGAAAGGAGGCATGTTTATATATATATATATATATATATATATATATATATATATATATATATATATATATATACCGGTCAAAAGTTTTGAAACACTTACTCGTTCTTTATTATAATTTTTTTTTTTTTGTTTTGTTTTTTTTCTCCACATTTTAGAATAATAGTAAAGTCATCAAAACTATGGAATAACATAAATGGAACTATGGGAATTATGTTGTGACTAAACAAAATCCAAAATAAATCAAAACTGTGTTATATTTTAGCATCTTCAAAGTAGTCACCCTTTGCCTAGAATTTGCAGACATGTACTCTTGACATTTTCTCAAACAACTTCTTGAGGAATCACCCTGGGATGCTTTTTAAACAGTATTGAAGGAGTTCCCATCTCCTAAAACGTTTTTATTTTGTTATTAAATTTTTGTTTTATAGTGAAAATTAATATGGTGGCACAATTATATTTTTGTCTGCAAAACTAATTCCAAACATTTAAGCATACGCCTTCAGATCAAAAGATTTTTAAGATCATGAGAAACATTTCAGTCAAGTGTTTCAAAACTTTTGACCGGGTAGTGTGTGTATATATATATATATATATATATATATATATACACACAGTATATTAATATATATGGGTCAGGAGCTTCAGTTAATGTTCACATTAACCATCAGAATAGGGAAACAAATTTGATCTCAGTGATGTAGACCGTGGCATGATTGTTGGTGCCAGATGGGCTGGTTTGAGTATTTCTGTAACTGCTAATCTCCTGGGATTTTCATGCACAACTGTCTCTAGAGTGTAAAGAGAATGGTGCGAAAAAAACAAAAAACTTTCAGCGAGCGGCAGTTCTGTGGGCGAAAACAGCTTATTGATGAGGTCACAGGAGAATGGTCAGAATGGTCTAAGCCGACAGGAAGGTGACAGTAACCCAAATAAACATGCATTACAACAGTGCTATGCAGAAAAGCATTTCTGAACACACAACATCGAACATTGAGGTGGATAGGCTACAGCAGCACAAGACCCCTCCGGGTACCACTACTGTCAGCTTAGAACAGGAAATTGAGGCTGCAGTGGGCACAAGCTCACCAAAACTGGATAGTAGAAGATTGTAAAACATCACCTGGTCTGACAAATCTGGATTTCTGCTGAGGTACACAAATGATCACATTTTTTCACCATTCTGATGGTTGATGTGAACATTAACTGAAGCTCCTGACCCATATCTGCATTATTTTATACATTGCACTGCTGCCACATGATTGGCTAATTAGATAATTGCATGAATAAGTAGATGTACAGGTGTGCCTAATAAAGTGGCCGGTGAGTGTATATACAGTATATATAAAGTATACATATATACAATATTGGCGATATCATCTCTTTCTCAGGGGTGTGGTGTATTCAAAGTTGTCCAATATAATTCTCTCAGCGATGAGAATGTCGTCCCCCCCACCCACAACTCACCACACGCCCCACCAAGAGTGAACCACATTTTAGCGACCACGAGGAGTTTACCCCATGTGACTCTACCCTCCCTAGCAACCGGGCCAATTTGGTTGCTTAGGAGACCTGGCTGGAGTCACTCAGCACGCCCTGGATTCGAACTTGCGACTCCAGGGGTGGTAGTCAGCATCTTTACTTGCTGAGCTACCCAGGCTCCCCTCTCGCCCTGTTTTTGAGTAAAGCTTGCCTTCAACTGCATTCTTGTGTTTCGGCTCCTTATTATTACCTGAACTAGCATGGTGGTAGCGGACAGTTGACACTCAAGCCCATCTTTGCAACTGTTTCTTGCAATACCAAACCTCATAGAAGCATGGACTTCCCTGCAAAAGCTAACGTAAGATCAACTGTCGGTGTGACAGCGCGTAGCATCTGACATGTACAGAAATGGCAGCTACTAACTGCACGCTGAAGCAATGGTGTCTCTCTAAGACGGAGAGTATAAATAGTTTTGAGTACTTGAGATCTTTAGATGAGAAATTCAGCTGCTATATTGCCAAAGGTGTAACGTGGCTAAAGAAAAAGAGCCCAGCCCACGAGAGGATTTTGTGATGATAACGACACTTTGCCTGAGGCTAGATGTCTCGGTGCTATACAGAAAGTTAACTCCCTGGAGCTCATGCTTGTACAAATTGCAAACTATTGTCCAATTTTTTCAAGGAATAAATAAGTTACAAATTCAACTGCATTCATATGGCAAGCCATAAGGCTGCACATCGACTTTCAGGTCACTGGTGCTCGGTTCAATGCAAATCTGTTGTACAGCTATAAGTATGGAGCCCAGACGGCCCTGTCTGGGTTTTAAGAGCAGTTTTAATGCTGCCCGTAGAAGACCAAGCGTCAAGGTCTGTTCCCTGTGCAAGCAGGCTGGCCGCTCAGACGTATGCCACTTTGTGAGTGAGTGTGACTATCTCCCGGATAGCGATCAGCTCTACATCATAAAGGCAAGTCAAATAGTGGGTGTATTGGAAAGGGTCAGATGTGGAGGATGATGTGCAGGATAGTCCACTCCGTGTGACAAAACCACTGATGCAACTCACCAGGATTCCGTAGCCTACAGGATTCAGACACGTCAATCCGCATACTTTGATGTTTTCTATGGTCACCATGAGGAGTCAGTGATGTTTTTTTTTTTTTTATTTAACCTCTAGTGGGTGCTATTGCAGTGTAGAACCAAAGAGTTCCAACTGTGGAGCTCTTCTGTGGGGGTAATACACCACATGAGCTATTACTCTGGTAGAAGGTTTTCTAGGCTCTTTTTAAGTGTGACCTTCGCCTATCTGCGTCAAAAAAGTAATAAACCCCAAGTCAAATTTTATTCTTGGCTGGATCTGGTGTGCTGGCACTATCACAGCCAGTCCCCATCGTATCAATACCCTGGCCTCTTGCCCAGCTCCAGACACTGTTGGTCAGAAGCAATCCTTCATTGGAGCATTCAAGGTTGATACCAAAGTGTTCAACACACATGGTGCAGTCAGGTAGTCGGGCATTGGTGCAACTCTGTATGTGTCACATGGTGACAAGCTTCTTTAGTGCGAACCTGCAGGGTTCACAGACTATGAGGCTACCATGTTAGGTAAAACCCCTTTCTATTGCCACTGCCATTAACACTGTAGTCAGTACATCATCTAGTCTGACAAAAATTCTTGTGTTTTTCAGATAGCAAGCTCTGTGTGCCAGCATATGAGAAACTGTGCTGCGGTGAGTTCTTGGCAAGTCCCCACATTATAACTTTCCTGTCTGTAGCTAGCAGGTACCAGGTCTCTGTCAGACACGTTTCAGGATCTGCCATTCCTTCCTCTGACTTTGCCAGTTCCAATGCTCCACCATGCCATGACGATGGCTGCCAGGTGTGCTGCTTCATTCCACATACTGCAGACTCCGTTGTACACTTTAACTCTGTATCAGAGGTGTTGGATGGATCTGTATGTCTCCACTTTACCAGCTGCCCTGCCTGGGTGGCTATACATTCTAAATGACCCAGTCTTTGTCGCACTCATGTCCATCCCAGTCAGGTTACGAGACCTTCGAAGAAACTGACAAATGTGAAAGACGTTAAGAGCTACCTGAATGTGGCTATCATTGCTGCTGATGGCCTGGATTTAGACAAAGCTGTGGAGCGTGTGATGAATGGTTGCCATTCCTGTGCTGCACTTTGCCATGCGCCAAGTGCAAAGGTTGAGCAGTCCAACTCCTTCCCACCTGATGCTAAAGTTTGCCCATCAGGTCATACTTATCCTGCAAAAGGCTGTAACATTGTTCCCCTTGACCCTGCTACGTACAGATGAGTGCTATAAAACCTTGCAGGATGCATTGATACAGCTCTGGATGGCCTACTAGCAGTCATCCACACTGACCTCACTCCTGTATTTAAGGCTCTTGTCAACGATGGCTTTCTGCACCAGCACAGGAACACATTAGAGATGGGGCGTGCAAATAATCCCAACAAGAATCCTGCTGGGGAAAAAGCCATTCAAGAGCTGGTGGGAAAGTTGTAGATCTAGCTCCATAAGGCGGTTCTGTCTCTCCCCTCTCTGTGGCAGTCACCAGGGCCACACTGATCTTTCATCTCTGCTCTCGTGGCCTGTTATCCAGGGAAATATGGACCCAACAAGACCAGTTTTCCTATGCCCAAATCCCCCTGGGTGATCATATTCTAATAGCCATTCAGCAACAGCAGCGCCTCATCAATCAGCCACATAGTGAGCACTCTAAAGCCCCATTTTGTACGACGAAGCCATTCTACTTAACTTGATGTCGGTTACTCTGATGGGAACAAATCAGGGGCACGTGACCAATACCTTGTCGTCTTTGCGGATCCCCGCCCGCTTCCCATTTTGTTACATCAGGAAGTTTGTGGGGTCTCAGATGCACCGCTCATTTGTGCGTGAGGCAGTCTGACTGCTTCAAGGTTCCATCTGAGGTCTTTGATGACTTTCCACCAGGGTTGTGTCTCTTAAGTGGTGTAGCAATCACTTTAGTTTTTATCTCAATAAGTAAAATTACAAATAAAGTGAGTGGTTTATGGTTAAAACAAGTAGAAAAAAATCTGCCACTGAGGAAAAAAAGACAAAATACACTTATATTTGTCATTTCTTATATTTAAACTAAATAAGGCTTAAAGCTTAAATATGTAACTTGCTCTGTTAAAATACTTTCTCCTATCCCATCTTAAAATGCAGAGACAGCTATAAGTAAGCCATTTGTAGGTTAATTTTTTTCAAAAACTGTAAACACTGTTTGTTTTGAACGACCCATTTATACAAACACAATAACACTGACTCAACCAATGGCATGAGTTGGGGGCAGGACTATTTCTTTAATTGACCAACAGCAAACAGGGGCGGATTAAGATGCTTATTTTTGCAATTCTGTTCTGTGGTGCTAGTAGCGCAGAAATTACATATTTCAGCTTTAACACTGTATGCAATTTTGCATCTCGGATTAATGTATCTTTTTTTAAGGATAATTAGATATTTGACTTAGAAACATGATAAAGATTAAGGCTGATTAAGAATTTTTTTTTTTTTTTTTTTTTGCTGTGCAATTATAGGAAACTGATTTTGTGTCCTTCTTTCCTTCAGGGCTGAAATCACTCTAGGGAACATCATTAAGAAGAAAGGCTGGAGGTGACCTGCTTAATGTATCTCAATTTGTATCAATATCGTGGGAAATCAATTTGAATATATGTATATCAAGTAATTAGACTCTATACCAGTGCTCGAATTAACACGTTTTATAAGCTCATCCTGTATACTGAGGTGTGGCGTGATCAGATGTGGTGGGTTCAGACCCCTGACAATAAGTACAATATTTAAAAAAAAAATCAAAAAAAAAATCTAAAAGTCAAAGAAAAAGTATATGAATAGCACAATCAAAATATACAATAAATAAACAAAAATATGTCAGGAAAAGGAACATCTAGTTTGTCTAATTGTATGACTCTTGGTCAAAGGGGGTGTTAACAAAAAAAAATTATGATTTCATAGCAATAGAACAAATAGCCTGAAAACACATTAAAAAGCATCAGTTATTTAAAAAATATTTTTGTTATGAGGGGTCCTGAGCCCAAGACCTTTCTCAATGTAACCCCTTAAACTCTGCAGACCTGCCTGTGGGTCCAGTTGATGGGGCCAATAATGTGTAATAAGTTAATGCTTAAAAAGCAAAAGTCCCCTTATACATAAATAGTCATATGTGGTACCATTTGAACTTTTCACAGAACTCCCTCATTTTTGCATTTATGTAACATAAAATAAAAATATCTGAAAGCCTCTGGATTGCAAATGAACACCACCCTGTGGTAATGATGTAGAAGCATGAAAATTAATATAAAAGTATTTCAAATGGCACTAAAATAGACACGTCATGTATTAAATAAAAGCTTTCATTCTCAGGAATGTTCAAATTCTTTTGCTGCCATAACACCACAGTTCAAATGATTATCAAAAGATCCACAATGTATATGAAATATGATCTCTGTAAGAACAAATATAAACGTCTCATGTCTGCTCTGATCACTGCTTCTCTAAGCCCCAAGTAGCCACAACCTTTATATTAGCTCTTACCTTAGGCTGTTTTCTTCAAAATTAGCCATTTTCTACCTGTCTGTGAGCTTGCTTGGGTAAATAATCCAATGTAATGTCTCAGATGCCCAGAACAAAATATGCAGTCCAGCAGAAAAATCATAACAAATCATTAGCAACATTTTTTTTAAACTGGCGATGTCAGCTTTCCAACAAAACCTAGATTAAGCTTCTACTGTAGTGCACTCAGAGGCAGAGATGTCTGATGAAACAGAGCGGAAGGTGCGTGGGATTACAAAATAGACTGAATGCTTATGGATGAGCACATGTGTTAGGGGTCAGCTGCGTTAGAGCACCACCTGCATTTCAGATCTAAATATTGTGATGGAAAATGTTTTTTTCCAATTACATGCTGCCATTCAGTGCCTTTCTAAGCATATGGTGACCCCAAAGCGAAATCCTACTTTGAGGGGGCCCTAAGCGACTGCTTAAACCGCTTTTAGCTAGAAACGGCCCTGATGTCATTTAGTGGAATGAACCAAGACATTTTGCTCATAGAGCAAACAGAGCCTTAATCACAGGCTTTTAAAGACATCATAAGATTGTAAACATACACAATATTATTAATGAATTATTTGATTTATTATTATTTTATTTTTTTATTGGATTGGTTCTGTGAAATAAGACCAATATTTTGCAATTATTCTACACTATGTGTAAGGTGGGCCTTTAAATGTGGGTTTGAAAAACTGTCTAACCATAATATGCAGTAGAATGTAAGGGTTTAAGCACTGCTCTTCTCAGTCAGATAAAGGATTGTCCAGCCAATCTTGTATGGTCTGGGCAGACATATGTTTTTATTTATTTTTATTTGTGTATTCTAGGTTAGGAAAAGTCCATTTAATTAATTAAGGAGAACATTTATAAAACAAGATTAAGATTGTTTACTGTATAATAACCCGTCTCCCTCAAAAATGTGTTTCAGACGGTCCAGTTATGTAGTAACAACTAAGATCTACTGGGGAGGACAGTGAGTATATATTCAGTTCTACCATGCCATATTTTCAAAATGACACAAATGATAAAGTTCCTCTCTGACATTACTATTCATAATCTACAGAGCAGAGACGGAGAGAGGTCTGTCCAGAAAACACATTATAGAAGGTAAACTGCTCTTCATGGTGACTGCAATAATGGTGGTAATAATGATGATAGTGATGGTGATGTATCTGTAGGTCTCAGAGGTTCGCTGTCTAGACTACAGCTAGATTATGTGGATATCGTCTTTGCCAATCGAAGTGATGTAAACAGCCCTATGGAAGGTCTTGACTTTTTTTTTTACCATCTTTAATGGCAGTTAAAAATGCATAAGTTATGGCATATCAACAGCACTGTGGTGTGTTTGTGGTTAACAGAGGTAGTACGTGCGATGACATTCGTTATAAACCAGGGAATGGCCATGTACTGGGGCACATCCCGATGGAGTGCCATGGAGATCATGGTAAGTTCTAGCCATCTCTTCCTCTATTTATCCTTTCTCTCGGACATATATCAAAGTTTATATCATACATTTCCATCATACATTTGCCATTTTAATTAAATGACTGTATACAATATTAGTTGTTATTAGCCCCTTTCACACATACAGCCTTTTCCAGAAAATTTACTGCATTTTTAGAGATTGTGTGTGAACACAACGTTTTTGAAAATAATTTTTTCTCTGGCAATTTCTCTTAATGAGAATTTGCATCATAAATTTCTATATTGATGGTATGTGTGAACAGCACATGTGGTATATACAGGTGCATCTCAATAAATTAGAATGTCGTGGAAAAGTTCATTTATTTCAGTAATTCAACTCAAATTGTGAAACTCGTGTATTAAATAAATTCAGTGCACACAGACTGAAGTAGTTTAAGTCTTTGGTTCTTTTAATTGTGATGATTTTGGCTCACATTTAACAAAAACCCACCAATTCACTGTCTCAAAAAATTAGAATACATCATAAGACCAATAAAAAAAACATTTTTAGTGAATTGTTGGCCTTCTGGAAAGTATGTTCATTTACTGTATATGTACTCAATGCTTGGTAGGGGCTCCTTTTGCTTTAATTACTGCCTCAGTTCGGCGTGGCATGGAGGTGATCAGTTTGTGGCACTGCTGAGGTGGTATGGAAGCCCAGGTTTCTTTGACAGTGGCCTTCAGCTCATCTGCATTTTTTGGTCTCTTGTTTCTCATTTTCCTCTTGACAATACCCCATAGATTCTCTATGGGGTTCAGGTCTGGTGAGTTTGCTAGCCAGTCAAGCACACCAACACCATGGTCATTTAACCAACTTTTGGTGTTTTTGGCAGTGTGGGCAGGTGCCAAATCCTGCTGGAAAATGAAATCAGCATCTTTAAAAAGCTGGTCAGCAGAAGGAAGCACGAAGTGCTCCAAAATGTCTTGGTAAACGGGTGCAGTGACTTTGGTTTTCAAAAAACACAATGGACCAACACCAGCAGATGACATTGCACCCCAAATCATCACAGACTGTGGAAACTTAACACTGGACTTCAAGCAACTTGGGCTATGAGCTTCTCCACCCTTCCTCCAGACTCTAGGACCTTGGTTTCCAAATGAAATACAAAACTTGCTCTCATCTGAAAAGAGGACTTTGGACCACTGGGCAACAGTCCAGTTCTTCTTCTCCTTAGCCCAGGTAAGACGCCTCTGACGTTGTCTGTGGTTCAGAAGTGGTTTAACAAGAGGAATATGACAACTGTAGCCAAATTCCTT
Source organism: Myxocyprinus asiaticus (assembly GCF_019703515.2). Classification (NCBI taxonomy): domain Eukaryota; kingdom Metazoa; phylum Chordata; class Actinopteri; order Cypriniformes; family Catostomidae; genus Myxocyprinus; species Myxocyprinus asiaticus. The sequence continues at coordinate 59,611,005 of NC_059346.1, forward strand.
GACATGTCTGTGTGTGGTGGCTCTTGATGCCTTGACCCCAGCCTCAGTCCATTCCTTGTGAAGTTCACCCAAATTCTTGAATCGATTTTGCTTGACAATCCTCATAGGGCTGCGGTTCTCTCGGTTGTGCATCTTTTTCTTCCACACTTTTTCCCTTCCACTCAACTTTCTGTTAACATGCTTGGATACAGCACTCTGTGAACAGCCAGATTGAATGTTTGTGGCCTACCCTCCTTGTGAAGGGTGTCAATGATTGTCTTCTGGACAACTGTCAGATCAGCAGTCTTCCCCATGATTGTGTAGCCTAGTGAATCAAACTGAGAGACCATTTTGAAGGCTCAGGAAACCTTTGCAGGTGTTTTGAGTTGATTAGCTGATTGGCATATCACCATATTCAAATTTTTTGAGATAGTGAATTGGTGGGTTTTTGTTAAATGTGAGCCAAAATCATCACAATTAAAAGAACCAAAGACTTAAACTACTTCAGTCTGTGTGCACTGAATTTATTTAATACACGAGTTTCACAATTTGAGTTGAATTACTGAAATAAATGAACTTTTCCATGACATTCTAATTTATTGAGATGCACCTGTATACCAGTAAAGGCAACCCAACAATTTTCCTGTAATTTACCTGGTTGCATGTGTGAAAGGGGCTATTATCTGCAATGCTAATAGTACAGTAACCCCAAAATGTATCTGGACAATTAAGTGATACTTTAAAAATGTTTTAATGGCATTGCATTAAAAATATCAAATCAAATGGCATGTATTTGAAAGGAAAATAGCACAGGCACAATTTTCAAGCAAAACATTTTGCAAAAAGAAGTTTGATATGATAAAATGATAAAACTATGTCCATATGTACAAAATGTCCACAGTTAACTTGCTGAACTACACCTCTAGTTACTCTGCTAAGAACTTGAGGAGAACTCATTTCATACATCCACTAAAATCACCTTTAGACCAGTTGGTTAAAAGTGATTTCAAAAAAGGCTCAGAAAAGTTTGCCTGAAGATGCCACTTGGTTTGATATTTTGTTATCTAATGCAATTATATTAATATATTCTAAGGGGCCATTCTAGATACTTTGCCACTGAAAGGACAATTTAATTACATTTGCGGTCTATTTGTTTGTTTGTTTGTGTAGGAGGCATACTCTGTAGCAAGGCAGTTTAACTTGATCCCACCAGTGTGTGAGCAAGCCGAGTATCACTATTTCCAGAGGGATAAAGTAGAGGTGCAGCTGCCCGAGCTCTACCACAAGATTGGTCAGTCAACAAATGTTACTCACAATTTAAAATAATGTTCAGGCAATATTAAAAGGGATTGTACTAATTTATTGACTCGGTTCCAAAATCTAGTTAGCTGCGTCACTGTGCACAGCCTACAAAGGCAGCAACTTTCCAAAGGCACTTTCACACCAAACATGGAAAGAAAAAACAGATTCAGATGAAGTATGTCCGAAATCTATTTATACTACTCGCAGGCATGCATACCTAAACTAAAGTACTGTTTTGCAGGTAGATAAGTGCGTCCTTCATCACATACAGTGCATGCTGTGACAGTATGTGGTTTCAGACACAGTTTGAGAGAACATGCAATATATAAAAAAGAACAAATGAGGTAAACAAGACACAGCTGGGGAACAATCAGAGAGAGAACTGGGAATCCAGACAAGAACAAAGAAACAATGGCTGTCTCGTTTGGAAAGCTGCGTCCTCCGGAGGTCGCATTTGTCGGCCGCATACATCATCGAGGATGTCTCGTTTCAGAAAAGCGAGTAGGACACTTCGAATGAAGCCTTCGTATGCGACCTTCTTTCATGGGAATTCGGAGGATGCATGAGGTGTATCCTGCGTGGGCACTCATGACCCACAACTCTTTGCTTCAACAGAAATGTCAAAAAAAAAAAAGAAATGACGCCAATTTGCCCATAAATATGATGTTCAAACACAAGTAATGTTAATTCCCAAGTTGAAGTACCTCAGTAGATGGGTGCAGAGTATATAATATGTATAATTATATTAATATATAATTAAAATAAAGTATTAGACTAAAAGTACACCTGTAAAATCTATTTTCTTTTCTCTTTACATCATTATAACTCTCCTAAAGTTTACCTCATACATTCCTTTCTAAAGGGACTTCGTTCCCTTCTCACTCAAAGCGCTCGCACTTGTTAAAGAGTTGCGTGCTGTCATAGCAACCACGATACGTTTGTCCTACAAAGGCCGTCTCGTTTAAACGATACTTATTTAAAGGAGGACGCTCGGTATACTGCAGCCTTCAAAGGACGCATCCTACTTAGTACGCAGCCTTCGAAACGAGACACAGCCAATATTTCAAGATAAAAGTCCAACCTCCTAGCAACCTCTGCTGGCTGCTAGGGGAAATTCCTATGCATAACAGCATTAAACCTGATTTTATTCACTTCAACTACTACAATGTGCAAAACGATTTAAAGGCAGAAAGCGCATCAAAGAATTCTGATTAGCTTACCAAAGAAATTGACAGTGGCCCGTGGCCACATTTTTGTTTGCGGTTTACACAGTCTAGTGCTGTCACAGAGACTGGTGAGATATCTCAGGACACTTAATTTCAGTGATTTTTCATGGAGTGGGAACATTAAGAAAAACCCTAATTAAAAACAAAAAGCACAATCATTTGAATCTTCTGACAGTCCTAGATTGTTTTTAATAAAAAAATAAAAAAAACAAAATAAAAAAAAAGTTATTAATACTGAAGGAGCAAATTGAGGTAGGCAATTGCAAATATGTGCAGAATATACATGAAAGAATAAAATAATATTTATTGGGATAAACTTTATATCTTACACGGCAAAAGTGTTAATGTTTACTGAATGTTTGCATGTTTATGCAGACAACTTTGTTGATAAAAGAGTTTTCAATGCGTTAACGCCCTTATGAGTACTGATGTGTACAACTACTGCTCCACACACATGACCCAAAGCTTATATGTTATTGGTCCATGCAGATTCATTGTCCGCTGAAGAAAAAAACTATGACTGGTGAATGTTCACTTTCGGTGTGAAATGCTCCATAGGAATACATTTGTTTCTATTTATAATCTTATTCACACCAAACATTCACACAAAATATTACATTTAGGTGAAAAAGGGCCTTAAGGCTGTGCCGGTCCTACCTAATAAGTGGCATAAGCAGCTGCATAGGGCTCGGTGACCACCAGGGGGCCCCCTACCAGGGATTCAGTGTAGCTAAGTAATTATTTGTAATTAAGTGTAAATAGCACTGGCCGTATAGCCCAGCTATATGCATGCCAGTAGTTCGATGGAATGTGTCAAAACTATGAAAATATATTTTAAAATTGCTGAAAAAAGGCATGGAGACATAAGTATATAAATATGACATTAATACATTTAAGAGCCAGTGTGGCCATTTTCCTGGTTCGGGGCGCGTGGATGGCAGCTTTCTTTAGCGGCTCGGCATCTCGTGGGCCAGTGAAAAGCAAGGGTCATGATGGCAGTAGGGAACTCTGAGTTCACTTGGTCATTTAATCCTGCCTCATTCATTTAAAAATTCTTGAAATTTAATTAAAGAGATGTAGCAATTTGTGCATGTGATACTTTTTAATAAATTGACTTGTTTATATGCACAATTTTAAGCTTGCTTAGTTATTGGTATTGGGTGTGTTTGGTTAGGTGTATGTGTACAGGGGGGCCCATTCTGAAAATCTGCCTAGGGCCCCAAAATTCTAGTGCCAGCCCTGCCTTAAGGCAGCATCTTAAACCTAAACGTAACCTCGTAAGTGACTGAATTAAAACACTCTAGAAGGGCAGAAACTCCACGCCCCACAAAAATAGCACTCCTCACGTGAAGGGCAAAAGATGCAACTCAAAGTTCCAAATTCCAAAAGAGTTTAGCATTAGCTTGTTGCTAAGCTAATGATACATAAGCACACACAAATACTAGGTGAAATAGTCTATTTTTAATTAGATTTTTAGTTCAATCTACTGATAATTTTCAGTATTAAATCAGTTGTTTATCGTTAACGGACAACAACATTACTGTCTTTAAAATTTTGTTATGATCTGTGATGACATGATGAATATGTAGTACTACATTATATATACTGTATATAATAAATGATAAAGTGCTAATAAGTTAATATCCACTGAACTTCAGTTTATATGGGAGACAACACATATAAATAAATTGAATTTTTAAGGTCCACATTATAATTTTTTTATGTCTCTAAAAGCAAATCTAAAAAATCTAAATTTTTACATTTTAAAATTGTTCTAGCAAAAGTGCTCAACTGCTTAATTTTATTTGTTTGGTTTAAGATCTGTTGCGAACTAGGAAAGATCTAAATCAGACTACAAGTCTTGTGACTCTCACATGTTCACTGTCTCAGGTGTTGGAGCATTGACGTGGTCTCCTCTTGCATGTGGACTGATCACAGGCAAATACAGTGATGGGGTTCCAGACTGTTCACGAGCCGCTATGAAAGTGAGTCGGAAAGTGTGTACATAGTCATAGACGTTCTCTTCATCTGTAGTTGCCATATGTATTATGTGAATGTGTTTATCAGGGTTATCAGTGGCTGAAGGAGCGAGTGTACAGTGAAGAGGGCCGCAGACAGCTCGCTAAAATCAAAGAGCTCCACCTGGTGGCAAACAGGCTGGGCTGCACCGCTTCTCAACTTGCCATTGGTGAGTGTCTTTAAGTAAGACAATCAGGAATTTTTTATTGTAATATTGTTTTTGTAGGTTGGTTTCATTAAACAGTGTTTTTGGACTAGGAAGGAAGTTCTGAACGCTGGAGTTAAAGGGATAGTTCACCCAAAAATAAAATTCTTTCATAATTTACTTACCCGCATGTTGTTTCAAACCAGTGTGACATTTTGTCTTCCGTGGAACACAAAAGATGACGTTAGGAAGTATGTTAGTCTCAGTCACCGTTCACTTTCATTCAGTATTTTTTCCATCCAATGAAAGTGAATAGTGGCTGGGGTTGTCATTCTGCCTAACATCTCCTTTTGTTTTCCACAGAAGAAAGACATTCATACTCATTTAAAACATAAGGGTGAGTAAATAATGACTGAATTTTCATATTTGTGTGAACTATCTTTTCAAAGTGTACATTGTAAATCAAACTTTTTTTATTCAAGGAAACTCATTTTTCAGGATATGACCTCTTTAAATAATAAATAAATATGATTTATTAATATAAACAGCTGACTTATATAAATGTAATGTAAATTCTCTCACTCAGCATGGTGCTTACGTAGTGAAGGAGTAAGTTCTGTACTTCTTGGTGTCTCCAATACAGACCAGCTTCTAGAGAACCTTGGAGCCCTTCGGGTAACACACACACACACACATACACACTCACACTTTTTTACTAGTAGAATTGTTGTCAAGAAAAGAAAACTAGTCTGCAGATCAGTGGTTCCCTTATGTATGAGAAACACTCAACATCATGCAGCATCTGCAGTCTTTGTTTCTGGCAAGTCCAACACTGTTAAAAAAAAACAATGTTAATTCATGTCTATTATCTTGGAAGCCTTTGAATATGCTTTGAATATGCTAGTGTATTTTTAAGAGTTGATAAAAATAACCTAGCTGATAATAATATAATGTAGCTGATTTATGCATTTAAAATGATACACTATCCACCTTATTTTACGACGTGAAAGTAAGTAAGCAGTTGCATTTCTGGCAAGTGCTACAAAGTTCTGTTATCATTAGCCACAATGTAAATAACTCGAAGGATAATAATACCATATTTAGTGGTGTGGGCTTATAAACTATCATATTTATAGTAAAAGAGAAAGTAGATAATTTACTTGTTGCTGTGTGTTGTGTTAAAGAGATGATCATAAAATCGTTACTTTACTGACAGCGTGGTGATGCAGTATTGCAGTCTCCATGTAAACCTCCATTCATATGTACCTGCATAACCTCCAGTGATACCTTTATTTATTTATTTCCAATAATAGGCAATATTTCATAAGCCATGATAAATGCGAGATTCGCTGTAAAGAAAGAGAGAATTTTCTCTGATAATTATAATAACGCTAAGTTGAGCTGCTTTTTTTTTCTAGCTGCTTTCAGCGTTCTTTCTCTTTCTCTCTCTCCTGGCTGCGTATAGTTTGTTGAAGCCATGGCAGACAGAGCTGAGGACTGTGCATTTCAGCGCCGGATCTCTCATTCATAGATACACTATATTGCCAAAAGTATTCGCTCACCCATCCAAATAATTGAATTCAGGTGTTCCAATCACTTCCATGGCCACAGGTGTATAAAATGAAGCACCTAGGCATGCAGACTGCTTCTACAAACATTTGTGAAAGAATGGGCCGCTCTCAGGAGCTCAGTGAATTCCAGCATGGTACGGTGATAGGATGCCACCTGTGCAACAAGTCCAGTCATGAAATTTCCTCGCTACTAAATATTCCACAGTCAACTGTCAGTGGTATTATAACAAAGTGGAAGCGATTGGGAATGACAGCAACTCAGCCACGAAGTGGTAGGCCACGTAAAATGACAGAGCGGGGTCAGCGGATGCTGAGACGCATAGTGCGCAGAGGTCGCCAACTTTCTGCAGAGTCAATCGCTACAGACCTCCAAAGTTCATGTGGCCTTCAGATTAGCTCAAGAACAGTGCGTAGAGAGCTTCATGGAATGGGTTTCCATGGCCGAGCAGCTGCATCCAAGCCATACATCACCAAGTGCAATGCAAAGCATCGGATGCAGTGGTGTAAAGCACGCAGCCACTGGACTCTAGAGCAGTGGAGACGCGTTCTCTGGAGTGACGAATCACGCTTCTCCATCTGGCAATCTGATGGATGAGTCTGGGTTTGGCGGTTGCCAGGAGAACGGTACTTGTCTGACTGCATTGTGCCAACTGTGAAGTTTGGTGGAGGGGGGATTATGGTGTGGGGTTGTTTTTCAGGAGCTGGGCTTGGCCCCTTAGTTCCAGTGAAAGGAACTCTGAATACTTCAGCATACCAAGAGATTTTGGACAATTCCATGCTCCCAACTTTGTGGGAACAGTTTGGGGATGGCCCCTTCCTGTTCCAACATGACTGCGCACCAGTGCACAAAGCAAGGTCCATAAAGACATGGATGAGCGAGTTTGGTGTGAAAGAACTTGACTGGCCTGCACAGAGTCCTGACCTCAACCCGATAGAGCACCTTTGGGATGAATTAGAGCGAAGACTGCGAGCCAGGCCTTCTCGTCCAACATCAGTGTCTGACCTCACAAATGCGCTTCTGGAAGAATGGTCAAAAATTCCCATAAACACACTCCTAAACCTTGTGGAAAGCCTTCCCAGAAGAGTTGAAGCTGTTATAGCTGCAAAGGGTGGGCCGACGTCATATTAAACCCTATGGATTAAGAATTGGATGTCACTTAAGTTCATATGCGTCTAAAGGCAGATGAGCGAATACTTTTGGCAATATAGTGTAGTTCACACAGTCGTCTGCCTGTGCAACAGTGTGTAATGAAGCAGCATCATTTAGTCATTTAGTATTTTTATATCGCTAAAATAGCTGGAATTGGATCATACCGTAAAGGGTCGCATCCCTAAAATATGGTGGATATGGCCAAAAGTTTGTGGACACATGAACATTTCATTTCAAAACCATGAAAGGGATAGTTCACCCCAAAATGAAAATTCTCTCAACATTTACTCACCCTCATGCCATCTAAGATGTGTATGATGTGCTTTTTTCTGCAGAACACAAACGAAGATTTTTAGAAGAATATCTCAGCTCTGTAGGTCTTTTATGCTGCCTTTATCTCCTTTTTAGAGCTTCAAAGGCCTGATCACCGTTCACTTGCATTGTATGGACCTACAGAGCTGAGACATTCTTCTAAAAATCTTCGTTTTTGTTCAGCAGAAGAAAGAAAGTCAAACACATCTTAGATGGCATAAGGGTGAGTAAATGTTGAGAGAATTTTCATTTTTGGGTGAAGTATCCCTTTAAAATTAATCCCACTTTTTGCTGCTATAATATCTACCACTCTTCTGAAAAGGCTTTCCACTTAATGTTGGAGTATAGCTGCTCTCCCCAAACTGTTTCCACAAAGTCGGAAGCACATACCACTGTATGCTGTAGCATAAAGATTTGTCATCACTGGAATAATATGGAAAATCCAAACATGTTAATTAAAAGGAGCTGTCAAAAAACTTGTGGCCATATAGTGTAGTTTCTGCCAGACTTTATTAGTTTAGAGAATTTTACCTCTTTATGTGAACACACAAAATGAACTCAGACCATCACAGATTTCTGCAGTGCCAACATGATTTGATTATAGTGTGCTTTGTAAATGCAAAACGCTTCTAGTTTACTTCATCTGCAAGTTTTCGGAATTCCAATTTGGCACCTACGGTTTAAAATACAAAACTAAGGACACACAACTACACTGCATTGCAGTTTGTGGACAGGAATTTCCCTTGCCATGTGCTGTATATCGCTAAAATGTGTTTGGTTTGGTGTTGGTTTAGCTGGTGGACCAATGCCATGGTGTACCAGCAAAAAAAAAAAAAAAAAAAAAAAAATACTGGTTAACCAGCACAGTCTTTCTGGTAAAACTGGTTAACCAAGGAAGATTTGCTGGTTAAGCTAGTTAATACGCAAACCAGCATCCCATACCATGTGCCAGCATCCAAAACACGACATATGCTAGTGACCAGCAATTCTGATCTTTTCAACAACAGGGTAGAACAAGCGCAACTGAGATTAGATCAGTGGTTCCCAACCTGAGGTCCTCACCCCGCTAAGGGGGGCGTCGGAGTTCACAGGGAGGGGGACCTCATATGCTTTGATGTGGTAAAAGATTGATTAATAAATAAATTCATTTTATAATGTTATAAATAGCACATGGTTGCAGTGCCAGCCAATCCAATGCATCACAAAATGAATCGGTGTCTCAGAATCTTGCGATCTTGTTGTCTAGCCATTGTAGCATATCAGCATCCTCATCTCAATGTGGTACGGTCAAAATATTACAAACATAAAAATAACAACATAAAAAGATAGGAAACGTTTGTCAGGACAGACTTTGTTGGCTTGACAAATTCTTGTCTGAAAGTTTTAAAAAGTTTAATAACAAAATGCAATCTGCATGAGGATGAAACGCATCAAACCCTACTGCTGTCACATGGCCACGTGCATTTCTTAAAACAAATCATGGAGTTTCTGCAACATCATAACCACACACTGCAAAACTGCAAAAAGCACTTTAAACCACATACCTTAATGACGTGCAAAATGCCGCCACATGGCAGGGGATGCATTTCTATCCATCAGTTACTTTTGCATTATTTTTGCATTAAAAATGTGCCTTTTTCTTTGTCTTGGATGAGACCGCACTCTCTTGCACACACACACACACACACACACACACACACACACACACACACACACGTAGTGGAGACATGTAATGATTGATAAAATGAAAAGTTATGTGCTTATTCTATTTCATGCATCCAAAATAGTTTTCATTCTTGTTTCTTTTTTTATATATCTGTCTAAAGGAAAACATGTTGGAATTATCCATTAATGTTTAAAACATTCTCTAAATAGCGAAACATTTCTTGTTAACGCAGCCTCTGGTTTCAATCATTGTACATTCTGAGAGAAAATGAGGAACAGCTTATTAATAAAAAACTGTGTCCTCCATGGAGTGGAGACATGTGTCTACTGGTGGAAGTACTAATCAGCTCCTCTACACACACAAAAGCACACTTTTAATTAACATTATTTTCCTTTCCTTCCATTTATTTTCATTAGATTCTCTCTCAAATGACACCTCAGACTGTAAGTGAGATAGATGCTCTGCTGGGAAACAAGCCTCAATCCAAGAAAGAGTCACGTGCGTGAGAGGTGACCAGAACATGTGCAGATGGTAAAGACAAAGAAAGCAAGGGGGAAAAGACAGAACATTGACGGTGTGCCATCGCTTCTCTGCACTCCAGTATATTACAACACCTGCATGCCTTCTGCAACATGCTTCCATACTGCACTGCTCTCTGTATATCTTGACATATCTACAAAGAAAACTCCCAAACCGCTGTCAGCAATATCGGAGAAATGCGGCAAACAATAACTAAGAACATGCTGTCTTTACATTTCCTCATTCAGAGAGACTGAAGCTTTTGTCTTCCATGAGGAAGTCTTGCAGAAGTGGAACTTTAGAAGGAAGTGAATGAAACTGGCTATTTTCGGAGTGGAATACTAGTTTACTACTTAAAAACTGCACAGTATACACTGTATACTGTCTACTATTTAAAAAAAATTGTATGCTACATTGTTTTCATATGACCTTGTGACGTTGCATCTCAGTGGCATCGAGTTAACATATCTGAAATAAAAACAATTATTTCACATTTTTAATTCAATTTTGTGTTAAAAAATATCTTAACATTTGGCAGTTTCATCACATAATGAGTCATAAAAGAGATGTTAAAAATCAAAACTGTAATTCTGGTTTATTCGCCAACCTTCACACTGGAAAGGAAGGTCTAATCGAGCACATTACATATATTATTATAGCACTATTACATGTAATAAATGATTAACTTATTAAATAGCACATTACAAAATATATACCGCAGAAATAGTATGAGTAGTATGTTAGTATGCTATTCCGAACATAGCCAAAGTCAAAGTTCTTTATTTTTCACCAGGTTTTGAGTGTAGGAGTGGTAAATGTGTGTGTGTGTGTGTGTGTGTGTGTGTGTGTGTGTGTGTGTGTGTGTGTTTATGTTTAACAAGGTATGTATGAGTGTTTGCTTGTGTGCATACAGTGACACTTTAAATCAAACTCTCTATTGTTGGTGTTGCACCTGAGTGACTCAAAAAGCCACATTTCATCAGGCGGACTTAATGACAAGATGTTTAGGAGAGCTGCCTGCCCTTTTTGCCGGTGCGTCCCATCCACAGTCTATCGCATTTTATTCTCACGGCGCAAAAACTCAACATGTGACAGGAACAACATGGAGCGACTGCAAACGGCTGGTTGGACACATCACAAGTCTTCCTCCGTTTCTCTCCTTTCCATATCTCCTTGTGTTTACAACGGTGCATCTGTCCCTTTAAGAATCCTTGCAGTTAGGGAAGGGGTTTGCCAGTATGTGTATGGTGCCTTGCTAAAAAATATATTCAGACCAAAAGCCAGTTCAGTTATTTAAAAAAAATTTTTTTTTTTTTTTAAAAACCTAATTTGAAAATGAAAATATGTTCTTTGAAAGTAGTTTCATATCAAAGCACTGAAACTAAAAATTATTTGAATGTGACACTGTTATATAGTGGCCCATAAAGTATTTAGACATTTAAGCAACACTTTAAAATGTATGAATGCCATTAAATAACAAGCAAGTGGCATTCATTTGAAAGAAAAAAACAAAAGCACACTTTTCAAGTAAAACATTTCACATGTTTTAAGTTGTAATGGATAAAAACAGTATTGAGGCACTTTCTGGTTGTCAAATGTTAGTGTAACATGTTCACAGTTAATGTGCTAAACTACACGTGTGGTTACGCTGCTAGAACAGTGTGAATTTACGGGGATATGACTTCATTCATCCACTAAATATCACCTTGACTCCAGTTGGTTAGCAAAAATGGCTTCGAAAAGTGAAGGTTGTTCTCTGAATATATACCTTCTGCAGATGTGTTCAAAGTGTACGAAAATGTATTGGGCCACTTTATGTCTGAAAATTACGGTGCCCCTTGGACAGGGACTGAATTTGTTTTCTAAAATAGTTTTGCATTCCCTAGCAAAAAGTTTTGCGTTTTCCCGTAATACATTTATCCATCCCTAATGAAAATAAACCATGGTTGTACTACAGTAACCATAGCCGAACTATTCTATTTGTGGTAGGATTATAGCTACCACACAATTTACCATGGTTTTACTACAGTAAACATTTTTTTTTTACTGTGATATTTGAAGTAAAACCATAGTAAAAGTACAGGAAAACTAAAACTGTGGTAATAAAAATCATAGACATTCTACCAAAAGAACAAAACATTGTTACTACAGCTTTACTGTAGTAATATCATGGTTTTTTTGTGGTTCAAAAATATGACCTTACGAAAATTAACTATGATCACTTGGAAACCTGCAGTGACAATGTAACCTCTTTTGTGGAAAGAACATCTCGGTTATTAACTTTGGTTCCCTGAAAGGAGGGAACGAGATGCCGTGTCAGAAGCTGACACTATGGGAGCACCCTCCAGGAGGCATTGACTTTGAAACTCTATACCATTAAGCCAATTTGACTGGCTGGTGATGCTTGGCGCTCCGCCTATGCTGAAGTCATCATGGGCATATATTGTAAGCCGGAGCCCAGCACCACACCATCAGGATTTTCCAGATGAAGGGAAGAAGAACGAATCTCTTGTCCCATAACAGTGAAAATTTTTTAAATGTGGGTTTCAGGGAACCATGGTCACGAGAGTAACCGAGAAGTTCCCTTTTATTAAGGTAACTTAGACGCTGTTTCAAAAGCTGATGCTATGGGAGCTGTATACCATAACGCCATAGCACAGATGTGTAATGCCCACTAGCCAACAGTGTAGTAAAAGGCACTGGTGTAACCACCCATTCATATTGACAAATATGAAAGTGTGGACAATAAACCAACGGTTAAATGCCAAGACAGAGACACTAGTCATTCCAGGTAGCAGAGCGATGTCTCAACACATCTACCCAGATTAGCAGGAAGGAGAGGAGCAGAGCAGAGCGATCGCTTAGCCAAGGGCTTTTGTATAATGACACTAGCCAACAGGGTAGTGAAACATTGCACACATTCCATCACAGTAATGGAATGGAGAGACCATAGTTTTGATCTAACAACAATACTAACCTACTGGTCAGTGATCAACCCTCTTCATCTGTAAAGATCTGGGAAGAGAGGGATGATACGTGCAGGTTTTAAAACCTGGCAAAGGTTTTAGGGTAAGCCCAATCTGCAGCCAGACATATGTCCTTTTAGTGACACACCCTTTGCCCATGCCCAGGAGAAGGCAATACTCCTAATGAGCTTTTATGCCCATGGGACATTTTAAGCCTTGCAAATCCTAGGCAAGTGCAAAAGCATCCATGACACATTGTGAATTTTTTTGCTTGGCGCATCGTCTGACTCAAAGGTAGGAGGAGAGAACACCTACAGGGTAACAACGTGAGCTGTAAAGGTAGTTGCCAGTACTTTGGGCACATAACTCTCTCTGGCCTTGAGAATGGCCTTTGAAAGTCCTGGTCCAAACTCTAAGCTAGAAGTTCCCCAACACGTTTTACTGATGCCAAAGTGAGTAGCAGCACAGTATTCAGTGAGAGTATGCATAAGCTTACCGCCTCTAGTGGGTCAAACATGGAACCCGTAAGCAAGTCTAATACCAGCGCTAAGTCCTAGCATGGTAGCGGGGCGAAGAAAGATCTGAGCCTTCTTGCACCATGCAGAAATCTGCTGACCAGAGGGTGTTTGCCTATTGACAAGCCCTCAGAGGTCATGAGTGGTTGCTATGGTTGTGACATATACCTTTGAGCATGGATGGAGTGAGTCCTGCATCCAAACACTCTTGTAAAATGGAGATATCGCCTGCACAGGGCAATGTGTTGTCTCATCACCCCGTGAGGAGCACAAGTCATCAAAGAATCGCCACTTTAAGGCATACAGTCGTCTTGTTGACAGGGTAACACCAGTTGTGACAACTCTATTGTGTCAGACGATCCCCATTCAGAGGCCAGACATGCAGTATTCATAGCATAGCTCTACTCTACATATATCCCTTCCTCTCATGTCTTAAGGCTAATTTATACTTACTGGGCAAACAGGCTTCTTTTAGTTTGCCTAAAATGATGACGAAATGCAGTGAGGTTTTAGTTCTGCCAAGTTGCTCGTTTGGTGATTTTTCTCCTGTTCACGCACATCTCCGAAATTCTTGACCTAGGAGAACTCAGCTAAACGAAGAGCATTGGTTACTGGATAAAACTAATCATGGGTGCGGTTTGGAAGTGATGTTTTTTATTTACAATCGCACACGCAAGCTGGGTAGTAGTTACCTATGTTACTATGTTATAAAATGGATAACTTTGAAACCCATCGCTCAGAAATTGTGCAGAAGTCAACTTTTTTATATGATTTACAACAGAAACAAATGCTGGCTTTGTTTGTCTAGGATGCTTTAGTTCATCCAGGAGAAAAAAGTTTGGCTTCTTCCATAGTATAAATTAGGCTTTAGTCGTACGGTCTCTCGGGAGCAAGCGAACGAAAGTGAGCTGCTAGAGCCCATCATGAGTTTCATGCGCTCACATTGAACTAAATCTCTAAAACTTCTAAAGCGCTCAGTAGAAAATACACTTAAAGGTGAAGTGTGTAGATTTAAAAAAATTAAATAAAAGAATTTCAATTTTAAAACACTTTTCCCTATTTTAGCTTAATATTTAGAGACAATTTTAAGTATACCATTCCCCTGTAAAGTGTAAACACTGAGGCTCTACATTGTTACATTAATACAGTAATTTTATATTTCATTGCTTAGAAATAAAATACAAAACTATATTTAAAGTTAGGATTTGTAAATCAGCATTATTACAGGTATGGTAATTTAAATGGTAATTGGTCTGAATGCTTTTGCAAGGCATCATATAGTGTATTTGTGTGGGGGCATGGCTTTAGTGGTCAGCATCCTTTTGCACTAAGTGGACAGAGTCATAATTAAAAAATGATAGTACATGTATAGTTATGAAGGGTCAAAGGTTACCATGACCAGAGAACTGTGCTGGTATTCTTTTGTGTCTTTGACAAACACAAGTGCATCTGTGACAATGAAAAGCAAAGCACTTCACTTCTTAGTGTGTGTGTGTTTATGTCATCCCATGATTTCAGATAAAAATACACAGAAGAGACTCCTGCACATTGGATTGGCTAGATTAAATAAATATTTCCTGACTATTTCCTTTAGAGATTGCTTCATGTCAATGTGCAGTGCCACATAGTTTGTTAGAGATCAGTTGCTGTTTGGATATTTATTGCTGAGCTATATTTGGTTTTCCAAATACTCCTCCAGGTGAGTTTTCCAGTGTTTCTCATCTGGTTTTGTGTCACAACCTAGATTTTACTTTGGACATTAAGTCAGATAAACTCCCAACACAATGCCAAAATAAGCATAGAAATTTAAATAAAAATCTCCTTTAAATCAGACATTGAAATTGAATATTATCATTATGAACTGCATAGGTTCATAATATTCAAACAATATTAACATGTCTAGTGTTTGGGAAGCTATTTTGAATCTGTAGCTTCCCAAGCTACAAGATACTCATAATTTAAATTATATGCTTTATTATACTTATTTAATTATATGTAACTTCTGATTGCAGAATTCAATAATCATCACCTGATAGTTATATATATTTAATTAGGGTGGCATTTCCTTATGAAAATTAACCATATTTATGTGAAGTAGTTCATTTACATGAACTGTCAAAAGAACCGACTCACTAAAATGAATTGGAGTTCCTAACTATTATGGAATCGTTTAACGGGTTCATTTACATGAACTGTCTGAGATAACCGATTTACTTACATGATTTGGTTTTACCAGTGCTACAGAAAATGAGAGAGAGAGAGAACTGTGAACATGTTTGATTACATCTCTCGGCTCTTTTGCTGCGTTTGCAATACAAAGTGACAAAATGTAGTGTTTTGTGATGCTTCAACGTTACTTGTTGGAAAATGTAGCTTGTTACTGAAAAAGCTACACTATTTTAAAAATAGCTGAACTACTATCATGCTATTGCAAAAATGTAAGTAGTAGCATTGCTACTTTTAGTTAACTACTCCACAATACTGAACATGACATGTATAGAAAAAATTGGCAATTTTGATTTCTAAATGTCTCTTCAGTTTTGATGGTTTCATGCTCTTTACAGCACAAAACATTGTGGTCAGCACAAGAAAACCTGTTTTTAAAGTCATATTTTTTTTTACCCTTCATAGTTTTGTCCATGGGATATGCAACCTGTCCTGTTGGCATCTACCTTAATGTGCCACATTCAATTGCACCAAAAAACTGTAGAGTTTTATTGGACACACCATCTTTGACGTTAAAAACAAAACATTTGGGAAAAGTTTTCTCCTCCCTTTAAAATGAAACCAATGCCTGCTGTCCATGACCCAGTCAGACCAGACCTGCAGCCCATTTTGGGGTTGCAACCCACCAGTCTATCTGTCCAAACAGCAAAGGTTATTTGTTTTTCTTTCTATTATTTCTGTTCATATGCCTTTTTTTTTTTTTTTTTTTGACAAAGCTTTACTCTATTAAACAAAGCTAGGCTTCGTAAGAATGCTCATCACATATTTATGACATGAAATCAGTTATATGGAGGCAAACTAGAGTTAATGCGGTCTAAATGTTTGACAGATTTGTAATAGAAGTTGTCCTGGTGCACTGATCTGAGATCAGCTGTTTTACTTTGAACTCTTAAAGGTAAAGGTTGAATAGTCAAGCTGATCCTGAAAAAAGGGCCACTTCTAAATGGGGCAGCATAAGTCCCTTTACTTGTAATGCAAGTTCACCATTCTGTATGATCTCTAAAGCTCTGAGCGGTTGTAATATCTCTTTGTATTTATAATGCTCTATGACTTATGTAAGGATTGTACATGAGTTGGTTATGGAGACATTTTTGGCAAAGATTAATCTACAATATGTTTGGAAGGAAAGGCTTCAAAATTACTGATCTTTTTTTAATTAATATGCATAATCATTAGCAAGATGAAACTATCATTAGTTAAACTGAACTACTGTATATATATATTTAGTGCACTCCCTCATATGGTAATTTTGCCTGAATATGTTAACATTTATTGTCATGCAACTAGAAAAGAAATGAAAAAAAAAAAATCAAATAAAAACAATAATACATGAAACAAGCCCTGTACTGAATGTATCTTGCTTGCCTTTAAAATGTGTGGACAAAACTATTGTCACAGGTGTCGTTTATGTCAACTACTGGAGCATGAAAATCAATTACAGCAACACATGCATGTTACACACATGAATTCACACATACATACACACTAGTCTATGTTCAAGAACAAACTCACATTAACAGATAATAAGCACATCCCCATTAAAACTGATAACACTTTACAATTATGTTCCCTTTGTTAAGGGTTTATAAAGGGATTCATTAATGACTAATAATTCATTTATAAATGCATTATAAATCATTTATATATGTTTATGACAACATAAATAAAAAGGGAAGCATCCATCTAGCGAATCTGCGAACCTAGTGAATCCTAACAAAAGGAACAAATTACTTCTCCTCACCCGCAAAAATAAGGACTTTGCAAATTCTGCTGCATTGTACTTCATGGAAACCTGACAAAGTGAAACCATTCTGGACAGAGCATTACATCTACTGGGCTCCCAGCTGTTCAAAGCGAATCGCACCACGGAGTTAATGGGGAAAACGAGAGGCAGTGGAACGTGTTTTTACATCAAAAAATGTTGGTGTACAGATGTAACAACGCTGAAGAAGATGTGCTGTCCTAATTTAGAGGCGCTCTTCATAAACTGTAAGCCTTTCTACTCACCGCAGGAGTTTTCCTCCTATATTGTTTTGTGTGTTTATATTCTTCCACACGCGTGTGAGTGCAGCGCTGCAACAGCTGGCTGATCAGATCACAGACAGAACAACAATTCCCAGACTCACTTATTATTCTTGGGGATTTTAACAAGGCAAATCTCACAAGTGAACTGCCCAATTACAGACAGCACATTACATACCCCACCAGAGACAGAAATATACTGGATCACTGCTACACAACAACAAAGGATGCATATCACTCTGTCCCTCGAGCAGCTTTGGGACTCTCTGATCACTGTCTGGTTCATCTTCTTCCAATCTACAGGCAGAAACTAAAATCAGCTAAACCTGTAGTAAGGACTGTAAAGAGATGGATCAATGAAGTAGAGCTGGAACTATAAGCCTGCTTTGACTGCACTGATTGGAGTGTTTTTGAGGCTGCAGCCACAGACCTGGATGAGCTCACAGATACTGTGATATCATATATTAGTTTCTATGAGGATGTAAACCATGGTGTACAGCAAAACTCAGGCAGCTTAGTCAGCCCAAAGAGGATGCTTACAGAAGTGGGAATAAAATCTTGTATAATTAGGCCAAACACAGACTGACAAATGAGATCAGAGTGGCTAAAAGAAGCTAATCTGAAAAGCTGAAAAAACAGTTTTCAGCTAACAACCCTGAGGACTGAAAGACCAACTACAAGACACCATCAACCAACACTGTAGGGAATCAATAATTGGCTGACGACCTAAATGTGTTTTACTGTAGATTTGAAAAGCCAATTCTCACACCCCACACCCGCTCTGACCTTCACAGCACACAAGTATTTACACCTCCTTCAAACCCCCTCCTCACCTCTCCTGCTACTCTACATGAACTTAAGATCTGTGAAGAGGATGTGTGTTGGGTCTTCCAGAAACAGAAGACAAGAAAACACAGGGCCCAGATGGAGTTTCACCCACTTGTCTAAAATCCTATGCTGACCAGCTGGCCCCCATCTTCACACAGATCTTCAACAGATCACTGGAGCAGTGTGAAGTCCCATGCTGCTTCAAATGCTTCATAATCATCCCCGTCTCAAAGAAACCCAAGATCAAAGGACTTAATGACTACAGATCCGTCGCTCTGATCTCTGTGGTCATGAAGTCTTTTGAGAGTCTGGTGTTGGCCTACCTGAAGGACATCACTGAACCCTTTCTGGATCCCCTGCAGTTTGCCTATCGATAAAACAGGTCTGTGGATGATGCAGTCAATATCAGAATCATAATCAGAATTGACTTTATTGCCAAGTAAGTTTTCACATACAAGGAATTTGCCTTGGTGATTGATGCATACAGTAACAATAAACAATAAACATAGTAAGATAAATAATAAACTATATTTAAGATACAATTTATAGAGAAAAAGCAAATTGACTGGTTTTATTAAATGAGCTGTACAGCAAAATATGTGCAGAATATGAACCATAGAATGTGCATATGTTCACTGTTCACAGTTCACAGAAAAGTTCACAGTTTGAGTATAATAAAAAGTGCAATAGACCAGATAAATGTTCTTTATGTTGATGCAAGACAGATGTGGAAACTATGTTATTGTAACGTGTGGTGTCTATGGAGGTGGGATAAGAGGCAGTGTCAGGGGGGTCCTAGGCCTTGTTTATGAGGCCAGCTGCAGACGGGAAGAAACTGTTCCTGTGTCGTGAGGTTTTGGTCCTGATGGACCATAGCCTCTTGCCGGAGGGGAGTGTATCAAAGAGATTGTGTCCTGGGTGGGAGGGGTCAGCCACAATCTTTTCTGCCCGCCTCAGGATCCTGGAGGCATACAGGTCCTGGAGAGATGGCAGATTACAACCAATCACCTTCTCAGCAGAACAAATGACACGCTGCAGTCTGCTTTTGTCTTTGGCAGTGGCAGCAGCGTACCAGATGGTGATGGAGGAGGTGAAAATGGACTCAAAGATGGAGGTGTAGAAGTGCACCATCACTGTCTTCGGCAGGTTGAACTTCTTCAGCTACCGCAGGAAGTACATCCCCTGCTGTGATTTTTTTAATTAGAGCGCTGATGTTCAGCTCCCACTTGAGGTCCTGGGAGATGATGGTTCACAGGAAGCGGAAGGACTCCGCAGTGTCAACTGGAGAGTCATTCAGGATGATGGGGGTGGGTGGGCCTGGGTTCTTCCTGAAATCTATGATCATCTCCACTGTCTTCACAGCATTGAGCTCCAAGTTGTTCTGACTGCACCAGGTCACCAGATGATCAATCTCCCACCTGTAAGCAGACTCATCCCCACCAGAGATGAGCCCAATGAGGGTGGTGTCATCTGCAAACTTCAGGAGCTTGACAGACTGGTGACTGGAGATGCAGCTGTTAGTGTACAAGGAGAAAAGTAGAAGGGAAAGAACACAGCCTTGAGGGAAACCAGTGATGATGGTCCGGGAGTCAGAGACATGTTTTCCTAGCCTCACATGCTGCCTCCAATGAGTTAGGAAGTCTATGATCCAACTGCATGTGGAGTCAGGCACACTCAGCTGGGAGTGCTTGTCCCGCAGCAGAGCCGGGATGATGGTGTTGAAGGCAGAGCTAAAATCCACAAACAAGATCCTGGCGTAAGTTCCTGAGGAATCCAGGTGCTGAAGGATGAAGTGAAGGGCCATGTTATAGGACTGCATTACATACTGCAACATCTAGACAGACCAGGGTCTTATATAAGGATACTATTTGTTGACTTCAGTTCAGCTTTTAATACCATCAACCCCGCTCTCCTATGGACTAAATTAACTCAGCTCTCTGTTCCTGCCTCTATCTGTCAGTGGATCACCAGCTTTCTGACAGACAGGCAGCAGCTAGCGAGAATGGGGAAATTCACCTCCAGCACATGTACAATCAGCACTGGTGCCCCCCAAGGATGTGTACACTCCCCACTACTCTTCTCCCTGTACACAAATGACTGCACCACCAAGGACCCCTCTGTTAAGCTCCTGAAGTTCGCAGACGACATTACTGTCATCAGCCTCATCCAGGATACAAGGGAAGTTGAACAGCTGGCTGTCTAGTGCAGTCAAAACAACCTAGAGCTGAACACATTTAAAACAGTGGAGATGACAGTGAACGTTAGGAGGAACACCGCAACATTGACCCCGCTCACCATTCTGAACAGCACTGTGGCAGCAGTGGAGTCATTCAGGTTCCTGGGCTCTATCATCTCACAGGACCTGAAGTGGGAGACCCACATAGACTCAGTTTTGAAAAAGGCCCAGCAGAGGTTGTACTTCCTTCGCCAGCTGAGGAAGTTCAACCTGCCACAGGCGCTGCTGATACAGTTCTACTCAGCAGTCATTGAGTCTGTCCTCTGCACTTCTAATAACTGTCTGGTTTGGTTCAGCTACCAAGTCAGATATCAGAAGACTTCAAAGGATAGTTCGGACTGCTGAGAGGATTATTGCCACTCCTCTACCTACCCTGCTAGAACTGTACACATCCAGAGTGAGGAAAAGGGCTGGTAAAATCACTCTTGACCCGATTCACCCAGCACACTTCCTTTTTGAACTGTTGCCCTCTGGTCGGCACTACACAGCACTGAGCACCAGAACAGCCAGGCACAGGAAATTTTTTTCCCTCAGGCCATCCACCACATGAACAGTTAAAACTTCCCCCAAATACTTTTCTTTTGTCAACACAACCATGTGCAATATTCAGTCCATCCATTCCTACTTATATCCATATTTCATTTATATTCTTTAACATTTCCTACCTCTTCTTCAATACATTACATCACCTGCACATAACTGTATCTCTGTATATAAACTATCCAAACAAAAATATTGCTCTATTGTATATTTCTCTTTTTTTCATCTGTTATATCTAATTTTTAATTTTTTTTTTGTCACTATATGTATATACTATATGTTTAAATGTATATGTTTATATGTATGTATATACGGTTGCATTTGCACTGGAAGCTTCTGTCACCATGACAAATTCCTTGTGTGTGTAAGCATACTTGACAATAAAGCTCATTCTGATTCTGATGCTGATATGACTTATTAGCCATTAATGAACACCTTTATAAACCCTTAACAAAGCATGGTCGGGTCTAATGACTTTTGAGATTTTGTGCCATTTTTTTTATATATTTCTTTTTTCATTTTGGTAATGAGGATGCAAAAACTTTACACAATTGCATACTTGACCCTCTTGCACATCAGACCGTAGCACTGAGCTGATTAGTTTTTAGTTATCTGTGTAAAAATGTATTTGTTTGTATGTGAGTTTGTACCATCAGCCCTGGTTGACCCATTTCTTTTGGCAAAGGGTTTAAAATAGCCGGGCAGCTGAACGCAGAGAGTAAGTCGATAAATGTGTTCTGGATTGTGTAAAATATGTGTCTCATCCTTCTGAGGACCTGTAGTTAATCATCTGCAACAGAGTTGTAACTGAAGTGGGTGCAGTGTGAACACACAGACACACTTTTAGAGACGCTAAAACCACCCTAATAAATCAATTATAGATAACTATGCATTTTTTGTTTCTTAACAAGATTTACAGTAGGGAAAGTAAAAACACTCAGCAAAAATCTACTCTGTGTAAGCATGTCAGTTTGCATTCAACCACAAATATACAAGTTTTCCACTTTTCACACTTAAAACTGTTAATCGAGTTTATAATCCTGGGTTGTTCCATGTTCCACACTGTTCATACTTCACACTGGGTAAAATATATACTATCATTGCTTTATTGTTATATTCATTTTGTCAATTTAAAACTAAATAAATTCTGCAGGCCTCTGTAACACTGGGGAAGAATATATTCTTTGAAAGGAGTTTCGACATTAATATAAATCCATGTGTATTTGAGTCACATTTTAACTTATAAAAAAACATATTTTGCATAAAGAAATAATCATATTATTATTATTAATAATACTGCTCTGTGTACTAAAAATAGCTCATCACATAATGAACTATTTGTGGAGTTTACTACGATCAGATTGCTGTTTTATAAGAGAAGAGAGACAATTTTGCGACAGGTAGGTGTTAGTGATGGGAAGATCGGTTCATTTTACTGACTTGAATCTCTGAGTCTCGTTCAGCAAAATGAACAAATCTTTATTCAAGCCATTTCGTTCATTTGAGCAGAATTCAATTAAAATGTTACATTTTCAATAGCCAAATCCGCCCCAACACATCTCCTTACGCAAACTTTGATTATAGTCCCAATAAGGAAAAAATGATAATGCAGCCAAGGACAAATTATGAGAAACAGAAAGATTAGTTCACCTCTGGAATCTTCTTGTCCGATATAGCGTATAGCGACTGTCACGTGACAAAAGAACGAACTACTCGGATCAAAAGAGTTGAAAGGTGAACTAATCATTTCTGTTTCCTGTACAGCGCCTATGCGGTTTTCACGGAACAAACGAACGGAGGTTGCGCAATGCACAAGCGCGGTCAACACTACTCGTTCTTCTGAGTCACATAAAAGATACGTTCAAAATGAACGACTCTTTCATGAACGACTCTTTCATGAACGACCCATCACTGGTAGGTGTCAGTTTACGGCTCTCCCCATTCATTTGAAAGGTATCTGCAAAAGGTGACATGCTGTAGTAATGCACCAGTTGACCGTTACGCTCTCTCCAATGATAAAAGCGCGGAGGTTGTTATATTGGTAGCATTATTAGCTTTCTGAGGGTGTGCAGCTCAAATATTAATTTTGCTGTAACGCAGATGAATAACTGCCTTTCCCCCGGCTCGCATTTGATCTTTTTCTGCTAAGAAAACCACGAATTAGAATGAATTAAAATAAATTAACATTTAAATAATTAACATTTTAAGTATAGATGTTTTTCAAAGTATTTCTATCCTACATTTTGATATGTAGCACAGTGAAGAAAAAAGTCTGCCTCTTTGGCTTTAAGAAAAACGCGTCAAATTACGCGTCCCTTACGTGCTCGTCACCGCGAGTAAACGCATATGTCATTGGTCCAAGGGTGTTGTTCCGATTTGCGTGCGCGGCACCAGCGAGTCACCTTGCCACACGCAGCAGTAGCTGTATCGCGTTGAAGCGGAGTTGCAGAAGCGAAGGTGTCCTACAAAAAAACAAACAACCCCGCAGCCATGGCAGCCGCAGCGGACCCGGCCAAGCCCAGGCCCAAGACCTCGCCCAAATCCATTAAATTCCTCTTCGGCGGATTGGCTGGGTACGTATGTGTGCATACAGACATTGATGTGTGCGTGCAGCGGCTCTGTCTCTGAATGGGTGAAAGGTTATTGATAACGCGTTATTGATTATCCGCTATGCGAGGATTTGATTAGATGATGTCTATGTGGTGTGTCATGATTTTTTAAATTCTTTCTGACAGTTTTTGTTGCAACTGAAGCTGCAGGCCCGGGGCAAGCCTAATAACCCCGTGACAATCTGAACTTCAGCTTTAAATGTCACGGACAAGCGGCATGTGTTTGATCTGCTGTCATACATGGTGTTCCTATGGGAATCCTGTTTAATTGTTTTATCACAGTGTGAAATCAATACGAATGGGAATTCTCTCATTGGTTTCCAGCATAACACATCAGCTAAGTCTTTTACAAAACACTACTATTGTCAGTATGATTATCAGTTTGATTCTATAAAATTCTAATAATACACATTACACAATATCCAATTGGACTCTGTGGAATGTTGTTTTTCATTTATGTGCAATTCTAGGTCCCAGGAGTTGGTTTTAATTAAAACTGACAGATTTCAACCTTTTTCTTATATGAAGGTCACATTAATGTCCTGCAAACATTTTACCATGCCCTCATAATTGCTACTTTTCAGATGCCCTTTATAGATTTAATTGTTTTACCCTTGTCCCAGACATATTTGTTGTGTGCAAATAATTTATATATATAAATATAAATATATATATATATATATATATATTTATTTTTTTTTTTACACAACTTATTACTGTCCCAGACTTGTGGCATCATTTCCAATTTGATCCCATTAGGATTGATTCCAAATACTGTACACATTCTGAGGATATTTGGATTGGGACATTTTGGTCAGGTTGCATTTACACTGTGTCATGATTGAAATGTTGAAATATCTTTCATACTGAAATGGTCCTTTAGGCATGTTTTGACCAACATAAACACATTGACTCACAGAGACAAACATAAGGCCCTTAAATAATGCTGTTGCATATACACGCTGTACTAGAGCAAGAGTGAAAGGCATAATAGCCTTACATGAGCTTAAAATCAGCCAAAGTCTAAAGCATGCCACTTGAACGGCACTTGTTTAAAGAGGGGTTAATTTTAAAGGATTGACATTTATTTTACTTGTTGGATAAACTGAAATTCCTACAAAGCTAATTTTATGTAGGAGTTTAAAAGTCCAAAAAACAATTTCTTTAAATTCCTTTTCATGTCCTACAGAGATATTTTATTCTTTAAGGAATCATACTAGTGCTATTGGGAACTCTTGTGTTCCAAAAGATCTATTTTTGGTTTTGCTTTATGTTCTTGCATTGGAGTCCTTTAAGAAAACTCCCTTTAGGATCAGTTCCAAATTATGATAGAAAATCCTATAAGATTCCTTTAGGGATTTTGACTAGGCTGACACGGGATTTTGAAGAACTAAATAAACTAATACACATTCTCTCTGACTTTCAGAATGGGGGCGACAGTGTTTGTGCAGCCGTTGGATCTGGTGAAGAATCGGATGCAGTTGAGCGGTCAGGGCTCCAAGGCTCGCGAGTACAAGACCAGCTTTCATGCTGTGGGCAGCATCCTTCGCAATGAGGGTATCCGCGGTATCTACACTGGGTAAGAAAGGCTTTGTTCGCACTGCACACACATTGCATTTGGTTTTCAAATCTGATTTTTAGCACTGACTTTCTAGCAAGGAAATCTGATCGGTTTGTTCAGACCATGCAGTCAATATCCTGTGTATCTGCATTGGTTGCCATAGTAATGACTTAAGCATCACCACAATGCTGAGAGAGTAGCTGTCAGTAGCTATGTTTCCATCCAAGTTACAAGTTTAATTTAGGTGAAAAATCTGAATAAATTATCGTTTCCATCGCAAAATTAGTCACGATTACTCGATTAAAAAAATTCCTCTATTACAAAATTGCCGAATCAACAAATCGAAAATAATGTGGAATTCGAGGATCCGTCAATGGATGAGAGTCCAAACACATAACAACAATAGGTGTCAGCTGTGTGACAGCGCTTCACCTTAGATTTGAAAAACAATGCAGGACCTGATAAAACCATAACATCACTTCAAAAATGAGACATGACATCCAGTTTTTACAGACTCTCTGGACACACGTGGTAAGTTCACTGCATGCGATTTGCGTTGCTGCACGCCCAGATGCTTGAGTGAAGGTGAGTCATTCGTTTCCGTGAGGGACACGCGGAACACGGCAAAAGAAACACATTGGAATGCATTCTACACCTATTTATCTACACAGTCGTTTGCAATAGGCTTTTATGATGCAACATAAAATAATGTTATTACATAGACGTCTGTCATACTTGATTAAAGATGCACAAACACTAATAAGGTCTAATAAGGTTATATTCTGCAGATTGTAATCTGTGTAATTTATTTACCATTTAAATGTATATGCAATTGTCCTCATGTAAATTAGATTTCATGATGATTATGTTTGTAAAATTCACAATGCCCCACTTCCGATAAATATTTGATAGTTTATGGCCATTATCACAGGTAAAACTCAATGTGGGAATCCAGAGAACTTTATTCACTGAATAAAGCCGCTGTCAGTCAAAGCTCAACGTGAGCCGT
This sequence comes from Myxocyprinus asiaticus, assembly GCF_019703515.2. Taxonomy (NCBI): domain Eukaryota; kingdom Metazoa; phylum Chordata; class Actinopteri; order Cypriniformes; family Catostomidae; genus Myxocyprinus; species Myxocyprinus asiaticus. The sequence goes on from NC_059346.1 coordinate 59,637,406, forward strand.
TAAAGCCACAAAGCTGTGCATCTCGCACCCCACAGACACAATATAAACTTTGGCTTACCTGAAAGAGAAATGAGTGGAAATATCAGAATCAGAATGAGCTTTGTTGCCAAGTATACTTACACATACAAGGAATTTGTCTTGGTGACAGGAGCTTCCAGTGTACAACCATACAAAAACAGCAGCGAGACATAGATAATAATAAAAAATTAAAAAATAATTATACACACATATACATACATACACACATACACATGGGTAGTGCAAATCTAATACAATCTGTTATGTACAGTGTAAATACAAATCTATTATGTACAGTGCAAATGTTTTTGTTTTGTTTTTCCCCAGAGGAATGAAATGGCAGAAGAGGTTGGATGTGTTGGATAAATATAAGAAAGACTAACTGTGTATTGCACATAATTATTGCTCAATGGGGCAGTTTAACTGTTCATGAGATGGATAGCCTGAGGGGAAAAAACTGTTCCTGTGCCTGACGGTTCTGGTGCTCAGAGCTCTGAAGCGTCGACCAGAAGGCAACAGTTCAAAAAAGTACTGGGCAGGGTGAGTGGGGTCCAGAGTGATTTTTCCAGCCTTTTTCCTCACTCTGGAAGTGTATAGTTCTTGAAGGGGGGGCAGGGGGCAACCAATAACCCTCTCAGTAGTCCGAACTGTCCTTTGTAGTCTTCTGATGTCTGATTTCGTAGCTGAACCAAACCAGACAGTTATTAGAGTGCAGAGGACAGCCTCAATGACTGCTGAGTAGAACTGTATCAGCAGCGCCTGTGGCAGGTTGAATTTCCTCAGCTGGCGAAGGAAGTACAACCTCTGCTGGGCCTTTTTCACAATGGAGTCAATGTGGGTCTCCCACTTCAGGTCCTGTGAGATGGTAGTGCCCAGGAACCTGAATGACTCCACTGCTGCCACAGTGCTGTTTAGAATGGTGAGGGGGGTCAGTGTTGGGGTGTTCCTCCTGAAGTCCACAATCATCTCCACCGTTTTGAGCGTTTTCAGCTCAAGGTTGTTTTGACTGCACCAGACAGCCAGCTGTTTAACCTCCCTTCTGTATGCAGACTCATCGTCATCTCGGATGAGGCCGAAGACAGTGGTGTCATCTGCAAATTTCAGGAGCTTGACAGAGGGGTCCTTGGCAATGCAGTAATTGGTGTAGAGGGAGAAGAGTAGTGGGGAGAGCACACATCCCTGGGGGGCACCAGTGCTGATTGTATAGGTACTGGAAGTGAGTTTCCCCTGTCTCACAAGCTGCTGCCTGTCCGTCAGCTGGTAATCCACTGACAGATAGACAAGGGAACAGAGAGTTGGTGTAATTTATTCTGGAGTATAGCTGGGATGATGGTGTTGAAAGCCGAACTGAAGTCCACAAAAAGGATCCTTGCATATGTCCCTGGTCTGTCCAGATGTTGCAGGATATGATGCAATCCCATGTTGACTGCATCATCCACAGACCTATTTGCTCAATAAGCAAATTGAAGGGGATCTAGAAAGGGTCCAGTGATGTTCTTCAGGTGGGCCAACACCAGTCTCTCAAATGATTTCATGACCACAGACGTCAGGGTGACAGTTCTGTAGTCATTAAGTCCTGTGATTTTTGGTTTCTTTGGGATGGGGATGATAGTGGAACATTTGAAGCAGCATGGGACTTCACACTGCTCCAGTGATCTATTGAAGATCTGTGTGAAGATGGGGGCCAGCTGGTTAGCACAGGATCTAAGACATGCAGGTGAAACACCATCTGGGCCCTGTGCTTTCCTTATCCTTTGTTGTCGAAAGACGCAGCTCACATCATCTTCACAGATCTTAAGTGCAGGTTGAGTAGCAGGAGGGGGGTTGCAGGAGGTGTTGGTGTTTGTGTGAAGTGAAGGTCAGTGTGGGTGTGGGGTGTGAGATTGGGCCTTTCAAATCTACAGTAGAACACATTCAGGTCATCAGCCAGTTGTTGGTCCACCAAAGGGTTGGGGGCAGGAATGCTGTAATTCGTAAGTTGTTTCATGCCACTCCACACTGATGCAGGGTCGTTAGCTGAAAACTTGTTTTTCATCTTCTCAGAGTATGTTCTTTTAGCCACTCTGATTCCCTTATTCAGTGTGTTCCTGGCCTGATTGTACAATTTTATCCCCAACTCTGTAAGCATCCTCTTTGGCCTGATGAAGCTGCCTGAGTTCCACTGTAAACCATGGTTTGTCGTTATTAAATGTTAAATAAGTCCTAGTAGGAATGCACATATCCTCACAAAAACTGATATGTATCTCTCAATGAAGCAATTACTGTTAATATTGTATTCCGTGTTGCATGTAAGTGATAGTAAAAAAAACAAAACAACATTTTTTAAATTATAAATAAATGGCTTTTTATCTCCAATAAATTTGTTTAACCATGAATATAACTCATCCTAAATAAACATGATTGGTAAGCAGACATTGTTTCTGAAAAGATAAAATATTTTATTTCCATAGCCTGTTTTCCCATATTTGAGTTCCAAACTGAAATGGTTAGATTGTGTTGAACTACTTTGTAGGTTCTACTGGTTGTTTAGATCAGTGTTACTATCAGAAATAATTAATAATTATTTCTTTAGTTATTAATTAATATTTAAATTAAATAATAGAATCTAACTCATTAAAACCTCACACGGCGCACCATTAAATGTAGTGCGCCACGTTCAGGAGTGGGTTTGGTTATTAGCAATAATTAATAATTATCAAAGATAATTATTAAAATCAATAGAACATTGATGAGAATCAATGTTAGCTTTTTTAATCCTTTAAATCAACAATTATCAAAGATAATCATTAATCATTAACATTGATGAAACATTGATTAAAATTAACACTAGCTTATTGATCCTTCAAATTCAACAATTATCAAAGATAATTATCAATTATCAAAAATCAATAGAATATTAATAAGGATTAACATTGACGGCACCACCCTGGAATCAGGGACTAATAACCAGATAGTATAACAGTCTCAATATTAGATTGTTCTCTTAGGAAAATCGACATCTGAAGAATATCGACCTTCGAAAAGAAACAATGAAGGCTTGAATCCGAGCACTGACATCCCCTGTCAGCATCTGACACAGGTGTATGCAAAACAAACCAAAACACTTCTTTTTGAAATATAACAAAGTTTATTTATGTAATAATATCAATTAATAATCAATACAATGTAGTCAATAAACTTCCAACAAACTTGGTAGAACCAAACAGCACAAGCAGCCTAAAAAATGGGAACGGAGTGGCCGTATCACACATTTCCTTGAGCAGAAGAATATAGCACTAGAGATCGCTAGGTCTTTTCAAAGGGGAAAGCGAGAGCTTGAAAGAGCTGCGCTCTCGCATGCATGGTTGCCAGATTGCGTGTTAAATGCTTATGGAGGCACGTTGGGTCCCAATGCAAGAATAACTGAAATATGTGATGGGGAAAAAAAGCCGCGGGCCAGATGAAACCATGTGGAGGGCCAGATCTGGCCCATGGGCCATAAGTTGCTCACGTGTAGTCTAAAGGAACCCATTATATAACTAGGCAGGTTCACCTGACCCCAATAGGACATGTTTCTTAAGAAGTGTTTACATAAAATGTGCTCCACTAGACAGTATGCAACAAAATGCAGTTTTTAAGTGTTTAAAATGCAACGCTTGTGGTGGATCGTTGCAAAACAGTATGAGATGCAACGGCCAAAGATGTCCATCTGAACATGTGTGACTTTAGTGGTGGTGCTTCAGACTGAATGAATTTAAAGACACAACATTGATGCCAAAAAAACTATCAAAACGTCTTTTATATAAACTAGTAAGCCTCACTTATTTACTGTTGATATGCTGGAATTTTGGGCTATTTTGTCCCTGATTTTGCTGCCTGTCTGAACAAAGCCTTTGAGAGACATGCCAAATTGACATGAGAGGAAGGAGCATTGTAGATAGGGTGATGCACTTTTTCAGAAGGCAAGATTGTTTTTTCACTCTAGTGATAGAACAGATAAATGAATTTGAATGAATTTTTGAATGAAATTCATTTTTTGTGTTTTTAAGATTAATTTTTACCAGTGACTGGATGTGAGAATCTAGACAGCTGTAGCTGGACTTCCATACTGAGTGACTGTAGAAGGAGACCATAGCTTTACACAAGCAGTAAATATCTGATTAGGTTTAATTTGTATCTGAATTATTTCATATTCCTTTCTCAATACACACTTATTTTGTTCATGTCTCCATCTTTTCGATTCCCCATTTTCCGTCGTAGACTGTCTGCGGGTCTGTTGAGGCAGGCCACATACACAACCACCCGTCTGGGCATCTACACAGTACTGTTTGAGCGCATGTCCAAAGCAGATGGCACACCGCCCAACTTCTTCATGAAGGCTTTGATTGGAATGACCGCTGGGGCCACGGGAGCGTTCGTCGGGACTCCGGCTGAGGTGGCGCTTATTCGAATGACAGCTGATGGGCGGTAAGAATGGAACTGCATTCCACAGTATTTAATTTGACAACCTTTGATGTGACATTTAAAAAGAAATGGCAATATAATGGATTTGTAGAGCTACAAATTGGGACAACAGCCAGCAAATGCTTTAGTTTTGTGACTTTGTTTAAACAGCAAAAGTATTCTTCCCATTCAATTTCTTCATTGGGATTTCAAAAAAAGTCTTCATTAAAGAGACTTGAACCAAACCAACCAGCTCTGAGATGACATTAAAAAATATGAAAAAAAAAAAAAAACAATTATTAATGGGTGAAAAATGTCTTCCTCCCATGAAGTATTACAAATGATGTAGCTGAATTAGGGATGTAATGATGAATCGATCATTGATTAATCAGTGTTGATAATTTAATAGATTAAGGTTATTGATGGCTGATTGGTCAATTTCAGCACAAATTCGCTCAGTTATCAAACTGTCTGTACAGTCATCTGCCGTTATAGTGTGTTAAAGTACAACATGACAACAAGCGCTGTTGTCCATCTGTATCAATTCATCCGACAATCACGTCAGTGTTCACCAGGAGAGCATGCAGGTACACTTGCCTGAAGTCACCAGAGTGGCATGTTATGTGTATGTTCTGTATTCACACTGTTTGTAATTATTTGACTTATTTATTTATTTTTATTACGGTCTGAAGTAGTCCATGATCCACAACGTTACGTTTTCATAAACTCTAATATGGATCTTCTATACAAGTTATTATTAACAATAATATATTAACAGTAAATTAAACAATTCACAAATTCATACTAAACATTACCAAAATGTATTCAAATTCACTGAACTGAAAATATTTTAAGAGGAAAATACCAGTTGAACAGTAGGCTACATGCACATATAATTTGGTATCCTCCACATGAGTTTTGCGGTATTAATGTTTTATTGGTCGATTACTTGGTCGTTAATTTTCATGACAATCAATAGGAAAGTTTCTGAAAACTGACCATAAACTGAATAAAAAAAGATTGTACTGCATAAAACTAAAGAATTATAGTAATTTTCGATTAGGCCTATAATTAAGTATAAAATAGTATATTTTAAGTTAATTGTAAAATATTCAGATATATACAGATGTAAGTATTTGAGAGTTTAGGTTACGTCATTCATGGTGCTTCATGTGAGTGGCCTGTCACTGCTGTGTTCTTTTATTGCAATTTCTGTTTATCTGGTAACAGAGACTTCTCTGATTGGTGGATTATTCTTCAGGATTATGGGTAGTGTAGTTCTTCAACAGGATTTCAGCTATTAAACGTGTTTGTTTTTTTTTCTTTTTATTTTATTGTTGAAATTGCAGTGATTTCTATATTCTCAGAGCTCATGGTAGGTCTGTCTTGAATGGTTTTACATTATTGGTAAAAATCAATTTCTCTGTGGTGAAATGGATTTAGATTTTAACTTCCGTAACCTTACTGTTGAGCTGTATATTATCATCAGTCTGATATCTGTAGCCTGTTTCTCTTAAGTATTTAAGTATTCAGTAGCTTGTATTTTTCTAAATTATATCACTCCCTACTGGATCTTGTGCGCAGGTTGCCTCCAGACCAAAGGAGGGGTTACACAAATGTTTTCAACGCCCTCATCAGGATCACCAGAGAAGAAGGAGTCACCACACTCTGGAGGGTGAGCGAACGTGTGTGTGTTTGAAACTGAGAACATGGGCATTTTCTGAATCGGTAATATGTAATGTAGCCTACAATATTTTTGTATATTTTGTTACAAATAAGCAACTGTGACTTGATGTGCCTCTGTTACATGTGTATGCAGCTCCTTTTTTGTTGTTGCTTGATTTAATATTTTAAGACTATATATAGGATAATTTGTGTGTGTTTGTTTGTAATGCAGGGCTGTATACCCACGATGGCCAGAGCAGTTGTAGTGAACGCAGCCCAGCTTGCTTCATATTCCCAGTCCAAGCAAGCTCTTCTGGACTCTGGTATGATCTGCCTTTATCACAAACTTGTAGTGTCAGACATACTAAAAATTACGGCTCTGACCAGATTCTGATGGTAGCTGGTTTTACATGTTTTTTTCTGGTCTAGTTTGTTGATGCCATCTTTAAGCTGGTATGAGCTGGGAGATAGAGACAGGTGGACCACTGTTGTGATGCACTATAGAATCCATTCTCTTGTAAAACTTTTTTTTGTAAACAATTGTTTACAGACAGATTGTTTCACTTTTAATTGACTATGTCACAATTCCAGTGGGTCAGAAGTTTACATACACTAAGTTAACTGTGCCTTTAAGCAGCTTGGAAAATTCCAGAAAATGTCAAGCCTTTAAACAGTTAGCTTCTGAAAGGAGGTGTACCTGTGAATGTATTTTAAGGCCTACCTTCAAACTCAGTGCTTCTTTGCTTGACATCATGGGAATGTCAAAAGAAAACAGCCAAGACCTCAGAAAACAAATTGTGGACCTCCACAATTCTGGTTCATCCTTAGGAGCAATTTCCAAATAAAACAATAGTACACAAGTATGTACACCATGGCACCACACAGCCATCATACCGCATGGGAAGGAGATGCATTCTGTCTCCTAGAGATGAACGTAGTTTGGAGCAAAAAGTGCAGATCAATCCCAGAACAACAGCAAAGGACCTTGTGAAGATGCTGGAGGAAACAGGTAGACAAGGATCTATATCCAAAGTAAAACGAGTCCTATATCGATATAACCTGAAAGGCTGCTCAGCAAGGAAGAAGCCACTGCTCCAAAACCACCATAAAAAAGACAGACTACAGTTTGCAAGTGCACATGGGGACAAAGGTCTTACTTTTTGGAGAAATGTCCTCTGGTCTAATGAAACAAAAATTAAACTGTTTGGTCATAATGGCCATCATTATGTTTGGAGGAAAAAGGGTGAGGCTTGCAAGCCGAAGAACACCATCCCAACCGTGAAGCATGGGGTTGGCAGCATCATGTTGTGGGGGGCTTTGTTGCAGGAAGGACTGGTGCACTTCACAAAATAGATGGCATCATGAGGAAGGAAAATTATGTGGATATATTGAAGAAACATCTCAAGACATCAGCCAGGAAGTTAAAGCTTGGTCGCAAATGGGTCTTCCAAATGGACAGTGACCCCAAGCATACCTCCAAAGTTGTCTTAAGGACAACAGAGTCAAGGTATTGGAGTGGCCATCACAAAGCCCTGACCTCAATCTGATAGAAAATTTGTGGGCAGAACTGAAAAAGCATGTGCAAGCAAGGAGGCCTACAAACCTGACTCAGTTACAGCAGTTCTGTCTTGAGGAATTGGCCAAAATTCCAGCAACTTATTGTGAGAAGCTTGTGGAAGGCTACCCAAAATGTTTGACCCAGGTTAAACAATTTAAAGGCAGTGCTATCAAATACTAACAAAGTGTATGTAAACTTCTGACCCATTGGGAGTGTGATGAAAGAAATAAAAGCTGAAATATATCATTCAGTTTAAATGTATTTTGCTAAGGTGTATGTAAACTTCTGACCCACTGGAATTGTGATATAGTCGATTAAAAGTAAAACAATCTGTCTGTAAAAAAATTGTTGGAAAAATTACTCGTGCCATGCACAAAGTAGATGTCCTAAACAACTATAGTCCAAAACTATAGTTTGCTAATATGAAATCTGTGGAGTGGTTAAAAAATGAGTTTTAATGACTTCAACCTGAGTGTATGTAAACTTCTGACTTCGACTATATATATACACACACACTGAATATACATTGATGAGCCAAAACATTATGACCACTCACAGGTGAAGCAAATAACGTTGATCATCTCCTAACAGGGCCACATGTCAAGGTCTGGGTAGATTAGATGGGTGTTGAATGCAGGAGAAATGGGCAGGAGTAAAGATGTGAGCGACTTTGACAAGGGCCAAATTGTTAGGGCCAGACGACTGGGTCAGAACATCTCTGAAATGGCAAGGCTTGTGGGTTGCTCCCAGTCAGCAGTGGCGAGTACCTACCGACAGTGGTCAGAGGGGGGACAAACCACAAACCGGCGAAAAGGTGTTGGGTGCCCAAGGCTCATTGATGCGCGAGTGCAATGGAGGCTATCCCGGCTGGTCCGAACCGACAGAAGGTCTAATGTTGCCCGAGTCATGGAAAATTTTAATGATGGTAACAGGAGGAATGTGTCACTACACACTGCCTGCCGTTGAAAGCGCCTACAATGGGCACGCAAGCTTCAGAACTGGACCTTGGAGCAGTGGAAGAATTTCGCCTGGTCCAATGAGTCCCGTTTTCTTTTACATCACGTGGACGGCCGTGTACGTATGCGCCATTTACCTGGGAAGTGATGGCAGCAGGATGCACTGTGGAAAGACGACAAGCCAGTGGAGGGAGTGTGATGCTCTGAGCAATGTTCTACTGCGAAAGCCTGTGTCCGGCCATTCATGTGGACGTCAATTTGACATGTGCCACCTACCTAAACATTGTCGCAGACCAGGTACACCTCTTCATGGCAATGGTATTCCCTGATGGCAGTGGCCTCTTTCAGAAGGATAACACGCCCTGCCACACTACACACATTGTTCAGGAATGGTTCAAGGAACATGGTGAAGAGTTCAAGGTGTTGCTCTGGCCTACAAATTCCCCAGATCTTAATCCGAATGAGCATCTGTGGGATGTGCTGGACCAGCAGGTCTGATCCTCGGCGGCTCCACTTCACAACTTACAGAACTTGAAGGATCTGCTGCTAATGTCTTGGTGTTGGACACCTTCAGGGGTCAATGCCTCGGTGGGTCGGCACTGTTTTGGTGGCACTCGGAGGACCAACAGCATGTTAGGCAGGTGGTCATGATGTTTCGGCTCATCAATGTACGGTAATATATATATACGTCTACTGTATTGCAAGTATATAATGATTTCACTTTGTCACTTTCAAGTTTTTCAACACGAGTGAGTGAAAAATTGTGTTCAGCATCTAAATTTGATTTCAGATGAATTGGTACATGAGATTATGCTTGTCATAGAGTTCAGCAGACTAACCAAGAAAGTATGTACATGCTTTCTGAATTTACTTGTTGAATTGAAATGTACTGAACAGTTTCCGTCTCTTTGTGTTTGCTCAGGATATTTCAGAGATGATATTCTGTGTCATTTTTGTGCCAGTATGATCAGTGGACTGGTCACCACAGCTGCTTCCATGCCCGTAGACATTGTTAAGACCAGGTACCCTCAACATTACTTCCTGTGATTTCAAACTAGATAATCGGCTCCACCCATAACAATCACATTTTGACAAATATAAAATGAACACTAACTTGGTATGCACTTAGGTATGCATGCAAATTTGGTTGATATTTTTGTTATGGCTGATTTGCATTATGCAATTTAAGCAGCCTCTGTTTTTCTGTCTTTTATTTTCTCTCTGTATTAATGTGCTGCTGCTTAAAACTGTTTATCTTATTTTATTATATCTTTTATACCTTCTTACTAATACATACTAAATACCCAAATATGAAATCTTTAGAATCTCAAATATTTAATGCTTACATATGTATCTCTTTTTAAAAGAATCCAGAACATGAGAATGATTGACGGCAAGCCAGAGTACAAGAATGGATTGGTATGTTCTTTTCAACTCTCTCATTCTCTCTTTTTCCCGTTTGGGGCCGTTCAAACAGGACATGTTCTTATGTTCAAAAACAGCTTGCGTAACAGAGTAGAACAGACTGTAGGTGTCTCGAAGCATTTAAAAATGTTGATACAGCATCTGAAAAGCCAGATGTCCATTAGTGGGGTATATTGGTAGAATTGGTATTCATTTGCAAGTATCGTCTCAATCGTGGGTATGCAAATCGCCACCACATGGGAGGGAATGTGCGTTCCATCCACTTCACATTCAGAAGGAAAATGAGCAAGAGCTTGTTAATAAAAAGCTGAGTCCCTCCAGCCAGGTCTCCTAAGCAACCAAACTGGCCGGTTGCTAGGAAGGGGAGAGTCACATGGGGTAACCTCCTTGTGGTCGCTATAATGTGGTTCGCTCTTGGTGGGGCGTGTGGTGAGTTGTGCGTGGATGCCGCGGAGATTAGCGTGAAGCCTCTACATGTATGTGCTACATCTCCGTGGTAACGCGCTCAACAAGCCACGTGATAAGATGTGCGGATTGACTGTCTCAGACGTGGAGGCAACTGAGATTCGTCCTCTGCCACCCAGATTGAGGCGAGTCACTACGCCACCACAAGGACTTGGAGCGCATTGGGAATTGGGCATTCCAAACTGGGGAGAAAATACAATGTCCCCCAAAATTGAATCACATTTGTAATTTGTAAGATATGATTTATGCCTTATGTAATCCCATATATGCACTTTACAGATATAAATTCATAAACACATCATATTAACCTCCGTCCTGCCATTTACACGTGTGATTTTAAGCTAAGAGTTCTGTGGAGGAGATGATGGGTTTTCGGTCACCCGTTTAGTCATGCTGTCATGCAACTTTTGCCTATGTGTAGTGTTTTCACAAGAAGGATCAAAGATTTATTTACCGAGTTAAAGATTTGATTATTGGCTGAGAGAACAGACTTGCTACTAAATCGGTTGAATGTGTAATATACATTAGGGAGATATTAGGCCTAATCTGTGAATTAACAATGTGTATATAACATGACATATAATCAGACAACCCAAACAAGACCAACACTGACTGATATACAAAGAACAAAAATACCTGTATGGTCTAGAAATGTAACTGGTGTTTCATGAGGATGATATGAAGTAGACTGTTTCAAATATTCATCTTCACCCTGCAGCTGAACTGCTCTGATAATAATAGCCTAATAGCCATAGTGATCTTGCTTCTTTTCATATCAAATGGCATTATCATGTCAAATTAATGTTTACGTTTTGAAACATTACCTAATTAAATGTATACTTACATTTTGGATATTGAACAGACAGGTGTATAACTGGGGTTTAACAAAGTTTATTACGTCTCATTCGGCGCTTCATCTCTAAAGGCGAATTAATGAAAGAAAATGTGTTTGTTTTTTTACAGTGGGAATAAAACTAGCGCTCTGTCCCTTTACGAGAGCACATGCATGTTAAACAGTCTACGCTGCACAGAGAGAGATGATGATGAGACATATGCACGGAGAGACATGGATTTTCAGTCCTATAGAAAGAAACTGTTGATTTCTTGTGTTCCAATGTGTGGATTACGCATTTTCACCAACATGTAAAAACGAAAAATGTGGGAATTTCGTGCACTGTGAACACGGAATGTGCGGGGATACTTAAATTGTTGCACAAGACGTTAAATCCCGCTACGAAATTCATTAAGTGGGTTTTTTTCCTGCTATTTTCTACACATTGGTAATAGCTGCTGCTAAGACACTTGGAAAAGAGCGAGGACAGTGCTAGAAGAGTGCACTCGGTGTCTGCACACGACTGTGCCTTGGCGCTTCCAATATATTTTGCATTTGCGCATCTTTGCGAGATAACTATACTCGCGCTCGCTCCTCGGTTAGAAGACTTCGTTCACTCCATGTCATTTTTGAGCTCTCTCGCTTGTTGTTTGCTTGCACTAATGTTATAAATGTATCACTGGCCCGATTGGGCAAGCGACAGTTCTAGCAACTGGCCCAAATCTTTCTCATACTGGCCCCGGGCCATCAGGCAGTCCTTATTGTCGAGCCCTGTTGCAATGGTGCAAGTAAGATTGGAGATCTTTATAAAGATAATATTCTTATTTCTTTTGATAACCTAAAGGAAAATTATGAAATCCCCCAATCTCATTTTTTTAATATCTCCAACTACGTAGTTTTATCACCTAAGTGTTGGGAAAAAAGCATCTTTACAATATGCACAATTAACCACATTAGAAAAATTAGCAACAAGAAACCCCTATGATAAAAGACTGATAACTTATTTATGGTAAACTTTTGAGCAAAGCAAAGATATCTACATGGTTACATAAGAGAATTGCATGGAGTGATGACTTAAATATAGAAATCCTAAATGAGGAATGGAGATCTGCCTGCTTAAAAGCACAGTAATTCTCAATCAATACCAGACATAAATTAATACAATATAACATATATTACACCAGAAAAATTAAACATATCAAATATGTTATATTTGTATCAAATGTAATTCACATAAAGGTAACTGTCACTGTCTGTGTCTGGCAATGTGGAGTAATATACAATTTTTGGAAAGAAGTAATTGATATAATTTCTAAAGTAATAACGAAAATGGTCCCTCTGTGTTCTAAGCTTTGTATTTTAGGTGTATTTCCCATAAATCTGAAACTGAAGAAACATGAAGCTAAGTTGGTAGATCTACAGTGCTGGCCAAAATTATTGGCAAATATGAGCAAAGACGGCTATGAAAAAAATCTGCATTGTTTATCCTTTTGATCTTTCATTAAAAGAAAATCACAAAAATCTAACCTTTATTTGAAGTAAAACAATTGAAACAATTATTATTAAATAAATATTTTTCTCAAATGCATTGGCCATAATTATTGACACCCTTTTATTCAGTACTTTTTGTAACTTCTCTTTGCCAAGATAACAGCTCTGAGTCTTCTCCTATAATGCCTAATGAGGTTGGAGAACACCTGGCAAGGGATCTCCATGCAGAATCTCTACAGATCCTTCAAATTCAGAGGTCCATGTTGGTGGACTCTCCTCTTCAGTTCACCCCACAAATTTTCTAAGGGGTTCAGGTCAGGGGACTGGGATGGCCATGGCAGAACCTTGATTTTGTGGTCAGTGAACCATTTTTGTGTTGATTTTGATGTTTTTTTTGGATCATTGTCCTGCTGGATGATCCAACCAGGGCCTATTGTAAGCTTTCTGGTAGAGGCAGCCAGGTTTTAATTTTTTTATCTGTTGGTATTTGATAGAGTCTGTGATGCCATGTATCCGAACAAGATGTCCAGGACCTCTGGCAGAAAAACAGCCCCACAAAACTAAAGATCCAGCACCACATTTAACCGTGGGCATTGGGTACTTCATCTCTGTGTGCGCCAAACCCATCTCTGGTGTTTGCTGCCAGAAAACTCTTTTTTTGTTTTATCGGACCATAGAACCCGGTCGCATTTAAAGTTACAGTAGTGTCTGACAAACTGAAGACGCTTGAGTTAGTTGTTGGATGATTTTTTTTTTTTTAGACTTTCTGACCCCAAGACCCAACTAATTTCTGCAATTCTCCAGCTGTGATCCTTGGAGATTCTTTGGCCACTTGAACCATCTTCCTCACCGTGCATGGAGACAATATAGACACACGTCCTTTTACCGACACATGTTTGTTACATGCTAAATGATTAATCTCCATGTACTGGAAAAACATCTCTCGCCCTTCACTAAGCCAGTGGCTAAGAGAATTGTTAGTCTGCTTATCGGCTGAGAAAATGTCTTACGCTTTAAATGGAAAGATTTATCTATTTAAAATTTGGGGTTTATTTTTAGAATTTATAAATAAACATGACTTGCAGTTAGAATAGAAAAACATATTTTTATTCTTTGTTTTTTTTTTTTTTTTTTTTGGATGTCTGGATTTATATACAAATTTATGAATTAAATGTATTGGAATGTGGTGCTGTCTGATGATTTTATTTTGTGTGTGTCCCTGTTGATGTCCTTTCTGTTTATAATCGTTATTGTAGAGATATTTGTATTTTTTTCTGAGATGACAATCTAGTGGGGCAGTGGTGGCTTGGCCGTTAAGGCTCTGGGTTACTGACTAGATGCTCAGGGGTTCAAGCCCTAACACTGCCACGATGCCACCGTTGGGCCCTTGAGCAAGGCCCTTGACCCTATCTGCTCCAGGGGCGCCTGAAATGCCCCAGCCAATAAGATCTGAGATTTGGATCGTGTGTCAATAGCCACTGCAGTTAACAAAACCACCGCAATGCAGGTGAATGCAGGTTGCATTGCAGTGCGTACATCGCAATGCAGATTTCTCTACTGATGCAGCTTGTAGAGAAGTCCATGTAGGATTAGTGAGAGAACTTGCTTGCGTGCCTTATGTACTGAGAATTTATGTTTGTTTTGCAACTTTTTAACTTGAAGTAGTTCTCATCCGTGATAGGCGAAGGGGGCAGACCAGCTGAAAGGTGTCCAGGAGTAAAATTGATTGTCGACCAGCACTACCTATTGTAAAGGCAGAATGTGCTAACAGGGAGCATTTGCATCGCTTCCAGTGTGAAAGGGCCTTTAGGTTCTGGGATTTGAGCAAACTTCTAGCCCCAATTATTGAATTTTGCTGTGTAACTCATACTGCATTGTTTGTGCTACAGATGTGAATGAGGCAGCAAATTATGCAGCTTGTTGAGGAGAGGTATGGTTTGACTTTATACAGTGATTTTCATCTGCCGGATGATAAAACATGCAAAAAAAAAAAAGTCAGTCAGAACACCCTCGAGAGCAGTATAGCTGATGACCAACATAATGAATCATGATGTATGATACCATTTAATTATAGCAGATGAGGCATAAACAAAATTGCAGAACCATTTATTGTACACAATATTTACTCAAAAATTGTCTTCTGCTTGAATACAGAAAATAGTTATTTGATATTTTGAAAACAGAAAAGAAGAAATTGCCACTTCAGTTCGGCCACAGAGGAACAGTTATCAGGTTGATGCCAATAATCTCAAAATGGCCAAAAATCAGACTGGCCTGGCTAATATATTGGTCTGTCACTAGATTTAAACTTCATTTGTTGTTGTCATTTATTGTTATAGTTTGAATAAATATCTCCAAGTCAGTGTGTCATCATTACAACTCCCTCTGTTTTTTTTTTGTTTTTTTTTTCCATGTCTGATACATCTCTCTCTCTCTCCCTCTCTTTCTGTAGGATGTGTTGGTGAAGGTCATCAGGAACGAGGGATTCTTCAGTCTATGGAAGGGTTTTACTCCTTATTACGCTCGTCTGGGACCTCACACAGTCCTTACCTTCATCTTTCTGGAGCAGATGAACAAGTTCTACAAGATCTATTTCCTCGA
The DNA here is from genome assembly GCF_019703515.2 of Myxocyprinus asiaticus. Lineage (NCBI taxonomy): Eukaryota > Metazoa > Chordata > Actinopteri > Cypriniformes > Catostomidae > Myxocyprinus > Myxocyprinus asiaticus. The sequence goes on from NC_059346.1 coordinate 59,652,839, forward strand.
CTCATAGATAAGACCTTTACAACCACCAGGGGACAGCATAGGCCCAATCCATTTCTGATAGGCCAGTGTGTATACTCGTCTGTGAATGCTGGTTTTACACATTATGTTTCTCTTTTACATAAGGAGTGTATTTTCTGGATTTGAAGGCTAGTAATATGCAGTGGCTCAAGGGCACTGGATTGTGACCCTTTGCTATGGTGGTAGATGTGACGGACATTTGGACTCTCATATTACACAACCCATAGTTAACTGGCTTAGTAATACCTATACTGGCCCTATCTGTCTTTGTGTGAGCTTGGATCATTCACACCAAAGATACCCCCCTCCCCCCATTTTTGAATTATATTTATGTAATTCTACATCCCTCACCGCCACCTTCCTCTTTAAAGCTTTACTTTTCTCCAATTGTACTGATGTGCTAACAGACTTACCGTAGTTGTGAAGAGTCATTGTCAATACACAACACTGAACCAGAATTCTGAGTGAATCATAAAAGGTTTTTCTCTTTCTTGCCTCATAATTCATTTGATTTTAACCAGTGTGAACAAAACATTTATTTGAAGCAGGTATTTCGAAGCAGGTATTTCGCTTCATGTACAGCCATTTGAATGTTTGGGTAAATATTTACCTATTGAGATAAATTGGAGGAATTGGATAAAACAAAAGTGGTGGGCCACAAGACTCCCAATACAGTGACAACTTGTGAAAACTTATTAAGCCTTGTAGTCTCTTAACCTCAAATTACCGAGTCCTCTATTGTCCTACCACAAAGGACTGCTTTGCAATGAACATTTGGTAATGTTTTCTAATATTAAGCACAATTAACAGCCAATTGCGGTATAATAAAGATAAAGAGGTGTGCAAATGCCAAGACCACACCAACTCCACCTTGTTATGCAGTAGTGAAGTTTGAGTATTTGAGTAGCATTAGGGACACACTTTATCTTAGTTGTCTTTAACTTCTATGTACTTTAGCATTTGATACAATGTATTTATTATGTACATTACTGTTGGTGCATTGTACTTACGTTTAAAGTACCTGCATTCAATTACATCTGTAGTTACACTTTTAACCTTATCCCTAACCCCAAACCTAACCCTACCCTTAACCCTACTTCTAAACCTACCTGTGCCTCAACCTTGGTAGCTGCAAATGTGAATCTTGTGAGAATTTTGCAGAACAGCATGTAGTTACACAATAAATACATTGTATTGTATGTATATTCTAAATGTTAGTACATAGTAGTTGAAGACACCTAATATAAAGTGGGACCGAATGTACACTGCCTGACCAAAAACAAAGTTGCATACTCTAATATTTAGTTGGACCGCCTTTAGCTTTGCTGGCATTTATTTCCATCCAGAGTTGCATTCATTTTTGGCTGAGATCTTGTATTGATGACGGGAGAGTCGAACCTTTGGGACGTAAAGTCTTCTCCAGCACATCCCAAAGACTTTCCGTGGGGTTAAGGTCGGGATTCTGTGGTGGCCAGTTCATGTGTGAAAATTATTCCTCATGCTCCCTAAACCACTCTTTCACAATTTGAGCAAGTTGAATCTTTGCATTGTCCTGGAATATGCCTGTTGTCAGGGAAGAAAAAATCCATTGATGGGTGTGGCAGGGAGGAGGGCAGGGCCGGGTCATGATGCTGCACACCAGGCACCTAATCAGGCTAATCAAGCCCTTGAGAGGGATAAAAGCCACCGGAGGCGGCAGTTCGAGAGAGAGTGAGTCACAGGCAGCTGCCCGGCATGTGTTTGTCTTTTTAAGTTAATCATTAAATGATTATTTATGTTGTTAAGCCGATTCTCGCCACCTCCTTTTACCTTGTTACAATGGGATAACCTGGTCATTCAGTACATTCAGATTGTCAGCTGACTTCATTTTATTTTATTGCCTTCATTTTATTGCCACATAACTGTAACGCTCTCATTGCAGGCCTCCCTGCATGTGCAATTAGACCCCTGCAAATGATCCAGAATGCAGCAGCACGTCTGGTCTTTAATGAACCAAAGAGAGCGCATGTTACACCACTCCTTGTCTCTCTTCACTGGCTGCCGGTTGATGAACGTATCAAATTCAAGGCTCTGAAGCTGGCATACAGAACAGTCACTGGGTCTGCTCCAGCATACCTAAAATCAATTCTGCAGAGCTCCGCACCTACTAGAAGCCTGCAGTTGGCTTAGGAATGTCGCCTTGTTGTACCAACACAAAGAGGCACCAAAACACTTTCCCGGACTTTCAACTTCATCATACCATGACCTTCCCAACTCCATCCATGAAGCTGACTCACTTTCTGTCTTCAAACAATGACTAAAAATACATCTTTTCCATGAGCACTTAACCAGTCACTAAAAAAAACAAAAACATTTCTTGTTGCACTTTAATCTGTTTTGAATGCTATTCTGATGCTAGTGAAACTTTGTAATATGACAATTTTCGTACCATTGTTTCCTTAAGATGATTCGCTTATGTTTTCCTTTTTTGTAAGTCGCTTTGGATAAAAGTGTCTGCCAAATGAATAAATGTAAATAATGTTGCTGAGCTTAGACCTGACCAATTGAAGCAACCCCAGATCATAACACTGCCTCCAGAGGCTTGTACAGTGAGCACTATGCTTGACGGGTGCATCGCTTCATTCGCTTCCCTTCTTACACTGATGCACACATTGCTTTGGAATAGGGTAAATCTGGACTTATCAGACCACATGACCTTTTTTATTGCTACACAGTCCAATATTTATGCTCCCTAGCAAACTGAAGTAGTTTTTTACAATTAGCCTCACTAACAAGTGACCTTCTTGTGAGCACACAGCTGTTTAGTCCCAATCCTTTTAAGTCCTTGTCGCATTGTGCGTGTGGAAATGCTCTTACTTTCACTATTAAACATAGCCATGAGTTCTACTGTCAATTTTCTACGATGTGACTTCAAGTGTTTTAGTGATCTCCAATCACGATCGTCAAGATTTTTTTCTGCCCACATTTCTTCTGCGAAGCTGACGGTTTACCACTATCCTTCCAGGTTTTAACAATGCGTTGGACAGTTCTTAAACCTATTCCAGAGATTTTCTTTGCTTGATGCAGGCCAATAATTTGCCCCTTCTGAAACACAGTAACATCTTTTCCACAACCACAGGATGCGTCTTCCAACATAGTTGTTTAAGAAAAGAGAAGCTACACACTGCATCAGTTAGGGTTAAAAGAATTGTTTCCAGCTGAAACATATTAATCACTGCAATAATGATCCAATCATAAGCTTTAAAGTATCTGCTTATTTAAATCCAAACGGCGACTTTATTTATTTTTTGGCCAGGCGGTGTCGTTTCTGGTCTTGGAAAATACACAACAGTAATGGTACACAACAGTGGCGTTATTACCTCATATTTCGGAAATGCTGTTCATTTCAATGTGACTTGAGGAACATTTTTAATTTTCCAACACTAGTCCAGCTTTTTTTTTTTTTTTTTAAATAAAATAATAATAATAATATTATGACTTGGCTCTTGAAAGTAAAGTCGTCATTTTTATTTGTATAGCGCTTTTCACAACACACATCGTTTCAAAGCAGCTTTACAGAAATTCATGCATTGACAGAAAATGAAACTGTAATATCTATAAAGTCCTAGTTGTCATTGTGTAGTTTGATTAAATATGATTGTAAATTGTGTATAAAAATAATTCAATCATAACTGTATTTAGAACCCCATTGAGCAAGCCGAAGGTGACTGTGGCAAGGAACACAAAACAAAAAAGTTGTTGGTTAATGGAGAAAATAACCTTGGGAGAAACCAGGCTCACTGTAGGGGCCAGTTCCCCTCTGGCTAACATCATGAATATAATGCCAATATTAGTTAGTTATGTGCAGTGCAGGTCATGGTTTAAAATTAGTAAAGTAAGTGTTTAAACAAAGATTTTGTATGAACTATAAGATTAATGACTAATATCTTTGAAGTTCATCCTGGATTAACTGCAGACGTTCACACAGATGGATTGTCCTTTGTTAGTTGGCTGATGAAGGCTTTTGTTGGCAATTAATTGATAGTCTATGTATTCCATTTTAAGAGTGTAGTCCATCATTAGACCAAGGTGATACAGGCAGAGATCAGTGAGGTGCTTCGCAGTTCAACCAGCAGATCAATTCGTGAGGTCTATCCTAAGTCCAAGGTTCAGGCAATGATATATGAAGTATCCCATGTCTTATGTCATTAAGACATGGGATCGTTAGTCATTAATCTTACAGTTCTTACAAAATCTTTAAACACTAGCCCTTAACACTTACATAGTTTAATCATTGTAAACCATGACCTGCACTGCACATAAATAACTAATATTGGCATTATATTCATGATGTTAGCCAGATGGGAACTGGCCCCCACAGTGAGCCTGGTTTCTCCCAAGGTTATTTTTCTCCATAAACCAACGTCTTTTTTGTTTTGTGTTCCTTGCCACAGTCGCCTTCAGCTTGCTCACTGGGTTTCTAAATACAATTATAATTTAATTATTTATTTGTATACATCATAATCGCATTTAATCAAACTACACAATGATGACTCTAAGACTTTATAGATATTATGGTTTCATTTTCTGTTAATGCATGATTTTCTGTAAATCTGCTTTGAAAAGATGTGTGTTGTGAAAGGCGCTATACAAGTAAAAATGACTTCACGGCAATCGCGGGGCAGGCCCGGTGTGTTGAAGAAATATCTATCTATGTCTATCTGTCTATCTACTGTATGTATGTGTGTGTGTGTGTGTGTGTGTGTGTGTATATATATATATATATATACACACACACACACACACACACACACATACATACATACCGTAGATAGATAGATCTAACAATCACTGAGAGCGATTTAAAAGAGCGAGCTAATAAAACGTGACGTCATCGATTGCAACGAGGTCAACTCCGCCTTACCCTTATTTTAAGATGTCCTTAGCAAAACTCGCTCTTAGCAGTTCTGTGAATAGATTTTAAGCAAATATGCCATGTTATTACCTATTCTCCATTATAGTTCGGTAAAGTTGGACATATATTCACAGATTTGAACTTCCCGGATCAATAACTCATAAGTGAAACGTTGTTAAAACACAAACGACGCCTCTTTCCAACCGTATTAAGGTAGACAAAGAGCTACAACCTAATTTTCATCAAAACGAGACGTCCTCCGAGCTGGACAAATAACATTTGTCTCTACGTGCAGTCGGCTGTGAGATGAGTGCGCAGGGACCGTCTACAAAGTGCACAAAAAAAAAGAAAGAAAGAAGAACAAATAAACAAAACAAAAAAATCCTAAAAGCGATACTAAAAAAAAAACCCAAATAACTTAACGCTTACAAAGTGTAGTGTCACCAAAATCACTTCACACATCAGTGGTCTCCTGTTGGTTATACTACAACACTTTGTAAAAAAAAAAGAAGAAAAAAAAAAGGCTTTTGCACAATTTGGGGGAATTTTTATTAGGAAAAATATTCAATAACTTTTTATACAGTGTAGTACCATCAAATTCACTTCACACATAAATGGTCTCCTGTTGCTTATACTACAACACTTAATTAGGGAAAAAAGGCTTTTGCATAATTTTGGGGAATTTTTATTAGGAAAAAATATTAAAATATCTTCATTTTTAATGGTCTTAATATTTTTTAAGATAAATTTTAGTGGCACCAAATTCACATCAAACACCAGGAGACCCCTGATGGATATACGAAACCACCTGGTTTTTAAAGATTCTTTGCTTAATTTTAACCAGAATGTCTTTAGCAAATTTTGCATTTGAAAAGACCAACTGTGGCAAAAAACGGCACTACAAGTGGTAAAAAGGTGAGCAAAGGAAGAAGATGCAGAATACCTGTTGTGTCTAACTAGCATTGTAGCTCCGATGTATATATACTGTTCATTTACTAAAAGCAGAATTGTAAAAAAAAATAAAATAAAAAAAAAATAAAAAAAAAATGTGTTCTTCTAAAATAATTGAGAGGTATTAAACAACAAAAGTTATTAAGTAAACAGAAAATTAGTACACCATTTGCTGAAGTGGCTATTTGGAATATTCATGTATTTAAATGTACAAGATATGTACAAATATGCTATGTAAATATGTATTTTTACAATTTAGTTTGTATCCATTTGTTGCATTATACTCCCACATGCCACATCATTATTATTCCAACCTTCCTTTAATGAAAAGTGTAAAATGCCAAATTGCAAAAGGAAATAACATTTCTAACATCTTTAAATGGTAGGCTATATGTAGGTTGATAGTGACCTGAGCCATGTGTTAGTGTAGTCATTTTTTTTTAACTTCCAGAAATCATGTTTTATTTCATATTATATTTTTGTTTCATATTTATATACAGTAAATATATTAATATTTACTGTATAATGATTTACTTTCACAGCATATCTAGTGCTTTGCTTATCACTTATCACGTTATTATTCTTAGGTTTTATAAGATTACATAGAGTAGGTTTCATAAAGTTTATACAAATAAGTAGGTGAAAGCATTTTAACACCTTATTGATTTTTGTCAGTACTCCTGTCAATTAAATGTACACTCACTGAGCATTTTATTAGGTACACCTGTACACATACTTATGCGATTATCTAATTCTAACACAGTCTTGTGGCAGCAATGCATAAAATCATTCAGATATGGGTCAGGAGCTTCAGCTAAATTTCACTTCATAATGGAGAAAAAATGTGATCTCAGTGATTTGGACCGTGGCATGATTGTTGGTGCCAGATGGGCTGGTTTGAGCGTTTCTGTAACTGCTGATCTCCTGGGATTTTCACGCTCAACAGTCTTTAGAATTTACACAGAATGGTGCCAAAACGGAGCGGCAGTTCTGCAGACGGAAACACCTTGTTGATGAGAGGTCAACAGAGAATGGCCAGACTGGTTTGAGCTGACAGAAAGGCTACTGTAACTCAGATAACCACTCTGTACAATTGTAGTGAGCAGAATAGCATCTCTGAATGCACAACATGTCAAAGCTTGAGGCAGATGGGCTGCAACAGCAGAAGACCACATCTGACACTTGATTAGGCCATAGTGTTCCTAATAAAGTGCTCAGTGAGTGTGTAACCTAATTGAGTCAGAGACAATTACACAAAGGCAAATGTTCTTCATTCCACATAGGCTGTATAATTGTAACAGTGGTATGAAATAAAATAGTAAATGAGTAAATGAAAAAGGGGTATAATGTGAATTTATATATTTTACGTGTACATACTAATGCTATTCAATACAAAACATTCACACCCTAGACACATCGTCAGATTTTGAAGAATGGCCTATAATAGTTATTGATTAGAAAAAAAATGTATTCTTATCAAATCTTTATTGTTTTTTTCCACACAAATTATGTTGCTCCATTATTAAATAAAAATTAATTTATTTTTTCAATCTTGATGCACTTTGTGACGAGAACAAAGCACATTTCCCCATTGTACCCCAACATCAGACAATATTTAAACAGCCCAGCAAGACAAACAAGCTGATTTAACAAAATATATTTTATTTTCATGAAAATGCTTTCACATGTTCACAGGGCCGTTGCTAGTGGAGTGAAAGGTGGTAATGATTCTAGAGGCCCAAAGGTACAGGGGGCCCCAAAACAAATTCTAAACTGTATTTTTAATAGGAAAGGGGCTCAGATTAACTTGCTATGGCCCTGCATGTTCACCTGACATGACATGACATTTTTTTCCCACATCAGGGCAATCTGTAGATCTATTTGTGATAACAGACGCAAGTTCGGTTGCAAAAGGGGCATTTAAGGGTTAATGAAATGAAATGTGAACCAAAGGCACCATTTATAAGAGACTACCTGTTTCCTTCCTTGCTGTTTTCTCATCCACACCTGACTCCTGCTCTTCTCTCCCTCTGCCGCCACCTGAAATTGAAAAAAGTCGTACATTCCAAGCTTTGGAATCGACTCTCAATTCCCAACGCTTCGGAATCGACTCCCAGCCCTACCAGCAACTTCGACGTCATTTTGTAGTCTGGCCTTATTGCCCATAATGCAAGTGCGAGTTTCCGGTCTGAATTACACAGTCTAAAGATGGCGGACCTCCTGGGCTCGATTTTGAGCTCGATGGAAAAACCTCCAACCGTCCACAACCAAGAAAGCCGACGGAAAGCTAGAGGTAGAAATTCTTAGTTCTACTATACAATAAATATGCTGCCGTTTCGCGTACAATATAAAACTGAGCATGCTTGTACAGATTTCCAAGTGAAACGCGATTATTCAGTCGCTCTCTGCTGCGCTCTGTAAAAATCCAACCAATCACCGCCAGAGAAATAATATATGCAAGCGCATACGTCACCTCTGTACTGCTGAAAATCCCCTTGACGTCACAGTTAGTTTGTTTATATAATTATATGTTTAATTCGTTTGCAAGTTATATATGTTTATATAACTCAGAACATATTAAAATGTTATATTAAGAGACCGTGCGTTACCCTAATTTTACCACGATGATTAAGGGGCGTTCTTATGCTTTTACCCTATACAGAAATCTGATGGACGCCAATATGTAAAACACATATATGAAATGTTCATATATGATTTTCAGCGATTAAAAAAAGTCATATTCTTGTACATATATTGAACACATATTACAAAAGACGTTTTCATTTGTGTAATATTTTCCCAAGCACAGGTGTAGTTTAAAAATGTACACGTATTCTCAAATGTAACATTTATATATATTTTATATATATGTGTGTGTGTGTGTGTGTGTGTGTGTGTGTGTGTATGTGTATATATATATATATATATATATATATATATATATATATATATATATATATACACACACACACACACACACACAGTGGCAAGAAATAGTATGTGAACCTTTGGAATTACCTGCATTTATGTATAAATTTGTCTTATCTGGTTTGATCTTCATCTAAGTTACAATAATGAACAAACACAACCTGTTTTAACTAATAACACACAAATTATTGTGTTGTTCTTGTACATATTGAATACATTCGAACATTCACAGTGTAGGTTGGAAAAAGTAAGTGAACCCCAAGGCTAATGATGTCAACAAAAGCTGATTAGAGTCAGGAGTTGGCAAACCTTGCAACCAATTACTGGAACGAGATTGGAGGTGTGGGTTGGAGCTACTTTGACTAGGACTGTCCCTGTCAGCACCTGATCTCTCATTCATTCTGCCTGTGCAACAGTGTGTGATAATTAGATGGTAAAACTATATGCGCTCCAAACCAATGTCTTGCCACTCCACAACGCTACTGGGAAAATGTTTTGTGGACTAATGAAACTAAGATTGAATTATTTGTGAAGAACACACAGCACTCTGTATGGTGTAAAAAGGGCACCGCATACCAACATGAAAACATCTTCCCAACGATGAGGTACAGTGGAGGGAGCATCATGATTTTGGGCTGATTTGCTGCTACGGGGCCTGGACCGTTTGCCGTCATCAAGGGGAAAAATGTATTCTCAAGTTTATCAAGATATTCAACAGGATAATCTTGATACCACACTCTCACAAACACCCGCATCCTGTATGCAGCTCGATTGACACTGAGGTCTCTAAACTCGTCCTCTCCAACCATTCCACCACCTGTTCCCTTGACCCCATTCCTTCCCACCTTCTCCAAGCCATCTCTCCGTCCATCTTACCTGCACTCACACACATAAATAACACATCTCTACTTACAGGCATTTTTCCCACTACATTTAAACTGACTCGAGTAACCCCACTGCTGAAAAAACCTGCACTTAACCCCACACAAGTAGAATACTACAGACCAGTCTCTCTCATCCCTTTTCATGGCGAAAACACTTGAAAGGGCAGTTTTCAATCAGATCTCTGCCTATATCTCGCAGAACAAGCTGCTGGATGACAATCAGTCAGGCTTCAAAAGTGGATATTCCACTGAGATTGCCCTGCTGCCTGTCACTGAGTCGCTGAGACAGGTGAGAGCTGGGTCCAGATCACCCATCTTGATTCTATTGGACTTTTCCGCAGCCTTTGACACAGTAAACCATCAGATCCTACTGTCCACCCTCTCTACTCTGGGCATCACAGGAACTGTGCTTGACTGGTTTAAGTCCTGTCTCTCAAGTAGGTCCTTCAAGGTAGTCTGGAGAGGTGAGGTGTCCAAGTCACATCAGCTACTTAGTGGGGTACCTCAGTGCCTGGGCCACTTCTCTTCTCTATGTAAACGACATCACTGGGACCCATCATTCAAGCAAATGGGTTCTCTTACCACTGCTATGCCGATGACACACAGCTCTACTTGTCTTTCCAGCCCAATGACACCATGGTGACTGCATGAATCTCGGCCTGTTTGACAGAGATCTTGACATGGACGAAGGAACACCACCTGCAGCTTAACCCAGTGAAGACTGAGCTCCTCATCTTTCCAGCCAACCCTGCTGTTGAACTCAACATCACCGTTCAGCTGGGTTCAACAACAATAACACCTTCCAAAATTGTCAGAAATCTAGGGGTAACCATCGATAACCAACTCAATTTCACAGACCACATCTCAACAACAGCACAATCATGTAGATTTACACTCTACAATATCAGGAAAATAAGACCCTTCCTCTCTGAACATGCCACACAACTTCTTGTTCAGTCACTTGTCATAACTAGATTGGACTACTGTAACGCTCTCATTGCAGGCCTCCCTGCATGTGCAGTTAGACCCCTGCAAATGATCCAGAATGCAGCAGCACGTCTGGTCTTTAATGAACCAAAGAGAGCACATGTTACACCACTCCTTGTCTCTCTTCACTGGCTGCCGGTTGATGCACGTATCAAATTCAAGGCTCTGATGCTGGCATACAGAACAGTCACTAGGTCTGCTCCAGCATACCTAAAATCATTTCTGCAGAGCTACGTTCCCACCAGAAGTGTGCGGTTGGCTAATGAGCGCAGCCTTGTACCAACACAAAGAGACACGAAAACACTTTCCCGGACTTTCGGTTTCACTGTACCAATGACATTTTCAACTCCACCTGTGAAGCAGACTCACTCTCTGTCTTATAAAAAACTGCTAAAAACACATCTTTTTCATGAGCACTTAACCATGCATTAAAGGAAAAAAAAAAAAAATATATATATATATATATATATATATATATATATTATATATATATTCCTGTTGCACCTTAATCTGTCATGGATGCTACTATTCTGATGCTAGTGAAACTTTGTAATGCAGCACTTTTCGTTCCACTGTCTCCTTAAGATGAATCGCTTATGATGTATTATTCCTCTTTTGTCTTTGGATAAAAGCGCCTGCCAAATGAATAAATGTAAATAATGTCACAGTGGCTGTGAACCTGCTGAATCTCAGTAGAAGCTGGGTAATGCTACAGGACAGTGATCTTAAACATCGAAGTAAATCCACTACAGAATGCCTTCAAGGAAAGGAAATCCACCTTTTGGAGTGGCCTATTCAGAGCCCAGACCAAAGGAGGATCAACCGGTTATTAAATCCAAGGGTTCACTTACTTTTTCAACAGCAATGTGAATGTTTAACTGGATGTTTTCAATAAAAACATGAAAGTTTATAATTGTTTGTGTTTGTTAGCTTAAGCACATTGTGTTCTTGTGACTTTGAAGTTTTTATAATCATATAACATTCTAATATAATTGGCAATATTACATATAATATGTTCAATGAGTTCATGAGTTTTTTACTCAACTTCTAAGAGTCCTTAATGCCAAAAGAAACTAAGAATGCTTTTGTAACAATTTAGAGCTCATTTCTTGAACTCTAATAAAGGCTTTATATGAAATCTTTTCTTGTAAGTGTATATTGTATAATAAGATCTTTGAACACTGTTCATCCAATCATGTAACTCTGCGAAACATACTTTTTACAATGCGTTTTCTTTTTGGGTTGACTGATTCAAGCCTGGTGTTCACTGATAATTTACTGCTACCTCTCTTGCTCTGCCACGCAGAACAAGCAGCCAGACTGAAGAAGATGGAGGAGGATGAGAAGAGAAAAAAAGTAGAATTTAGGAAAAAGGTATGATTCACCATATCTTGCATACACGTAAGGATGGGAGGTCTGTCTCATTTCAGTAAATTGGTTATTTTGAAGCAGTTTGTCTCCCAGTTCAGTTTTTTTTGCTTCCATGGTAATTCAGATTAGTGTTCATAACAAAAATCTCCTCAGTTTTACATTCAATGTTTCCCTGCACGTTGAATACGTTTTGGCTGAAAGATCTCTGCTCATTTCGAGTTGGACATGTCCGTTCTAAGTTCAATCACTTGAGAACTGCTCAGCAGACTGTTTCGGTAAGATTCGTGAATGAATCGTTCAGATTTGCTTTGTAAACCTGATCAGCCAATGTTATCTGACTCTGAAGAATGATTCTTTCATGAATCAGACATCACTAATACGAAGACACAAAAGTGTAGTTTACACAAAAGATTAAGTTGGACATGATACTTTTGTTTTAAAGTTTCATTTCTATCTTGAACAAAAATGTTTAAGACATACACTGTTGAGCCAAAACATTATGACCACTCACATGTTAAGCAAGCAATGTTGATCATCTCCCAACAAAACCATGTCAAGGTCTGGGTAGATTAGATGGCAAGCGAACAATCAGTTCTCGTAGTCAACATGTTGAATGCAGGAGAAATAGGCAGGAGTAAAGACCTGAGCGACTTTGACAAGGGCCAAATTGTTAGGACTGGGTCAGAGCATCTCTGAAATGGCAAGGCTTGTGGGGTGCTCCCGGTAAACAGTGGTGAGTACCTACTGACAGTGGTCCGAGGAGGGACAAACCACAAACTGGCGACAGGGTGTTGGGCGTCTAAGGCTCATCGATGTGAGAGGGCAACGAAGGCCATCCTGTCTCGTCTAAACCGACAGAAGGTCTACTGTGGCACAGCACACAGTGCATCGTACCCTGCTGCTTAGGGGGTGCGTAGCCACAGGACCGGTCAGAGTGCCCATGATGACCCCTGTCCACTTTCGAAAGTGCGTGCAATGGCCACGTGAGCATCGGAACTGGACCTTGGAGCGGTGGAAGAAGGTCGCCTGTCCGATGAGTCCCATTTTCTTTTGCATCACGTGGACTGCTGTGTACATATGCGCCATTTACCTGGGGAAGTGATGGCACCAGGATGCACTGTGGGAAGATGACAAGCCGGTGGAGGGAGTGTGATGCTCTGGGCAATGTTCTGCTGGGAAACACTGAGTCCGGCCATTCATATGGATGTCAACTTGACACGTGCCACCTACCTAAACATCGTTGCAGACCAGGTACACCCGTTCATGGCGATGGTATTCCCTGATGGCAGTGGCCTCATTCAGCAGGATAATGCACCCTGCCACACATTGTTTAGGAATGGTTTGAGGAACATGATGAAGAGTTCAAGGTGTTGCCCTGGCCTCCAATTCCCCAGATCTCAATCCGATTGAGCATCTGTGGAATGTGCTGGACCAACAAGTTTGATCCACGGTGGCTTCACCTCGCAACTCGTAATGTCTTTGTGCCAGATACCACAGGACACCTTCAGGGGTCTTGTAGAGTCCATGTTTCGGTGGGTCAGTGCTGTTTTGGCGGCACGCGCAGGACCAACATCATATTAGGCAGGTGGTCATAATGTTTTGGCTCATCAGTGTACAGTATATGATGATGATATTCAGTGATTTATGGTAGAACCAAAAAATTTATATTTGTTTTTCATGTTATATTTTGTTCGCAACCAACATCTCTAAAACAAAACACACCAATGTTCTTTTGTTCTGACACCTTCTGAATGAAAAGCAGATTATTAGACGATTGTCACAAAGAAAGCTTTTATTTATAAAAATTAGAATGTTGTGTTTTTTTTTTTATAGATGGAGAAGGAGGTGTCAGACTTTATTCAGGACAGCACACTGAAGAAGAAGAAATATAACCCAATGGGCAAGATTGAGAGAAGCATACTGTGAGTTCAACAACATCCTTTATGAATCTCCTGTTTTAACAGGGAAATGACACTATTTTTAAGAACATTTCTGAACCCAAATGCAATGTGAAGCAGGACTTCAACTATAAGTATATGCAAAAGAATATACTTGGAAATGTTTTGGTTTGTCGAGTACAATTTTCAGTTCTATCCCGGTTGCATATGCAGAGATCGTTCGTAGTTTAACTTTCTGAAGAGTGTAAACATTGTAATTTCTCAGGCATGATGTGGCCGAGGTGGCTGGACTGACGTCTTTTTCCTTTGGTGAGGATGAAGAGAGCAGATATGTCATGCTGTTCAAAAAGGTAAGCAGCTACAATAGAGCACTTCCTGTCAGAAGGATTTTTGCATTAAGCATACTGTACTGTATACTGTTTAAGACAGATTTTCAGTCTCTCTTGCCTCAATATTATTGCTGTACTATTGTTTAGCTCATTTTATTGTGTGTGGCTGTTTATGAAGGAGTTTGCCCCATCAGATGAGGAACTGGAGGCGTATCGTAAAGGTGAGGAGTGGGACCCACAGAAAGCTGAAGAGAGACGCAGACTAAAGGTAAGGCAAGATACGCTTGCTTAGACCAGAGACAGCCCAAAAGTATGTACATATATTTTGGCTGTTTCCCAATTCTTTCCTAAATATATTATCTACTAAGTTGAGTACACTAACCCACAAAAATGAAATGAAATTAAGCATTGATAAAAATGGGGGGAGAAAAATCGCAAACAATTGTACTCACCCAGAGCTTACATAGAAACCAATACTGACAGCATTAGGGTTATGCACATATATAAGCTCTTGAGTTTATATAAAAATCAAATTTTTGGGGGTGAAATTTGGCATTTTTTTCTAAAAGGCGCTCTGCCTGTGTTCAGAAATTTAAAGGCTTAGTTCACCCAAAAATGAAAATTCTGTTATAATTTACTCACCCTCATGCCATACCAGGTGTGTATGACTTTCCTTTATAATCAGAAGACATCTGAATAAAAATAGATAAATATCTTAGCTCAGTACAGTAGTGGCCAAAAATATTGGCACCCTTGGTAAATATGAGCAAAGAAGGCTGTGAAAAAAAAAAAAAAAAAAGCATTTTGATCTTTCATTCAAATAATTAACAAAAATCTAACCTTTAATTGAAGTAAAACAATTGAAAGAGGGGAAATATCTCATTATTAAATAAATATTTTTCTCCAAAATACATTGGCAACAATTATTGGCCCCCCTAGAAATTCTTATGAGTAAAATATATCTGAAGTATATTCCCATTTTGTAGTGCACCTGGGTGACTAGGAACATGAAATTGTTCAGCCATGACTTCCTGTTTCACAGGGGTATAAATATGAGGTAACACACAGGCCAAATTCCCTTAATCATCAATCACAGTGGGTTAGACTAAAGAATATAGTTCTGATGTGCGTCAAAAGGTTGTTGAGCTTCAAAAAATGGGAAGTGGCTATAAGAAAATAGCCAAAGCATTAAAAGTGCCCATTTCCACCATCAGGGCAATAATTAATAAGTTCCAATCAACTGGAGATCTTAAGAGATCTTAAGGCCTGGAAAAGGACGTGTGTCTGTATTATCTCCACGCACAGTAAGGAGGATGGTTCAAGTGGCCAAAGAATCTCCAAGGATCACAGCTGGAGAATTGCAGAAATTAGTTGGGTCTTGGGGTCAGAAAGTCTAAAAAATATCAGACATCATCTACATCACCACAAGTTGTTTGGGAGGGTTTCAAGAAAAAAGCCTCTGCTGTCATCCAACAATAAACTCAAGCGTCTTCAGTTTGCCAGACACTACTGTAACTTCAAATGCGACCGGGATCTATGGTCAGATAAAACAAACAAAAAAAAAAAAAAGAGCTTTTTGGCAGCAAACACCAGAGATGGGTTTGGCGCACACAGAGATGAAATACCCAATGCCCACGGTTAAATGTGGTGCTGGATCTTTAGTTTTGTTGGGCTGTTTTTCTGCCAGAGGTCCTGGACGTCTTGTTCGGATACATGGCATCACAGACTCTATCAAATACCAACAGATAAAAAATCAAAACCTGGCTGCCTCTATCAGAAAGCTTACAATGGGCCCTGGTTGGATCTTCCAGCAGGACAATTATCCAAGACACACATCAAAATCAACACAAATAGGTTCATTGACCACAAAATGGCCATCCCAGTCCCCTGACCTGAACCCCATAGAAAATTTGTGGGGTGAACTGAAGAGTCCACCAACATGGACCTCTGAATTTGTAGAGATTCTGTATGGAGGAATGGTCTCAGATCCCTTGCCAGGTGTTCTCCAACCTTATTAGGCATTATAGGAGAAGACTCTTATCTTGCTGCTATCTTGGCAAAGGGAGGTTGCAAAAAGTATTGAATAAAAGGGTGCCAATAATTATGGCCAATGCGTTTTGGAGAAAAATATTTAATAATGAGATATTTCCCATTTCAGTTGTTTTACTTCAATTAAAGGTTAGATTTTTGAGATTTTTTTTAATGAAAGATCAAAAGGATAAACAATGCAGATTTTTTTTTCACAGCCTTCTTTGTTCATATTTACCAAGGGTGCCAATATTTTGGCCACAGCTGTAGGTCCTTAAAATGCAAGTGGATGGTGATACAATCTTTGAAGCTACAAAAAGAACAGACAGTCAGCATAAACTTCATCCATACGACTCCTATTAAATTTATGTCTTCTAAAGTACTTAAAGCGATCGTTTCGCTTTAGAAGGCATTATATTCACCACTGGAGTCTTATGGATGACAATTATGCAGACTGTCTGTGATTTTTGGAGCTTCAAAGGTGTGATCACCATCCACTTACATTTTAAGGACCTGTTGATATATTCTGTTTTTCTTCAAATGTGTTCTGCTGAAGAAAGTCAAACACATATGGGAATCGGCATTTTTGGGTATCCCTTTAATGCACATACGTACCGCTTTGCGTTTTCTTTTCACCATAAAATCTGATCCTTGTCCGTTGTTATGTATGACTCTAACAAGAACCATATATCAGTTGAGTAGAATTAAATGAGAATCAAAATATTACAAGTATTGTATTATTATTTGTTGAAAGCACACACCAAAGATGCCATGATATCTCCTTCTCCCATTCCCATCCAACACCTCCATGACACGCATCCACAGTGTCCCCCAGTGGATTCAATAGTAACTGCTAGATGTGGGGACAGATTTAGAGGACAAGTACAGTGTAATTAAGCGTTGCAATGCGCAAGCAGGCAAATGCGCAAAGGAAAATCTATTTTTGATGTTTGAGTAGTGTTTTTAAATAGTCGACTAGCTGGTGCAGAACGAGTACTCGATTAATCGATTACTCGTACACATCCCTACTATCAACTACAGTACTGTTCAAAAGTTTTAGGCACTGGTGAAAAATGTTGCATAGTTAGAATATCTTCAAAAATAATGCCATAAATAGTTTTCATTTATCAATTAATGTCATGCAAATTTCAGTACACATAAAAAAGCTAAATCAATATTTGGTGTGGCCACCTTTGCCTTCAAAACAGCACCAATCCTCCTAGGTACACCTGGACACATTTTATCTTGGGTGTTGGCAGATAGGATGTTTCAAGCTTCTTGGAGAATTTGCCACAGTTCTTCTATCTCTTTATTTAATCCCAGACTGACTCTATGTTCAGTGGGGGGTTTTATGGGGGCCATGACATCTGTTGTAGGGCTCCCTGTTCTTCTATTCTAATCTATTCCATTTACAAAATTAATGTTTGCGATTCTAAAATGTATATTTCCTATTGACACTAAAGCTGAAGATGTACTTAGCTATCTTAAGATAAATGTTTTTGTGAAACATCTTATGTGACTAAGACCTTTGCACAGAACTGTATCTGCACTAAATTGGGTGCGAGATTAGTGAAACTAGTATGCCAAAGTTACCTGAATAGTATGATAATTCTGTTGAATTTTGAAAGTGTGCATGTTTTTGGCTAACATCTACTTTCCCATCATCAGTAAAGTACATACTTTTAGTACATGCTAGAAGCATGCAAATTGGTATACAGCAACTGTAATGCTTCAGAAATGTGACAACATGCAATAGTTAGTGCTTAGGCAGTAAACGCAGATCTATGCAAACTCGTATCAATGTTGTGGTGAAAAGACAGAAGAATATTAAAGTCGTTTCATAATCTTGGAGAGCTGTGTTTTGGAATAATATTTCTATTTGTGTTGTATATCGTTAATTGTATTACTTTGAACATAAAAGTTAAGTAGGCTAATTGGTCTTGTTGTGTTTTCCTCTGTACCCGCTGCAGGAACAGGCTGCATTAGAGATGGAAGCAGACAGTCACACTCAGAAGAGACCGGCCTCACCCAATTCAAACTACAGAGACAAATACAGCCATCTGATTGGCACATCTGCTGCTAAAGATGCCGCCCATACACTTCAAGCCAACCAGGCATACGGCTGTGGTATGTATGCAACTAATTTAAAGAAACTGGACGCTCAGTAAAACAGTAAAAATGTTTTGCACATAACCTTTAAAAAAAAAATGCAAAACTGAAAGTTTTAATCACCCAGATCTGTGTTCTCTGAAAAATAAATGATTAAACTGATGAAGTCCCATTTAATGAGAAAGGCCATTCTGCATTTTTACAATCCTCACAGACTAAATTTAAACCATCATATGGACTACAGCAGTGGTTCCACATATGCTTTGATGCAGTCAAAGATATAAAAACTCATGATACCAGTAAGAGAGTATGTCAGCGTCCTCGTCTAACTCAAAGTAATAGGCAAAATTTCAAAATAAACGTAAAAACAAAAAACTTTCCAAAGACCTTGACACCATGACAACTGTTGCAAAACTTCATTAAATGTCGCTCTACCAACCAGAGCATCTTTGCACAACTGCATGAAGATGAAGCACACCAAGCGCTTGTGAGCTTCTTTTTCTTGGATCTTAAAAATGCAGGGAATTTCTGCAACTTCATAAACAAGCACTACAAAACCTCTTAAAACTGCATACATGTTAACGCTTTATAATGAGACCATCGAACAGCTGCAGGGCTCTGCGTCGATAATGACCAAAATTATATACCTGTAGATATTTGTCAACCGCTAGAAATTTAAGTATAGTTTTTATCGTGTTTAAGCAAAATCCGGCACATGGTGTTCTGCGTTCTGAAAAATATTATATTATTATCATATTATTTTTTTTTATCAGTCGTTATACTTTTGCATTATTTTTGCATATTTCACAGCCTTGGATGATAGCGCTCGCTCTCTCTCATGAACGGTCAACAAGCCCCGGTTCCCTTAGTTACTGTTGCTGACAACTAAGAATGCTTTTGAAATGTTTTGTGATGTGAAGCAGAAAAATAGCAGCAACAGCAATGTAACACACCAACATTCACTAAATACATTTATTAATATAATAAACCACAATAAAGAATTCTTCCACTAAGTATACCCTGGTAGCACATGTATATCACCCAGACGTCTATTTGATTTGTGTGTTTACATCTGGAAGATGTATTTTTAGGTTGTTTGCTCATCTGCAAAATGTCTATAAAATATTCAGTACTATGCAAAAGTCTTAGGCACATAAGATGTTTCACAAAAGCATTTGTCTTAAGATGGTTATTTATATCTTCAGCTTTAGTGTGTCAATAGGAAATATAAATGTTAGACTCCCAAACATTATTTTGCAAATGGAAAAGATTAGAATAGAAGAACAGGGAGCCCTGCAACTGATGTCATGGCCCCCACAAAGCCCCCACTGAACATCGTATCAGTCTGGGATTACATAAAGAGACAGAAGCAATTGAGACAGCCGAAATAGATAGAAGAACTGTGGCGAATTCTCCAAAAAGCTTGGAACATCCTATCTGCCAACAACCAAGAAAAACTGTGTCCAGGTGTACCTAGGAGAATTGGTGCTGTTTTAAAGGCAAAGTTGGTTACATCAAATATTGATTTAGCTTTTTTTCTATGTTTACTGGACTTTGTATGACATTAAGTGATAAATGAAAACTATTTATGTCATTATTTTTTAAGACATCCTCACTATGCAACATTTTTCACAAGTGCCTAAAACTTTTGCATAGCACTGTATGTCAAAAAGTATTGAAGATGTTTATGATTTAGAATGTTTATAAATCTGATCTTTTTAAGATGTTTAGCAGATGTTAATTAGATTGTGATGCTTTCCAGATGCAGAGATCTAAAACAGATAGGCTGTAGTTTATTATTGCAGTGTACACCTGTAGGCTGTGTACAATTGCATTCTATAAACAGAATCTGGCGAACTAATATAAACATCGATTAACGGCTTCGAATGTGATTCACTTAATAAGATTTAAGACCCAGAACTGTTTTAAAACCATTCATTTTTAGTTTAATTTTTTAATGGTGTGCCATTCAAAATGCAAAGTGAACATGAAACTGCATTCCCAACCCATTTTCCCCCATAACGTGACATACAGTATTTCAAAATGAAAAATATGTTGGGACTTGATTTTATCTATCAAAAAAAAAAAAAATTACATAGTGAAAAGTGGTCGTTACATACTAGGATGGAGCCAAACCTGAATGTGAAACTGCTGAAACCATGCCTAAATTGCCATTGGTTATTTTCAATGAGGACAAAGTGACACAACAAATTGTAACATTTTACAAACATTTTTTCTTTTGAATAATGTGCAGTGATGGATCATACACAACAAAACCAGGAATGTGTATTGAGAAAGTAGATGGGGTTGATTTTTATCTTGCTGCTTCTCTTTTTCCTACAGTCCCTGTGGCCAATAAGAGGGACACTCGCTCCATCGAGGAAGCTATGAATGAGATCAGAGCCAAAAAACGTCTGAAGAAAGGCGAGGAGGAAGGAGCTGGCAGCGGCACCTGTTAGTAAAAAAAAACAAAAACATAAGATGTTCTGCACAAAAGAAGTGTGATTGGACAGTATTTTACTCCTATAACAATATTTTACATGAACAATCTTACCTATGAGATTTGAAGGTGAATTGTCATGCACATAACTGAAGTCCAGAACTGCCACTGTATAAGTGCACTGATCAACAAGGCTTTAAACTCTATAACTATGGCTTAACCATCCAGAACAATGTGTTTTAGAGATCGTGATTAGAATAGGCAGAAACATTTGGTGTTTAATTGTAGGAATTCATTTGGCACAGTGATCTCTAACAGCTGTTTCAAATAAGTTCTTCATTTAAAGTTTTAGCGTTTGGTTTCAACATTGTTTTGCAATTCCATTGTATTTAAAACCGTCATGATATTTATTGCTTTGACGTAAGTGGTAGGTATGATGTCTGAGTCCATTGCCATTTTAATCATCTTGTCATATATATTTTAAATCATGAGACGGTTTGTCATTTAACTAGCAGTTGTTTCTTGTAACTGTTTGATTGCTTTAATGTTTTAAATAAATTTAGTTGAGGGTGAGTTCTAGTGTTATGTTTGTCTTTTATGTGCAGGTGTATCAGATCTGCCGCCTGTTTTATGGAGTTCTGAGCATCCGTATCTTACCTGTATCCAACACGTTTTTGTGCATTGCACTAGCTAATTTGGGTCGTAAACCATTATGCCCATGTTTATACAGACTGGACAGATCAAATCTGATGTTGATCATGTTTTTTTTTTTGTAATTAATTTTTTTTAATTTATTCTACATTAAATAAAGAATATATATACATGGAATCAACATTTAAACCCCACAACCACCCCTCCCAATCCCCAACCCCGCCCTGACCCCCAACATACATCTCTGTGGTCACATATGAGTATATACACAAAAAAAAGCTAACAAAAAAAATAAATATATATATATATATATATATTAGTAGTCACACACATTTATACCTCTACCTCTCTCTCTCCACCCCCCGCACCCGAGAGCCATCCTAAAACTCCAAATATTTACCCCATTTCCCAACAAATTAAAGTTACCCATTTTTCCAAATGACACCTCTTCAAAAGCTGCCACCCTCCCCATCTCTGTGCACCACTCCCGAAATGGGGGCACCCCAGCCGACCTCCGACCGCTCAAATTAATCTGCCTGGCGATCATCACACTGGTCAGAACCCAATTCTCTATGTGTCTATTCCCCACATCGATGACCGCCCCTTCGCCCAAAACACAGAGTCTGGGGCAAAACGAAACCCGAGTGCCCAACACGTCAACCAAAACTCCTAAATCACAACACACCACCAAAAAACATGGGCCGTGTCTCCATCCTCCGATTGGCATCGCCAGCATGTGGGTGTGTCTTTAAGACCAAACCTATACAATTTGGAGGGGGTCAAATAAAATCTATGTAAAATCTTGAATTGCATAAAATGAATCCTTGCATCTCTAGATGCAGACTTGATGTTTTTTAGAATCCTAGCCCACACTCCCTCCTCCAATACCAAGTTTAAATCTTTCTCCCATAATCTCTTGATAGAAGTTAAAGCTCTGTCCCCCAGACTCTGAATTAGCAGGGAGTAATATACTGATAACTCATGCCCTTTTGCAAAAGCAGTAATCACCATTCCCAGATTATCTGCCACTTTAGGGAGGTGTATGCTACTCCCAAAAATAGTACAGAGCTGGTGGTTCAGCTGTAAATACCCATAAAACTGAGATCTGGGAATCCCAAAATGTTGAACCACATTTTCAAAAGATCTCAACACTCCACTCTCATATAGGTCACCGAGTGTAGTAACCCCCCCTCACAATCCACTCTGACCAGCAGAAAGAGGACGTATTAATACATAATTTTGGATTCTGCCATATGCTCCAGGTTAATATTTAAATAAATGTAAGAATTAAACACTCTGGACACTTTTGTCCATACCGAGTGCAAATACGAGGTAACGGGGTGTAACTTAACTTCTCCAATTAGTTTGATAGAAAGGCTTTGCGATGGCGAAACAGGGGCAAGAACTTCCTGTTCAATACAAAACCAGGGAGGGGCTCTCTCAGGTGGAAGAGACCAATGAGCCAAATGTCTGAGACTGAATGCATAATAATAAAACAAAATCTTGGGTAGGCCTAGCCCACCTTTGTCAGTTGGCCTGTGTAACTTATTGAAATATAATTTGGGATGTTTACCATTCCAAATTAAGGACTTTGCTATGCTATCAAATTGCTTGAAATAAGAGAGGGAGACATCTACAGGGAGAGACTGTATCAGGTATTGAATACAATTCATTTTAATAACATTAACCTTCCCAATCATAGATAAATGTAATGAAGCCCACCTGCCCAGATCACTCGAAAACCTTTTTATTAAAGGATCCAAATTAACTCTTAACTCTAAGAAAAGAAATAACCTTCCTTCTTTTTATGGGGTGCCCCAACCCATTCACATTCCACGTGGAGAGAGACAATCTGCTCAAATTAACATCTGACATTTTGACATGAGAAAAAATGTATTGTGTGTAAAAAATACAATTATAAAGACCACATTCCAACATTGGTGCAACAATCAACCCCCAAACATCCCCCAGAACAAAAAAAAAAAACAGAAAAAGGAAAAACGTGCGCATTAACCCCTCGCACGACGGCGCCAACCATCGTCCATCCCTCTAAACTCACACAGTCCATGTACGCCTACGAGAGTCCCCGTGACAACTTTGCAGATGGATTGCTCAAGTCTGGTGCTTCTATACAAATTTGGTGAGACAGAATTACACAACAGAAAATAATCTATAAAACAAGCTCCAGCCAATAGGCGGAATAAGCACAAAGAATGTGTAGATTCATCCACATAATTAACCCGAAGGTGTCTTCCTCCACATAATAAGCTCAGCCACTAGCGGAACCAGCACAAAAAAACAAAAAAAAGTACAGTTTCCTCGGGCAGTCGAACAAATGTTCAGTGAGTCAGCCCATTCAGCTGTTACATAAGTGGAACAAATGCTCTTATCACTCCAGTGTTTGCAATAAATATTCCACAAAACAAACTCCATCCAATAGGAGGCATAAGTACAAAGAATGTGCAGATTCATCCACAAACTGTCCCGAAGTAGTGTTATTCCACAAAACAAACTCCAGCCGCTAGGTGGAAACAACACAAAAAGAAACACATAAGGCACTCAGTTTCCTCGGACAGTCAAGTCATTGTTCAGTGAGTCAGGTCCACTCGGCTGCATCGAGAGCATCACACAATGACTTACTCATTCCATTGATTTTATAAAGGACATTGCTTGCTGTGGGCATGTAAATATTTTGCGGCCATCCTTAGATTCTATTCTCAACTTAGCCAGGAACATCAGTGCAAAAGGGACCTTCCATTGATGTAAGAGTTTCTTGCATTCCTTGAATCGATCATGTTTCTCTCTTGTCGAATTCGCAAAGTCTGGGAACAAGAAAATGCTGTGGTTCTTCCAATAAAGCCTTCCTTTCCTCCTCGCCTCACGTAACACAAGATCTTTATCGGATGATCTCAGAAATTTGGCCAGAATTGATTGGGACCTGTCTCCCTCCATGGATCTCCGAGCCAGGACTCTGTGAGCTTCCTCAATTTCCTGCTTATGGCCTGTTATGTCGAGCAGTATCAGGAAGAGCTTGTCTAAGAATTTCACCATATCTCTGCCTTCTTCATCTTCAGGAATTCCAACAATTCGGACGTTGTTTCACCGGTTACGATTCTCAAGGTCTTCCAACTTTTCCCAAACGCGCTCCAAGTCCATCTTGGTCGCTAGTGGGTTAGCAGCTAATTCTCTCTCTGAAGACTCCAGATAATCAATCTTGAAGTCCTGGGTATCTTGTCTCTTAACTGGTTAATTGTTTATCCTTTTATTTTGTTCACAAAACTGTTGGAAGACTATTTGGGCAAACATAAATGAAAATTGTTAAATGTCATACACCGATCAGCCATAAGATTAAAACCACCTGCCTGATATCATGTAGGTCCCCCTCGTGCCGCCAAAACAGCTCTGACCCATCGAGTCATGGACTCCACAAGACCTCTGAAGGTGTCCTGTGGTATCTGGCACCAAGACGTTAGCAGCGGATCCTTTAAGTCCTGTAAGTTGCAAGGTGGGTCCTCCAGGGACTTCTTGGTCCAGCACATCCCATAGATGCTCAGTCGGATTGAGATCTGGGGAATTTGGAGGCCAAGTCAAAACCTTGAACTCTTTGTTATGTTCCTCAAACCATTCCTGGACAATTTTTGCAGTGTGAAAGGGCACATTATTATGCTGAAAGAGGCCACTGCCATCAGGGTACCGTTGCCATGAAGGGGTGTACATGGTCTGCAACAATCTTTAGGTAGGTGGTATGTGTCAAAGTAACATCCACATGAATGCAAGGACCCAAGGTTTCCCAGCAGAACATTCCCCAGAGCATCACACCCGGCCGTCCACATGATCTAAAAGAAAACATGATTCATCAGACCAGGCCATCTTCTTCCATTGCTTCATGGTCCAGTTCTGACGCTCACGTGCCCATTGTAGGTGCTTTCGGCAGTGGACAGGGGTCAGCATGGGCACTCTGGCTGGTCTGAGCAAGCTGTGATGCGCTGTGTGTTCTAACACCTTTCAATCATGGCCAGCATTATGTTTTTCATCAATTTGTGCTACAGTAGCTCTTCTGTGGGATCAGACCAGACGGGCTAGCCTTCGCTCCCCACATGACCCTGTCACCGGTTCACCGGTTGTCCTTCTTTGGACCACTTTTGGTAGGTACTAACCACTGCATACACCCCACAAGACCTGCCATTTTGGAGATGCTCCGACCCAGTCGTCTAGCCATCACAATTTGGCCCTTGTCAAAGTCGCTCAGATCCTTATGCTTGACCATTTTTCCTGCTTCCAACACATGAGATTCAAGAATTGACTGTTCACTTGCTGCCTAATATATCCCACCCCTTGACAGGTGCCATTGTAACAAGATAATAAATGGTATTCACTTCACCTGTCAGTGGTTTTAATGTTGTGGCTGATCAGTGTAGAATTGCATTGTCTGTTCCAAACCTTTTTGTCTGCTGAACCTCTATTAAACTATTGTTCTTTCAATAAATATAACAAATAAAAAATGTAATGAGTACTTTTTGTGAATAACATCAGAATAAAGTGTCATTTTGATTATGGGAGACTAAGGGAAGTTGTCACAATTGCCATGTCTCAGTAACTACAATGCTTTGAGTCAAAAGTTCACGTGTGTTTTCTCTAGCAGTGGTTTTGTATGTTGGTTTCATACAACTAGTTCAGATTTTTTACACTCTTATTTATTTGGTGAATTCCTCCTCCAAAGTACAATTACAATTACATAATATTTTTGCTATAGTTGTTGGGTAAACAAATGAACTCAATAAAACCACGCTGGCTTACAGTGCATCCGGAAAGTATTCACAGCGCTTCACTTTTTCCACATTTTATGTTACAGCCTTATTCCAAAATGGATTAAATTTATTATTTTCCTCAAAATTCTACAAACAATACCCCATAATGACAACGTGAAAGAAGTTTGTTTGAAATCTTTGCAAATTTATTAAAAATAAAAAATGAAAAAAATCACATGTACATAAGTATTCACAGCCTTTGCCATGACACTGAAAATTGAGCTCAGGTGCATCCTGTTTCCACTGATCATCCTTGAGATGTTTCTACAACTTGATTGGAGTCCACCTGTGGTAAATCAGTTGATTGGACATGATTTGGAAAGGCACACACCTGTCTATATAAGTTCCCACAGTCACCAGTACATGTCAGAGCACAAACCAAACCATGAAGCCCAAGGAATTGTCTGTAGACCTCCGAGACAGGATTGTATCGAGGCACAGATCTGGGGAAGGGTACAGAAACATTTCTGCAGCATTGAAGGTCCCAATGAGCACAGTGGCCTCCATCATCCGTAAATGGAAGAAGTTTGGAACCACCAGGACTCTTCCTAGAGCTGGCCGCCTGGCCAAACTGAGCGATCAGGGGAGAAGGGCCTTAGTCAGGGAGGTGACCAAGAACCCGATGGTCACTCTGACAGAGCTCCAGCATTTCTCTGTGGCGTGAGGAGAAACTTCCAGAAGAACAACCATCTCTGCAGCACTCCACCAATCAGGCCTATATGGTAGAGTGGCCTGACGGAAGCCACTCCTCAGTAAAAGGCACATGACAGCCCGCCTGGAGTTTGCCAAAAGGCACCTGAAGGACTCTCAGACCATGAGAAACAAAGATTGAACTCTTTGGCTTGAATGGCAAGCGTCATGTCTGGAGGAAACCAGGCACCGCTCATCACCTGGCCAATACCATCCCTACAGAGAAGCATGGTGGTGGCAGCATCATGCTGTGGGGATGTTTTTCAGCGGCAGGAACTGGGAGACTAGTCAGGATCGAGGGAAAGATGAATGCAGCAATGTACAGAGACATCCTTGATGAAAACCTGCTCCAGAGTGCTCTGGACCTCAGACTGGGACGAAGGTTCATCTTCCAACCGGACAATGACCCTAAGCACACAGCTAAGATAACAAAGGAGTGGCTACGGGACAACTCTGTGAATGTCCATGAGTGGTCCAGCCAGAGCCCAGACTTGAACCAGATTGAACATCTCTGGAGAGATCAGAAAATGGCAGTGCACCGACACTCCCCATCCAACCTGATGGAGCTTGAGAGGTCCTGCAAAGAAGAATGGGAGAAACTGCCCAAAAATAGGTGTGCCAAGCTTGTAGCATCATACTAAAGACTTGAGGTTGTAATTGGTGCCAAAGGTGCTTCAACAAAGTATTGAGCAAAGGCTGTGAATACTTATGTACATGTGAGTTGTTTTTTTTTATTTTATTTTTTTATTTTATTTATTTTTTTTATAAATTTGCAAAGATTTCAAACAAACTTCTTTCACGTATTGTTTGTAGAATTTTGAGGAAAATAATGAATTTAATCCATTTTGGAATAAGGCTATAACATAACAAAATGTGGAAAAAGTAAAGCGCTGTGAATACTTTCCGGATGCACTGTTCATTCGGGCAAAAGTCAACTACATAATTAAGGTAGATTTTAACTGAATGGTTGACCTGTGTTCTCTGGAAAAGTGTCTTTTAATTTTTGTAAATGTCTGGCTCGGGCAAGTTGTAACTGTAATTTTCTTTTTTCTTTTTTTTTTTTTTTGGTGCCAAAAATTCATATTGGTTTTAGTTTTTTTTTTTTTTTTTTTTTTTTTTTTATTTGATGAAAAGCCATTAACAGACATTGGGTATTGGGGAATGTTGTTACAAAGGTGTAAATGTTTAATAATTTTTTTTTTTTTTTTTTTTTTTAGCCAAGATTACAAGGTTTGTGTCTATGAAGAAATTGACTTTCAAAGATAACCTACCCTGAGAAATATGTATGCACTGGGGTAAACAGTATGGCAAATTTCCCTTGTCTCAGTTATTTATTATTAATCATTCCTTTAGTTATTTAAAACAAATATATATTAATTGCATTTTTATTTATTAATTTATTTACGTTTACATTTTTTCTTATTTAATTTGTCCATCAACCCCCTGCAATTCCACCATAAACCGCTAGGTGGTTCGCGGACCCCCGTTAGAGCGGCGCTCTCGCGATAATCCGATGTCTTGTACTTCCTGTTGGCTTTGCAGAATCGTAAACAAACAGGTGATCAGGAAGGGTCAAAACAGACGAGCAACCGATATAGATCGATGAGTGGTTGAGAGAAGGAACTTTGTGGAAAATAATCACCGTGTTACAGCTACCACATTTGAATTAAAGCGACGACGTGAGTGGGAGACTCTAGTTGTCAGCTGAGAAATAAGAGTGATCAGCACCCGCGTGTACAGTGAGTAAAACATACAATCCTATCCCTGACAATGACACCTCGACATTATGACAAAATGGCGTTTATTAGTACTTTTCTTATCTAATTATATATTTCGGTAAAACTGTCGCTTTTGAACAGTTGTGAACGGGAAGTTACTGACTTAAAGTCAAACCCATTAATGTCGGGACAATTGTCTATATTTTCGTTGAGTCGCGACTTTTTGCGGTTTTTATTAGCCTTTAAGTTGTAATTGTGAATGCTGACTAAAGTTTCTGTCCTGTTGATTAAAATAGCGATAAAGCTTTCTAGAAAATACACTTGTTTAGCTGGTTAGAAATACATATAAACTCAGCAAAAAAAGTAACGTCCTCTTACTTTAATCTGCTTTTATTTCAGCAAATTTAACGTGTAAATATTTGTATGAACATAAAAAGATTCAACAACTAAGACATAAACTGAACAAGTTTCACAGACATGTGACTAGCAGAAATGGAATAGGGGGGTGGGGGGTAAAAATCAAAAGTAACAGTCAGTATCTGGTGTGGCCACCAGCTGCATTAAGTACTGCAGTGCATCTCCTCCTCATGGACTGCACCAGATTTGTCAGTTCTTGCTGTGAGATGTTACCCCACTCACATTTCAGGGGGGAATGGCCCTAGCCTTCACCCTCCGATCCAACAGGTCCCAGACGTGCTCAATGGGATTGAGATCCGGGCTCTTCGCTGGCCATGGCAGAACACTGACATTCCTGTCTTGCAGGAAATCACGCACAGAACGAGCAGTATGGCTGGTGGCATTGTCATGCTGGAGGGTCATTTCAGAATGAGCCTGCAGGAAGGGTATCACATGATGGAGGAGGATGTGTTCTCTGTAATGCACAGCATTGAGATTGCCTGCAATGACAACAAGCTCAGTCTGATGATGCTGTGACACACCGCCCCAGACCATAACAGACCCTCCACCTCCAAATCGGTCCCGCTCCAGAGTACAGGCCTCGGTGTAATGCTCATTCCTTTGACGATAAACGCGAGTCCGACCATCACCCCTGGTGAGACAAAACCACGACTCATTAGTGAAGAGCACTTTTTGCCAGTCCTGTCTGGTCCAGCGAAGGTGGGTTTGTGCCCATAGGTGACATTGTTTTCCGGTGATGTCTGGTAAGGACCTGCCTTACAACAGGCCTACAAGCCCTCAGTCCAGCATCTCTCAGCCTATTGCAGACAGTCTGAGCACTGATGGAGGGATTGTGCGTTCCTAGTGT
This sequence comes from Myxocyprinus asiaticus, assembly GCF_019703515.2. Taxonomy (NCBI): domain Eukaryota; kingdom Metazoa; phylum Chordata; class Actinopteri; order Cypriniformes; family Catostomidae; genus Myxocyprinus; species Myxocyprinus asiaticus. The sequence goes on from NC_059346.1 coordinate 59,682,807, forward strand.
AACTCGGGCAGTTGTTGTTGCCGCCATCCTGTACCTGTCCCGCAGATGTGATTTTTGGATGTACTGATCCTGTGCAGGTGTTGTTACATGTGGTCTGCCACTGCGAGGATGATCAGCTGTCCTTCCTGTCTCCCTGTAGCGCTGTCTTAGGTGTCTCACAGTACGGACATTGCAATTTATTGCCCTGGCCACATCTGCAGTCCTCATGCACGTTCATGCAGATGAGCAGGGACCATGGGCATCTTTCTTTTGGTGTTTTTCAGAGTCAGTAGAAAGGTCTCTTTAGTGTCCTAAGTTTTTATAACTGTGACCTTAATTGCCTACCGTCTGTAAGCTGTTAGTGTCTTAACGACCGTTCCACAGGTGCATGTTCATTAATTGGTTATGGTTCATTGAACAAACATGGAAAACTTTGTTTAAACCCTTTACAATAAAGATTTGTAGTTACTTGGATTTTTACAAAATTATCTTTAAAATACAGTGTCCTGAAAAAGGGAGGTTTTTTTTTTGCTGAGTTTACGTACAAAGAGTTTCAAATTCACACCTAGTGCATATCCTTTACACACAGTTTTTAAACAAAAGCTAATTTTCTATACATTGAATGTGTTTAATACATTTAATAAAAGGTAATATTAAAACATTTAATAATGCCCATAAAATTAAACAGAAAAGATCAGATACCATTAGAAATGTATTTTTATTCTACTACACTTCACACTTTTCAGTCCTCCTGCTGTGTCCAGGTATAGCCTACTTCCCTAAAGTTAAGACCAAATTTTTTATGACAAACTCTCCTTGAGCTGACGTGTTGTTCATTTCACATTATATTTAGTATGGATAATAGGTGAATATAGACTTCTCCCCTCACTTGTGTTCTTCATTGAATTTTCTGACTTTTTTGTCATTGAAACGCAAGTGCCAGCTTTACAGATAACACGGAGGTTGCACTACAAATATGTAACGGACTGAGTTGAACAATTTCCATGGTCTATTTCATCCATCATATTAGTTAAATATCCCTGATACATAGTTAATTTGATTTTGTCTCGATATAGACAGCATTTTCATTTACAGAAATTGCTTTGCGTAGTAACGCGAGTCTGATGAATCATTTGTTCTATTTAATAATTTGCAGAGTTGGGGAACATACTTTCAAAAGTGTACCTACGTTATTGATGTTTCTGGATGAGAGTTGCAGAGCAAATGTGGTGATCTCTTTTGCGCATACACATACAGCACGCGCGTGCGCGGGCGAGAGAGAGAGAGATAGTAAGTACTTTGAAAGAGTGCACGCAGCCGCTCTCAGCCATAATAATCACATGTAAGGACATATACACATGAAAACTGATGTGCAGTATCAAATATACAGAATGTATGATAGTGCTAACTATAGAGAGCACATCAATATGAAGACTTTGAAATCGTGGCCGGACGCTTTTTTCAGGTCTGAAAAAGAGGACATGTCCGTTAAAACGTTTTTTGGTTTGTTTTTCACTGCATCACAAATGCCATGGACTCGGCTAGACTCAGAAATAATCCCGAGTCCGAGTAGAAATGCATCTGAGACCGTGACAAGTCTAAGTCCATTAAAATTGGACTCGGACTCGAGTCCGAACTCGAATACATCAACTCTACTGCACTCCATCAAAAAACAATTTTAAACCATATATGCTTATTATTTTATTAACTATTTTTATTAAAGGAATAGTTAATCTTCATGCCATCCCAGGTGTGTATGACTTTCTTTCTTCTGCAGAACACAAACTGAGATTTTTAGAAGAATATCTTAGCTCTGTAGGTCCATACAATGCAAGTGAATGGTGACCAAAAACTCCAAATAGCACATAAAGGCAGCATAAAAGTAATCCATATGACTCCAGTGGTTAAATCCATGTCTTCAGATGCGATCTAATAGATTTTGGGTGAGAAAAGACCAAAATATAACTTCACTTGCATTGTATGGACCTACAGATCTGAGATATTCTTCTAAAAATCTCTGTTTGTGTTCTGCAGAAGACCGAAAATCATACACATCTGGGATGACAAGAGGGTGAGTAAATGATGAGAGAATTTTAATTTCTAGGTGAACTATTCTTTTAACTGTTATGTGTGTAGTTTATACAACACTAGAGTATGGAAAAGAAAGCATGCAGTTTTTAAGATCTTATAGTTATTGAAAGACTACATGGAATACTTAAAATTAATTTGTCACACTGCAGGACCATTATGAACTAGTAAAGGGAACGAAGTGATTAAAAATGGTGACAAACTTTAAAGATGTACAGTTACACAACCTAAGACAAATGATACAGTATATGTAGTTTTACACTTTAACGACTTTGAAAGACTTCAGAAGTTATGATGACATTTCCGGTAAGGGAACATAGTGAGCAATGATGCTCCATGGTTTTTACGGTGCATTCTGGGAATTTTTAGGGAGCAAACGTTTCAGTGCACTGGCTGCAACAATTTTGTGATTGAGACAGCCCTATAAATGACCGTCTCACTGATCAGTGCCCTGACTACTGAACTAGGGAGCTGATTGAGACGCACCCTCAGTGTTTTACCAATTGTTCCTGATAGTGGTTAACTGACAGAGCTCATGGTAGGTCAGTATTCACAGTCTAGTCTTTACAGTAGCAGAATTGTAGCTGGAAAATGTCATGCCTCATTTTTTGTTGTTTCCTGAGAAATCTTCCTTCAAAACAACACTGACTTGTCAATTGAGAAGCATTGTGCCTTGCTGGTTGGTCTTATACAGGCTGTTCCCTAGGCTCGAGTTAAGCCTAGTCCTAAATTAGTTAGAAGTGTCAGCAGTACAGAATCTATTTTGGTTGACCTATTCTGTTCTGTGGTCTTCATTTGAACCACCCTGAGTATTTTAGTTTTAAAACATGTTGGATGACTTATAGACACACTATGAGGGCACTGGCATGTCTTTATCTATTGGTCTTTTTCCTTCAATCTAAATGAATGCTGCTTGTGTAGTTCTGCAGCCTTGCCTACTGATGACACATTAGATGGTGTGTTTATGATGTTTATGGTTCTGCAATGATGAAGATAAAGTGTGAACTGAATAAAAGAGCAGTTTCCTCCCAGAGAGTCTTAAAATATGGTGGATATCCCTGAAGGAGTAGAATCATTCCTTGTTGTTGGTTTCACTTCCGTGAAAGTTGATGACTCATCTAAACAGCAGGTTCCTTGCCATTTATTAACACTTTAAATCCCTGAATGTACTCGCTTTTTACAGTTATGGATAATTATTTCTTGGAAAGATGAGCAGGGTGGAATGTTTGGAATGGCACTTAATACAAATGCATCGGCTCCCTTTTTAGTGAATGACTTAATCTCCAGTGTGCTGGCTTTCTGGACTGGGCTCAAAACAGTTTGAAATGCACCTAATTTTCATCATAACTCAATATAATGCCTCTGAAAGCACAATTTTTCAGCTTTTGGATGAACCCATTAATTTTCAATGTGATAATGCACAGTAAATATAGGATTTATGAGGACAAAATGTGCTTACGTACACATTAGTGTACATTGTGTTTAACAGCGTGGCGTTTCGTTATAAATTGCTCAAATTTAAAAATGGCATATCGGATTAAACCAGAGACTCTAATCTTTTGACTCAAACAGATTTCAGTGTAAAAACGTAATTAGGTTTCTTACCAGATGTAGTTTTGTTGGCGTTTCTCCCAAGACAAACTCTGCGGTGATCGGCGCCATGTTGTTTTGTCACATGACTCCGTACGTCAAAAAGTTAACCCTTTACTGACAGCCCAGAGTCTTCTGAACTGTGATCAGTCGCTTTAAATGAACTGAAATTATGCATGATGTAACACTGGTAATCCTGTAATCATGTAAATCCCTGATTTTATGGTATAGTATAGTTTTGTGGCTATACTTTTGAAACATTGTGCATTTTAAAGTTTATAGACTAGTCCCTTTTGCTTCCATTGCAAGTGCCTTACTGTAACTGTGATTTTAGCTTCTCTTTTTTTTTTTTTTTTTTTTTTAAATATACAAGGGATCAAAGGAATCACAATTATTGTTGTGAGCATTATGCCACAAATGCTGTGAATTGAGCTTAACCTGTAAAACCTGGAATATTCCTGTAGTGAAATAGTTATAGACAAAGAGTGTTTTTATTAGGTTTTCAGCCTTTACAGACTAATAAAAAGCTAGATTTTCACTTTAAAATAACCTTCATTAAAAGCTTTATTACGGTACATTATAGTGCTTAAAAGATCATTTTAATGTTTTATACTATATCTTCTTTATGGATCCCCTGGTAGGAAACCCAGAATTTATCAGAAAGAACTCGCATTGTTTTTTTTCTGTTATAGGCCTAGATGTGTTCATTTTATTTTTTAACTACTAGCTCAGTGAAAAGTTGTTTTAAGAAGTCCCTTTAACCCTGTAACTGTCATACTGAAAGCTTTTGTCATCGATGATTACATTTTTAAAAACATTTAATTCTAAACCTGTGTGCAGGTCTTCATCGCCCATCATCAGGGCCCAGTCTAATTCAGGATGTGGTATGTGGGGACCTGGCTGGGCGTTTTGGGCCTTGTCTTATGCTGCATTCTGGCGCCTTCTCCTGGACAGGCATATATCTATGCTGTGAGTAACTGTTTTCTGAATTTTAAAGATAGCTTTGTGTTAAAAAAAAGACCTTCTGCCTCATCTGTGTTCGTGTACGTGCAAATATTGACATTTTGACATTTTTGACAGTACAGTAACATTAATGTTCCTTGCTGGTGGCATGATCTTCTAAACTGCACCTAAACAGCTCATTTAAACAGTTGACTGATATTCCCATTTATTGCCACCATTGCTCTGTTCTGGGCTGATTTTAAGTCCCAGAACATCTCTGATGGATCATTGAGCACATTTAAGGACAGTACATTTCAGCTAAATTTTAAAGGAAAGGAACTTTTTTTGCATGTCTTTAAAGTAATAATAATAATTAAAAAAAACTTTCAGTCTTAACTTTTCTTGATTCAGACTTCGTTTAAAGAATCAAAACTGAACCAAACCGTGAGTTTAGTATCGTGAACCGAATAGTGAGATGAGTGAACCGTTACACCTCTTCTACTGAATAAATAAAAATAAAATAATAAGATTTGAGAACTACGACAGTGGCATGACATTTTGGTCTGTTCCTCACAAAGCTATCGTAGTGCTTCTGAAGACCTGCCATATAGCACAGTTTAGAGTCATACGGACTACTTTTATAATACTTTTTATACTGCTTTATGGTCACTGTATGATTTAATTTTTTGCGCGAGCAGCGTCAACTTTTTTCTTTTTGTGTTTCATGGAAGAAAGTTAGTCATACATGAGAACTGATTAAAGGGGTCAATTTTGCCAGTTCATATCTAGTGCAATTGACAATTTTCTACTAACAAATAAAACAGACTCTATATCGCCATCATTACTATGGGAGACGTTTAAAGTGGTAATAAGGGGGGAAGTAATATCGTATTCTGCTTTACGTAACAGTAAAGAAACAAGCACAGGAGAAACTTATTGTATCTGTACAGGAAAATGATCACCAATATGCTATGGCTCCAACGCCTGAGTTATATAGAGAAAAACTGTGTCTTAAGACGAGATATGATTTATTATCGACAGAAAAAACAGCATGATCTGGTTTTTGCTCGGGCTAGGTTTTACGAACATGGTGAAAAGGCAGGTCGTCTTCTTGCCCAACAGTTAAAAAGTGAATCAGCATATCAGCTTATTCCCAAGATTAGGAAAACATCTCAAGAAATTACAGTTGATCCTCAAGAAATTAATTCTATTTTTCAAAAATTCTATTCAGACTTATACACTTTGGAATTCCCACAAGATGATTCTCATATGTCAACGTTCCTGGCTAATGTGAACTTACCCACAGTTAAACAAGAACAAAAGAGAAATTTAGATAAACCTTTACAACTTCAAGAAATAGAGGATTCAATTAAAGCCATGCAGAGTGGTAAAGCCCCAGGACTGGATGGATTTCCCATCGAATTCTACAAAAAATTCTCCTCAAAATTGGCTCCGCTGCTCCTTAGTATGTTCAGTCATTCTCTTGAACAGTCGACACTCCCATCAAGTCTTACACAGGCCCATATCACAGTTCTCCTGAAGTCAGGTAAAGATACTCTTGATTGTAGTTCATATAGGCCGATTTCCTTATTAAATGTAGATGTCAAAATGTTATCTAAAATACTAGCCTCTAGAATTGAGCATATAATACCAGATGTTATTTCACAAGACCAGACAGGCTTCATTAAGGGGCGTCACTCCTTCATTAATATTCGAAAACTTCTTAATGTTGTGCATTCTGCTGCGTCAGAGAGTAGTCCTGAGGTGATTATTTCTCTAGATGCAGAGAAAGCATTTGATAGGTCGAATGGAATTATTTATTTGCGGTATTAGACAAATTTGGATTAGGCTCAAAATTTACTTCCTGGATTCAATGCTTTATCATCAACCAAAGGTGGCTGTAATCACAAATAAGATCACAATATTTTGATCTGTCTAGAGGTACACGGCAAGGCTGTTCCCTTAGCCCTTTGCTATTTATTCTGGCTATAGAACCACTGTCATCAACACTCAGATCATCACAGTCTATCAGTGGTTTTAAAAGAATGGGTGTCGAGTATAAAGTTTCCTTATATGCCGACGATCTCTTACTGTATTTAACTGAACCACTATCATGTGTCTCTGAAGTTGTGAAAATACTAGAATACTACGGGCACTTTTCAGTTTATAAATTAAATATCTCTAAAAGTATATGCTTCCCTATAAACCATAAGGCAGATCAGATTGTAGATACAGACTTACTCTTTTGTATATCAAAATCAGGATTTAAATACTTAGGAATTAGTATCACTCGCTCATACTTGGGTCTGTTTAAAGCGAATTACAACCCTAAACTTAAAAAAAACTTTAATCTGGGGGCCTGGGTAGCTCAGTGGTAAAATACACTGGCTACCACCCCTGGAGTTTGCTAGTTCGAATCCCAGGGCATGCTGAGTGACTCCAGCCAGGTCTCCTAAGCAACCAAATTGGCCCGGTTGCTAGGGAGGGTAGAGTCACATGGGGTAACCTCCTCGTGGTCGCTATAATGTGGTTTGTTCTCGGTGGGGCGCATGGTGAATTGAGCGTGGTTGCCGCGGTGGATGGCGTGAAGCCTCCACATGTGTGGAGCCATGCCACTGTGGCAACGTGCTCAACAAGCCACGTGATAAGATGCGCGGGTTGACTGTCTCAGACGCGGAGGCAACTGAGATTCATCCTCCGCCACCCGGACTGAGGCGAATCACTATGTGACCACGAGGACTTAGAGCGCATTGGGAATTGGGCATTCCAAAATGGGGGGAAAATCCCCCCCCCCCCCCCAAAGAAAACTTGAATCTGACTTCTGACGATGGAGTGTTATATATTTATCTCTAGCTGGTAAAATTAATTGTGTTAAAATGAATGTGTTATCCAGATTATTGTATTTGTTTCAGAGTCTTCCTTTTTTCTTGCCAAAGTCCTTCTTTCAATTGACTAACAGATTGCTGTCATCTTTTATATGGGGGGGGGGGCAAAAAGCCAAGAATATGTAGAGAGTTTCTTGAGAGACTAAAAAAGGATGGCGGGCTGGCTCTCCCAAATCTGTTAAACTATTATTGGGCAGCAAACTTACAAAAACTCGTTTATTGGTTTCAGTCTCCACATACAGACTGGTGCGCAGCAGAGGCTAAATCATGTAAGTCAACATCACTTGCTGTTCTGATTACAATGAAGTCAATATTCTCACCATCGCAGTTCTCCTCAAGTCCAGTAGTAATTTCAACTCTCAAAATATATAATCAGTTCAGACAAGTATTTCAATTTACAGGCTTTTCCTTAGAAAATCCAAATGTAATAATCATCTTTTTCCAGCTGCCAAACTAGACTCTACTTTCAAGCAATGGCAGAAACTGGGCCTAGTTAAATGTAGTGACTTTTTTTATTGATAACATTTTTGCTAACTACAATGATCTTGTTAAAAAATTTAATGTTCAAAAATCCAGTTTTTTTTTTTCCGTTATCTTCAGGTTCGTCACTTCATCCAAGCTCAGTGCTCTGTGTTCCCTCAAAGGCCTCTTGAATCAAGATTGGATTTAGTTCTGCACCACATATTAAGGGATCCATTTCAAATATATACAACTTAATTATGTCGTTTCAAAATATATCAATAGAAAAGATCAAAGCAGCTTGGGTCGTAGAGCGAGGCACTGATATATCCAAAGAAACTTGGGACAAAGCCATTGACAGAGTGAACGGGACTTCATCTTGTGCGCAACTCTGATTCAGATGAAAGTGCACTACCGTATTCATTATAGTAAAACCAAGTTGGCCAAATGTAGATGAAACATGTGATTGTTGCAATGCTTTTAAGGCAGATTTAACCCATATGTTTTGGTCATGCTCCAAACTGAGACAATTTTGGTTCTCAGTTTTTGATATTTTAAATTCAGCTTTTAAATTTAGAATTCATCCTAACCCAATAATGGCTTTGTTTGGTGCCAGTGAAGATGATGTTCAAATAGCTAAGGATAAAGAACATGCTATGGCTTTTGCAACCTTAATAGCTAGAATTCTTCTAGAATGGAAGTCACCCAACCCACTTAAATTAATCCCCCTCTTTTTTCTGGCATTTGGGGTTTTTGTGTTGGGATGGGAAGAAAAAGTGAAAAAAGAATGCCTTTGGAAGTGTTTTTGTCACTGAACAATTCTATGTACCTTGTTCTCATAAAAATAAATAATAATAAAAAAAATTAGAATGACATTTTTTTACTTAGTTACAATGGGTGGCGTTCCTGACGTTACATTACCAGGTTTAGATGTAATTAATGCTTAATTTATTGAGAGATTATTGAATGGGACTTTTACGACAGCGGAAGTTCACACAGCTGCGCGCACTGTCACAGACTGTCACTCAACTGTGCGCGCTGTCACAGACTGTTTGCTCTTCAAACAAATGGAAGCACATTCTTCGCCCCGCACAGTGAAAAAAAAAAAAAAGAGTAGTTTCATTATGTAATGCCTTCATTTAACACCAAGACAAGTGGATATTTCAAGATTAAAATTGAAGCTCATACTTATGGCAGCACTCTGAGGTAAGTTGTGGCTATAATGATAACGCTGGCTTTTCATGACATTTCATGTCATGGTGGTGGTCATTTTAAGGGTGATTCTGTAACTGGGCTCTTATGACATACGTTTTTAAGTGTACATTTTTAAATCAGTGCAGCAATATATTGTCCCGTGTCCCGCATGTCATGAGCAGTATATATGCATTTACCCTGCACCCTCGCGGGGATACTGGCAACTATCGCAGCTACTTTGGGCTGATTAACTGTATAAATCCATGTAAACATCCAAGTTAAGTGTACATGCCTTTTGCTCTGCTGTTCACGTGATTCACAACTGGAGTGCGAACAGACAGCATTTCTGCTCATGCTAGGCAATCATATGGCGAAGAGAGCGGCTGTGTCTGAAATCGTTCACTCATTCACTATTTCCTATATAGTGAATGGCAGTGAGTGCATTATATCTCAGCAGTGAGTGAATGAAATGAGTGAGTGAATTCGGATGCTGACGTATACACTGAGCATTGGAGCTCGGGCTGTCGCAGAAAAAAACGTCACATATGAACTTTTAAAATACTTGGGCCTTATTATTCTTATTAAATGATATATTAATACAATAAATCTTCATTCTGTTTGTCATTTTGAATATATATATATATATATATATATATAATATAATGTTAATATAAAGAGTAAACACATTTGATCAAATGTACATTATTGTATTTATTTGTTATACTTTAGTATCTTTAAGTCATTTCATGTCATTTTTATTTGTATAGTACTTTTCACAACACATCGTTTCAAAGCAGCTTCACAGAAAATCATGCATTATAGATATTACAGTTTCATTTTCTGTTAGAGTCATCATGTAGTTGATTAAATATGATTGTAAATTGTGTATAAAAATAAATAATTAAATAATAATTGTATTTAGAACCCCATTGAGCAAGCTGAAGGTGACTGTGGCAAGGAACACAAAACTCCATAAGATGTTGGTTAATGGAGAAAAATAACCTTGGGAGAAACCAGGCTCACTGTGCGGGCCAGTTCCCCTCTGGCTAACCAGCATGAATATAATGCCAATATTAGTCATTCATGTGCAGTGCAAACTAAGTAAGTGTTAAGGGCCAGTGTTTATACAAAGGTTTTGTATGAACTATAAGATTAATGACTAATATCTTTGAAGTTCATCCTGGATTAACTGCAGAAATTCACATAGATGCATTGTCCTTTGTTAGTTGGCAGATGAAGGCTTTTGTTGGCAAATAATTGAAAGTCTATGTATTGCATTTTAAGAGCGTAGTCCATCATTAGACTAAGGTGAGGCAGGCAGAGATCAGTGAGGTGCACTGCAGTTCAACCAGCAGGTCATTTCAGTGAGGTCTATCCCACATCCAAGGTTCAGGCAGTGGCATATGAAGTATCCCATGTCTAATGGTTGGAGTTGGCATCAGTTCATCCCCTGAAGTCCATCGTAATAGACTGAAGTGATGTCTGACTGGCACCGGCTGCATTTAGTCGTCATCACTCAGAGACACGTAGCAGTGGAGTCCGACACCAAGCAGGAACGGAGCTGGATCTGGCCGGCTCTGTTAATCTCGGGATATGAATCCTGAGGTTGAGTTAGGGAGACTATTCCATAGTTTAGGAGCCAAATAGGAAAAGGATCTTCCTCCTTTTGTGGATTTTGATATTCTAGGAACTATTAACAGGCCAGAATTTTGCGATTGTAATGAACGTGATGGAATATAGTGTGGTAGAAGGTCACTTAAGTACTGCGGAGCTAGACCATTCAAAGCTTTGTATGTAGTTAAAAAAAATTGTAAAATGAATAAGAAATTTAACAGGTAGCCAATGTAACAACGATAAAATGGGGCTAATATTATCATATTTCTTGGTTCTAGTCAGTATTCTCTGGCTGCTGCATTTTTAACCAATTGAAGTTTATTTATTGAACTTGCTGGACAACCTCACAGTAAAGCATTACAATAATCTAGTCTTGAGGTCATGAACGCATGAATTAGTTTCTTGGCATCAGCAACAGAGAGCATGTGTCATAACTTAGCAATATTTCTGAGGTGGAAAAATGCTGTTCTACAAACATTGGAAATTTTATTTTCAAAGGACAGATTGGTATCAAATCTAACACCTAAGTTTTTAGCTGTAGAAGACAGTGTAACAGTACATCCATCGAGAGTCAAATGATATTTTAGCGGCTTATTTTTAGAGGTTTTTGTTCCAACATTTAGTACCTCTGTTTTGTTAGAATTGAGTAGAAGGAAATTTCTGGCCATCCGGACTTTGATTTCATTGATACATTGCTAATTTGGAGAATTGTGAAATTTCATTGGCCATGTAATAGCAAATGTCCATGGTCATTGTGGGTTTATTCACGCAGTATTAATAACACGCAGTGAGACGGAGGAGATGCCCTGGTCTATTTCTGTGGAGATGATAAAATGGAAGAAACAGAATCTCAAAGTCTTCCTTAATGAGAATTAAGGGCTTGTGAGTTAATCAGAGAGCCTTAAAATAATGTGTGAAAGTGAAGAATTTAAGGCAGAAATATTTTACTATTGCATAATATAATATAATATAATATAATAGCTATACAGGTTTGCTGGGTTACAAAAGAAGCAAAAGAAAACAAAACATTGAAAAAGTCCAATGGATCAAAAGTAAATCAGACAAATAATTATTGATAAAAATATTATTGAAATATTTTGATAATTAAATTGTATACTTTTATATTTGACTGTCATTCATATGTTTTTGAAGCCTGAAAAGGAAATCATACAACCTAATTGTTTTGTTAAAAATGTGTACAAAATGGAGGGTCACGTGACGCCATGCAAGAAGCAGATGTGACGTGTGAATGACGAGCTAAATTTTTGATTATTTTCATGTTATAATTTGGTGAAATTTGATACACCCAGTTACACATTTGATCTTTGAGGCAAAACATGGCAAAGAAGTCAAAATCCTCGGGCTCTGGAGACATTAAAAGACACTTACGTGTTCAGGATGAAAGCCCCGACAGGGGACTTGATTTGGATGGCGCGGCGGGAGAGGATATCTAGCGTCAGTTGTCCAACATGTCGGTGATGTTGACGAAGGTTTTTACTTGGAGGATCTCGTTGTAATACGTTGATCGATTACGGCGATGGAAATAAAATTCTCTGAGATAGTTACAAGAGTGTCGGATGCTGAGAAACGAATTTTCTGGAATCTTCGGAGAGGGAATTAACCGCTAATCCGCCCGTGACCAAAGTTGATCTGGAACGTATTCTTGAAAAGCTTGAAGATCTTGAGAATAGAAGCCGCAGGAATAATGTTCGAATTGTTGGAATTCCTGAGCATGAGGAGGGCAGAAATATGGTGAAATATGGTGAGTCTGCTCGACATAACAGGCCACAAGCTGAAAATCGAGTGAGCTCACAGAGTCCCTGCTCACAGATCTGCTGAGGGAGATAGGCCCTGATTGATTCTGGCCAGATTCCTGAGATCATCCGATAAAGATCTGGTGTTGCGCCAGGCGAGGAGCAAAGGGAAACTTTCTTGGAAGAACCATAATATTTTCTTGTTCCCGGACTTTGCGAATTCGACAAGAGAGAAACGCAATCGGTTCAAGGAATGTAAGAAACTCTTACATCAGAAAAATATCTTGTTTGCTCTGATGTTCCCGGCCAAATTGAGAATAGAAACGAAGGTCGGTCGCAAAGTATTTACATGTCCAAATCAGGCAATGTCTTTTATTGAATCATTGGCTGAGTAAACTGCGTTGGCTCTGCCAAGCGACTGGAGCTTGTTTTGTGAGTAACACTTTTCCTTGAAGAGACTTTTGCATTGATGAAGGATTACTTTTGCATTGAAGTTCCAGGCCGGTCTGGGGGTGGACACTGTGGATGACCGCAAAATATCTACATGCTCACACAAAGGATGTCTTTTATAAAGTTGACAGATTGTGTAAGTCATGGTATATACTTTTATGCGGCCTCCGAGTGAATTGACTCGACCATCCGGGGAACCGGGATGCCGGTTTTGTTTCTTTTTGTGTTGGTTCCGCCTAGCGGCTGGAGCTTGTTTTATTGAATAACACTCATTTGGAACAGCTGTGGATTCATCTGTTCGTTCTTTGTGCTTATTCCTTCTGCTGGCTGTGGTTTGTTTTGTTGAGTATTTTTACGGGACACTGGAATGATTACTTCATCCGTTGAACTCATAACAGCTGGCTCACTGAACATTTGTTTGTCTGACCGAGGAATCTGAACGGTTTTATATCAGCTGGAATTTGTTTTGTGGAAGATCACACCTTTGAGACAGTTCTGTAAATGAATCTACACATTCTTTGTGTGTTCATTTTTCCTATTGACTGGGCTTATTTTACAAAGTATTTTCTGTTATGTAATTTTGCCTCACAAATTTGTGAGGCAAAATTGAGTAATCCGATGGCAAAGTTGTCGTGGGGGCTCATGGGCGTTCATGGACCTTTTGAGTTTAGAGGGATTGTCGCCGGTTGGTGCTGTCGTGCGTGGGGTTGAAGCGCACGTTTTTCTTTTTTCTGTTTGTTTTGTTCGGGGGGAAGTTCGGGGTTTGATTGTTTCACTAATGGGGAATGTGGTCTGTATAAGTTTGTTTTTGACACACAATTTATTTTTTCTACTATATCAAAATGTCAAATGTTAATATGAGTGTACAGGTGCATCTCAATAAATTAGAATGTCGTGGAAAAGTTCATTTATTCCGGTAATTCAACTCAAATGGTGAAACTCGTGTATTAAATAAATTCAATGCACACAGACTGAAGTAGTTTAAGTCTTTGGTTCTTTTAATTGTGATGATTTTGGCTCACATTTAACAAAAACCCACCAATTCACTATCTCAAAAAATTAGAATATGGTGACATGCCAATCAGCTAATCAACTCAAAACACCTGCAAAGGTTTCCTGAGCCTTCAAAATGGTCTCTCAGTTTGGTTCACTAGGCTACACAATCATGGGGAAGACTGCTGATCTGACAGTTGTCCAGAAGACAATCATTGACACCCTTCACAAGGAGGGTAAGCCACAAACATTCATTGCCAAAGAAGCTGGCTGTATCCAAGCATGTTAACAGAAAGTTGAGTGGAAGGAAAAAGTGTGGAAGAAAAAGATGCACAACCAACCGAGAGAACCACAGCCTTATGAGGATTGTCAAGCAAAATCGATTCAAGAATTTGGGTGAACTTCACAAGGAATGGACTGAGGCTGGGGTCAAGGCATCAAGAGCCACCACACACAGACGTGTCAAGGAATTTGGCTACAGTTGTCGTATTCCTCTTGTTAAGCCACTCCTGAACCACAGACAATGCCAGAGGCATCTTACCTGGGCTAAGGAGAAGAAGAACTGGACTGTTGCCCAGTGGTCCAAAGTCCTCTTTTCAGATGAGAGCAAGTTTTGTATTTCATTTGGAAACCAAGGTCCTAGAGTCTGGAGGAAGGGTGGAGAAGCTCATAGCCCAAGTTGCTTGAAGTCCAGTGTTAAGTTTCCACAGTCTGTGATGATTTGGGGTGCAGTGTCATCTGCTGGTGTTGGTCCATTGTGTTTTTTGAAAACCAAAGTCACTGCACCCGTTTACCAAGAAATTTTGGAGCACTTCATGCTTCCTTCTGCTGACCAGCTTTTTAAAGATGCTGATTTCATTTTCCAGCAGGAATTGGCACCTGCCCACACTGCCAAAAGCACCAAAAGTTGGTTAAATGACCATGGTGTTGGTGTGCTTGACTGGCCAGCAAACTCACCAGACCTGAACCCCATAGAGAATCTATGGGGTATTGTCAAGAGGAAAATGAGAAACAAGAGACCAAAAAATGCAGATGAGCTGAAGGCCACTGTCAAAGAAACCTGGGCTTCCATACCACCTCAGCAGTGCCACAAACTGATCACCTCCATGCCACGCCGAATTGAGGCAGTAATTAAAGCAAAAGGAGCCCCTACCAAGTATTGAGTACATATACAGTAAATGAACATACTTTCTAGAAGGCCAACAATTCACTAAAAATGTTTTTTTTATTGGTCTTATGATGTATTCTAATTTTTTGAGATAGTGAATTGGTGGGTTTTTGTTAAATGTGAGCCAGAATCATCACAATTAAAAGAACCAAAGACTTAAACTACTTCAGTCTGTGTGCATTGAATTTATTTAATACACGAGTTTCACCATTTGAGTTGAATTACCGGAATAAATGAACTTTTCCACGACATTCTAATTTATTGAGATGCACCTGTACTATCTCTCTCCACATAGAATGTGAATGGGTTGGGGCACCCCATAAAAAGAAGGAAGGTTATTACTTTTCTTAAATGTAAGAAATATGATATAGTGTTTCTTCAAGAAACACATCTCTCCCCGCAGGAAGCTGAAAAATTTGGGAAGAAATGGGGTGGACATGTTTTTTCTAGTGCTGGCTCAAGTAAGAGCCAGGGAGTCATTATATTGGTAAATAAACATCTACAATTCAAATGTCTCAAACAGATTAAAGATAAATTAGGAAGAGTCATTATTGTTTTACCTGAAATTCAAGGGCAAAAGTTGATTTTGGCTAATATTTATGCACCTAACGCTGATGATCAGGGCTTTTTTATAGATCTTGAAGGGATGCTGCAAGCCACTGGCACCCCTCATGATATAATATTGGGAGGAGACTTTAATCTTTTGATGGACTCAGTCCTTGATCATAGTGAAACAAAAGTGTGTAAGTCCCCTAGAGCAACATTGACGCTTCACAGGATGTGTAAAAATCTTGGTCTTACAGATATTTGGAGACTTTTGAACCCATCTGGTAGGGACTATACATTTTTTTCATCAGTCCATAAGATTTATTCTAGAATAGATTTTTTTTGATATCCAAATCCCTCATTTCATCTGTTGTTGATTGCTCAATTGGAAATATCTTAGACTCAGATCATGCTCTGGTGAGTTTAAAGGTGTTGCCATATACAGAGAAAAAGAAATCATATAGTTGGTGCCTTAATGTGTCCCTTTTGCAAAATCCTGATTTCCAACAAATGTTAAAGACTGAAATCAGTGTTTATATGGAGACCAACTGGTCCTCAGTATCCTCTGTGAGCATGGCTTGGGAGGCACTTAAGGCGGTTTTTAGGGGTCGGATCATGCAGTATGCCTCATTCATTAAAAAATCCAAAGCACAAGAACTTGTGGAGTTGGAAGGAAATATTAAAAGTGCCGAGGCAGATGTGAAGCGCGTATGTCATCTGATGGCCTCAGAGAATTGACCCGATTGAAATATAGATATAATACTATTTTGTCACGGAAAGTGGAGTTTTGGTTATTCAGGGCAAGACAGTCATACTTTGAGTCGGGTGACAAAGCTGGAAAACTTTTGGCTAGATATATAAAGCAGAGAGAGTCTTTTTCTGTCATTCCCTCAGTGAAATCTGCTTGTGGTGAAATATTTACCTCGGCTATTGATATTAATAATGCCTTTAAAGAGTTCTCTCTTGATCTCTATGGTTCCACGTCTTCATCCACTGATGAAGATATTAGGAACTTTGTGGAACCATTAGATCTCCCTAAACTGACGACTGTGCAAAAAAATTCTCTTGATTCTGAGATAACCTTGGAGGAGCTTGATGAGGTAATTAAAGCCTTGCCTACAGGCAAAGCTCCGGGGCCTGACGGCTTTTCCTCTGAGTTTTTCAAATGTTATTCTACAGAACTGGCTCCACTTTTGTTAGAAGTTTATACAGAATCATTAAAGAACAGAAAGCTTCCTCCAACCATGACACAAGCCCGGATCAGTCTGATTCTAAAAAAGGAGAAAGATCCAAGCGTGTGTAAAAGTTACCGCCCAATTTCCTTGATCCAGTTAGATGTAAAAATTTTGTCCAAAATTCTGGCTAATCGGATTAAGTAAAGTTATGACATCACTTATACATATAGATCAGGTGGGGTTTATTCAAGGCCGTAGCTCTTCTGATAATATTAGGCGTCTCATCAATATCATGTGGTCAGTAGCGAATGATCAATCTCCGGTTGCTGCCATCTCTCGATGCCAAAAAGGCGTTTGATATGGTAGAATGGGATTATCTTTTTAAGATTTTGGAAAGGTATGGGTTCGGGAGTACATTTATTGGTTGGATTTAGTTACTTTATAGACACCCTGTAGCAGCAGTGCAAACAAATGGGTTAATTTCAGATTATTTTACTCTGGATAGGGGCACACGGCAGGGTTGCCCTCTTTCCCGATTATTGTTCTGTCTTACCCTGGAACCATTAGCAGCCGCGATAAGAAAGGAGGATGATTTTCCAGGGGTGACGGCGGGAGGTGTGGTGCATAAGTTTCTGCTTTACACATATGATATTTTATTATTCGTCTCCAAACCTACTAGATCTATGCCTTGCCTCCACAGAATTATTAACTCCTTTTCCAAATTCTCAGGATACAAAGTCAATTGGTCAAAATCCGAAGCTTTGGCTTTGACAGCATACTGTCCAGTAACGGCCTTCCAGCCGGGTGCCTTCCAGTGGCCCAAACAGGGAATTAAGTATTTGGGAATTTTATTCCCAGCAAATTTGTCTGATTTAGTCAGAGTTAATTTTGATCCCTTAATAAAAAGTTTTTTGAATGATGTGGACAGGTGGGCTTCATTACACTTATTGATGATTGGGAAGGTTCATGTTATTAAAATGAATTGTATTCCAAAATTTAACTACCTGCTACAATCTCTCCCTGTAGATGTCCCCCTCTCTTATTTCAAGCAATTTGATAGCATAGCGAAGTCCTTCATTTGGAATGGTAAACGTCCCAGGTTAAATTTCAGTAAGTTACATAGGCCGATTGATAAAGGTGGGTTAGGCCTACCCAAGATTTTATTTTATTATTATGCATTCAGCCTTAGACATTTGGTTCATTGGTCGCTTCCACCTGAGAGAGCTCCTCCCTGGTTTTGTATTGAAAAGGAAGTTCTTGCCCCTATCTCGCCACTGCAAATCCTTTCGATTAAACTAGCTTGAGAGGTTAAGTCGCACCCCGTTATTTTGCATTTGCACTCGATATGGACAAAAGTGTGCAGAGTGTTTAATTCTGATATTTATTTAAACATAGCCTCGAGCATATGGCTGAACCCTAAACTATGTATTAATAAGTTCCCTTTTTGTTGGTCAGATTGGATTGTGAGGGGGGTTAATACACTTGGTGACCTAAATGAGGGTGGAGTATTGAGATCTTTTGAAAATTTGATTCAACATTTTGGGATTCCCAGATCTCAATTTTATAAGTATTTACAGCTGCGCCACCTGCTCTGCTCTGTTTTTGGGAGTAGCATACACCCCCCTAGAGTGGCAGATACTCTGGAAGTAGTGATTGCTGCTTTTGGGAAGGGTCATGAGGCATCAGTGTATTACTCCTTGTTAATTCAGAGTCTGGGGGACGGAGCTTTAAATTCTCTCAAAAGATTATGGGAGGAAGATTTAAATTTGTTATTGGAGGAGGGAGTGTGGGCTAGGATTCTAAAAAACAAAGTCTGCATCTAGAGATGCAAGGGTTCGCCTTAAGCAATTTAAGATTTTACATAGATTTTATTGGACCCCCTCTAGATTGTATAGGCTTGGTCTGAAGGACACACCCATCTGCTGGCGATGCCATACTGAAGATGGAGACACCATCCTTGTTTTTGGGGGGTGCCTTAAGATCCAAGAATTTTGGCTGAAGGTGCAAAGTTTTGTGTGTGATGTGTTGGGCACTCAGGTCTCGTTCTGCCCCAGACTCTGTATTTTGGGAGATAGGGAGGTCATGGATTTGGTAGATAAGTGCATGAAGGACTGGGTTTTGACCAGTGTGATGATTGGTAGGCAGGTTATTTTGAGGAGTTGGAAGTCGGATGGAGCACCCTCGTTCCCGGAGTGGTGCGTGGAGATGGGGAGGGTGGCTGCCTTCGAGGAGGGGTCGAGCATTAGGATGGGGGTTAGGGAATCTTACAATAAGAAATGGGGCAATTATTTAGCATTTTTGAGGGAATCTCGAGGTGGGGTGGTGGGAGTAATTTAGAGTTTAGTTTTTTTTTTATTATACTTGATTATTGTATGTTATTTTATGTTATTTTAGTTTTTCTCTCTGTGTTTGTCTATATTCTATTGACCACAGGGGTGTTCGTGGGGGGGTCAGGGTGGGTTGAGAGTTTGGTAGGGGGAGGGGATATAGTGGGGGTTTAATGTTTAAAGTGTTTGATTCATTATATATATGTTGTATTTTTTCTGTTAATTTATGAATCAATAAAAATGTTAATAACAAGAATAGTAAATAAAATTGTGCTTACTAAAGCAAGCCTTCAAAAAAAAAAAGTGTACAAAATTTCAAACAGTGACAACAGCTTGTATCATTATTAAAAATGTGATTTCATGACATCATATAAATTGATAGAATGTGAAATTTGTAAATTTTTAAAAAGCTAAAATGTGATTAAAATCATAACGCAAAATCGAATATATTATACTATATTGCATGAATATATATGAAGAGGCCCCCTCTCTCAGTTTGCTTAATATATTTTTTTAGTTACATTATGCTTACATGTCATCAAAAGTCTGGTGAGTAAAAACAAAAATGTATTAGCCAATGACGATTCTTTCTCCAACATGATCGTAGAGGGTTGCCCTGTGGCACGCCATACTTTTGTTTGATTTGACAATTCCTCGTTTACACAGACAAAGTGGTAGCGGTCTGCTAAATAGGACCTAAACCATGCTAATGCAATTCCACATAATTGCCAACATGATTCTCCAGCCTATTCAAGAGAATTTCGTGGTCTATGGTGTGGAAGGCAGCACTAAGATCTAAAAACACAAGAGAAATGCAGCTGTAATCAGATGATAAGAGCAAGTAATTTGTAACTCTGATAAGTGCAGTCTCTGTACTGTGATGGGGCATAATCCTGACTGAAAATGTTCATATGTACTATCTATTTATCTGTGGAAATGAACATAGTTGGGAGGACACTACCTTTTCTAGTATTTTCGACATAAATGGGAGATTTGAAATCGGTCTATAATTAGCCAATTTTCAGAAGAAGAATCGGCTTTATTGCCAAGTATGCTTACACATACAAGGACTTTGTCTTGGTGACAGAGGCTTCCAAAGCACAACAATACAAAAATAGCAACAAGACATAGATAATAATAATAAATAAATAAATAAATAAATAACACACACACACACACACACACACACACACACACACACACACACACACACACACATATATATATATATATATGACTAAACTGTGTATTGCACATAATTATTGCTCAATCGGGCAATTTTATCTGTTCATGAGATGGATGGCCTGAGGGAAAAAACTGTTCCTGTGGCTGACGGTTCTGGTGCTCAGAGCTCTGAAGCGTCGGCCAGAAGGCAACAGTTCAAAATGGTAATGGGCAGAGTGAGTGTCGTCTAGAGTGATTTTTCCAGCCTTTTTCCTCCTCTGGAAGTGTATAGTTCTTGAAGGGAGGGCAGGGGGCAACCAATAATCCTCTCAGCAGTCAGAACTGTCCTTTGTAGTCTTCTGATATCTGATTTCTTAGCTGAACCAAACCAGACAGTTATTGAAGTGTAGAGGACAGACTCAATGACTGCTGAGTAGAACTGTATCAGGATCAAGTTGTGGCTTCTTAATAAGCAGTTTTATAACTGCTATTTTGAAGTGTCTTGGGACAAGTCCTAAGGATAGCAAGGAGTTAATTAAGAAGAGGTTCTGATATTACAGGGAATATCTCTTTTAAGAGCTTATTTGGTATTGGATCTAACATACATTTTGTGGCTTTTGATGTTTTGATAAGTTTTGTTAGCTCTTCATGACCTATGACAGCAAAGGATTGAAGTTGCTCGTGAGGAAAATGATGAGATATTGTTTTCTGTGGTACTGTGCCAGACGTTTGCATAATTCCAATTTTATTTCTGATTATTTCAATTTTAACAGTAAAGAAATTCATGAAGTCAATACTGTTGTGCTGCGACGGTATATCTGGTTCAGTCGAGGCTTTATTCCTAACCAATTTAGCCACAGTACTGAATAAACACCTAGGATTGTTGTGGTTATTTTTTATGAGTTTGCTAAAATATGCTGACCTGGCAGCTTTTAGTGCCTGTCTGTAGCTACAGACACTATCCTTCTATACACCGCAAAATACTTCTAATTTTGTATTCTTCCACTTGCACTCCATTTTCTGAGCTGCTCTCATGAGAGCATGAGTGTGATCATTGTACCATGGTGCGGGGCTTTTTTCTTTCATTTTTTTTAATCGAAGGGGGGCGACACTATCGAGTGCTAGAGAAGACTGTATTTCTGATATTACTTCAAGTTCTTCTAGACTTTTTGGCTTACTGTGTATATGAGATAAATCTGGAAGATTATTAATGAAGCTGTCTTTAGTGGTCGAATTAATAGTTCTAGCTGAACGATAGCATGGTGTAGATTGAGTGAAATTAGCTTATCACAGTATACAAGAGACGAGGTAATGATTTGAGATGTCATCACTCTGTGTCAGAATTTATATAGTATCGGTATCAGCTCCATATAACAGAATTAAACGTATGATTATGGTGATGAATTGGTCCTGTCACATTTTGTCTCACTCCATGAGAATTTAGAATATCTATAAATGCTAATCCCAATGTGTCATTTTAATTTTCTATGTGAATGTTGAAGTCACCATCAATTAAAGCTCTATTCACAATAAATACTAGATCTGATAGAAAATGTGCAAATTCACCAAGGAAATCAGAATACTGCCCAGGTGATCTATATACTGTAGCAAGCGCAAAAGACGACAGAGATTTATTTAATTGTGTCTGACGGTGTCACATTAAGCATTATTAGTTCAAAAACTAATCCTGTCTATCCTGTCCTCTGAGTAACACCAAAAACTTCACTTTTTCTGTAAATTGCAGCAACACCTGCTCCTCGACCCTTCAGGTGATGCTCATGTTTATAATGGTAACCTGGGTGAGTAGATTCATTTAAACTAATATATTCATCTGGTTTAAGCCAGGTTTCGGTCAAATAGAGCACATCCAAATATGCATTTACAGTTAGTGCTTTGGTTGAAAGAGATCTAATGTTTAGTAGTGCTAACTTTATATGATGTTTATCTGAAATGTTTTTGTTATTTTCAAGTTTTACCATAATCAGATTTTTTCTAAATGATTTAGGGAGGGGTTTGTGTTTGGTAGTTCAGGGAACAGACACAGTCTCTATGTGATATCTTGGTGATACAGTCTCTATGTGTTGTTGTTTATGTGACCTGTGTGACGTTCGAATTAGCCAGTTTTGTCTGCTTCCTGACCTGGGCCCCAGTTAGTCAAATACTATCACTATTAAGACTATGAGCCAAATTACTAGAGAGGAGAGTGGCACCTTCCCTGGAGGGATGGAGTCCATCTCTCTTTAGCAGGTCAGGTCTACCCCAAAAACTCTTCCAATTGTCTATAAATCCTGTGCTATTCTCTGGACACCACTCAGACATTCAGCCGTTCAGTGACACTAATGTACTATAAACCTCATCACCACAATGAGCAGGGAGGGGGCCAGAGCATATTACAGTGTCTGACATCATTTTTGCAAGTTCACACACCTCTTTATCATTATCTTTAGTGATCTCTGACTGGTGAAGCCGGACATCGTAAGTGCAAACATGAATAACAATTTTAGAAAATTTACATTTAGCATTAGCCAGCACTTGTAAATTTTATCTGATGTCAGACACTCTGGCACCGGAAATACATTTAACAAAAGTGACTGTAGTCTCTATTTCCACGTTCCTTACAGTAGAATCACCTATGACCAAGGCTCTTTCAAAATTATTCTCAGTGGGTGCATCACTGAGTGGGGAGAATCGATTGGAAACCCTAACAGGAACGGGAGAGTGGTGTCACTTTGCTGAGCGAGTATACCGCCAAGACGTCACCCAAACGTCCTGCTGTGGGGGCTCTACAGCCGGAACCAAAGTGTGTGTTGCTCGCTGTTCTACCCGCATCCGAAACAGTATCTACCGGCTTCTCTTTCTCACTGAACTTCACTAGCTTTCGGATGCGTGTCTCTAGCTCAGTAACCTATTCTGTCAGCCTGACTGATTCCTTAGATTTATCACATGTAAACCCCTCACTGCTGACAGAAGAAGCTATAGTAAACATGTGGCATGCAATGCAGGAAGCAATAATATTGAGCGGATGCCATGACTTACCACAATTGTTTGTTGTTGTTGTGTTAGTTCCTGATCAGATGTTTGAGATTGATGCAATAATCCATGTAAAACACAGAGAAAATGAATGCACGTAGTCAAAATGTGAGATGTAGACAAGCAGAAAAAAGGAAAGAAAACGGGTGCACGCGGTAATATACACGCAGTTGAAACAGTAGTAAAGCGCGGGGGGGGTGGACGAAGCACGCGGTAAAATAAAACGATGAGCGTAGAGGAATAAGCAATGCTAAGCAAGGTACTAACAAACAGACTTGTGCAGTGTGCTGGCCTTTAAACTGCAATACAAGCTGGATAGCATTTCTGGGCGCATAGCGGAACGAGTGGCTCACTCAGAATTCAGACACTTACAAAATGGCGTACACCAGAAATAGTCCACTATATAGTGGATAGGGGGCGGTTTCTGACACAGCGAGTGTTCCATGACTGGGGTTGAAATGTTTCCAAACCTCTCTTCTTATTGACAAATTCATCCAGATCTGACAAGAGCCCTTAAAGGGATAGTTCACCCAAAAATGCAGATTCTCTCATCAATTACTCACCCTCGTGCCAGATGTGTATGACTTTTTTTCTTCTGCTGAACTCAAATGAAGATTTTTCGGCTCTTTTTGGTCCATACAGTGCAACATTTTATGCTGAAAAAAATCACAGCATAGGCAAAGTCAGCATAAAAGTAATCAATAAGACTCCAGTGGTTAAATCAATATCTTCAGAAGTGATATGGTAGGTGTGGATGAGAAACATATCATGTTCACTTTCTTCTTCTTGTGTTTTTGATGATTCACAAATGAATCTATGTCTAGCAATCAATTGCAAATATTGATCTGTTTCTCACCCACACCTATCATATCACTTCTGAAGACATGGATTTAACTACTGGAGTCTTATGGTTTATTTTTATGATTCATTTATGTGCTTTTTGGAGCATCACAATTTTGGCTCCAAACAGCAAGACGCAGTGCAGCTGAATGAAACAGAATGGCGGGTCTCCTTTTAAAATTTATAACTTGACACAGCGTTATTTAAAAGCGGCGAGAGATGCATGACACGGGTTGGGGAGTAACGGAATACATGTAATGAGATTACGTATTTAAAATACAAAATATAAGTAACTGTATTCCACTACAGTTACAATTTAAATTATTGGTAGTTAGAATACAGTTACATTCAAAAAGTATTTTGATTACTGAAGAGATTACTTTGCATTTTATTGTCATTTGTTTCATTTAATATTTAGTCCTTTCAGATTGAAAACATTTATACATATAAATGCTGCGATCCAAAGTACATTTGAACAGCGGTGAAACAATTTCTTATGATGCGTTACATTCATACGAGCAGACAGAGAAATTTGGAGCAGAAGAAATAGAAATAAACCTTGTGTAAATTGTCAGCTTTACGCTAAGCTAAAATGCTATTTCTTGCCATTTTACATGCACGTTACCAGGCATGATCATATTTTTTATCAAGAAAATTTGTTGAATCATAATTTCTTTTTTCTAGTAAGACCTTTGATATTAGGGCAAAAATCGTATTCTTGATAATTTTTGTATTGTTTTCCTGTAAAAATATCTAATAATCCTTAAAACAAGATCAGTTTGATTTATCTTGTTTTAGAAACAACACTGCATAAGATATTTAGGTTTTTCAGAGAATGTATTTTTAACATGTGTATTTTGTCTTACTGTACTGGCAGAGTTTTTATAGTCAAAACAAGTGAAAAAATCTACCATTGCTGAAGAAGTAATCCAGAGTATTTAGAATACGTTACTGACCTTGAGTAATCTAACAGAATATATTACAAATTACATTTTACAGCATGTATTCTGTAATCTGTAGTGGAATACATTTCAAAAGTAACCCTCCCAACCCTGCTAGTGCATTTGTATAAAAAATTATTCAAAATAGTCCAGAGATGAGAAAACGAAGATGTCCTGAGTTCGTCCACTTTGGTGTTCAGCAATAGTTGGTGGGACACTAGGGCTATCTGTTCTGTTCTCTCTCTGTTTAACGACTGAGCACCAGTGGGCGGGGCCAGGGGTGCGAAGATGTAAAAATAGGCGTTGATGTCATTGCTGTCCAGGCGGTCATGAATTAATGAGCCCCAAGTGACTTAAGGAAAACACAGAAGTAGAAAACAAGGCGTTTTTGCAGTTTGGTTTCAATAAATGTTTTATTTGTATTTATTTATTTTCTTTTGCATTGGGGAGAAGGTTCTGAAGCTTACAGTATGTTTTTATTATACAATGACCTCTTATATGTCAAAATATCAAGGAAAATTTGCTTCCTCATGACATGACCCCTTTAATAAATGATGACAGAATTTTCATTTTTGAGTAAATTAATCATTTAATGTTGGGAGGGGGAGGTTGGATGAGACTTTTTAGGTTTTGATTTTAGATTAATGCACATTGTCCCTCTGTTAATTAGTTGCTGATGGCTTTTTTTGTGCTCCATACAGCATTACAGTAACATGACATCCATGCTGTTTGAAGATCTGCCTGCTCTCTTTGGCTCTCCCCTACCAAAAGATGGACTCATGGTAAATAATCCCTAATACTAGACTATTGTCATTTGCCCATATTCTGAATAAAATACAGTTTTTCTAACTCACTCTCTGTCTCTGTCTCTCAGGGTGTGCTGGTTGAAGCTCATCCTCAGAATTCCTGCATCCCTATAGAGCCCCCTCCTGTTTCTCCCACCCCCTCCGATCCCAACAGCACTACAAAATACATCGTCCTCATTCGACGCTATGACTGCAACTTCGATATCAAGGTTAATGTTGCTGTACAGCTGGAAAATTCAAGCGTGGCTGCCTATCGCAAGCCATTTCGACATTTAATCATGCAGGATATGAATTACAGATGTAATCTCTTGATTAAATGCTAGTTCTTGAGGTCAGCAATGGAAGTACTACTAGTAAAAATGTTAATTCTTGACATTAAAAATGAAATCACTACTCACCTAAATACCCATTCTTGATATAAAAATTGAATTTTATCTTGTAAAAAACATAACAGGTATGTACTTCTTACTAGTAAAAATGATCATTTTTAAATAAATAATTGCATTGTCACTTGTTAAAATGTCCATTCCTGATATGAATTATTGAAATACAACTAGTAAAAATGCTCATTTTTGATATCTGAAATGCTGTTTTTAATAGTGGCAATGTTAATTTTAGATATCTGGAAAATAAATTTCAGATAGCAATAAATTGAAGAGTAATTATTAATCTTTGATCAATATGATTATAGATATCTGAAATGAATATAGCCACTAATAAGAACCAAATTCAGTTATCAGAAATGTTTACTAGTCAGAAGTACATAGCTGATATGTATATTTGGAATTCCAACTTGTGTTAAAATAATTATAGATAGCTGTAATTGCATTTTGAACAGGAGTGAATGACAGATAATTGTGAAATTCTACTAGTCAAAATGCAGTTATAGATATAAAAAATTAAGGTGGTACTTTTACTAATTGAAATTCCATTTTTAATGTCAAGAATGGGTATTTAGGTGAGAAATGACGTCATATTTTAAATTAAAAAAATAAGGTTTTTAATAGTGCAAAGTACACTAGTAGTAATTTTCACTATTAGTAATTCCATTGCTGATATAAAGAATTAGCAGTTTTACTAGTGAAAATTAAATTATAGGTATCTATAATTCATATCCTGCACATAATTCAATGTTGAAAGGGCTTGTGATACATTGCATTGTATTACAGGAAAGATAAGTTATATTTAAGTGTTGTGTTTGTTGTGGAATGTATTTGCTCATGAGTGTTTATGAGGACATAGTAGAAGATCTTGAGACCTTTTCTCCTTTTTAGCCCAGTTTACTTCTGGTATTATCATTCTTTTTTGTAGTAATTTTTTTATTTTTTATTAATTCTTACAATCAATAAAGAAAAGTAAAAACATATATACATACAATCAACATTTAAACCCCACAACCACCCCTCCCAATCCCCAACCCCGCCCTGACCCCCAACAGACATCCCTGTGGTCACACATGAGTATATACACACACAAAAAAGCAAAAAAAAAAATACAATAAAAATATATAATAATCATACACATTTAAAACTATACTACTCTCTCCAGAGCTCTCCAAAAATGACCGCCCCATCGCCCAAAACACAGAATCTGGGGCAAAATGAAACCCGAGTGCCCAACACGTAACATACAAAACTCGGAACCTTCAACCAGAATTTCTGGATCTCAACACACCACCAAAAAACATGGGCCGTGTCTCCATCCTCCGATTGGCATCGCCAAAATCTTGAATTGCATAAGGCGCACCCTTCATCTCTAGATGCAGACTTGACATTTTTTAGAATCCTAGCCCACACTCCCTCCTCCAGTACCAAGTTTAAATCTTTCTCCCATAATCTCTTGATAGAAGTTAAAGCTCCATCCCCCAGACTCTGAATTAGCAGGGAGTAATACACTGATGCCTCATGACCTTTTCCAAAAGCAGTAATCACCATTCCCAGAGTATCTGCTGCTTTAGGGGGGGGGGTGTATGCTACTCCCAAAAATAGTACAGAGCAGGTGGCGCAGTTGTAAATACCTATAAAACTGAGATCTGGGAGTCCCAAAATTTTTAACCACATTTTCAAAAGATCTCAACACTCCACTCTCATATAGGTCACCAAGCGTATTAACCTCCCTCACAATCTACTCTGACCAGCAGAAAGGGGACTTATTAATACACAATTTTGGGTTCTGCCATATGCTCGAGGCAACATTTAAATAAATGTCAGAATTAAACATTCTGGACACTTTTGTCCATACCGAGTGCAAATACGAGATAACGGGGTATAACTTAACTTCTACGATTAGTTTGATAGAAAGGATTTGCAATGCCGAAATAGGGGCAAGAACTTCCTGTTCAATACAAAACCAGGGAGGGGCTCTCTCAGGTGGAAGCGACCAGTGAGACAGAATGCATAATAATAAAACAAATCTTGGGTAGGCCTAGCCCACCTTTGTCATGCGGCCTATGTAACTTATTGAAATATAATCTGGGACGCTTACCATTCCAAATGAAGGACTTCGCTATGCTATCAAATTGCTTGAAATAAGAGAGGGGGACATCAACAGGGAGAGATTGTAACCGGTAGTTAAATTTTGGAATAAAATTCATTTTAATAACATTAACCTTCCCAATCATAGATAAATGTAATTAAGCCCACCTGCCCACATCGCTCGAAACCCTTTTTAATAAGGGGTCAGAATTAACTCTAACTAAATCACACAAATTTGCTGGGAATAAAATGCCCAAATACTTAATGCCCTGTTTGGGCCACTGGAAGGCACCCATCTGAAAAGCTGTTACTGGGCAGTACGCTGTCAGAGCCAAAGCTTCATATTTAGACCAATTGACTCTGTATCCTGAGAACTTAGAAAAGGAATTAATAATTCTGTGGAGGCAAGGCATAGATCTAGAAGGGTCGGAGACGAATACTAAAATATCATCTGCGTAAAGCAAAAGCTTATGCGCCACACCTCCCGCCACCACCCCTGGAAAATCATCCATCCTCCTTTCTTATCGCAACTGCTAATGGTTCCAGGGCAAGACAGAGCAATAATGGGGAAAGAGGGCAACCCTGCCGTGTGCCCCTATCCAGAGTGAAATAATCTGAAATTAATACACTTGTATGTACCGCCGCTAACGGGTGTCTATAAAGTAACTTAATCCATCCAATAAACATACTCCCAAACCCGTAAATTTCCAAAATCTTAAAAAAGATAATCCCATTCTACCATATCAAACGCCTTTTCGCCGTCAAGTGAGATGGCAGTGACCAGAGTCTGATCATTCGCCAGTGACCACATGATATTGATGAAACGCCTAATGTTACCAGAAGAGCTGCGGCCCCGGATAAACCTCACCTGATCTAGATGTATAAGAGATGTCATAACTTTACATAATCGATTAGCCAAAATATTTGACAATATTTTAACGTCTAGCTGGATCAGGGAAATTGGACGGTAACTCTTACACTCGCTTGGATCTTTGTCATTTTAAGAATCAGACTGATCCGGGCTTGCGTCATGGTTGGCAGAAGCTTTCCGTTCTTTAATGATTCCGTATAAACTTCTTGCAAAAATTGGAGCCAGTTCTGTAGCATAAGATCTAAAAAAAAAAACTCAGCGGCAAAGCCATCTGGCCCCGAAGACTTGCCTGTAGGCAAGGCCTTAATTACCTCGCCAAGCTCCTCAAAGGTTATCTCAGAATCAAGATAATTTTTTGCTCAATCGTTAGTTTAGGGTGTTCTAAAGGTTCCACACAATGTATAATATCTTCATCAGTAGATGAAGATGTATAACTTTAGAGAGAGAATTCTTTAAAAGCATTATTAATATCAATGGCCGAGGTACAAATTTCACCACCAGCAGATTTCACTGAGGGAATGGTATATAAAGCAGAGAAAGTCTTTTTCTATCTAGCCAAAAGCTTCCCTGCTTTGTCCCCCAACTCAAAGTATGACTGTCTTGCCCTGAACAGCCAAAACTCCACCTTCACAAACAGAAAAAGAAAATCGTGCGCATTTACCCCGTGTTTGACAGCGCCAACCGGCGTCCATTCCTCTAAACTCAAACTGTCCATGTACGCCTACGAGAGTCCCTGCGACAACTTTGCCGTCGGATTGCTCAAGTCCGGTGTTTCTTTATAGATTTTGTGAGACATAATTACATAACAGAAGAAAATCTATAAAACAAACTCCAGCCAATAGGCAGAATAAACACAAAGAACATGTAGATTCATCCACATAACTGTCCCGAAGGTGTGTTCCTCCACAAAACAAACTCCAGCCTCTAGCGGAACCAGCACACACACACAAAATAAAAAGCCATTCAGTTTCCTCGGACAGTCAAATGAATGTTCAGTGAGCAAGCTGTTACATGGGTGCAGCAGATGACCTAATCCTTCCAATGTCCTGCAAAAAATACTCCACAAAACAAACTCCATCCAATAGGAGGCATAACCACAAACAACTTGCAGATTCATCCACAACACTGTCCCGAAGGAGTGTTACTACACAAAACAAACACCAGCCGCCAGGCGGAACCAGCACAAAAAGAAACAAAAAAAGCACCCAGTTTCCTCCAACAGTCAAGTGAATGTTCAGTGAGTTAGGTCCACTCGGCTGCAAAGCTAGCGCCACACAATGACTTACTCATTCCATTGACTTTATGAAGGACAATGCTTGTTGGGGACAAGTAAATACTTTGTGGCCATCCTTAGCATCTATTCTCAACCTGGCCGGGAACATCAGTGCAAAAGCAACCCTCCGTCGATGCAAGAGTTTCTTGAAGGAGTGTTATTCCACAAAACAAACTCCAGCCGCTAGGAGGAACCAGCACAAAAAGAAACAAAAAAGGCACCCAGCTTCCTCGGACAGTCAAGTGAATGTTCAGTGAGTCAGGTCCACTCGACTGCAATGTGAGAATCACACTATGACTTACTCATTCCATTGACTTTATGAAGGACATCACTTGCTGTGGGCATGTAAATATTTTGCGGCCATCCTAAGCATCTATTCTCATCTTGGCCGGGAACATCAGTGCAAAAGTGACCTTCCATTGATGTAGGAGTTTCTTGCATTCCTTGAATCGATCACGTTTCTCTTTTGTCGAATACGCAAAGTCTGGGAACAAATAAATATTGTGGTTCTTCCAAGAAAGCCTTCTTTTACTCTTCGCCTCGTGTAACACGAAATCTTTAGAGGATGATCTCAGAAATTTGGCCAGAATTGATCGGGCCTGTCTCCCTCAGCAGACCTCCGAGCTGGAACTCTATGAGCTTGCTCAATTTCCAGTTTATGGCCTGTTATGTCAAGCAGACTCGGGAAGAGCCCGTCTAGGAATTTCACCATATCTCGGCCTTCTTCGTTCTCAGGAGTTCCAACAGTTCGGACTTTGTTTCGCCGATTACGATTCTCCAAGTCTTCCAACTTTTCCCAAACGTGCTCCTAGTCCACCTTGGTCGCTAGCAGATTAGCAGCTAATTCCCTCTCCGAAGACTCTAGAGAATCTATCCATTTCTCAACATCCGACACTCTTGTAACCAACTCTTGTTCATCTCCATGGCAGTGATCGATCGATGTATTACAGCAAGATCCTCCAAGTCAGCAACGACCTTTGTCAGCATTGCCATCATGCTCGACAGTTGACGCTGAATCTTTTCCACCGCAACGTCCAAATCGAGTCCTGGGCTCGAGGCCTCCGGAGGGGCTTCAGCTTGAGCACGTAAGTGTCTTTTAATGTCTCCAGAGCCTGAGGATTTTGAATTCTTTGACATATTGTCTTCCTAGAACAGTTAAGAATCAGGGTGTATCTAATCTCACCGGTTTATGTCATAAAAAGTATTAAAACCAGTAAAGTGCGCAGAGCTCACCGTTCACACGTCTGAACCTCGCATGGCATCACGTGACTCCCATTATCATTCTTTTTGAGTGATTCGATCACAAGTGTTCAGCTGAGTCAGATTGCTGTTTACATGACCCATGGAACACTGTTTATTTAGTGTTGTCCACTTCTGATTGGATTACCCCCCAAAAATGATAATGCCAGAAGTAAATGGGGTCCTTGATATGTTAGTAATCTTGCTTTTAGATTCTTTATGACAGTGTTTTTGGGCTTTAAACTCTTGTTATCTTGCCACATCAATGTTTTGAACTGCTGTATGTGGGTAATGAATAAAAGAATAAGTGAGTGACATTACTTTTTCTCTCATAGGTGCTGCATGCACAGCAGGCCGGTTTCAGTGCAGCAATAGTGCACAACATGAACTCCAATTCACTTCTCAGTATGGGCTACAGCAATGGTGAGAGAAAAACACATGTATACTTAAGCACACTGTTCCTATTGAGCAGTATAGGAAACTGTCTGTTCGGACCTACTCTATGACCTCATACACACTGCAAAGTTTTGCGAGTTATCACTACCTGAAATTTCAGGAGTGAATTCGGTTGTATAATGCTCCTGTACATTACTGAACAGAATGAGATTAAGAGAAAGAAAGGCAACTGTATTTAGCTGCAGTGTGTATGTGGCTTATTTGCGTTCTACACTTACTTGTTCTGCAGTGAGCAGGATGTAAACTTTGCATTATTGAAATATTCTTCTGTCTATGTGTTATACCTAGATGACCTGCTTTATTTGCCAAAAAGCAGTACACCAGTGTTCCATTTCCAACTTAGCTTTTGATATTTGTCCACCTTTTTATATTTGTTGTATAATAGTAATAGCAGGGTCCTTAGCTAAATAAATAGGCTTACATGTAATCTCCATTGTCTGATGTCTTTTTTTGTTTTGTTTAGACACCATTGCTGAAGAGATCAAGATACCCTCTGTGTTTACAAGCTACTATGCCTCTCAAATACTACACAACTTTATCATACCAGAGAAAGGGTAAGAATAATTGTACATTAAAAAAGGAAAATATTTATATATTATAAATAGTATACCAAATCATTTAGTTAAATGTTTATATAGAGTCAGTGGCAAGAAAAAGTATGTGAACCTTTTGGAATAAGCTGGCTTTCTGCATTAATTGGTCATAAAATGTAATCTCATCTTCATTAAAGTTACAAGTATAGACAAAGCACAATGTTCTTAAGCTAACAACACACAAACAATTATAATATCATGTCTTTATTGAACATATCCCATTAAACATTCACAGTGCTTTGGAAAAAGTAAGTTAACCTCTAGGCTAAAGACATCAACAAAAGCTAATTAGAGTCAGGAGTTGGCAAACCTGGCATCCAATTAATGAAACTAGATAGGAGGTGTGGGTTAAAGCTACTTTGACTTATAAAAAGCACTCAAACATTTTGAGTTTGCTATTCACAAGAAGCATCTGCTGATGTGGACCATGCCTCACAAAAAAGAGATTTCAGAATTTCCTTCGTGGCAGGACACCACGAAGGAAAACGCTGCTTTCCAACAAAAACATTGCTGTGCACCTTAAGTTTGCCAAAGACAACCTTGACACTCCACAATGATACTGGGAAAATGTTTTGTGGACTAATGAAACTAAGGTTGAATTGTTTGGGAAGAACACACAGCATTACTTATGGTGTAAAATGTGCACTGCATACCAACATGAACACATCATCCCAACGGTGAAGTACGGTGGAGGGAGCTGCTTTTCTGCTTCGGGGCCTGGTCTGCTTGCCATCATCAAGGGAAAAATTTGTCAAGATATAAAATTTGTCAAGATATCCTACAGGATAATGTCAGGTGGCTGTGCACCAGCTGAAACTCAGTAAAAGTTGAGTAATGCAGCAGCACAATGACCCTAAACATCGAAGTAAAGAATGGCTTCAAAAAAAAAAATCCACCTTTTAAAGTGGCCAAGTCAAAGCCCAGACCTTAACCCAATAAAGATGCTGTAGAATGACCTCAAGAGAGCCATTCACACCAGAAATCCTAAGAATATGGCTGAGCTGAAGCAGTTCTGTAAGGAAGAATGGTCCAGAATTCCTTTCTGAACGTTGTGCAGGTCTAATCCGGAGCTACTGGAAATGCTTGGTTGAGGTTATAGCTGCCAAAGGAGGATCGACCAGTTATTAAATCCAAGGATTCACACCAAATTTCATAGTGGGTGCGAGACACTGTGGCTTGATGGCCTCTCCAGGTCTCCGTCTAACCATTAGATGACCAGGTGGAGGATCGGTGTTGATCTGGAGGTGCTTCAGCAAGGCTGGATTCGGGCAGATTCGTCTTTGTGTAGGACGCATGAATCAAGCCATGTACAAGGTTATCCTGGAAGAAAACTTGCTTCCTTCTGCTCTGACAATGTTCCCTAACTCTGAGGATTGGTTTTTCCAGCAGGACAATGCTCCATGCCACACAGCCAGATCAATCAAGGTGTGGATGGAGGACTACCGGATCAAGACCCTGTCATGGCTAGCCCAATCTCCAGACCTGAACCCCATTGAAAACCTCTGGAATGTGATCAAGAGGAAAATGGATGGCCACAAGCCATAAAACAAAGCTGAGCTGCTTGAATGTTTGCGCCAGGAGTGGCATAAAGTCACCCAACAGCAATGTGAAAGACGCATGAAAGCTGTGATTGAAAATCAGGGTTATTCCACCAAATATTGATTTCTGAACTCTTCCTAAGTTATAACATTGGTATTGTGTTGTTTAAAAATGAATATGAACTTGTTTTCTTTACATTACTCGAGGTCTGAAAACACTGCATCTTTTTTGGTATTTTGACCAGTTGTCATTTTCTGCAAATACGTGCTCTAAATTACAATATTTTTTAATTGCAATTTGGGAGAAATGTTGCCAGTACTTTATAGAATAAAACAAAAATGTTCATTTTACTCAAACACATACCTATAAATAGTAAATCCGGAGAAACTGATAATTGTACAGTGGTCTCTTAATTTTTTCCAGAGCTCTAGCTAGCTAGGTAGATACTGTGTGTGTGTGTGTGTGTGTATATGTATGTATATATATATATATATATGTATGTATGTGTGTGTGTATATATATATATATATATATATATATATATATATATATATATATATATATATATATATATATATATATATATATATAATATACAGTTGAAGTCTGAAGTTTACATACACCTTAGTCAAATAGATTTAAACTCAGTTTTTCACAATTCCTGATTTAATTCCCATTTAATCGTAGAAAAAATGGCCTGTTAGGATCACTACTTAATTTTAAGAACGTGAAATGTCAGAATAATAGTAGAGAGAATGATTTATTTCAGCTTTTATTTCTTTCAACACATTCCCAGTGGGTCAGAAGTTTACATACACTTTGTTAGTATTTGGTAGCATTGCCTTTAAGTTGTTTAATTTGGGTCAAACATTTTGGGTAGCCTTCCACAAGCTTCTCCACAATTAGTTGCTGGAATTTTGGCCAATTCCTCCAGACAGAACTGGTGTAACTGAGTCAGGTTTGTATGCCTCCTTGCTTGCACATGCTTTTTCAGTTCTGCCCACAAATTTTCTATCAGATTGAGGTCAGGGCTTTGTGATGGCCACTCCAATGCCTTGACTTTATTGTCCTTAAGCCATTTTGCCATAACTTTGGAGGTATGCTTGGGGTCATTGTCCATTTAGAAGACCCATTTGCAACCGAGCTTTAACTTCTTGATGTCTTGAGATGCTGCTTCAATTTATCCACATAATTTTCCTTCCTCATGATGCCATCTATTTTGTGATGTGCACCAGTCCCTCCTGCAGCAAAGCATCCCCACAACATGATGCTGCCACCCCCATGCTTTACGGTTAGGATGGTGTTCTTCACCTTGCAAGCATCACCCTTTTTCCTTCAAAAATAACAATGGTCATTATGGTCAAACAGTTCAATTTGTTTCATTAGACCAGAGGTAATTTCTCCAAAAAGTAATATCTTTGTCCCCATGTGCACTTGCAAACTGTAGTCTGGCTTTTTTATAAAATCGATATAGGACTAGTTTTACTGTGGATATAGATACTTCCTCCAGCAACTTCACAAGGTCTTTTGCTGTTGTTCTGGGATTGATTTGCACTTTTTGCACCAAAATATGTTAATCTCTGGGAGACAGAATGCGTCTCTTTCCTGAGTGGTATGATGGCTGCATGGTCCCATGGTGTTTATACTTGCATACTATTGTTTTTACAGATGAACGTGGTACCTTCAGGCATTTGAAAATTGCTCCCAAGGATGAACCAGACTTGTGGAGGTCCACAATTTTTTTCTGAGGTCTTGATGTCAAGCAAAGAGGCTCTGAGTTTGAAGATGGGCCTTAAAAAAACATCCACAGGTACACCTCCAATTGACTCCAATTAGCCTATCAGACGCTAAATTATGCTTGACATCATTTTCTGGAATTTTCCAAACTGCTTAAAGACACAGTTAACTTCGTGTATGTAAACTTCTAACCCACTGGAATTGTGATATAGTCAATTAAAAGTGAAACAATCTGTCTGCAAACAATTGTTGAAAAAATTATTTGTGTCGTGCACAAAGTAGACTTCAAGTTTACTTCTGACTTCAACTGTGTATAAAATTGAAGTCAGAAGTTTACATAAAGTTAGGGTGAAGTCATTAAAACTAACTTCTTAACCACTCCACAGATTTAATATTAGCAAACTATAGTTTTGGCAAGTCGTTTAGGACATCTACTTTGTGCATGACACAAGTCATTTTTCGAACAATTGTTTACAGACAGATTGTTTCACTTTTAACTGACTATATCACAATTCCAGTTGGTCAGAAGTTTACATACACTAAGTTAACTGTGCCTTTAAGCAGCTTGGAAAATTCCAGAAAATGATGTCAAGCCTTTAGACAATTAGCTTCTGATAGGAGGTGTACTAAATTGGAGGTGTATCTGTGGCTGTATTTTAAAGGTGTCATGCATTGAGAATTCCTTGATCTTTTGACATATAAGAGGTCATAGTACTATAAAAACATATTGTAAGTTTCAGAACTCAAAACGTATTCGTTAGTCCAAAAAAAGGCTTTATTGAAACCAATATTCCTAAATGACTTGTTTTCTACTTCCTCGTCTCTGTTACATAATAGAGATGAATACATCAGCACAAGTCTGCCTCTGCATAAACAGGTCAATGCCTACTTCATCATCGCCTCTTTGGCCTGCCCACAGGTTCGCGGTTAGAGCAGTGATAAGAGTCTGCACGGCAGGGAGGAACACAGGGATTATTGGAGCAATAAGAGGTTCAAGATGCCTGCAAAGTTTACAAAACGTTGTGCAGTGCCAGGTTGTGGAAAAACTCGTTGCATTTGATTCCTAATGATTCTAACATTAGGAAAGAGTGGCTGACGTTTATTTTTAATGAAGTCCCGGATCGCGTCAGTAAGACAGTGTTTGTTTGGTCGCTTCATTTTACTATGGATTATTTTTCAAACAAGACACCGTTCGATACAGGCTTTGCAGAGGGACTTTAATTAAAAGTTGATGCAGTGCCAACTATTTTGGACCCAACAGTAATGTCGCAAAAGACAAGTGTGAGTATCCATGTTAATTGTATTGCTTCATATTACTGCGTGTGTGTGTGCGTGCGTGCGTGCGCGCAAACTCCGAAACTGCCATTTCTCTGTGCGGTCAGTGCCTCTTCTATGTGTTGCGTGAAGTGCCCAATCTGAGGGGAAGAGATTGAAACTGTACCCAGCTGAGGCACACTCTGGGGGGACGCTCGTCCCTCGAGCGCACACTTGCTGCAGCTAGATTATAACGTGATGGCTCGTGACTTATTGAATCATAATATATGTGTCACGGTGCATTTCTTATCGTGAAGAAAACTGGCAATACACAGCTTTATTAATAAGAGAGAGTTTGTTTTTTGAGAGTTAAAGATGGATTGAAGTGAACAGAAAGGTGAGAGAGGGTAGTCTTCGCCCCATCATACACTGCAACAAAATACGTTTATGATATTTATTTATTTATTTATTTATTTATTTTTGGGCTTGTTTTCCAAAATAAATATCTAGGAACTCCTTTAAAACAACGTACATTTTCTTTAGCAGCTATACTGCTAAAAATTGTTATCTGAGAATGTTTAATATAATATTACAAATACAAATATTTTAAAATATCTAAACATCTTTAAAAAAAGATGCATTCACCTGAGAAGCAGCATATAAGATAATTAGACTTGCTTTTGGAGAATAGATCTTGAAAATAAGAATATTTTGTTTTTACTGCACTCGCAGAAGTATAACCAAGTGAAAAAATACACTTATATACAAAATACACTTATATTTAAGATACATTCTCTTAAAGTAAGTCTAAATATCTTATATGCTGCTTCTCAAGTAAATGTATCTTGTTTTAAGGATTTTTAGACAATTTTAAATGGAAAACAAGACAAAAACACTTTATAACAATAGGATTTTTTGCACTTATTTCATATGCAAAGCAGTGGCCATTTACATTGAAGTCTTAAAGGGGACACGACCCAAAAACTGAGCTTTTTAATCAGAGGGCCAAAAACAGGATAGAAAATGGACAATTGCTTCTAAATTGACTATTTTTGATGAAAATTTTTTACTAACATTATAAGTGGACCTCAGTGAATAAAAATGCAGTGAATGACACCTTTAAGGCCTTCCTTCAAACTCAGTGTCTCTTTGCTTTCATTATGGGAAAATCAAAAGAAATCATCCAAGACTTCAGAAAAAAAAATGTGGACCTCCACAAGTCTGGTTCATCCTTGGGAGCAATTTCCACGTTCATCTGTATAAACAATAGTACACAAGTATAAACACCATGGGACCACGCAGCCATCATACCGCTCAGGAAGGAGATGCATTCTGTCTCCTAGAGATGAACATAGTTTGGTGCGAAAAGTGAAAATCTATTCCAGAACAACAGCAAAGGACCTTTTGAAGATGCTGGAGGAAACAGGTAGACAAGGATGTATATCCACAGTAAAATTAGTCCTATATCGACATAACCTGAAAGGCTGCTCAGCGAGGAAGAAGCCACTGTTCCAAAACCACCATAAAAAAGCCAGACTACAGAGATCTTAATATTTGGAGAAATGTCCTCTGGTCTAATGAAACAAAAATTGAACTGTTTGGCCATAATTACCATCGTTATGTTTGGTGGAAAAAGGGTGAGGCTTGCAAGCCGAAGAACACCATCCCAACTGTGAAGCATGGGGGTGGCAGCATGAGGAAGGAAAATTATGTG
The DNA here is from genome assembly GCF_019703515.2 of Myxocyprinus asiaticus. NCBI lineage: Eukaryota > Metazoa > Chordata > Actinopteri > Cypriniformes > Catostomidae > Myxocyprinus > Myxocyprinus asiaticus. Next base: position 59,721,902 of record NC_059346.1, read on the forward strand.
ATATATTGAAGCAACATCTCAAGACATCAGCCAGGAAGTTAAAGCTCGGTCACAAATGGGTCTTCCAAATGGACAATGTCCCCAAGCATACATCCAAAGTTGTGGCAAAATGGCTTAAGGACAACAAGTCAAGGTATTAGAGTGGCCATCACAAAGAAAATTTGTGGGCAGAACTGAAAAAGCGTGTGCGAGTAAGGAGGCCTACAAACCTGACTCGGTTACACCAGTTCTGTCTGGAGGAATTGGCCAAAATTCCAGCAACTTATTGTGAGAATCTTGTGGAAGGCTACCCAAAATGTTTGACCCAAATTAAACAACTTAAAGGCAAAGCTACCAAATACTAACAAAGTGTATGTAAACTTCTGACCCACTGGGAATGTGATGAAAGAAATAAAAGCTGAAAGAAATCATTCTCTCTACTATTATTCTGACATTTCACATTCTTAAAATAAAGTAGTTTTCCCAACTGACCTAATAACAGGGAATGTTTTCTACGAATAAATGTCATGAACTGTGAGTTTAAATGTATTTGGCTAAGGTGTATGTAAATGTCTTACTTCAGCTGTATAGATAGATAGATACAAGAGATTTATTAAATTTGTCATTTTTTCTGAAAGTCATTAAAATTCCCACTACAGTGTAATTTCCATTGTATTGTGTTTAATAGAATTCTGTGCTGGAAATGACAGTAATGGAAATGACAATTGTAACATTTTGGAGTAAAATGTACTACTCCTTCAGGCAAATTTCATAGATTGCATTTTATGTATTGTAAATACAATTAAATAATATTTTAACCTTTTTATATAATTTGGCAAAATTACAGATTGATTAGAAATGACACCCAATATAAATATTCTGCAAGTGATGTTTACCATGACTGTCCACTGACACTTTTGTCGACTTGGTTAAGTACACTAACTTTTGAAATTTTTTTTGTTGAGGGCAAAATTGTTTGGTTTGGTGGAAGTGACTCTTCAACTGTGGGACAGTTGTAATTTTTGAATAATTGATAGGAATCTTTTCCCACAATAAATATTGAAATGGTTCATGTTTATTTAACTTTTTGTATAGATTTTCATAGTTTTAAACATGTAATAATTTGTATTTTTCAAATGAATTTTCAGTTTAAAATATATACTGTATATACATCTGAATCTGAAAACCATCTTTATTGTGTGAATTGATGACATTCTTTGCTGCAGGGCTTATGTGATTCTGAAGCCGGAGTTCTCCTTCCCTCTCTCCTATTATCTTATCCCCTTCACCGGCGTGGTGGGCATTATCATCATTGTCATGGTCATCATACTGGTAAGTAAATGTTTATGTGGATTTATCCAACATTCAATTAAATGGGTCTTGAACATTATTTAGATTTATACAAATATTCTTTGTGTTTGTATGCTTATTGTACTGTATATTCTATCTTATAACATTGTATGGCAATTTGCTACATTTTAGTATTTAGTTTTTTGTAATACCACACATGTTTTTAAACTCTGGACCTTCCAAACCTTCTGAGCTGCCTAGCTTCATGCTGTGTACATACAGCTATCTTCTAAGGCAGCATACTAACCGAAATGGAACCTCCTGAGTGACTGATTTGAAACGCTCTACATTTCTCTCGTTTACATTTAATAATTTAGTAGATGCTTTTATGTAAAGAAATATTTATGACAGAGGAGCCATCTGTATTAGCAGTACCACAATTCATCTATGAGCTTAAAGTGTAAACCAGAGCAGAAGGAAAAAAGGGAAAATAAAAGAGAATTTTTTTTCACATGCTGTGCTAATGCTACTTCGGGTTTTGGCAAAAATTAGGAATCTTAAAAGGCAGACAATGTTACTTTCTACTGTTTGGAGCAGCTGTCACATCAGGAGCACACCTGTGATAGCTTAAAATGCTGCCTTAGTTGGCAGCTCTATAAGGTTTGGAACATAGACAATGATATGTTGAGTGGGGGTGATGATGTATGTCCTTCCCTGTGTTTGGTCCAGATCGTTCGGTGTGTGCAGCACAGGAAGAGGCTCCGGAAAAACAGACTCTCCAAAGAACAGCTGAAGAAAATCCCCACTCACAAGTTTGTTAAAGGTGAGCAACATATGCAACTTAACATCTGTGGCATGCTGTAGATTTTAGGGCTGGCGGCTGGTACTATACGTATATATATATGTCACAATTCAATATATTGTGATGCATAACAATATCATAATTGGATTGCATTTGAAACAGAGCTAAACATGCGAGAGAGGCCCTGCAGTTCCGTGAAAGAAATGTTGAATCTGCAGGTTCAATTTTAATCTATATTGTGCCTCAAAGCAGTAGCTCTGACCGCACTGAGGAATGGCGAAGTTGGACCTGCTTCTTAATTTACTGTTGGTCATGATATGAATACACAAATAGATAAATAAAAAGATTCATACAGGGATCTAAAGTACGTTATTCTGAGGAAAAGTATCGGGATATATTAGGGCTGGGCGATATGACGATATACTGTATATTGTAGCGACAGTATAAAGTGTCAGTCGATAGAGATTTTGCTATATCGTGTATATCGCGATATGTACATATCCACGTGTGCAGCGTGGGCATATCTATCAGTGTGGAGGACTTCACGTGAGACTGAGAGAATTGAAGAAACATGGACAGGCTTTTTCTGGCATTGAACATTTTTCTGCGGCCACCCATGCAAATTGAATGACCTTCTTCACTTGTTTGGCGCTTTAAAAGCACAAAATATTCTTCTCAATTGACACACGAATGTTCCACGTGACTGTTGTGCGCGCTGTCTCTTGAGCTTCGAAGTGCAGTAGGCTTTTCGATATTTGTGCTCCAGAGACAGGAGAGCTCAGAGCGGGATCACTTGTGCTACTCAATCATGTTTGACCCAGGAAAACCCCAAATGGAGAAAGAAATCTCCACAGAATGGGACGACTCCCAAACAGGTCAAGAAAATGAAGAGGAGCTTGTTAAGACAGGTGCGACATTGTGTACAGAGCAGAAACATTGACGATAATCACTCGTAATACAAGCAATCTGTTTTACCACCTCAAAATGAAGTACGCAAAAGAATATTATGAAAGCCAAAAGATGAACTCCGTATTAATTCGGCCATTTATTTATTTAGTGATATTTATTTAGTATTTATTTTCTTCAAGAAGTGTTTACATCCATTGGATTTATATATTTTTGTAGCATTGCTTTGAGAAGATCTTAAGTTTCTTGAGCAAAGTTTATAATAATAATAATATTGGTCAACAACATTTTAAACTGAAATGTTTCAAAATGGGCAAAATATTGACCTGCATCAAGCAAAGAAAACAACTAAGGAGATTGCTGAAATCAATGGAATTGGGTTAAGAACTGTCCAACACATTGTTAAAACCTGGAAGGATAGTGGTGAACCGTCAGCTTCGTGGAAGAAATGTGGTCCGGGAAAAAATCTTGAATGATCATGATCGGAGATCACTAAAATGCTTGAAGTCACATCGTAAAAACGGCTATGTTTAATAGTGAAAGTAAGAGCATTTCCACACGCACAATGCGACAAGAACTTACAGGTTTGGGACTAAGCTGTGTGCCCACAAGAAGATCACTTGCTAGTGAGGCTAATTGGAAAAAACGACTTCAGTTTGCTTGGGAACATAAAGATTGGACTGTGGAGCAATGGAAAAAGGTCATGTGGTCTGATGAGTCCAGTTTTACCCTATTCCAAAGCGATGGGTGCGTCAGGGTAAGAAGGGGAGCGTATGAAGTGATGCACCCATCATGCATAGTGCCCACTGCACAAGCCTCTGGAGGCAGTGTTATGATCTGGGGTTGTTTCAATTGGTCAGGTCTAGGCTCAGCAACTTTATGCGGCAATAAAATGAAGTCCGCTGACAACCTGAATGTACTGAATGACCAGGTTATCCCATCAATGGATTTTTCTTCCCTGACGGCACGGGCATATTCCAGGATGACAATGCAAAGATTCAACTGGCTCAAATTGTGAAAGAGTGGTTCAGGGAGCATGAGGAATCATTTTCACACATGAATTGGCCACCACAGAGTCCTGACCTTAACCCCACTGAAAGTCTTTGGGATGTGCTGGAGAAGACTTTTCGGAGTGGGTCGACTCTCCTGTCATCAATACAAGATCTCGGCCAAAAATTAATGCAACTCTGGATGGAAGTAAATGTTGCGACGTTGCATAAGGTTGTCGAAACAATGCCACAACGAATGTGCTTTAATCAAAGCTAAAGGTGGTAAAACGAAACGAGTGTGCGAAATATATATTTCTTCCACTAAAAACAGCAGGATAGTTTGGCCACTTATTTGAAGTTTTATCAGGTATTGTCCTCGAGTGTTATATTTTTAAATTGTTTCATATTTCAGACATTGGAGCAGTTCACCAATGATGATCAATAACCTTAAATTCAGACAGACTCATTCGGCAATGCATCAGACACTGGTGCATGATTGAAAAATCACTTCATCACTTCATACGCTTCCCTTCTTACCCTGACGCACCCATCGCTTTGGAATAGGGTAAAACTGGACTCATCAGACCACATGACATTTTTCCATTGCTCATAAAGTATTCTATTAATTATACAAAACCATGTTATTTTATTAAAAATATATAATTGTTCTTATGACAATCGGATTACTTAATTTTTTAAGCCTTTATGCATGATAAACTCACATCATGTGAGCCAGTCTCCTATGTCACAAACACATGAAGACACGTGAACCCGATATCATGTTGAGCTCTAAATAATGGACACGTTGTGATTTTGTTCCACATATTTTAGTTTTTTCTTTGTATGTGCTGAGTTCTGGAAAATACTTAATGCATCTTTCTTGTACCCCCCTGGGAGTTTGAAAATTGTGGATCTAGTGGAACATCTAACAATTTCATAATTCTTTATTTTTCTCAGGTGATGAGTATGATGTGTGTGCAATTTGCCTGGATGAATATGAAGAGGGAGATAAGCTGAGAGTGCTGCCATGTTCACACGGTAATTGAGCCGCTCAATCTTCTGTGTGTGTACACGCAAGGTTGTTTGTTTTGAACCTGTTTTGTTTGCATTTAATGCCTTTACCCTTAATAAGACATTGTCCTGCCATATGCAATTCTGGACTGAAATGTACGGGTTACTCCGAGACCGCTGGGTTGTTGAGAGAAACTATAGTGGAGAGAGAGACTGGAATGAATGAGTGAAGACGCATACCTTTGTTTGTGTGATCTGCACAAGAAGACAGACACATCTCACATGCACTATTAATCACGTCATTAACAACTAGTTGTTCAGTTCGGTTCTGTACACACTAGGTGGAAATTTTCGGATGTTAATTTGGTTGTAGAATGCGGTTGTCACTCCATAAATTATGTTACTGTGTGTGTAAGAACAGGATTAAGTACTCAAAGGTGAAGTGACAACCATATTTAGCTGCAGTGTGTACGTGGCCATAGTTAAATATTTTCACACTTTGAAAAGTACCAAAAGTAAAAGATAAAGGCCTGGTAAAAAGTTTCCAGTTCAGTTTTAATGAGACAAAAAAAAATATTTTAAAACTTGAAAGTTCCCACAGTTCATGCAATTAATTAATTTGTTTATTGGTTTGATTTTATCAGTTAGTTGTTGCCTCCCTAGTTCATTTAGTTTTTTGTTATAAAAGTATCAATTTCTTTTTTGTCCCCATCATTCAGCTTATCACTGCAGGTGTGTGGACCCCTGGCTCACCCAGACCAAAAAAACGTGCCCTGTGTGCAAGCAGCGTGTGACCCGTCCCAACCCGGAATACTCAGAGTCTTCAGATTCTGACGAAGAGGCGGGGCCACACGAGGCTAATGAGGAAGAGGAGGGAGCAATCAGTGAGGCTGATTCTGAGCGCACCCCTCTGCTCCACCCCTCTAACCTCGCGTCCCCTTCCTCGTCCAGCCCACCTCCCACATACGACTCAACAATAGTGTCAGCGTCAGCTGTTGCTATTGTAACAACCTCCGCACAGTGCTTGCCGTGCACACCGCAGCACGACTTGCTCCACCTGGGCTTTGATGAATACTACTCACCCGTAGGGGACTCTGTTGAAGGTACCAAGGATGAGGAGGGTCTCCCCTCAGATAATGATACCACAGAGCTTATTGGAGCTCTGTAGGAGCATAAGAATTTTTGGAAAGCCGTTGATTTAAATACAACCCTTTATCTTGGTCACTTTGGTTTTCTCGCAACAAAGTCGGAAGTTGTGTCACAGGCTAGACCTGAATCAAAGAAATGTACACCCTGTTTTTGAGACACATTTTTGGACACTGCTCCAGTCTGACAGACATGCACACCCATGCCACTTTTAGGTAGCTAGTGCGACCAACACTACACAGAATATGTGCAATATATTTACAGTTTCTAACACAAATGCATGTTAATAATAACTTTTCAGATTGGTATGGTTTACAAAACTTTTTGTTTTTGTCAAGTTTTTAAAATTTGGGCCCATATCCAAATAGGGTTTAAAGGTAACATGAAAGCTGTTTGTTTAATTATGTCATTATTTTAATCACATGTCGTTTCAATCCCGTATGTCTGACTTTTTTTTTCTTTGTAACACAAAAGGAGAAAAGGAGTTTCATGCTGCTCTTTTCCATACAGTGAAAGCACAAAGTGGCCAGGCGTTGTCGAGCTTCAGAAAGGACAAAACAAACACCATAAAAGTACGTAGCCCATATGGCTCATGCGCTACATTCCAAGTCTTCTGAAGCCATACGATAGCTTGAGGAAGTTTGAATATGCTTGTGTGCAAATGAAATTTGAGAGCATTTTCAATGAATAACGACGTAAATTTCATTGTTCCTCAAAGCTGTCTTATGACTTCAGAAGACTTGGAAAATAGTGCACAGTTCATTTGGATTACTTTTATGGTGGTGTGTTGTACTTTTTGCATCTTGACTGCCCTTGGTAACTGTATGCTTTCGTTGTTTGAAAGAAAGTCATGCGGGTTTATAGCGACATGATGGTAAGTAACGAGTAAATAATGACAGAATTTGTATTTTTAGTTGAACTGTTCCTTTAAGTTGGTGGTTAATGCCTGGTCACCATTTATGTGCAATACGGACAGGTTACCAGTTTGTAAATTAGTATTTCCTTTACAAACAGAGGTCAGGAAAAGATCATTGCAGGCTTCTGAATTACACTGTTTGATGACCAACTTAAAAAAAACTATGTTTTTTTATTAAGCAACTCATGCATAATTAAATTCCCCACCTGTTCAAGTGATTAAATAATACAATTTTACAGGATTCACATTTAGAGCCTGATTATTTAGTATTTATTTTGGTGGGTTGCTGTTTTAAAATCCTTTTTTTTTTTTTTTTTTTTTTTTTACTTGTTAAATCCATAAACCACATTTCTGAACCAATTCCCTCCAAATCTCCCTCTCTGCATTTGAGATCATTTGCATTATTCTCTGTCATTCAGATATACAATGTTGATTTTTGTTATTGATATTTTGGCAAGATGGACAAACAGGCTCACTCTCTACAGACATTCACTATTCAAATGCTAGCTGCTTTTTTTAAATTACAATTTGCTTTATGGCAGACAGTGTATAGACTTCATGGCAATATTTATACTCTTGTTTAACCTTTTACAGTCCTGTTAGATTACACCTTTATCTCAAATGAGTAAGAACCTGTTATGTATAAACTAAATGAAACTGTGCATACTGTAAACTCTTTTATTTGTAGATGTAACATTATCCCTTTTGTCCAAGTTATTGTTCAGTGAAAATAATAATCACATTCACATGTCTGTCGTTGTTGGTTTTTTTTTTTTTTTATGTTTGTGATGCAGTTTTAGTTCAAGGTTCAAACCCAGTCTTTGATACCACTGACATTTTTTTCTAGAATTGAAAGTCATTAGGACAGAGCATTCAGATATATTTACCTCATTTGTTCCTATTAATCTTTAAATGATAAATATAAAGCAAATACTAGCACTACTATAAAGAATTATAGGGTTTGCATCCATGGCATCCTGTCTTATGGGACCAATGCTGTTTAATAAACTATTTTTTCTACCCAATATTTCATTTTAAATCAATATATGTGTAATCATTGAGTGCTGCTTTCTAATTGACTTTGATGATTGATTGATTGATTGATTTTGGACTGTACCATTGCTCATTTTGTGCCATAAAGACAATTTTACCTATTTACTGTGTCATGTCTTCTCTTCGTTTTGTGAGCTCCATTAACAGATTTAACCATTTGATTAAATTAAAGCTATTGAGTCTTGATAGTTGGGAACACTGTTAAACACTGTAAGTGATTGGCGATTCATAATGTCTGTAATTATTAAAAAATAATTACCAACTTTCTAATGTTGAATGGTTTCCTGTATGGACGATTGGAACCCTGCTGAAAAGGTGGTTTTCTGAACTTGGCTGGCCACCTGGCTGGTTTTGCTGGTCGGGTTTGATGGTTATATAGAGGTTTGGGTCACTTGTCAGCTGGTTCGCCAGATAAACTAGCTTAACACCGGCTTAGCCAGGCTGTAATAGCATCTTGAACAGTGATTCCCAAATGGGGGTGCATGAAAAAAAATTGCATTTTGCTTTGTTTAAAACAAAATGTAGGACTTAAAATAAAAATAACAGTGATAAGGTCTTGGTAGCGATGTCAAAAGTACAGGTACGTCGATAGTAAAAATAAAAAGGTGTGACGATGCCATTGTTTCTGAAGTATTGAGCATCAACTCAATTCGATACCCATGTGCTGTTTGACTGACACACAACTGCTTCCAAATGCTCACACACAAATTTGACATATTTGGAGGGAAATATTAATGCACAGTTAATCAAATTAAAATCATGATATGTCCTAGTGTGATTATTAAACTGCAAATGACTGCAATCTTAGTCTGCATGAGCTGAGTGCTTTAAAGTGAATGTGTTCTTAGAACACATGCATTTTACTGAAGTGAATAAATATGTAGGCACACCTTTTTTTTTATACTTGAAAACGTATAGACGTTATTGAAACTCATAATTATTATAAGACTATTGTTGTATTTTGATAAAAGTCATGCTCAGCATCTCACACAATGTAGGGAAATGATAGATTTGCTTTGTTCTTATAATGCTTAAAATCTATACTAAAGTCTCTTTGAAGGTCTGCAGACATACAAATTTTAAAGGATTAAAATTTTCTTTTGATCGTTGATTCAGTGAACTCATTTCACACAAGACACTCATTTGTCACCACCTTCTGGCATCACCAGAAATGGTCACTGAATCAATGAATGAATCTGAAGAAATTTTGGTGAATGTAGTCAAAACACTCCAACCGCTTGGATACATTTAAATCCCACAATGCAACAGCACAATTGCCATTATTGTAATTGATTAAATAATTTATTCAGGACCAGCTTGTGCTCAGTTTTTATGTCATATGTGAAACAGAAGCAAGTGCTCCACAAGATGCCCTTTATTTTTACAGCTAATTTTGCAAAATTTTGCAATTATTTTGCAATACTTGAATCTTTACATTTCAACAAATATTAAAAGTAAATAAAATGCATATATTAATATCATACTTATATCAGACTTAAATATTAATATATACTGTAACATATTAATACTGCACTGTAAGTGTTGGGTCTGTGCGAGCCACCTACTGACAGCTGTGTCCCCCTGTTTTACAGAAAAGCCTATATGCACTTTCATAGCATTCAACACAAATGCTGTAGAGCAGCGTTGTAGAAGTGAGCACAAATATCTATATGCAGCCTCTGTATGAATGAAATTAATTAATTTTATGTTGAAAAGATTCTGGTAAATAGAAAACTGAATTTACACAACACTGTAATTTTCTTTGAGGAAGTTAAAGTATATTCTGAATTAAGTGTGGTAAATATATTTTATATACAGTGTATTGAAATTGTATTTTTTTATAGCTCCCCCTGTCCTTGTACTTGGCACAATAAAGCACCTTTTGGGAATATGCTTGTCTGAAGGCCGCGTCTGTCTATTACCTTCTATTACCCCTTTGTGTCCTGAGGCCTCTCATGTCATTTGGAGTTTGTGGGGCAATGTTGCAGCTGTTCCAGAGGCACATTTGTTTTAAAATCTGTAAAACTAAACATTGTTTATTATCCCTCTCAACTAAACTCCTAGAATATATAAAATTGCCTTTACAATCAATAATAAAGGGGTAGTTGACGTGTCCTGTTGTTTAACATGCTATACTTCTTTTTTTTCTTCTTTTTTTTTCTTAAGTGATTTTAAAACTTTATGTATCTTTTATTTTCTTTATAATTTCCATGTAAAGCACTTTGAATTACCACTGTGTATGAAATGTGTTATATATATATATATATATATATATATATATATATATATATACAGTTGTGCTCAAAAGTTTGCATATCCTGGCAGAAATTGTGAAATTTTGGCATTGATTTTCAAAATATTACTGATCATGCAAAAAAACTGTCTTTTATTTAAGGATAGTGATTATATGAAGCCATTTATTATCACATAGTTGTTTGGCTCCTTTTTAAATCATAATGATAACAGAAATCACCCAAATGGCCCTGATCAAAAGTTTACATACCTTTGAATGTTTGGCCTTGTTACAGACACACAAGGTGACACACACAGGTTTAAATGGCAATTAAAGGTTAATTTCCCACACCTGTGGCTTTTTAAATTGCAATTAGTGTCTGTGTATAAATAGTCAATGAGTTTGTTAGCTCTCACGTGGATGCACTGAGCAGGCTAGATACTGAGCCATGGGGAGCAGAAAAGAACTGTCAAAAGACCTGCGTAACAAGGTAATGGAACTTTATAAAGATGGAAAAGGATATAAAAAGGTATCCAAAGCCTTGAAAATGCCAGTCAGTACTGTTCAATCACTTATTAAGAAGTGGAAAATTCGGGGATCTCTTGATACCAAGCCAAGGTCAGGTAGACCAAGAAAGATTTCAGCCACAACTGCCAGAAGAATTGTTCAGGATACAAAGAAACACCCACAGGTAACCTCAGGAGAAATACAGGCTGCTCTGGAAAAAAATGGTGTGGTTGTTTCAAGGAGCACAATATGACGATACTTGAACAAAAATGAGCTGCATGGTCGAGTTGCCAGAAAGAAGCCTGTACTGCACCATTGCCACAAAAAAGCCCGGTTACAATATGCCCAACAACACCTTGACACGCCTCACAGCTTCTGGCACATTGTAATTTGGAGTGACGAGACCAAAATAGAGCTTTATGGTCACAACCATAAGTGCTATGTTTGGAGAGGGGTCAACAAGGCCTGTAGTGAAAAGAATACCATCCCCACTGTGAAGCATGGTGGTGGCTCACTGATGTTTTGGGGGTGTGTGAGCTCTAAAGGCACAGAGAATCTTGTGAAAATTGATGGCAAGATGAATGCAGCATGTTATCAGAAAATACTGGCAGACAATTTGCATTCTTCTGCACGAAAGCTGCGCATGGGATGCTCTTGGACTTTCCAGCACGACGCTGACCCTAAGCAAAAGGCCAAGTTGACCCTCCAGTAGTTACAGCAGAAAAAGGTGAAGGTTCTGGAGTGGCCATCACAGTCTCCTGACCTTAATATCATCGAGCCACTCTGGGGAGATCTCAAACGTGCAGTTCATGCAAGACGACCAAAGACTTTACATGACCTGGAGGCATTTTCCAAGACGAATGGGCAGCTATACCACGTGCAAGAATTTGGGGCCTCATAGACAACTATTACAAAAGACTGCACGCTGTCATTGATGCTAAAGGGGGCAATACACATTATTAAGAACTAAGGGTATGCAGACTTTTGAACAGGGGTCATTTAATTTTTTTCTTTGTTGCCATGTTTTGTTTTATGTTTGTGCCATTCTGTTATAACCTACAGTTGAATATGAATCCCATAAGAAATAAAAGAAATGTGTTTTGCCTGCTCACTCATGTTTTCTTTAAAAATGGTACCAATATTACCAATTCTCCAAGAGTATGCAAACTTTTGAGCACAACTGTTATATATATATATATATATATATATATATATATATATATATATATATATATATATATATATGTATGTATATAAACTTGCATTGCCTTGCATAGCCTAGAAACATAAACAGATTTTTCCGTGCAGCTTGTTTACCATCAGCCTCATGTGTAACGTTTAGTTCTGCCCCACATTGGAATGACATTGAGATATTGATCTGTATTGTACTGTGTGATTGTGGGAATATAAAGAGGAGGAGCCAGAGATCCTCTGTCTGCAAACATCACATGTTACTGCAGGGCAGGTAACAGATTATGTAGGTTATCAGTCACGGTAAAGCTATAGTGAGTGAATCATTGCGAAATGAATAACAAGGATAATTTACTAAACTACTGTTAATAATAATATTTATAACAACAATAAAACGGGTAAATAATTTTATGAAAATAACCTGTAATATCAGTTAATCTGAAACTTAATTTAAAATATTTTCACAGATTTTGTATATGGTTTTACACTTTTGGATCCCGCTATGCATAAACTTTGTATTTAAATTTGATTTATTTTCATATTCCATTGTTATTTTATGATCTGACGTCCTGAAACGTTCTGATTACAGCTCTACGCATTTTCTTATGAATGCCAGTCTGTTTGTATGCGCTAATTTTATTGGTTCTCACAGTTTTAATCTGACAGTAAAATCTATGGTGAGAACTGATTTGTGCACAGGACTGCCAATCAAGATTATAACCCCGCCCTTTTACAGAATGAGGATTGCAGCGCAGACCGACGGTACGTTTTATTCTACATCTGCGTAAAAGCGACTTTTGGTAAGCGAAAATGTTGTGAAATATATACTCAAATGTTGGTAAATTCTTTATTCTTAAAATATAATTTCTCTTGAATGTCTCGGGGCTTGTCTAAATAGTTTGGTCATGTTTCGGTCATAGGTTGCGGGATTAACGGTCCCTTATAAAAAATCTTGTGTTTGCGTCCACGCGCAGCGGCACTCCTGCAGTATTCAGTCATTCATGGTATATTAATTATGTTATATTTTAAACAATCGTGCTCAACTTCACTATGAATCAGCCATTCAGTGTCGGAAGCGCCTTGTGTGGTCCAATTCACTTACAAAAGTTACTGTGGCTGTATCATGATATCTGATGGCAATGTGAATGGACCCTTTAGGCTACATTCATCCCATAAAGTATTTAGACACTTAAATTACACTGAAAAAAATGTATGAATGTCATTTCATTAGATAACGAAATATCAAACTGTAGATCTTTTCTCAGAACGAACTTTTTCTGAGCCATTTTTGCAATGACATTTACTGGTCTCAAGATTTTTTTTTAACCCTTGTGCGACCTTCGTGACATTTTTGTCTTTTTCATTTTTATTTTTCCGATCATTTTAATGCCAACTGCATACATTTTGCCAAAGGTGTGTATTTTGGGGGGAATTTTGATATTTTAACCTCAGTTCCTATAATATATCTATAATACACTGTTTACACAAAATAGTTACACTCAGGACCTTCAGGACACAAATGTCCCCATTGAAACCCATTAAAACTACAATATTTGATCCCAGTGCAATTGAAGCATAAAATCATGAATTCTATAATATTATGCTTTCATTCCAGAGCCCTGGCTTCAAAATGTATATTTTTTTTTATATTTTCCACCAGATGGCGCCATTTTTCTCATGTTTAGCCTATGGAGCAAATACATGCTTTTCCTCTATTTTCTCTTTGCTCGAGTTCACATAGGTATCCTAGCAGAGTATCCAGGCATAGTTCATCACATTCACATTTCATTCATATTTGACAACCAGAATGTGTTAAAATATTCTTAGTTTTGAACAGTATATCTACTGTTTTATTATTTCAATCCTAACAGGCATTTGGTTTAATATTTTCTCATCTATTCAATGGCATTGCTTTAAAGCTTTAAAGAACACCATGGTGCTACCATTGTACCATGTCTAAAAACATGGTATGTTTTTTCTTTTTTTATTCCCTTTGCTGAGATGGCATATGATTATAACTTTTTTAGTTAGTTTGTTAATGTCCTGATCTACTACTTCCACCCTGTTGCATTTCTATCATTACAGTGGTTATGTTCTTTGATTATTATGGTTAATAATACGGTTCTATATATTAAGCTTAATTATTTGTCAAATAAACTGTTTTTCATGAAAACATGATGTACTGACAATGTGATACTGTAAGATCTGTGCATTTACTAGTGAAATGGAGCAATGTTATGTAGTGAAAGCCATTGATTTCCATTGGAGCTAATGGACCTTTCCACTGCCCTGTCTGCCTGTTGATAGGATGTGGCCTGAGAGATGCTGACCATTTACACTTACTCTAAGCTTTTCCTGAAACCTGAAACCTAACCTTAACCATAATGAGATGGAAAGTTACTTTAAACCTGCTTAAATGCCTATAGAAAATCTATCCAGTAAAGGAAACCTTTCGCCATAGGTTAAACTAAGCAAACATTCATGACTGTACAGATATGCACTTTAGGAAGGTAACAAAAAATGTTGTGGATTTAATGGTTTTTGCAGAAACAGCTATCATTCCTTTAACTGGGTTTAATGCACCTGCACTCTTTCACTTAACACACAAATGATCTATTGAGTTACTTTATAAGCAAACGTGTATGATTTGATGCTTCCTAGCAGCAGCATTCTTTCTCAGCGGTGTCATTGGAGTTTGTGTGACTGAGCGAGTTGCTGTAATCCATTGTGTGTGTGTATATGTGTGTGTGTGTGTGCATCTAATAACTTAATCCTGAGAGGCTGGGAGTGCCAGCCTCCCCCTGAATAATCTTCTGGTAGGATAGCCACCTACCTTGTTTCTGCATACCACCGGATAAAACTAACATAACATGTAGAAGACAAGTTGATAAATAATACAATTATTGTATTAACACATAACACTGGACCTCATTCCACCACCTGTACCTCATCCATTTTTTGGACTTGTGCCCAAACCTCTTTAGTATTCCTCAATCTATCTCTTATAAATAGTGTAACACACACACACACACACACACGCACAAAAGTAAACATTTCAAAAAAAAAAAAAAAAAATTATATAATGGTTTAAGTACCAAAAGTGTATAGGGTCTTTATGGACCCGAGGTATGTAAGAGTGTCGGGTTTTTTTTTTCTGCACTTCCATAAATTATATATTTTTTTATTATTTCATATCTGTTTAAGTTTACTATCACAGGATATCTATTTCTTTTTGTATTATAAGAGAAATGAGTACTATATTTATACAAATACACTATATCACGCTGATTTTCTATGCAAGTATGAACTATCAACAATGGTAAATTACCAGTATCCCACATGTGTACACATACATATTATACTTGTTATTTCTTACACAAGGTTGCACTGATGTTACAGTGATTGATTTGATTTACATTTGACATTACTAGTAGAAACAGCATTGAAGTAAACTATAGCAAGTATAACACATGAACAATACGATAAGACTATTGTCATTTGGGTGTACTACTAAAATTATGTAAGTTGTGCATCTATTTAGACTTAATAAATGTATGTGTAACTTAGGTGTAGCTCTTATGTGTAGATTATGTGTTATGTGTAGCTCAATATGTGTTTGACAGCCAGCTGCATCTCATGAAATTTCAGTGTGAAAATAATGAATCCTGTTCTTGATTTTTCATGATCTCTTTGATTTATGAAAAATAAAACATGAAAATATATTTTATTTTATTATTTCCTAGTTGTCTTGAAAATATTTTGAAAATTTGACACTATCTGGGCATTTTGTACATCCTTTTTTGATAGATATAAGTGCCTGGTCTCTAAAGACCCGAAAATGGAAGAGTGTTTGGGAAAATGACCATGAATTTAAGGGTTAACAATATTATAAGTAGGGGAGGTCTGGTATAATTGTAACACCTTTTGGTTTATCCATAAACACTTAGTCTAATGCTTTAAAATTTTGTCTCAAACAACTTTGACCTGTTTGATCTGTGTCAATGTATAGTTGAACTGCATCAGATTCATGAAGGCAGATGTTACATTCATAACACCTAGACTGCTAAACTGAAAGGGGACGTTCACACAGAAGGCATTTTGCATTCTGCCTGCAAAATTTATTTATGTACACATGCGTTAGAGCATCAGAGGCATCTTTGGCTCTTTTCTACTGATAGATCTATAATAAATAGATTCATAATGTCCATATACACACTACCAGTCAAAGGTCTGAACACATCTACTCATTTTTTATTATTGCTATTTTCTACAATTTAGAATATTAATAAAGTCTTCAAACTTTTATATAACACAAATGGAAGTATGCTAATTATTTAGTGACCAAAAAAGGTTACTTTTATATTACTAAATGTGTTCCCGTTCTGTAGGTTACCAATTTCGTCAAAACATGCGATTCACATTGTCGCTGGCCTACAGAAAGCTGTTACATTCATGCAGACAGAAATGTTGCTAATTATTTTAAATATTGCTTCTAAATCAGACCAGAAAACAATACAACACCATATGTAAATTTTGAAAGAGAGATAACTTTTCAAAATGATTTTGATCTATTGTAAAATGAATACATATATAACAATATTTATCCATGTGAAAACATGATCTTGTATAATGATTATATATTAATATGGGATAATAATGGAATTTCAGATCTGCACATTTATATTTACTTTTCTTTATGTGATAATGGGAATTATGGGAATACATTGGATATTTTGGTCTGATTTACTGTGTGTTTTTGTGCTTTAACAGTTGCTGAGGTTTATTTGTGTGTATTTGGTGAGCTGCAGTCATGCCGCTGGTAAAGAGGAACATTGAGCCGAGGCACCTGTGCAGAGGAGCTTTACCTGACACCATCAGCAATGAGCTGGAGTGTGTGACCAACAACACACTCTCTGCCATCATTCGACAACTCAGCAGCCTAAGTAAGACCTTACTTTACTTTACTACTATTTTATTATATAATTTGAACACAAATGCATTTTGATTCTTAAAGGCAGAAGTCGATCAATTGTTTTGGTTTATATTGATTCAGTGCATATACACTACCGGTCAAAAGTTTTGAAACACTTACTCATTCTTTATTTTATATATATATATATATATATATATATACAGGTGCATCTCAATAAATTAGAATGTCGTGGAAAAGTTCATTTATTTCAGTAATTCAACTCAAATTATGAAACTCGTGTATTAAATAAATTCAATGCACACAGACTGAAGTAGTTTAAGTCTTTGGTTCTATTAATTGTGATGATTTTGGCTCACATTTAACAAAAACCCACCAATTCACCATCTCAAAAAATTAGAATACATCATAAGACCAATAAAAAAAACATTTTTAGTGAATTGTTGGCCTTCTGTAAAGTATGTTCATTTACTGTATATGTACTCAATACTTGTACAGTAATTAAAGCAAAATCCTTTTGCTTTAATTACTGCCTCAATTCGGCGTGGCAAGGAGGTGATCAGTTTGTGGCACTGCTGAGGTGGTATGGAAGCCCAGGTTTCTTTGACAGTGGCTTTCAGCTCATCTGCATTTTTTGGTCTCTTGTTTCTCATTTTTCTCTTGACAATACCCCATAGATTCTCTATGGTGTTCAGGTCTGGTGAGTTTGCTGGCCAGTCAAGCACACCAACACCATGGTCATTTAACCAACTTTTGGTGCTTTTGGCAGTGTGGGCAAGTGCCAAATCCTGCTGGAAAATGAAATCAGCATCTTTAAAAAGCTGGTCAGCAGAAGGAAGCATGACGTGCTCCAAAATTTCTTGGTAAACGGGTGCAGTGACTTTGGTTTTCAAAAAACACAATGGACCAACACCAGCAGATGACATTGCACCCCAAATCATCACAGACTGTGGAAACTTAACACTGGACTTCAAGCAACTTGGGCTATGAGCTTCTCCACCCTTCCTCCAGACTCTAGGACCTTGGTTTCCAAATGAAATACAAAACTTGCTCTCATCTGAAAAGAGGACTTTGGAACACTGGGCAACAGTCCAGTTCTTCTTCTCCTTAGCCCAGGTAAGATGCCTCTGATGTTGTCTGTGGTTCAGGAGTGGCTTAACAAGAGGAATACGACAACTGTAGTGTCTGTGTGTGGTGGCTCTTGATGCCTTGACCCCAGCCTCAGTCCATTCCTTGTGAAGTTCACCCAAATTCTTGAATCGATTTTGCTTGACAATCCTCATAAGGCTGCGGTTCTCTCGGTTGGTTGTGCATCTTTTTCTTCCACACTTTTTCCTTCCACTCAACTTTCTGTTAACATGCTTGGATACAGCACTCTGTGAACAGCCAGCTTCTTTGGCAATGAATGTTTGTGGCTTACCCTCCTTGTGAAGGGTGTCAATGATTGTCTTCTGGACAACTGTCAGATCAGCAGTCTTCCCCATGATTGTGTAGCCTAGTGAACCAAACTGAGAGACCATTTTGAAGGCTCAGGAAACCTTTGCAGGTGTTTTGAGTTGATTAGCTGATTGGCATGTCACCATATTCTAATTTTTTGAGATAGTGAATTGGTGGGTTTTTGTTAAATGTGAGCCAAAATCATCACAATTAAAAGAACCAAAGACTTAAACTACTTCAGTCTGTGTGCATTGAATTTATTTAATACACGAGTTTCACAATTTGAGTTGAATTACTGAAATAAATGAACTTTTCCACGACATTCTAATTTATTGAGATGCACCTGTATATATATATATATTTTTTTTTTATTTTTTTTTTACACATTTTAGAATAATAGTAAAGTCATCAAAACTATGGAATAACATAAATGGAACTATGGGAATTATGTTGTGACTAAACAAAATCCAAAATAAATCAAAACTACGTTATATTTTAGCATCTTCAAAGTAGTCACCCTTTGCCTAGAATTTGCAGACATGTACTCTTGACATTTTCTCAACCAACTTCTTGAGGTATCACCCTGGGATGCTTTTTAAACAGTATTAAAGGAGTTCCCGTCTATGTTGGGCACTTATTGGCTGCTTTTCTTTATTATTTGGTCCAAGTCATCAATTTCAAAAACTTTTTTTTTTTAATTATATTTTAGTTTTATAATGAAATAAATTAATATGGTGGCACAATTATATTTTTGTCTACAAAACTAATTTCAAGCATTTAAGCATACACCTTCAGATCAAACGATTTTTAAGATCATGAGAAACATTTCATTCAAGTGTTTCAAAACTTTTGACCGGTAGTGTACATTACCAATCAAAAGTATGGACACATCTGCTCATTATATATATATATATATATATATATATATATATATATATATATATATATATATATATATACACACACACACACACACACATATAAATGTGTGTGTGTGTGTGTGTGTGTACAGTATATATACTGTGTGTGTGTGTGTGTGTGTGTGTGTATATATATATATATATATATATATATATATATATATATATATATACAGTTGAAGTCAGAAGTTTACCTTAGCCTTACACCTTAGCCAAATACATTTGATCTTTGTCCCCATGTGCACTTGCAAACTGTAGTCTGGCTTTTTTATGGCAGTTTTGGAGCAGTGGCTTCTTCCTTGCTGATCAGCCTTTCAGGTTATGTCGATATAAGACTCGTTTTACTGTGGATATAGATACTTGTCTACCTGTTTCCTCCAGCATCTTCACAAGGTCCTTTGCTGTTGTTCTGGGATTGATTTGCACTTTTTGCACCAAACTACGTTCATCTCTAGGAGACAGAATGCATCTCCTTCCTGAGTGGTATGATGGCTGCGTGGGCTCATGGTGTTTATACTTGCGTACTATTGTTTGTACAGATGAACGTGGTACCTTCAGACGTTTAGAAATTGCTCCCAAGGATGAAACAGACTTGTGGAGGTTCACAATTTTTTTTCTGAGGTCTTGACTGATTTCTTTTGATTTTCCCATGATGTCAAGCAAAGAGGCACTGAGTTTGAAGGTAGGCCACATCCACAGGTACACCTCCAATTCAGTAGTCCTCCTATCAGAAGCTAATTGACTAATCTTCTAAAGGCTTGACATAATTTTCTGGAATTTTCCAAGCTGCTTAAAGGCACAGTTAACTTAGTGTATGTAAACTTCTGACCCACTGGAATTGTGATATAGTCAATTAAAAGTGAAACAAACTGTCTGCAAAACAATTGTTGGAAAAATTATTCGTGTCATGCACAAAGTAGATGTCCTAAACGACTTGCCAAAACTATAGTTTGCAAATATTAAATCTGTGGAGTGGTTAAAACATTTTTTTAATGACTTAAACCTAAGTGTATGTAAACTTCTGACTTCAACTGTATATGTTTTAGAATAAGAGTTAAGTAATCGAAACTTTGAAATAGCATAAATAGAAGTAGGGGAAATACGCAGTGACCAAACAAAGTTGAACAAATCAACACTCATATTTCCTCAAATCAAAATTCAACTTATATTTGAGCTTCTTCAAAGTACAGTAGCCACCCTTTGTCTACACACAGTTTATATTTGTCTAAAAAACTATTTAGAAGCATTCAAGTTTAAGCCTTTAAATATTTATATTATCATATTTAAAGAACTAAATAAAAGCATTTCAAATACACTGAGAGAAGCAAACATTTATTGACACTGATTTGAGAAGAATACCTTTGTTTGTAAAAGTAAAAAAAGGCATCTTCCACAAGATATTTGCATTTAAAATGTGTTATGGACTATTTAATGGCTTCAAAGCTATATTTAAACAGTTAAACAATGAATTAAAAAAACAAAACAATTTATGCAAAAATTTTAAATGACAAAAATACCAAACTATTGTTTTAACTGACATTGTAGGCAATGAATGTAATAAAATTACAACATTTAAACACTTATGACAACTTGCCACAATGCGACATATATATATATATATATATATATATATATATATATATATATATATATATATATATATATATATATATACACGTCACATGGTCTTACCTAGTCTTTTCGGAAGTATGTCATGTGGAGAGGTCCCATGGTAGGTCCTACCCGAAGGGGGAGGAGTTTCTACAAAGCATGGTGACGCAGTTTACCAACAGGGAAACAATTTAGCGGAAGATATCACATGCGGTTGCCTTCGGGGAACCAGCACATGTGGAGCACCTACCTCAGTACAGGGCCTCATTAGCGCACGTACTGGGCCGGTCAGCGAGTTTCTTTGCAAACTCAGCTGCCAGAGGGCTAAGGAGGAAAGTCATCCAGGAATCACAGTCTGTGAACACGACTGGGAGTCAAGAGCGCACTTCTTCACCTCAAGGGAGGGGAAAGGCGCTATGCGCAAGCGGTACACCCGGCCAGCTGTCCCGGAACTTACCTGCTTGTGCTTGCCAATACACGGGACGAGACCGGCTCAACCTGGAGATTGAAGAACCTCACAAAGGTGTTGGGTGCTGTCCAGCCTGCTGCTCTGCAGATGTCTACCAAAGAGGCGCCACTGGCCAGGGCCCAGGAGGCCGCCACACTCCTGGTAGAGTGGGCTCATAACCCCGCAGGGGGTGGCACGTCCTGAGCCTGATATGCCATCGCGATGGTGTCAATGACCCAGTGGGCAATCCTCTGTTTCTAGACAGTGCTTCCTTTCTGCTGTCCACCAAAGCAGACAAAGAGCTGCTCGGAGCTTCTAAAGCGCTGCGTGCGATCCAAATAGATGCGTAAAGCTCACACTGGACACAGCAACGCCAAGGCTAGGTCTGCCTCCTCCTGGGGCAGCGCTTGCAGGTTCACCACCTGATCCCTAAAAGGGGTCGTGGGAACCTTGGGCACATAGCCCAGTTGGGGTCTTAAGATCACGTGAGAGTAACCCGGACCGAACTCCAGGCATGATTCGCTGACAGAGAACGCCTGCAGGTCCCCTACCCTCTTGATGGAAGTGAGCGCAGTCAGGAGGGCAGTCTTCAAAGAGAGTGCCTTAAGCTCAGCTAACTCCAAGGGCTCAAAGGGAGCTCCCTGTAGACCCCGAAGGACTACAGAGAGGTCCCACGAGGGGACGAGGCACAGTCTGGAGGGATTCAACTCAGCTCTCAGGAGCCTGATAATCAAGTCGTGCTTCCCCAAGTACTTACCATCTACTGCATCGTGATGAACCGAAATAGCGGCTACGTGCACCTTCAAGGTGGACGTGGACAGCCGCCCCTCCAGCCTCTCCTGCAGGAAGGAAGGCACCGATCCGACTGCACATCTCTGGGGGTCTTTGCATCGGGAAGAACACCACTTAGCGAACAGACACCACTTCAAAGCATACAGGCGCCTCGTAGAGGGAGCACCATGGGTGGTAGGCCACTTAGGTCTTCTGCGTCCCGCCTAAGGGCCAAACATGGAGATTCCAGAGGTCTGGTCATGGGTGCCAGATGGTGCCCTGTCCCTGAGAAAGAAGGTCCTTCCTCAGGGGAATTCGCCGGGGGGCTGTCGTGAGGAGCGTGAGATCCGAGAACCACGTCTGGGTGGGCCAGTAGGGTGCTACTAGGACGATCTGCTCCTCGTCCTCCCTGACCTTGCACAGGGTCCGTGCAAGTAGGCTCACTGGGGGAAACACATATTTGCATAGTCCAGGGGGCCAGCTGTGTGTCAGCGCATCTATATTAGGGGGGGCCTCGGTCAGGGCGTACCAAAGCGGGCAGTGGGAGGATTCCCGGGAAGCAAACAGGTCTACCTGTGCTCGACTGAATCGACTCCAAATCAGCTGGACCACCTGGGGGTGGAGTCTCCACTCTCCCCTGAGGGTAACCTGTCGTGACAGCGCATCCACTGCGGTGTTGAGGTCTCCCGGGATGTGAGTGGCTCGTAGCGACTTGAGGCGCCGCTGACTCCAGAGGAGGAGACGGCAGGCGAGTTGTGACATGCAACGGGAGTGTAGACTGCCTTGATGGTTGATGTACGCTACAGTTGCTGTGTTGTCCATCCGGACCAATATGTGCTTGCCCTGGATCAAGGGCCGGAACCTCCGCAGGGCGAGCAGTACTGCCAACAACTCTAGGCAGTTGATGTGCCAACGCAGCTGCCGGCCAGTCCAGGTGCCGACGGCTGTGTGCCCATTGCATACGGCACCCCAGCCTGTCTTGGAGGCATCTGTTGTAACCACAACACGCCTGGAGACCTGCTCTAGGGGAACCCCTGCCCGTAGAAATGCAAGGTCGGTCCAAGGACTGAAGAGGCGGTGACAGATCGGCGTGATGGCCACGCGATGTGTCCCGCGGCGCCATACCCATCTCGGGACTTGAGTCTGAAGCCAGTGCTGAAGCGGTCTCATATGCATCAACCCGAGCGGTGTGGCCGCCGTTGAGGATGCCATATGCCCCAGGAGCCTCTGAAAAAGTTTCAGTGGAACCGCTGTCCTCCGTCTGAACGCCTTCAGACAGTTCAGCACCGACTGTGCACGCTCGTTCGTGAGGCACGCCGTCATCGAAACCGAGAAAAGTGATGCTCTGAACCGGGGAGAGCTTGCTCTTTTCCCAGTTGACCCGAAACCCCAGTCGGCTGAGGTGCCAGAGCACGAGGTCCCTGTGTGCGCACAGCAACTCTCGAGAGTGAGCTAGGATTAGCCAGTGCGGATGCCCACTTCCCTTAGCAGGGCAAGAGCTGCCTCTGTGACCTTCGTGAAGACGCGAGGGGACAAGGACAGGCCAAAGGGGAGGACCTTGTACTGGTACGCCTGGCCTTCGAAGGCAAACCGCAGGAAGGGTCTGTGTCGAGGTAAGACCGAGACGTGGAAGTATGCGTCCTTCAGGTCTACCGCCGTGAACCAATCTTGATGCCGGACACTTGCTAGAATGTGTTTTTTGCGTCAGCATCTTGAATGGGAGTCTGCGCAAAGCCCGGTTCAGTACTCGCAGGTCCAGGATTGGTCGCAATCCACCGCCTTTCTTCGGTACAATGAAGTAAGGGCTGTAGAACCCTTTCTTCATCTCGGCTGGAGGGACAGGCTCTATCGCACCCTTGTGCAGAAGGGTAGCAATCTCCGCACGCAAGGTAGCGGCAGTGATTGAAGGGACATAATTTGATGTTCTTTACTTTCAGAATTTGGAAATGAACTTTATTACCACCTGCTGGTGAAATCTCCAAACTGCAAATGCAGGAACTGAATTTGGACTTTGCGGTGAGATAAGAGGTGGTTTTGAAACATCTTAGCAAACAACAAAAATAGCAAATTGCACTTTGCTCCATTTCATTTACATACAATACACCCACAGTTTGCACACCTACACCCACAGTAGTGCAAACACTCCCACCCACGGCCACTTGCGCTTTGCGCTGGCATGGCACGAAAAAATAGATAAGATGTTGCTCATGGTCGTAGTGCGTTGTGCTGCTCTTTGTGCTCTATGACTATCTGTAAATCTTCAGAGAAACACAAAAGTTGAATTTATGAAGAAGACCCTGACCAATTCTCTCCATATAATGAAAGTGAATAGAGAATTTATCTGTCAAGCTCCAAAAAACAAAAACAAATAAAAAACATCAAATCTGGCAAATGGTCACAAAATGCATGAGAACCAATGCCGTTTGGCATCAAATGGCATCAACACGCTATATTTGTAGCCTATGCATCTTTTGTAGTCCATTACAGAGGTTCAGCAGAGAGGAAGATAATCTATGAAAATGCCTTAATAGTTCAACCTCTATACATCTGAGTAGTTCTGTTCTACATGAGATATTATAACTCAACAGAGCAAATGAGATGAGATGACAATGCGTCCTAGCAAATGCTCTAAAGCTTAATCCCACAAAGATCACTGAGAGGTTGACAGATGTGGACGTAGAGTATGTGTGTGTGTGTGTGTGTTCTGTTCTCTGTGGCATGGGTCAAAGACAAGGACAAATTCACAGACTTATTGCCTGCATATTCCTGTGTGCGCATCTGTATGTGTGTGTTACTGTCTGTGTATGTATACGTGTTTTGTGTGTGTGTACATAGCTATAATTTGGAACAACATTTTTCCCCAGTAAAGAGCTAAATATGACAAAACCTCCCTTTGGGGACATTCAGGGATGTCCTCAATTGGAAATTATAAATGTATTTATTTATTTGCATAAATAAAGCAAAAAGGTTGGTTTTGGTAAATAAAGTTAGGGTTAATATATAGTAATTATCATTGGATTTTAATTTATATAAAAACAATAGAAGACTATGCTTTGCTGTCATTTAGAATAAAGCATAATGCTGACAACAGATAAATAAACATTTAAATTAATTATTGATAATTATTGGAAATAAAGAATTGTTCCACAAAGTAACAGTTCTTACGTTCAGTAATATACTTATTTCATAATTATAGGTTGTTTGCGGTTGCCAAGCAATGTAGCAACTTGCCACATTAATATAGAATGCAAGGTCACAGGTGTGCATTTATAGTTATTTTACAGTGGCTTTGAACATGACTCATCCAAATAGAGTAAGAAATATCTGTTAAAATGACTAAATAATATGTGGGTTGATGTCACAAGGGATTTGATCTTATGCTGGGTTTAGTGCCTCTGAAAGAGATAAAGACCAAATGAATGTAACAGCTAAACATTGCAAAGGAACTTGTTTTACATAAATCGTGAGTAAAAAGGCAGATTATCAATTCTTAAACACTTAGACCTACTTTTGCGCTGTTCCTCACGCAATGCTATCTTACGGCATCTAAATACTTTTACTATAGGGGGTATTTACACTTGGTCACTTCATACGTTTTTACTGATTGGTTTGCTATCCGATTGAATAAGCAATATCCATTTACACTTGGCCACATCAATGTATCTCTGCCCGCCAAACAGAAATAAATCCAAGTTCACTTCTGGGATTATGCTAATTTCGGGCAGTGAATTTAAAGATGTAATTTATTATTTGATTCCAAGTGACTTTGCGCATGTGTCTGTGTGCACTGTGTATTTTTCCCCTCAGGGCTTGTCGTAGTAATATGCATCATGCACAGCTGCGCTCATTGTCAGTGTTTAGTTTCAGTTTCGAAGAATGATCAAATAAATGAATAAAAAAGTTCTGTCTCTACAATGTGCATCCGTTTCTTACTTTGTTATTTTGTAACAACTTTAGAGAACCCCGCACCTCATACCCAAACACTAATTCAAAAAGCGTAAACCCGGTGGAGTCATTTACAGAGTCCCTAATGGCAAACAGTAAGAAAGGTATGGCTGAATCCCAGTCACACAATAAGTCTTAATCATGATTTTTAAAGTTTGATGACATCTATCTATCACTCCCTGTGACTGAGGGTGATAGAGTGGAGACACTATCTGTTCGATCACAAGTTCATGCATGAAATCCTAATACCTGAATGACCAGCCATAGGTGACTAATGTGCTAGATGCAAAACTTCCTCACGAAAACACTGGGGAAGCCGATCTGCTCCAGGCTACTCCAGTCTTCTGCAGCGGGGCACTCCATTGGTCGCCACTTACGCATCAACACTCCATCACGTCAGTATACCCCTTCTGCATTTTCCTTATTCTCTGCCCACATAATAGCAGTTTCCCTATGTGACGCCAACCCAGGATCCTGTTTCTGGGCTTCAGTAAGGGCATCCCAGCTGAACTGCTTACAAACCCCCCCCCCCCCCACACAATAGGTGAGAAAAAAAATGGATGGTATCATCACCTAACGGCATGACACCATCCATGGAAGGGGACGTCAGACTGATTCCCTGTTTCTGCCCGACGGCTACATCACCCTTAGGCTCTGCAGCCTCGATCACATGAGACTGTGAACGCGTAACCACACATGCTGAAAATACATTTGAAAATTATTTTTCTAGCTCCCCCATCTTATTGAGCTCACACGGGGCAGAACTGACTAGCAGGGTAATACAAACCTGATTTCCTGCCAGGTCATTCCCAAGCAGAAGGGTAACCCCTGTCACAGGCAGGGAGGGCACCACACCCACCACAACATCACCATTTACAAGATTAGTGTAACAGATAAAGGTAAGGTAAGGACCTGAACAGTAAACATAACATTTTAATGTTAAACACAAACTTAAAACAACATGAAACAAACACAAACTCAGATACACATGCAACGCGGCCATGTGCATCTCTCTCCTTCTCGAACTAGTGTCTCCGGATCCCCTTTATCTCACTCTCCCGCTGATCAGCTGATTCAGCGCCGGCCATGCACCATCACGGCCCGGCCACACCCTCCTCCTCATCACAGTTAGACTTAAGAAACACTCTATGTAGGGGTACAGCGCTATACTCTCCTCTGGCCCCTTGAATTAGAACTGCTATATTTTCAGCAGTTTCAGGAGACAGATCAATTACTCCCTGGAGTAGCAAAGACTGGGTAGCCTCTGTGTCCCTAAGCATAGTTATGGGGACCTCTGGCTCTCCTTCGGCCACAGAAACAAAACCCTCTGATACAATCCCACTATAGACAGACGACAGGGCTCCCTTGTCAGACTCTACCTGGGAATTGATTGAGCTCTGTGCCACTGTAGACACCAAGGTAACTGGGTGATTCTCACGCTCTCTGTAGAGCAGGGCAGCGCGGTTTTATGTGCACAGGCTTCTTGCTAAAAAGACAAATGACATCTTTACCCGACTTATTAAACACCTGGACCTTGGAGACACATTTCTCACTGTTCTTACCTTCCCTTCTTGGCATTTCTGCTTCCCGTTTGGGTCCCTGCTGCCTCTGATGTATCAGCTTCCTCTCTACCACCCATGACTCCTGGTGAACCAGCACATAGTTGTCTGCCCTCTCTGCCACAGTGCGAGCATTAGTTATCACCTGCTCATTAAGATGAACTGCTAAGTGCTTTGGAATGCTCTCCTAAATCTGCTCTAATACAACTAGCTCCTTCAACTCATGATGTTTCTGTTGCTTGTAACCACTTGTCAAACAACGGCTCCTGTTGACGAGCTAAATCCACATATGTTTGACCTGGTTTCAACCTAGCTGTTATAAATTGCTGTCTATATGCCTCAGGCACTAACTCATAGGCCCTCAACACAGCCTGCTGAACAGTCTCATAATCTCCACACTGAATGGCATTAAGGGCCACATAGGCCTCTTGAGCCTTACCAGTCAGCTCTCTCCTAATAAGGGTGACCCACTCAGATTCTGGCCACTGTCTCTCTCTAGTGATTATCCCAAAAGTCTCAAAGAAAATATCCACAGAATCAGAGAAAAAATATGGCATTAATGCAAAACATTTAGTGAGGCCAAACTCATAATAAGCAAACAAGTAGGTGGGGTATGACGTAAGACAGAGGGACATGCGGCAATGCAGAAACAAAACAAAGCCACATGCTCTCACAAGACAACAAAACACCCGAATGGCATGAGTGCACATCGCCAAGACGATAAAGCAATATATGCCCATGCCAACTGAAAAACAAGACGAGAGGATGTATAGCAACGCTAAACAAAGAGAGGCAAATGCCACGCGATGCACGCTACAGGTGACAAAAACAAGACAGGACACCTTTGCAAGAGTTTGGCCACACACAAACCTGAAATCACAGACCAAAGTGACCAAACCTCAGCACAACGTGAAGACAGCTCGTGACCCAGGCACGCAGCAGAAAGCGAGCCAGACAGACACATGGAGCATGAGTGTCCGGATCCCGACACAGACCAAAACTGAACCAGACAAGGAAGTCAGGATCCAGACACCATGCGCCGGACATGAAACACAAGACAGCTCGCAACCCGGGCGCGCAGCACAACGCGAGGTGCACCCATGTTCATGAGAGACAGGCATAAACTATTAACTTGAGTGCATGACATAAGCACGATGCACCCACGTCAATAACAGACAGAACATGGAGCATGAGTGTCCGGATTCTGACACAGACCGAAACCGAACCAGACAGGAAGTCAGGATCCAGACACCATGCTCCGGACATGAAAAAAGACAGACCGAAGAGCGCACGGCAGGGAATAAAACAAAACCGTTGCGCTCACACAAAGACAGACAATGAAACACAAGACGGACATGGGACGATGATGCAACTGTCCTGTCAGACAAAAACCCAAACTGACAGAGTTACAGGACCGTGACAGGGGTCAGCAACCTTTCTGATATGAAGTGCCATTTTTAATTTTCCTTGTTAATCACTGTGCTGAGCGAACCACACCACCACCACCGTTTGCATTACATAACCAACTGCATTTACAAGCGTGTCCAACCACAGTCAAATTGCACGGTAGCTTAACTAATAAAGCATTGCACTTCCAATGCTAAAGACTGGGTACGAATCCTGAAGAGCACGCAAGTGGACACATGAGCCGAAAGTGTCATAGAAGCACCACAAAATGATGTTGTCACTTCAGCATTTGCATTTTTCATCTCACATTTGCTTTTTATGACACTATCGGTTGGGTTTAGGTTTAAGGTAGGGCGGTAGGTTTTGTTGTGTGTAATGAATGTGTAATGAGCTACATAATATCATTTGCAAAAACGTTGCCATGGTCACATCATTTTCATGAAATCAGGCTGAGAAAATCAGGTAATTCTAATATTTGGCAAGGAATGTGCATACTGTAGGATTCCTTTTGGAATTTCTTTCAGTTTCTTCCTGGTGGATCTTGTGTCATTTTAGTCATAACTCTACTTGTATTGTATTGAAATAACGGTTTGCTAATGGACAGTTTTGAAATCCTAAAAGATTTTCTTTAAATTCCTTTCCTTATGATGTTCTACAGGTACATTTAATCCTACAAGGAATCATACTAGTCCTATTGGGTTCTAAAACATTTAGTCTTTGTTTTGTATTATGTTGGAAACCTAAAATAGAATAGAAACTCCAATGAGAGTACTGTTATCCTTTTTGATTCCTAAATCCGTTAAGAACACTGGCTTGAGTTCTTTATGCTAACTAGTGACCCTGAACATTGTCACTGTAATAAAAATACTGAAAGTATTTTTGGACTCTTTGGATGAAAGCATCTGCTAAATGACTACTTAATTGCAAATTAAGGTTGGTGGAAAAGTCTAAGTTTAAGACATGCATTGCATTAGTTCACCTTGGTCTAATATTCTAGGTTCGTTGGTCATTGTCTGTCTCCCTTTTTTCATGCATGGTAGGTAAACATGCAGAGGATGTGTTTGGTGAGCTCTTCAATGAGGCCAATACCTTTTACCTGCGTGCCAACTCTCTACAGGACCGCATTGACAGACTCACAATCAAGGTCACGCAGTTGGACTCTAGTGTGGAGGAAGGTCAGTCAAAAATACAAATGAAGGACCTCAGCAAATTTCCAAGGAGGCCTCAAAATGACTTAATAGTATTTAAAACAAGTTAATAAGCTATAACATAATAATCTAACTTGCTATAATAAATAAAACAAATATAAAAAGCCAAGATGTAAACATGTAAACTGACATCATATTTCTTATTTTATTTCTATAACTCCCTACTACAATTGTACTGAATAACAACAACAGTACTGTTTTTACTGAATAACTTATACAATTCTCGACAAAAAATTACTAAATTAAATTTCTTGGCCTACTGTATATAGGGCCTTCAAATATTGTCTTGGACAATGGGTGGCTTTGGAGTCAAAAAGGTTGAGAACCACTGTGTTAAAATGCACTATATATTGTAAAATACACTCACAGACTTCCATTATATATATTTTTTTTTAAAGAATTGTTGTTGTCTTTTTACAAAATGAGGGGTTAAAATGATTTTATTTGGTAATTGACAGCATGCCACAGAGGCTATCCATAGAGTTTAAGTTCTGCTTCACCCAGAATATTCCTTTAATTGACAGTTAGGTCAACCACACATCATCATCAAGTTAGTAGCTACCACTGGATTGTTTCAACAGAAAGCCCCTACAATTACTTGAGTGATGGGTGATGATGTACTTAGTGTAGTAATCTATCTTTCTCCCATATTGCCATAGTGTCACTTCAGGATATCAATATGCGTAAAGCCTTTAAGAGCTCTACTGTTCAGGACCAGCAGGTGGTGACAAAGAGCAGCATTCCAAACCCCATTGCAGAGACATACAACACCACAGATAAACCACCACCTCTCAACATACTCTCTGCCTACAGGTGTGTGTGTGTGTGTGTGTGTGTGTGTGTGTTTGTTCTTTCTCCATTTTTATGATAGATATGTCCCAAAAAAGTGATGTCCTATAAAAAAATAAGTAAGCTTATTTTAAAGTGATAATGTGTATTGCTGTGTTTTTTTTTGTTCTATGCAGGGATGATCATATTGATGGAATTAAGTTCTACACAGACCCCTCGTATTTCTTTGACTTGTGGAAGGAGAAAATGCTTCAAGACACAGAAGACAAGAGGAAAGTGAAGAGAAAACAGAGGGTATAACACCTTTTAGTGCATGTAGAAAATGTGGTAACTTTGTAACACTTTACATTAATGTTCCCTTGTTAAGGGTTTATAAAGGTGTTCCTAAGTGGTTTTCAGAGGTATTAAAAATCACTGATATGCAGTTATAACAACATGAATAAAAAGGGTGGCTTTCATGCAATACTTGTCAAAAAGTGTTATTAAGTATTTATAATATGTGAGATCAAATGGCTCACTGTATTGGATGAAATTCACCCTTTTTATATATTTTATAAATGCATATCAATGATTTGGAATGCGTTTGTAAATGAATAGACCTTATTCACTCTAGCGCCATCTTTGATTTTGAATGGGAATGACAACGAGGCTGTGAGGGATAGACTTACCATCTCTTCAATGGCACAAACGGTATAAAGCTGTATAAAGCTCCTAGATCACATCTGATTTTCCACATCTCATGTTGTCTGGAGGTTTTTGTATAATGAATGTTCTTGGACAGATATTTTTTCAATGTTTTGCCCATGGAACGATCCAAAAACACTTTAAACTGCAGTACAGCGCCTTGAAAAGAAGAGAAAAGATTGCGCTAGTGTGAATAAGGTCTATTGTCCTTCATTAACAAAAGGGAACATTAATGTAAAGTGATACTGATAACTTTGTAAGCTTGTATATGCAAATATGATTATCTCTTAAAGCCAGTCAATAACATGTCCGGGTGATATTTCACCCCAAATTTAAAAGACAAAAACAAGAAATTGTATTTTTGCAAAATGAAAATGAAGCCTAAGATTCTGACATTATTTTTTATCATAATTGAGCACATTTTTGTGTTAAGATGTTTTATGTGCAGTTAGAGCTATTCTATCTGTCCATCTCTTTGTCTTTCTGTCTATCTGTCTATGTGGTAATTGCCTAGCAACAACCCAGAACACCCTAGCATCCACTCAGAACACCCTAGTGACCACCTAGCAATCTTGCAGAACACCCTAGCAACCACCCAGTAACTCCCTAGACCTAACTTGAAAACATTTTAAACTTTACATTGCGAGTAAATCACTCAATCAAATTTCGCACTATGTGACCAAAAAACGTCTGTTATTAGCCACTGGCAAGTAAATATTAACATTTCACTCGCCAGTGGAGTTGTGTAGTGTTGAAGCACCGAAGCCCTTTTACTGAATAAAAAGCAGTTGATTAAGAAGCTGGATTCAGCCTCGTATTTCCATGAGCGTGCAGGAAAAAGCACTTGTGTCTCATTCAGTTGAACTCCGTGCATCTCAGGGAGCAGCTATACTATATTGCGTGAATATATATGAATAGGCCCCCTCTCTCAGTTTGCTTAATATGTTTTTTAGTTACATTATGCTAACATGTCGTCAAAAGTCTGGCGAGTAAAAACAAAAATGTATTAGCCAATGACGATTCTTTCTCCAACATGATCGTAGAGGGTTGATTTACATCTCTCATTCTACATACTGACTCTCTCTCCTTCATCAACACACTCACACAGGAGCAGAAGCGCTGTGTTGATGGTACGTTGCCGCGGGAGGTGAAGAAGGTTCGTAAGGCTCATAACCGCAGGCAAGAGTGGAACATGATGGCATTTGACAAAGAGCTGCGGCCGGACCATCGACATCATCATACACTTCACAAGGGTATATCGTCAGAGGGCTCGCTGTCTCCAGAGGGCAGGTCTGTTTAAATGCTACTCCCAACTTTCAGTTCAGATTTTGAATATAATCACATAAATAAGAATGCTATGATCTATGAAAGCATACTAATCCTTGATGGTATAAAATTGCTGGTATAATACGGTTGCCCCAAATTATTTGAAACTTCTTAAAATGCCACACTTAAAATGTAGGAAATTAATTGCATTAGATACAAAATATCAAAAAAATTTGCTTTTGCAAACAAATTATGCTAGACCTTTTCTCAGAACTAACTCAGAACTAGTTGTTTTTACAGTGACTTTTTCTGAATGTACTGTATGTAATGAACCAGAATGTTTTACAACTAGAAAGTGTTACAGTTCTTTTTGTCTTAATTTGAAACAGTATTCTTATTTTTTTTTTTTACATTTTAATGTAACCAACTTCTTTTTGTGAATTGTTTTGCTTGATAAGTGTGCTTGTGCTATCTTTCTCAAAAATAATGTCTCTCGGTTTGATATTAAAACAATGTTATACAAGCAAGAGTTCTGTATGTCCAGCCATCAGCAGAGCAAGTAATCACAGACGTGCTGATAGATGGAGAATACAGCACGATTGCGAGTGTGATATTGCTTTTATACAAAAGTCAGAAGGACAAATAAATAAATAAATAAGTAGAAAAAAACTAAGGCTTTCACAAAAAAAAAAAAACAACAAAAAAAACTTTCTTACGCCACAGGATCAGCTAGTTCGAAAGATGCGCCCAAGTCTCAGTTACTAATTCAAAAATGTCACTTTAGAACTAGTAACCACAGTTTCTAACACGTTATTGGAGATAAAAGGACGTGTGTATGAGAGAGAGAGAGAGAGAGAGAGAGAGAGTAAGAGAGACTGAACGTGTGATTACCTGCATCTGTTACAGTGATGAACATGTTGCAGCTGTTTTTTTAACTCTATTCCTTAGCTGTAGTGTGGTAGTAATCCATACAGATCGTTGATTGATGCTGCAATATGTGCTATCGGAATTATCCTACAAGTATTTCACTAAAGTGTTTTGTTGTAGGAGTGAAAACATGGAGAACTCTTGGGGGGATATTTCTTGGGGAACTCACTGACAGAGAAAGTGTTCTCTCCTCCATCATGTTGAAAGTTTACGTCTTCTCCCAACTTGTAAACTTGTATCAGGCAGGCACCCTGCTTGTTTGATTACTCTTTCTGTTGCAACTCTTAGCTGTGATCGGCAGTAATACCGAAGCTGTTCGTTTAACTCTATTTCTCAGCTATTGTGTACAGTCATAGTAATCTGAGTGATGATGGAGTAAGAGAAAATTACGGATGACTTCAAAGAAATTTGCGCACTGACTCGCACACAGGTTGTCAACATCAGCTCAACTCGCTCATAGCACAAGATGGTGTTTTGTCACTACCTGCTGGCTCGAATCTGTAATGTCACAGGGATGAATTAAAATTCACACATCTGGCTGCTCTTACACATTAGGAAAACATCCAGAAACACAAGCAGAATGGTACAAACAGTAAAGCATCCAAGTGCTGATGGTGTGAGCTATAAGCCCTCTTGGAACGCCTCTCATCCAAACAGATTTGAGGACAGGAACTAACTGTTGTATAAGTTGTTACCTAATGCAATAACATTCAAGTTTTAAGTGTGACTTAAGTATTTGAATTTTTTTTGGGGCCACTGTATATTGTGGAACCTCAAAATATTGGACCTCTTATAACAAGTTGCATTTAATACAATTAAGTGTTGCATATTTTTATAAAGAAATAAAAAATAATATCTAAATCTCTGAGGTTCAGATCCTCCAAAACTCCTCATGTTCAGCATTAATGTTCTTCTGTTTAACAGACTACATGGCCCAGACTTCCCTGTCCCAGTATGTCACGCTCCAGTGCTAGCGAGGCACATACACACACAGCCACATCCTTTCATGCCTGTGGAGACAGCTTCCTCTAGTGCAAATGGAGGGATAGAGCATGAGTACCACAGCATCGGAGGACCGATAGGGGTGGGTGTGAGTGCTGCTGTGGGTTATAGAGTGGGCACACTCAATCGAACACACCCACCTCCTCCGCAGTATCTGCCCTCTGAAAGTGGAGTCAATGGAAACATCAGCCTGCCACCAACAGACTATAGGTAATAAATTGAATGTTGTAGTTGTGTGAGACCAGCTTAGCCCCTTGAATTTCTATGCTTGTTTATGCTGATTTGTGCTGGTCCATCTCAGCCTCAGATAGCATGCCCAGGGAACAGCCACAGTCAGTCTGGAATGCATGGCCATCTGATGCATTCCAGTCTGATTTCCTTGCTTTTATCAAACTTTCAAAAGTCGGGATGTTTGCCTGAAAACTTTGTTGTGTTTACATGGTACCAAGCTTATACACAGCACTTTTGAGAACATATTAATCACTGGATTTCCCAAAATTAATCAAATCTTGCTTTTCTTGCAAATCTTGGAAAAAAAAATTGTTAGATGCAATTAGGCCGAGTCATTGACTCTTATATCAAATATACCTCATATATTGTTTGCTTAAGCTTATGTTGATTAAACAATATTACAAGTTGAAAATAAAAATTAAATGCCACATCCAAAGTTAAGTAAACACAATTTTATTACAGTTATGACATGTCAGTCTTAACAATGTGTCAGTAAAAAATTAAAGGTGCAAGGTGCTTATGTGACTTAACATGACATTTAAAACTGCCAGCTTCTGTGTACTACAATATTCCATTCATTGTAAGTCAAGTAAACATTTCTGCTATACAAAATACATTATTACTGTATGATTGAACTAAAGCTGAACTAAAATGGACCTAAAAACCTAAAAATAATGTATTTAATATTACATACTGCATATGCATTATATGAATCTAAACTTTTACTTTCAATTGTTTTTAATGATCTAATTTGCACTATTATATTCCATTTATTGTAAGTTAAATAAGCGTTTCTATATAATTCTGCCAGCAGGAGTATGCACAGAAAGCTTTTCTAGCATTTCTGAAAGACTTAAAGGTTGTTCAGACCGAACACATTCTTACACTAAAAAAGCAAGACACAGCGCATTGAATAGAGCAAAACACAGGTGTCTCAAAATGCATTTTTAACAGTTGAAGTTCTTTTTAACTTGACCAAAGAACTTTAAAAAATCACAGTGCTCTTGTGCGAGACGCTAAAAAGCACAATGAAAAACAGCGTGGACAGACGCAAAAACACGTTCAGTGTGAATAGCCCCTTATTCACATAACATAGCACTAAGTAAAGTTTATCTAAGGTCAGTTTTACACAACAGCAGAATATGGTTGGCAGTTCTGTATTTGAGTGCTTAATACAATTGCGTTCACACAAAGTTTGGTTATTTACAAGAGTGACAACTGCATTCTATAACCAAAGTGACACCCGTAAATTTTCAGGACTCACAACCGCATTTTCGACAAACCCGTGCTGTGTGAATGGAACCATATTAGATAAGTAGTTGTCTGTCATGTCATAATATGTGAGAGTCACAATGCACTGTACACATGCATGTCTAGTGTTTTTCATGTGGGGTTTCATAAACTCACATAGACGGAGATATGGGTTGTGTGTTATCCGAAGATCTAGCTGCTCTGCTCTTGGGTAAAATGCATTTAAATCTGCTGTCGGTTAACTAAGATCTGGTGGATGAATTCACACCTCGATTGGACTCTTAAGAGTTCAATGTACTATAAAAACCTACAGTAAGTTTCAGAACTTAAAACTTCCTTGTTCCTCCCAAATGCAAAAAGCATTATTGAAACCAAGCTGCAAAAACGGCTCGTTCTCTACTTCCGTGACTTTGTGACGTCACACGGGGGCTCATTAATGCATGGCCGCCTCCACAGCAAGACATCAACACCTATTTTTACATCATCACACCCTTGGCCTGCCCACTGATGCTCAGTCGGTATGCTGAAGAGAGAGCAGGATAGATAGGCAACTTCTTGTGCCCATTTGGACTATATTTAATTATTTTTCTCAATAAAAATGCACTAGACAGACGTCTTTGGCTGTTGTCATGCATCTCGTGCCTCTTTAAAAAGAAGCTGTGTCAAGTTATAATTTTTAAAAGGAGACCCCCATTTTTGTTTCATTCTGCTGCACCGTGTCTTACTGTTTTGAGTATAAACATGTCCTGGAAGCGTTCTAGTGCCCATCTGCACTATTTTTAATTGCTGGTCTATGTAAACATGCACTAGATCAGAGATGCCCATACTAGGGCCATAGTTGGCCTGCGATGACTTTTGATTTGGCCCGCCTTGTAGTATATGACAAGAGTGAAAAAAAAAAATGCTATTGATGCAGCTTTTCATTGCATTACTTTAGCAGATTGCAGAGTTTTTTTTTTTTTTTTGTATAATGGAATTATAAAGGAGGGGAACCAGGGCAACTTTAATATTTTAATACAAAACAGTTTGCAGAGCCTGAAATTTGGCGCGGGATTACGGCTATTGTGCACAATTTTAATAATTCCCGCAATTTCCACGTTCATAATGCGTGAAATTCCCGCACACTTTTATTCTCTTTACAGTGCTGCTGCAAATTAGTCTCTATATTATTAAACCAATAGATACAGATGAACAAATCAAATCAATAAACTTGTTTTTGTATCAAACTGTAATTCCAGAAGCTGTGCAAATAAATCCACTCTGTCTCTCCCTCTCTCGCTCTCGTGCAGCTGTCAGAAGTGTGAGCGTGCGAAGTGCAAAAAGTGCTTTGTCGCATAGATACTGAACTTAAGATGTTACAGATGTATAAACCTTTCTAAACCTGCTAATTCAACATGCAAATGGTATTATCCCACGTCTCCGTAAGCGAGCGATAATCAACAAAGCTCTTAAAATTGCAAGTGTGTGACGGCGAACACCTTTCATATCTTGCCGTTCCCTCATTTTTCATAATGCAGCACATTTGCAAGAAAGGCAGAAATAACAAAAATACTTTGTGTAATGTGCCAGCTGCATGATGAAGAGAGACATCTCTAGTTCCATCCAGGGTCGGAAATTAACGGAGGCTCTGGGTTAAAAAATCCCCCTGCAATCTGATATAGTTCCAAATTTATATATCC
The DNA here is from genome assembly GCF_019703515.2 of Myxocyprinus asiaticus. Taxonomy (NCBI): domain Eukaryota; kingdom Metazoa; phylum Chordata; class Actinopteri; order Cypriniformes; family Catostomidae; genus Myxocyprinus; species Myxocyprinus asiaticus. The sequence continues at coordinate 59,759,990 of NC_059346.1, forward strand.
ATTGCGTTCTTCATTTGAATTTTCGCTGAACATTATTTTTTTTTTCATGCCGTCCGTTGTGCAGATGGTGCCGAGTCAGTGGCGGATGCGTCAGACGGGCACTCCGCTTCTCACGCTTTGCATCAGTTCGGTGTCATGCTCACGTGCTAAAATTATCAAATGCTACAACGTAGTTAATAATAATATTAATACAAATAATATCTGGATGTGTTAAATAGCCTTGATGTTAAATAAAATGTTATTAATGATACAGTAATCATTTTACAGAACATTAAGCACTTCATATCTCTGACTAATGTTCATTGATTTATTACATTGGTTTATTAATTTAATAGCCAAAACATTTGGAAAATTCCAGCCCCTGAGTTTGTTATAATGCAATGTTCTCTTTTGGCCCACAGCCCTCAATCAAGATTGATTTTTGGCCCTCTGTAGGAAAAAGTTTGGGCACCTCTGCACTAGATGGACATTTTTTACAGTTTTGATGCGTATCTGGTGATGTGCAAAGCTTTTTTTTGGGCAGAACAACTTCTAAAAATGCATCTTGATCTGCTTCATTCCGCTGGCTATGAGAACCCCGCCCCGTCCTGTGTGTAAACAGACATGGAAGCAAGGGCATAGATTTGGCTTGAATACTGGGGGGGTTGCAGCGTGAAGCATTTCCATGTTTCCACTGATCATGGTATAAAAAATGGGGTGGGGGGGGGGGGTTGTACTTGTTTGTATTGATTATTGTATCATCACCCACCAGCATCAAGACCAGCATCTCTGCTTTGGCCTCTGAAGTTCAATAGTTCCTGATCGCATCAGTGCAGTTATTTGTGTGTGGCACGTTTCATTGTGGATTGTATTATGTGTGTGTGACACATTTCACCGTAAATTATATGTGTTCGTCTCATTTCAGCATGTATTATATGTTATTTTTGGCTCATATTAGCATGAATTGCTTGTAAACCAGTCAAAATATGATTCAAGCTTTGAAAAGGCACTGTTATTGAAAGATGGGGCAGTAAAAAACACTATTGGACCTGGCCGCAAAACCGTAACCAGAAGTAAACAGTTTCATTCATTAATAATACATCTCTCATGATATTTATAGTTTATGGTGCTGCTAGGCTTGAATAAACAGTTTGATACATTCGGATGCAATGTGTTGAATATGGGTTATGTGTAAACCCCTGAAATTACTAAGTTCCGGCATGCAATTCTGAATGGTGCTGATAGGTTCTTTGAACTTATCTGTTAGCCAATCAACTTGCGTACTTTCTCTTTGCCTAACATTTAAATTTGCTAAGATTGCAAGTAAGCCAGTTTCACTGCAGTGCTGTGAGAGTTTTCTCCGAAAATGCTATTTGCTCAAGTGGTTGCTGGGGCTTTTTCTTTTAACAGTTTGCATGTTAAAGCCTGCTTTGGCAATGACACATTGAAGCACGCCTTTATCAAGGCAAGCGGTAGCCAAATCAGGCACTGGCACATATTGCTATCTTAGGTCATTAGTTTAAATAAATCGACACATAGCTAGGGAAGTCTCTATTTAAATAAGCTCTGGGCTATCATAGTCCAGATACACATGATGAGTCAGGTCACTAGCTGTGTAAGCCTTTTGGCTAAGCAGGCCCAGGCACACATAGTGATTTAGCTCATTAGCATTATACAATTCAGCCAAGCAGGCCAAGACACACTTAGCTAGCATATGCTCTTTAGAGCAGCAGCAGTACACAAGTCTTGTGGTAGATCAGCTTGTTTTGGGGGTTGTCATTTGTGTTATGCATTTGTGCAGCGTCCCTGCTTTGCTAGGGGATTATATTTATGTCTAATTTTGCAGCAGCATGTCATACATGCTTGATGCAGCATGTCTTGTTTATTTCTAATTGTGCAGCAGCAGCAGCAGCAGCATGTCCACATGCTAAACTCAGTATGTCTGTGTTCTAGCATTAGCAAGTCTTCATACATGCTCTGCAGTAGCAGCAGCAGCAGCATAGCAGATCTAGTCTGCCAAGACCAATTTCCTATCAATATGTCTTACCCACATTAACATGTTAAATCTGCTAACAAGTAACATTATAAGTGGACCTCAGGGAAAATAATAAAATTATAAAACAAAAGAGTATGTCATGACCCCATTAATGCAGAGTCAGTTGTGGTAAAGTTTTCTGGTTTTATTGACGTTGCCATCTTTGATTTTTACTTTAGTTACTGTCACTATGGTAACAGATGATATTAAAAATGGAGGAAGAGGAAGTCTTTCAAGTTAAGCTAGTTAAGAAGCCTGGTGTGGACATCATCACGTCAGCATAAAAAAAACCAACAACAATATATACTGTTGTCCATCAATGCTGGTCTTTTCAGCAGGGGTGTCTCTGTAAATTACTTATAAGCTCCTTTCATTTGGAAATGACTTACAAGATTCAAAATAATGTATCACACCTTTACGAATTCTCTTTTTCTCTGTTTTAGTATGATGGAGTATTATGCTAGTTCAGGGCCACCTCCTCCTCCTATGGGTCCCCTTATTCCATCTGCACAGACAGCTTTTGCCTCACCTCCAGCGGGCCCGGCTCCTGCTCATCCTGGATCAGTCACCTCAGCCTTACGCTATCCTTTTCCACCTGTCCCACCTTCTGGACCCGCTTTAGCCCCTCCTCCTGAAGGTCCACCACCTCCTCCAGCTCCTCCCATACCTACTCATCCAGTAGCACTTGGAGAAGGACGGAGACAAGATCTGCAGCCTATCACAGATCCACGCAGTGACCTGCTCTCAGCAATACGCATGGGTGAGCCGAGTGTATTTGTGCACTTATATTTTATGTATTTTGTATACAGCATTAGTTGAGTGTTGTCCACTTTAAGCATGTGACTGCTGTTATTCTTTGCTGATATATTAGCGTTCTGCTCTGCCCCGTTCATTGATTTTACTGTTTTTATTTATGATTTATTATAATGATGTATTATATAACACTTTAGATTTAATGTAGTCTGTAGTTTCATCTAGAAAATCATCAATCACATTTACATGCACATCATTTTCCATATTCATCAATATTCCAAAGTCCATATTCTGGTTAAGCTTTTATTCCAAAAGAGCTTTACATGCTGTACAGCTACTGGAATATTCCTACAGACATCAGGTCTATTTCAAAACCTAGTGAGCTGCCTCACTGCCTACTGCCTAAATAGGCAGCGGCCCTCTGTGGCACCATTCTAACTGAAATGGAGCCTTGTATGTGACTGATTTGGAACACTTTAAATAGGTAGCAAATCTGCACATCATACCAACCATGCTCCTCATGCACAGTGCACAGGAGACGCGACTTGTAGGGGTGTAATGATTCATTACCCCACCGTCTGCTCCTTGCCCTCCTGCTCCGCCGGCGCCCCGATGGTCTCAGATATTGCTTTTATACCATAGTTCAATGAACAAGTAAATGATTGTATGTTAATTTTTCAAGATTGTCCAGCTGTTGGCTCTGCAGAAAACAAGTTGGTCCAGTGTATACATGTGCGTTTTCTTGCTTTCATTGTTTGTGTGTGTGTGTGTGTGTGTGTTCAGGTATCCAGCTGAAGAAAGTTCAGGAGCAGCAGGAACAGCAAGCTAAAAGAGAGCCAGTGGGGAATGACGTGGCCACTATACTCTCCCGCCGTATTGCTGTGGAGTACAGCGACTCAGAAGATGACTCAGAATTCGATGAGAATGAGTGGTCTGACTGATCACAGTCAAACACACACGCATGCAGACCATTTTATATACTGTTCCTGTGCAAATGGTATGCAAATGACGTATGGAGACATTCCTCTTAAATATAAAAGCACAAACACTTTCACTCTCACACACACAGTAGGGAACAAAAGTCTGAAATGACTAGTAAAAATGCTTTTTCCACTTGAGAATTTTTTGTCCATTACATATTATATTATCAGCATGACAATTTCAATGAAAAGCTGGCCAATTCACTGGAAGCAAAAAAATCTACATTTGATTAGTGACCTAGAAATCTTAAATAGCATCTTGAATATTTATTAGGATTGTTTTTTGGATTTTTTTACTTATTTTTCCAGTTTTAAATGGGATTTAAAAAATTTGAACCAACTGTATATAGTTTAGGATTAAAAATGACTTCTTAAACAACAGATGCTTATGTAAAATAGATGGGAGCTGTGAACAAACTGAAGAGACAAATATTACTGTATCATATATTCAAAAAGGTAAATGTCCAATTTGTAGCTGATTTTCTAAGGCCTGATTTTTAAAGGCTTTTGGGTTAAATCTGGGAATGATCTGTACAGAAAATAATAATTATTCAGAATTTCTAGATTAAAAATTTGAGTAAGTAATCGAGGTACTGTAAGAACCTAACACGACCTGCAAAGGTGTTGTAGCATTATTTTTACCTTTTTTAAACAATGGCACAGTCATTATTTAATGATCTGCGAATGTGCAAAAGTCATGATTATTTATTATTTCTGTTTTTATTTCTGTTCCACAGCTTGTACCAAGAAATGTTTGTGTGGAAAAATCTGTGTTAACAATGCATTATGATAAGCAAAGCTCCCATGTGCCTGACCTCTCTCTTCTCTTTCACTCTTTCTCTCTTTCTTTCTCTCCTCCTGCAGATATTTAAATGTAGACTTATCCTGTATCATAAAACACTTTAAAAATTCCATGCCTTCTTTTCCTAGTTGAAAAAATTCTTATTTGGACTGTATTAAAAAATGAATTCATATGCCATTCAACAATAAATATCTAAGCAGAATTATGACAGTATTTACCACTTACACATTATAGTGCCTTGTATTCATCACCATTTTGTTCCTGTTAATCTACATAATTTTATTTTTAGCTTTTTAAAGACAGGTACAGTCAGAAAGGAGACAGGAAACAATAGCGAGAAGAGGTGGGAATGGGAATGGCCTACATGCTGAATTCTGAGCATTGTTGGAGCATGCGCATTACACGAATTGAATTGTGAAATGCAAAAGAAATAATGTTCTTAATTAGTATTTTTGTCTTATTGTCTAGTAAAAAAACATCTCAACATCTTTAACAAGTCAAAATCATTGACTATTTATACGCAGACACTAATTGCAATTTAAAAAACCACAGGTGTTGGAAATTATCCTTTAATTGCCATTTAAACCTGTGTGTGTCACCTTGTGTGTCTGTAACAAGACCAAACATTCAAGGGTATGTAAACTTTTGATCAGGGCCATTTGGGTGATTTCTGTTATCATTATGATTTAAAAAGGAGCCAAACAACTATGTGATAATAAATGGCTTCATATGATCACTATCCTTAAATAAAAGACAGTTTTTTTGCATGATCAGTCATATTTTCAAAATCAATGCCAAAATGTCACAATTTCTGCCAGGGTATGCAAACTTTTGAGCACAACTGTATATAAATATTATCTTGATATAGGTCTAGCAAAATGTAGTGGGGTGTATGCTTAAAACAAGAAAAAAACTATTTGCCAATGGGGTAATAAAACAGAACAAACTAGTTTTCCTTTTGAATCAAGTTTATTTATATTACCCCATCTTGCCCCAAATAGTTTTTTTTAAACATAAACATTACTAACTTTTGTTCGATTTCTCTGAAAACAAGACACAATTAAGTTGCAGTGTATGGCTACTGTTAGTGCATTGTGCATAATAGGTGCACTTAGTAAATCTTTGTTGATGACAGTGTTATATTGTGTATTTACTATATGATGGTGGTCTTGGAAGGCACTTGCAATGGAAGTGAATGGGACCAGTCCATGAACATTAAAATACACACCGTTTCAAAATTATAGCCACGAGACAAGAAATTACTGTATACATATTAACATGATTTTAGTGTGAAAAAATCACTGACTAATCTTATCTGTCTACAGTTATATTACAACTTTGTTACAACTGTTACAAATATTACAACTTTGTTGTCATGATGACATTACACCAATAAGCGATTCTTGCTTCTTTTTTTATAAATAAGAGACAGGTCGGAATTCTTTTCTGTGGTAATCAAGATTATGCCACAAACCCGAAAAATTCCTTTAATTTATCTAATAATTTAACACATTTACGTTGACAGCTCTACCATAAATGTTTCTTCTTCCTTATGACCCGCTTGAAGGCAACAGAAGTTCAAAAATGTCAAGATTCTCAGATGTGATTGTGGTGATTGACATGATTACCCGTAACTATTCTTTATCTGCAGGTAGACATAATCCCCCCCCCCCATTTTCAAAAGTATTTTCATCTTTTAGAAATCTAAACAGGTAGACTTTTTTCAATAAATTAATTTGATTGTTCCAGGAACAAACAAAATTTAGCTTGTCTCTTTGTCTAAACAGGCTTTGCTTATTACATCATTCACAGCTAAATCAAGGGTTCTTAAAATGACACTGGGAAAGGTCAGGAAATGTATTCTGGATATTCACTATTGAAGTTCTTTCTGATTTAAGACCTAGAAATGTAGCGTTGTCTGAACACAATAACTGGGGATTACAACCTTTTAATGATTCAAACCAACCGTTGGGTCTATTGTAGGGCTCCTGAATGGGATAAGTTAACAAACCACAATAGCGGCATTAATGCTAACCTTTTTCACAACCCCAGACATGTCACATACTTCACATATTTTTGGTATTCAGATTTTCTGGGTAAAATGAAAGTTGATACAAATGTGGTTAAGTTTGATGTTTTGCCTCTTGCAAACATGTTTAGCTTGATTTACATAGTCCTTTTAAGGTGTTGTATGAAGACTAAGCGTATATTGTAAAACGATGAAGTGACAGAATAAGAGAATACTCAAATAATCCAATGCATGCAAGGAAGTTTTTATGAATGTGTTTTTTGTCTTGCAGACATTTTCAGTTAATATAAACATTTACAGGGGATTTTATGTAGATGATTTGAAGATACTTTTATGGAATGCATGAGAGGGTCCTATGACAAAATAAGGGAATATCCTCATGATCCAATACATGCAAACCTATGCAAGTATCCATAAAAATGTACTTGTCAAGTGGTCCACTTGTCTTTTAAATTCCATTTCTCGGGGGTAGGTGGTGTTGATAGAGCCATACTCGCATTAACAAAAGACGAAAAGTACTTGCTTGTTCATTGAAAGGCTTAAAAGAACACCTGTACATCCTTGATCATGGGAAGAAAATTAAATCACACAAATTGAAACAAATGATTTTAAAGCTAGCGGTTTAGACAGGATGACGCATCATCCACAGTGTAAAAGATTTAAAGCTTAGCGTTATTGTGATGAAAGGTAGCACAAACTCATACACGGCAAAGAAAACAAAAACAGTCTGGTGAGTGGATGCATTGCTTTCTTGCATTGTTTTTTTTAATTCATTGTCTGCATCACGCGTACACAGCACCTGGTGGTCTGTCTGTTTTTTCCCCGAACATTCTTTCTCACACTCTGACTCTGTTGTTTTCAAGTATTCAAAATTGTTTTTTTAGTGGAATTAAAATACCCATACCCTCAAAAGCCCTTGCCCCTGTTTCCATATAGTTTAGAAAAGTTCCCATAGCGATCTCCCACTGGCGTTGCTTGTTTGTGCTAGTGGTTTAAGTGTGGCATACTGCCATGCAAAGTTCATTAAATCACTGTTTTACCACTTCGCTTAATCCCTATTCCAATGCAACAGTTCAATCCAGAAAGACAAGAGAAAGACAGACAGAAGAAGAGGGCTTAAAAACTTGATGGATCAGATCTGACCATTTTGTTTTCCCACCGTTGCCAGGGAGAGTAAGGAATCCTGGTTGTGGGCACTAGCACTCCTCCTGAGGAGAAACTATCAGGCATGCAGGACGTCCCCTCCCGTCCACCCGGTGAAATGCATAGTCAGTCTAGGACTGTCCTTGACCATGGCCATCTGCCAGTGAATTCAGCAGGGCATCGGTTTTATAGAGCGCATCCTTTTGTCCTGGGCTTGCTTAAGTTTGTATTAAGGTTGAACTCGTGTGCAGGAACAATTAGCAGATAAAGCTAGTCCTATGTTTTTGGCAGTGCCACCCCATCCCTATCCTTTCCACACACAGCAGGTCCTGCTGCGGGGAACGTCTTCACCAGTGGGAAGATGATCTCATGGAATGTCTGTCCTCTAAAACAAAGTTTTGTTTTGTTTATAGTGACAATATGCAATGGTGCCTAACTAGGAGAGTTGGGGAGGGTGGGATGTTGCGAGGCAGTGTTAAGAAAAAACAAAACAAAAGCAGTGTACGTGCCAAGTGGCAATTGTGTCCTTGTAATAGGCATCAAAAAACCAACTTCTGTGTGTTACCATACAGGTGAACTCACTCCTGGGAAAGTAGGGTTTTTCTCAGCCTCCACGGAGAGGCAGCGTCACTCTTTTCTCTCCCAGCAGTAACGGGATTAGTCGTGCCATTGCTCTCGAGGCTTTCACGCCACTGTCTACTTCCCATCTTCCGCTAATGTGATTATCCCAGCCCCTGTGGTCCGAGTAGAAGGATGAGGGACTACTCTTCAGTTCCACATTGAGGGAGCCTCACAGCAAACCCCAACAATCCCCCCACCCCCGGAGCTGATGGTAGTGTTGGAGATCTGAGACGGATGAGGGTGGCAGAGTTATTGAGACCTGTTGAGGACAATTCCGAAGACATCTTGGTTAATTATTGATTATTGAATCATTGCACTAAAGATCCATTAAATATTAAACTGAGGATTGCTAGATCTCAAACAACCCTCTACTATTTCTGTGCAGTTTCAAGAAAATTTGATTATCGATGACCGACTATGCCATCTTGCCCAAAGAGACTAATGGCATGTAATCATGGATTTGCCAAAGAAAGTTATTTTGAAGTTATTTCACAGTTCTCTAGAGAATACATACTGATGAACACTATCAGGGTGTAAAATTACCACCCATCACCAGCCAAATGCAGTTGCTTTTGTGCAGTGACAGGTAATTTTGCTTACTTGCCAGTCACTGGACACATTTACATGTGTAGTTACAATCGAACTACCGCAGGTTTTTGCATTGTTGAACTAGAATCTTCATCTCTCTGTCCAAGGATACATGACACTACGCGCAATCGAATAGGTGAAGAAAGGACGTCAGCTGAGGAAGTGACATAGAAGTTTTCTGGTTGACCTTTTGCATCATAGTAGAGCGTTGAAGAAGTCAGCTACAGTGAGACCCACACATCAGCCACAACAACATGGAAAACTTTACAGCCATGTGCATTTCTTTCATTATTTACACGTTGATTTTGGTGCAGATCAGACATTATCCGTTGTGTTTATGGTGATGTCCGAAGGCAAATGTGTTGTTTATATCTTCTTAGCGATTTTCGATACATGAAATAGTTCCGTATCTGTACCTGTAATTTGCTTCAGGCTGCATATTCAATAAACATCATGCTTTCTGATTAATTCTATGAATGTAATCCACATGAGAACAGTAAAAGCTGTTATAAACACTCAATAATTGAAAGTAAGATACAGTATATGCAGTATGTCGTGTAATTTGTAATGTTTACATTCATGGCGCTAATGCTAACACTAGCATGCTAACCTTTGCCATAGTATGCTGTAGTATATGTTACTCTCATTTGTTGTATTTTATGATGGGAACTTGTGAAGATAGTCCATGTAAGATCATGAAAAAGTTTTTTTTTGTAGTTGTTTTTATATATATATATATATATATATATATATAAAGAAATACATTTAATACTACTGCAAAGGGGAAGTGAGGAAGAATCATAATAGCCACACAGTAAGATCGTATCAAACAGAATTTCCAATCAAAAATTAACGAATAAAGTTCTGAGTTTCGAATAAACATTATTTTAGAGCCCCACACCTTTCAGACCTCCAAAGCTTTGAAGGGAATAGGGTATATTGATGATAAATTCTGAATGAAACGCATAAGTGTTGTTGCTCTTCTTCTTCTCTGCTTTGCTTTTGACTTCCAGGTTAATACATGTCATGCAGCACCTCTGTTTTTTGGATCATGCACATAGCACCGAGCCCTATTGCGGTCCGATTGATGTGTATACATGCTGGACGGAACCGATCTACAATCGAATTATCAAGATCTGTTGGTTCGATTTCCCAAAAACCTGACTGGATTGGTCGGACTAACACATTTACATGACATTTTAAAGACAAATTTTTGCTTTAATCTGACTGAAATAAAACTTTTAAAGTGCATGAAAACACACTCAATGTGGTTTCCAGTAAGACATCATCATCATTCAAAGCCCCCTCAAAGGCAGTACTACTTAAGCAAGATGATTCTCTTCCATTCTTGCTACTCTTTATCATCCACTTGCATGTGTTGTGATGCAAAATGATCTAACACAACAACTTGAGGGGTAACCTAAACTGGGTCTGAATAGTTAAAGGTGCACTCAGGCCACGTCCACACTAATATGTTTTTGTTTGACAATGCATCTTTTTCTCTGTTTTGGCCTTTCATCTAAACTGAGGCAGCATTTTTGACAGCAAAAACTGAGCTTTTCGAAAACGCTTTCCAAAGTGGATACATTTGAAAACGCCTTCTTCGCATTGTAGTGTGGAAGGGGAAGATGGAGATATCTGAAAACAATGACGTATTTGTTGTCATTTGACGCAGTCATGTGATCCATTCAACCCAAACAATCAAGATGGCGGCCCACATCGTAGCGGCGTTATTGTGCCTGTTATTCACTTTGAGAGCATTATTAAAGATAAATTTTACTTTGTACAACCTTCACAATGCATTCTTTCATAGGCAACCCAAAGTTTACTCTGAATTGCTGTCTGGCGAGGAAACACGAGAACAACTGCATTTCAGCCCATACACGGAACAGCGATTTTATGCATGCGCAATATGGGGATTTAAGCGTTTTCATATGTTTTAGTGTGGATGAGCAACTTTTGGAAAACACTTAAAAACGGCAGAGTGGATGGAGAGCGTTTTGAAAATGCCATTTTCAAATGTATCCGGATTAATGTGGAAGTAGCCTCGGTAACTTTTGTCTTTGTGTCATCTTGGACTTACACTGACACCTAGTGGCTTGGATGCAGCATAATTTAATATCAATAGTTTTCAGTTTCAGGTGTCATTGTAGAAATGTAGTTTTCACAGTCAGCCATGATTACTTTAATCAATGAGTGAAAGTGTCAAATAACAGGATGGCTACTGAGATTAAGCGAGTTGTATTCGGCTGGTCATATGATTCTAACATGGCAGCCCCCATGTGCGGACCCTCTCCATGTAGAATAAAACAGCTTTTATAAGGTTACGGATATGACTGGAGTCTTCATTTTAGTGTGAGTGGTCATGATTTCCTACATATATTGAAAAATTACAATTCATGTCTTTAGAGTTAAACTTTTTTAATGAGAAAAAAATTACTGAATGCACCTTTAACAGACACTATTGAAGTTGATCATATAAAGATCCAAGTGCTTTTCCAAGGTTAGGGGCAGGAATTGTTCTTTGTAAGCCATTAAATATATATTTATATACTGTATATAGATAGATATGTATGAATTTTTATAATAAAGAATTAATAGTTTATTAGTAAATATTTTATCATAGTTCATCAGATATAGCCTATAAATTAGGGTTGTAACAATTTTCTTATGGTTGTGTTTTAATTTTTCCAAAGAGCCACTTTCTATCACATTCATTGCATTATTTGCATTTTTATCAAAATGTGTTGAGTATGGCTGTTTTATATATTTCAGTTGGAAAATATTGGAATTGGCATTGGTATGTTTTCTGTGATCTCTTTCTTTTATGATTTTGTATAATTTGTATAGATAATTTTGGTTAGTGTATTTTTTCAAACCTGAAACATCAACATGGCAAATAAGAGACATCTTGACTAAATCTGGCACATTTACATCGACACAATGCTTAGTATTGTCCCTGATTTAAAAAAAAAATACAAATAAAAAAAGAAAATGGCTGGTAAAACAGGGGATTTACCAGCCGTTATGGTGAAAAATTTACATTCCCTATCTGTCACTCACTCGACGTTGTGTTGATGTAGTGACACTAGGGGTCACTCTTGGGAGCCCCAAACACCTCTGCTTTTTTTTAAAAAAGGCCAATAAGAATTGGCAAGTGGAATTTGCATGCCACTCCCCCGGACATATGGGTATAAAAGGAGCTGGTATGCAATCACTCATTCAGATTTTCTCTTTGGAGCCGAGCGGTTGTATTCAGTGCACTGAATTCAATTCCCTCCAAAGGTGCATCTCAAAACTGCTGGATTTACGGTGCATTTCAGCGGCTTCTCCCCCTCTGCACCTGTGGAGTACAGAGAATGCCCCTGGGTGCTTTGGCAGAGCGAAAATAAGAGAGTATATTCTAAAAGAGTACATTTTCATTCACAAAAAGAGCGGCACACACACAGAATGTCTTTTTAAAGATGCTTTCTGTTTGTGTGTTATTCCTGGTTGCGGTCGTTATCTCTCCACTTCTGACGGCCACGATCGCTGTCTTACGTGTCTGGGCACTGCCCACGCGGAGACATCGTTCATGGATGAGTCATGTCCTCATTGCGAGAACATCACCATGGCAACATTGCGGTTGTGGCTTGCTTTCGTAAGAAAACGAGCTACAGGTGGCTCATAAGAAAGCGAGCTACCCCAGCGGCTCCCCGCTCCGGTCCTTCTACCTATGGGTTTGAGGCTGCATTGGTTAGCACTGGGGGCAATTTGGGGACATCAATGGGACCACCTCTGCCGGGTATCCCCCCATGGACCTCCCATTCCCCAGCACACTTGCTTGCCCCGATCGGGCTCTCGCACGAGACCGCCGGCTCGTCTCAGCACGAGTTTGACTTCTCGTTCGGAGCTCGGGAAGACGATGAGTTATTTAGCGCAGCATCGGAGAACGGGCTCGTCCAGTCTGACGCAGAGGCTTCGGCTGGGCTTCCTCCTTCAGGAACGGTCGCCCAGTCCCACGGCCACGCCCTGCCCCCGTTCCTTTCTTCCCAGAAGTGCATGAGGAGCTGACAAGATCGTGGGAGGCACCTTTTACTGCCCGGTCCCGGTCTTTCAGCTCGCCCGCTCTCACTACCCTCAATGGTGGAGCGGCCAGGGGGTATTCGGTGATCCCCCAGGTGGATAAGGCGCTCGTGGTGCACTTGTGTCCGCAGAGCGCCGCCACCTAGCATGGGCGCCCGAAGCTCCCGTCCAGGGCCTGTAGGTTTACGTCGTTCATGATGACTGTGGCCTGCGGTGCCGCTGGACAAGCCACCTCCGCCCTACATGGCATGGCTCGGCTCTCCTGCAAGTCCACCAAGCCAAGGCGCTAAAAGAACTGCAGGAGGGTAGTTCTGACCTAGAATTGATGCAGGAACTGCGCTCGGCAACCGACCTTGCTCTCCGGGTGACAAAAGTTATGGCGTGGTCTCTCGGGCAGGCGATGTCCATCCTGGAGGTCCAGGAGCGCCACCTTTGGCTCAACTTGGTCGAGATAGGAGAGGAGGACAAGGCACGGTTCCTTGACGCCCCCATTTCCCAGGTTGGCCTGTTTGGTGATGCGGTTGAGGACTTTGCCCAGCAGTTCTCGGCGGTGAAGAAGCAGACGGAGGCCTTACAACATATCCTGTCCCGGCATGGCTTAAGACCCCGCACCATGTCTGCTCGTCGCCGAGGGTGTCCTCCTGCAGCAGCAACACGGGCTCAGCCGCAGCCCGCCCCTGTGGCCCGGCTCCGGCGTGGAGCCCTCCACAGGAAGCAGACACCACCTGTCTCGCGGCCGGCCGCTAAGAACCCGAGGAAGGCTTCAAAGCGCCCCCGAGACAGGCGACCCAGGGGCGAGGAGATCCACTTCTCTGGGGCTGGTCGACAGACCACTCCATCCCCCAGTGGAGGGCCGGGAGGAGAATCTTTTGTCGCTGCATGCCCAGGAGGCTGCGGCACCCAAAAGCCTGACAAAAGAATGGTTCCCTCATCTCCTGGGTCACATATCCAGTGCACAAGGCCGTCATCACGACCACCGTCCACCGTCCCATTTTGGCAGGTTTGGCGCTCCAATGGCGGACCCCCTGCCCCTGTGCGCCCAGCTGTGGCACAAACACGCCCACATGGGATTGGTTCCAGTGAACGAGATTCCTCCTCCCCCCTCCTCGGCCAATCTTATGGTGGGTGGCAGGAGCCAGGTAAGTGCTTCGATGTCCCTGGACTCAGCACGGCCATGAGGCTAGAGTCCCCTCGACATGGCACCTCGAGTTCCGCCCCGCTGTGAGGCCCCACCCGCCGGTATGTCCGAAGTGATCATTCCCTTTTCCCCCTCGCCTGGAGTTTGGGCGCATGGCTCGTGCTTTCCAACCCGTCGCGATGGCTGACCCGGTCCGTCCGACTCGGCTATGCGATTCAGTTCGCCAGGCGCCCGCCCAGGTTCAGCGGCGTCCGCTTCACCTCGGTGAAGGGCAAGAACGCTGCTACCTTGCATGCAGAAATCGCTAACCTTATGCACAAGGGCGCGATAGAGCCTGTCCCTCCAGTCGAGATGAAGAAAGGGTTATACAGCCCTTACTTCATCGTACCGAAGAAAGGCAGTGGGTTGCAACCAATCCTGGACCTGCGAGTACTGAACCGGGCTTTGCACAGATTCCCGTCCAAGATGCTGATGCAAAAACGCACTCTAACTAGCGTCCAGCATCAAGATTGGTTCACGGCAGTAGACCTGAAGGACGCATACTGCCACGTCTTGGTCTTACCTCAACACAGACCCTTCCTGCGGTTTTCCTTCGAAGGCCAGGCATACCAGTACAAGGTCCTCCCCTTCGGCCTGTCCTTGTCCCCTCACATCTTCACGAAGGTCGCAGAGGCAGCCCTTGCCCTGCTAAGGGAAGTGGGCATCCGCATCCTCAACTATCTCAATGACTGGCTAATCCTAGCTCACTCTCGAGAGTTGCTGTGCACACACAGGGACCTCATGCTCCGGCACCTCAGCTGACTGGGGCTTCGGGTCAACTGGGAAAAGAGCAAGCTCCCTGGTTCAGAGCATCTCTTTTCTCGGTTTGGAGTTGGACTCAGTCTCGATGACAGCGTGCATCACGAACGAGAGCGCGCAGTCGGTGATGAACTGTTTGAAGGCGTTCAGACGGAGGACAGTGGTTCCACTGAAACTTTTTCAGAGGCTCCTGGGGCATATTGCATCCACACCACTCGGATTGATGCATATGAGACCGCTTCAGCACTGGCTTCAGACTCGAGTCCGTGGGACACATCGCGTGGCCATCACGCCGATCTGTCGCCGCCTCTTCAGCCCTTGGACCGACCTTGCATTTCTACAGGCAGGGGTTCCCCTACAGCAGGTCTCCAGGCACGTTGTGCTTACAACAGACACCTCCAAGACGGACTGGGGTGCCGTATGCAATGGGCACACAGTCGCCGGCTCCTGGACTGGCCCGTGGCTGCGTTGGCACATCAAGTGCCTAGAGTTGTTGGCAGTACTGCTCGCCCTGTGGAGGTTTCGGCCGTTGATCCAGGGCATCAGTAGCTGCCACGCGCTGTCACGTCAGGTTACCCTCAGGGGAGAGTGGAGTCTCCACCCTCAGGTGGTCCAGCTGATTTGGAGTCGATTCGGTCGAGCACAGGTAGACCTGTTTGCTTCCCGGGAATCCTCCCACTGCCCGCTTTGGTACGCCCTGACCGAGGCACCCCTTGGTATAGATGCGCTGGCACACAGCTGGCCCCCTGGACTACGCAAATACACATTTCCCCCAGTGAGCCTACTTGCACAGACCCTGTACAAGGTCAGGGAGGATGAGGAGCAGATCATCCTAGTAGCACTCTACTGGCCCACCCAGACATGGTTCTCGGATATTACGCTCCTCACAACAGCCCCCCCGGCGAATTCCCCTGAAGAAGGACCTTCTGTCTCAGGGACTGGGCACCATCTGGCACCCGTGACCAGACCTCAGGAATCTCCACGTCTGGCCCCTGGACAGGATGCGGAAGACCTAAGTGGCCTACCACCCGTGGTGTGACGTGGCATGGAGCAGGCTGAGGCGTTGCTGTGATGTGGACCTCTGGCTCGGCGGCGGCCATGTCGTGGACCTCTGGCTCGGCGGCGGCCATGACGTGGAACTCTGGCTCGGCGGCGGCCATGACGTGGAACTCTGGCTCGGCGGCGGCCATGACGTGGAACTCTGGCTCGGCATCCGCCTCCCCCACAGTGAACGGGGAACCAATGAACCATAGGGCGAGGTCGATATATTGAGCTGAGGGAACTGCGACCGCCAGGCATCAAAAAAGAAATGGACTCATTCAGTCCAAATCTAAAACAGTCTTTGAGGGCAACCTCATTAAAGTCCACCTGGCTGGCTAGACCGCAGAAGTCCTCAACATAGTCCTCCAGGGGACGATTCCCCTGACGTAGGCGCAGAAGCCGAACTGCTGGGTTCATGGTTGGTCTAGTATTCTGTAACGATGTTGGCTGCTGACAATGATGGCAATGACGAAGACGTGAAGATGAAGAACCCAAGTGCAATTTATTTACAAAAGTGAATCCAAAACCCTAACTATAAACGTGATTTAACAAAAACATGAACTTGACATAAACTAGACTTGACTATGGCTTGGCTTGGCTTGGCTTGGCTTGGCTTGGCTTGGCTTGGCTTGGCTTGGCTTGGCTTGGCTTGGCTTGGCTTGGCTTGGCTTGGCTTGGCTTGACTTGACTTGACTTGACTTGACAACAAAACAACATTCACATCCATCACATTCAATACTAGACAACTACACAATGGAAAACATGAGGCTTAAATACATGGACATGGGGGAACATAAACCAATGAACAAACAGAACTGATAACAAGATAATTAAACAATAAACCAATGAAAACATGACACATGAACATGGAGGGAAAACAGGAATCACATGACAAGGGAAACAAGAACTAAACATTTCAAAATAAAAGACATGAATCAACAGAATACACATGACAAAAACACTCCAGCTCTGCTGGTGAATGTATCTGGGAGATGATATGGTGATCACAGCCAACTTTGAACCATGAGATTCATCTGTCCAGACGAAAAGTGCAGAAACAAAACTGTCATAAAATTAATTGCAATTGTAGGTTTCAACCACAGACATCGATAGAGAGTACAACAGTTCAATAGATCACTTGACTCATTTGATATAATAAAAGAAAATAATTTTCAAAGGCATGTGCGGCATGCTGCTTTTAATTAATGGATTGAAAAAAGAAAAAGAATGGCCCTTTCCCAATACCCACACTTGCAGCTTTGGCCACTTGAGTACGCGTGCACGCGACAAGAAGTAAGTGTTCAAGACTGTCCCATGTCTAAAACATGCCAAAGCTCAGTGCACTTAACCTATACTAAATCCACACTAGTGCGAATACCGCTTCGGAGCAGTCTTTCAGGCTAAGTGTATCCCAGAGTTCATCATGATCAGGAGCCCACATCCCACCTTCCTGAGCGATCGGTGTATTTTCGCCATGATGACATCAAGGAAAGCTTTTCAACATAAGTTATTTATTATAATCAGATACGGAAACATATATTTATTTTGGTATAGCTGAAAGTATTCAACATTATATAACGCGTTTGGGATTACTTAATATCAGCATCATAATTACAAATTATTATTTATGTGTATATTTATATACCTCTTTGTTATACTTCTCACCCAGTAATCACCTTATTTTGTTAGTTCTTGCCTAATACCGCTGGTCATTTTGGTCATTTATCAGCCAGTGTGGCATACAATATGCAATCTAGTAAATGTTGTTTTAAAATTAAAAATGTATCAACTACTACCACAGGTTCTTTCTCAACTTTATGTATTTAAAATATAAGTTTTAATGCTTTTTATTTGTTGTATGAAACCACACACTGATAAGTTGTGCAAAACAATCCTTGGTCGTCTTATATAAATGACAAGCCAAGCATATAATTTAAATGGTTTTTATTAATAGCTATTAATGGATCACACAGGTTTATAGAATAAAGTTTTTATTTTTTTAAATTAAGTTCTATGCAGTGTATTAGAGAAACAAAGTAGAAAGAAATTGCTTATATTTTATATTTTACAGCAGTTATGGATGACGCAATTTTACAGTTAAACATTTTAATGTGCAATGTATTGAAAATCAAAATGAATAAAAATAATTAACTTTTACAATTATTTTCACACAATAAAAACATTATAAAAAATTTTACTTACATATTTTCTACAGCACAATACACTTCCAACAACCAGTAGTGTATTAATAAATGAAAAGATGGCTACATTTTTCAGTTATTTATTATTTTAAGTAGGCTATAACAGTCACCGCTACCAAAAACAATCAGTTTCCCGCTGAGTGAAAAGACTAAAACAGCTGTTGCAACCAGCGCCAACATCGTTAAGTCTACGAGCGTCCAAACGTGCAATCAAAAGTCATCCACACACTCGCAGTCTTCAGGTCTACTTGCACACTAGTGGCCAAACACCGGAAATACGTAAGACAAGTGGGTAAGTAGGCAAGACCAAAACCGTAAGTGGAGGGTATTGGGACAGGGCCATAGAGAGGGAGAATGGGGGCGGGTTTGCACGGAGAGTTTGAGATTGTAGAGCTGCAAACACCGCATGGCTTTATGGAAGAAACGGGTTGTGTAATGCAGCATCAAAATATATCGATATAAACTGTAGTCTCGTCTTTGCTTATACACATCAGCAAATTAATATGACCCAAATCAAATAAACAAATCTGGTTTTATTTTAAAATGTGTTTACATTAATGCATATAAAATGGTTACATCCCTTAGCTTGTTAAAAGATGATTGTTTCATACTGGCTATTTATACTAAGCACGTTAAAAATGACAAAGCATTTTACACACATTAAATCTACTAATTGCTTATGAATTTATACTAATCACAAAATACATTTAGCTTTTAAACCTAAGAGCATGTGATAAAAAATATTTGAAGCTCTGCAACAAACACAAACATTGAGCATGCTTATATCATATATATATATATCATTAGACATAAACAACGACAATTTTACCAAACAATGACAACATGAGCGCTAAAAACACATACAATAACAGTTCATGGGTGCCATTGAGTTAGTGCAAGCATGTTCAAACAATCATGACGTCACCAAAATCCAGTATGTCATTGCGCTACAGGCTACAGTGAGGACATCTTGGAGCTTGGCTGTCCTCTGACCAATGGAACTTGGCTGTCCTCTATTGGACATTTCTGGTTCTGCGTCTGAGCACTTTGTCCCTCAGAACTGGGTTAGACATAGATATATGGCTTTGATTTTCTAATATTTTTAAATTTCAGTTGAAATGTTTATTATATTTAATTTATATAAATAAAAAGTTTGCAGTATATTTTCATTACAATAAACTTAGACTTCTATAGCTTTTTTATTTCACTTTAAAAACTGCTTTCATTTGCACAATAAACTGCCAAGTGTCTTCTTTAAAAAGAGACCAGGCTTAAGTCTGTACTGCCTAGCATTCATGAGTTACAACTGTTTAAGTTTACTCCCAAATATAGGAAGAAAGGAATAATAACAACTAATGTGTTGCCATGGCAACACTATTTAAGATATCAAATATCCCTTTACAATTTTACACCAGCAGTATCTTGGCATTATTCTAAAGAATTCTGAAGCAATTCAGGCAAACACAAGAGGGCTATTTCAAAGTCTGTTAAAATTGCCTTACTTCCTGCTGTCAGTTATAACCGTGACCCATAATAGCTGCATAATTTTGATCAACACTCGTTACATCTGAATTTTCATCAAAATCATACAATGCATATAGAAGATATAAAGAACTTCCTGTTTCACATTTTGCCCTTAATTTATTGCCTCGCCATGGCAACACCGTTCGATATATCAAATGTCCGTTCACAATTTAGCATCTTCAATGTCTTGGCATAATATTGCCTAAATTTGGTGACAATCACATGAATCCCCTAGGAGGAGTATTCAAAAGTTCAGGGCCTGCAATTTTCAAAAAATGCACCCTCAATCCAAAATGGCCGAATTCCTGTTGGGCAGAGCTAATGACTGTAATTTTGAAAGTTTTCCGGCTGATGAGAACAATATATGTAGGAAGTTTGGTGACCACAGAAGAAACTGACCCCACCACTTTTGTCAAAAGGTTGTGCTACAGAGCTCCCAGACTATGCCCATGTGTTAACATTTGCATAGGCCTAATGGCTGACAACTCTGATGTGTGTGCAAAATATCATGAAAATTCAAGCATGCCAAGTACCTCAAAACATGTGAATATACATAAAAAGGAATAATGACATTTAATGCATTGCCATGGCAACACTATTTAAGATATCAAGAAACCTTTCAGAATTTTTAATTTGCACTGTCTTGACATTATTCTAAGAAAATTTTATGCAATTCAGGTAAACATAAGAGGGATATTTCAAATAGTCTGTTAAAAGTGCCACACTTCTTTCTGCCTATTGGTGGCGCTATGACCATGACCCACAATAGCCACATCAATGTGATCAGCTTGCAAGGCCAAATATACAGCTAAATTTTTATGTAAAACACACTGTGCATGCAGAAGATATGAGACACGTCCTGTTTACCATTTTTGACGTTAATTTATCGTGTCGCCATGGTAACACTGTTTGATATATCAAAAATCCGTTCACAATTTAGCATCGTCAATGTCTTGGCATGATGTTGCCCACATTTGGTACCTGTAACATGAATCCCCTAGGAGGAGTATTTCAAATTCCAGAGCATGCATTTTTCAAACAATCCAAAATGGCCGATTTCCTGTTGGGTGGACCTTTTGACTGTCAGGGCGACAAGACAGCCACATCTATGGCAAGTGCTACAGGAAGCGTGGGGTGAAATGTCACCTGAGTATCTGGACAAACTGACAGCTAGAATGCCAAGGATCTGCAAAGCTGTCATTGCTGCATGTAGAGTATTTTTTGATGAGAGCTCTTTGAAGTAGTTTAAGAAGTTCTGAACATTTTTTTCAAATTGTAATAGTAATTTTTCACATTATTAATGTCCTTACTATACATTGTGATCAGCTGAATGCCACTTTGGTGAATAAAAGTATCAATTTCTTTCCATAAGAGCAAAATCTGTACATTATTCCAAACTTTTGGCCGCCAGTGTATATGTGTTTAAAAAGTATATATGCTTGCATAGAGTTTGTATGTAAGCATGAGTGTTTTATAGGTGTAAATGTTTGTATTGAGTTTGTGTGTATGTGTGAGGATTTCATAAGTATGTCCAGTTTGTATGTACGTGTCAGTGTAATGTAGATGTATCTGTCTGCGTTTTACATTGGTGTGTGCAAGCATTTCATATTTATTTGTTTGAGCATTCCAAAGTATGCATGTACAGTATGTGTGAGTAATTTACATATGCGTATGCAAGTGTTTTATATACACCGATCAGCCACAACATTAAAACCACATGCCTAATATTGTGTAGGTCCCCCTCGTGCCACCAAAACAGTGCCAACCCGCATCTCAGAATACCATTCTTCTCACCACAATTGTACAGAGCAGTTATCTGAGTTACTGTAGACTTTGTCAGTTCGAACCAGTCTGGCCATTCTCTGTTGACCTCTCTCATCAACAAGGCATTTCCATCCACAGAACTGCCGCTCAATGGATGTTTTTTGTTTTTGGCACCATTCAGAGTAAATTTTAGAGACTGTTGAGTGAAAATTGAAAATCCCAGGAGATCAGCAGTTATAGAAATACTCAAACGAGCCCGTCTGGCACCAACAATCATGCCAAGGTCCAAATCACTGAGATCACATTTTTTTCCCCATTCTGATGGTTGATGTGAACATTAACTGAAGCTACTGACCTGTATCTGCATGATTTCATGCGCTGCTGCCACACGATTGGCTGATTAGATAATCGCTTGGATGATTGTTGGTGCCAGACGGGCTGGTTTGAGTATTTCTGTAACTGCTGATCTCCTGGGACAACAGTCTCTAGAATTTACTCAGAATAGTGCCAAAAACAAAAAACATCCAGTGAGCGGCAGTTCTGTGGATGGAAATGCCTTGTTGATGTGTCAACAGAGAATGGCAAGACTGGTTCGAACTGACAAAGTTTTAATGTTGTGGCTGATCAGTGTATGTATGCATAAGTGAAGTTTGATTTATACCCCATGCAACACCTCATAGTGCAGGCAGTCATGCACTGATGCTTTTTATAGTACCATATAGTACCATGTCCAAATACAGAGAAAATTTGAATTCCTCATGTCATGAGAAAAACAACAAACATTTCAAAAAGCAGTGCTTCAATAGTGTAAAAAAATAAGTTATACGTTCATTTAAAAAAAAAAATAGTTTAGAATTTATATAGTTTATAACAGTTTATATAAGCACAAATAATGGACTATTGTCTGTCAAAGTGAGTTACTTACAATCACATTGTACTTTATGTGTATTGTGTGTGATGCAGCTTTAATAAAATAGGTTCATTAGGATATCTATTGATCTTATTCATTCTGTAGAAACTGTTGTTCACAAATGTTTTGATTGGAACTGTTAAGTCAGAAGAAACAGTGCTGTGATCAAAGCATTGTATCAAGTCAATATTCATGTTGCCAAATGAAGCAAAGGGCAAAAAAGTCCCACAGAGTAGGATAGTTCACCATACCCTCCTTAAGCTACTTAAAGTTCACTTAACCCTACTTACTTTCTTGGGAGAGAAGGCAGCAAAATTGTGATGGAGAGTCGACTCCAAAAGAGTCGATTCCTCAACTCTGACTCGTCCCAGTATCGGAGTTGACTCTAATACAAGAATCAGTTCTTTTGTTTGACTCTGTAACTTTACGAACAGGATGTTGTAATTGGCTCAAATCAATGAATTAGAGTTCTTAAGAACCAATCACCTCCTCTACAAATACCTTTTGGTTGGTGAGACAATCAATGCCACTAAATTAGACTAATATGAACAGTCTGTTAAAAATGTGCTGTTATAATAGCAGGAGTTTACAGTATGTCTTCATGTTTGAGAAAATAAAAAATACATTTAGTGTGTGATAAAGACTGCAATCTTCACAGGGCCATTGCCCGAACATATGGAATAAGAAACACTGTTATCTAAAACGTACAGGGCTGCATATCCCAAAAGCATCGCAAGCTGAAGTTGAAAGTTGACCATTGGCGCCAATGATTTCTATGACCTACTTAGACTTATAATGCTTTTGGGAAACGTAGCCCTGGTAAGCTAATGATATTTTTCAAACCAATAACCACACCAAACCCACTGCATTTAATCTGTTGAGGTTGAGTTTAAAAAGCTGCCGTTTTGAAATTTTCACTATACATTCCATAAAAAAAGCAATTTTGCATAGCATACTGTATGTTCCATTTAAAAACACCGGTCCAAATAAATTATTTTGTTAATTGATAACATTTCCATACTATGCCTATTGATAATTATTGAAGTGAATCGAGCAAGAATATATAATTTTTACAATTTTTTACAAAATATAATAATTTGTTTTTCCATCGGAATGGAAGCCATCCAGAGTCAGCTTCTCCTATCCCACTAACAGTTAGGGTTTGGATTTGGGTAGGAGAAACTAACCAGCAGTTATAGAAAAACTTCAACTTTATCATGGAGCAGCAATCGTACGCAGTAAGCAGTGGACTAAGTGAGCTATATACGAGTGAAAATGAATGATGATTTTTATGATTCCATTGATTTTTTGCTCCTGCCTGACAAGCAGCGCCGAATGTTGGTATGGGCAGGGGTGGGCTGAGCCCACCCAAACGTGAGTCTTGCCCACCCAATCAAACATTTGGCAAATGGGGGCCTGGGTAGCTCAGCGAGTATTGATGCTGACTACAACCCCTGGAGTCATTAGTTTGAATCCAGGGTGTGCTGAGTGACTCCAGCCAGGTCTCCTAAGCTACCAAATTGGCCCAGTTGCTAGGGAGGGTAGAGTCACATGGGGTAGCCTCCTCGTGGTTGTGATTAGTGGTTCTCGCTCTCAATGGGGTGCGTGGTAAGTTGTGCGTGGATCGCGGAGAGTAGCATGAGCCTCCACATGCTGGGAGTCTCTGCGGTGTCATGCACAATGAGCTATGTGATAAGATAAGTGGATTGACTGTCTCAGAAGCGGAGGCAACTGAGACTTGTCCTCCGCCACCTGGATTGAGGTGAGTAACCACGCCACCATGAGGACCTACAAAGTAGTGGGAATTGGGCATTCTAAATTGGGGAGAAAGGGGATAAAAAAAAACATTTGGCAAACAGTATAATATATATATATATATATATATATATATATATATATATATATATATATATATATAAATTTACGATTTGTGCATTGTTTAAAAGCAATCTGGGGGCAGATTCTGTGTTGCAAACATTGAGGGTGGGCTGTAGACCACCCTGACCAATCACAAACTAGCACCAGAAATGTGGAGTATTTTTTTAAATTTTTTATACTTTTGTTGTGTTGTATCTTATTCATTTCATCATGTTGTGGCTTACGTTCATTCTATTGTAGTGACTTGCAGTGGGACGGAAGCTCTCTGCATCTTCTGAGCAGCCTCTTGATCTCTCATGCCTGCCACAAGACTTAAAATACAGTCCTTAAAAACTATTTGTTTTCTGTTCATTTTGCTGTGCTGTGGCTTAAGTTTGTTGTGGCTTTATTTCATTGAGTTGCAGCTTATTTCCATTGTCTTTTCAGATTTGATTTGCTTTTTGCTAATTTGGTTATGTTGTGCACTTCTAGGCAACCTAGTTAAATGCTTTTGGAGGCAAAAACTTTGACACAGTTCTGGGTAGCATATCTACGGAACAAAGTCTCCTGCTTGTCTGAGAGAGCAGTTGATGTTCTGATCCAGTTTCACACCACAACCTGGTATTTAAAACCACCTGCAAGCGCTGTGCATATTCAGCACAGATTTTTGGGCCGTTTTGAGTTTTTTAGTAAATATTTTTACTTAAAATTCAGGCATTCCTGGATCATGTTTTGTATTGTATATTTATAAATAAAATTCAGAGCCCATACTTTCTACCCTGAAGCAGGAAAGTACAGTGCCCCCTCACTCCCTCCCAACTTAAAACTCCTTATGAGCTCAACTATATGTCTCGTGAGTAAACAACTGTGGTTGGCTGACTGTAGAGAGGATTAAAAGGCTTGATTAAGATTTTATGGCACCCTAGTGTGTGGTGTCTCTGTCCAGGACATGGAGATGTCACGATGGTTTAGAGACAGTGGTACGTAGGTTGAGACAAAATAAGCAGAACTATTCAGCTGTCTGTCAGTGGTGGAGGCCCCAAAGACTAGATTCTTTGCGCTTCTATAAAGTTCAGAGACAATGGATATTTAGGTGTAGATGTTATATTGATCTGTGGATAACTGCTTGAGTGCGGTGCAGGGGTCATCACTGTATCTGTCAGCATGACAGATGTTTTGTTAAAATGCATTTTTTCAACACAGTATAGTTTTCAACAATATTACCAGAAAAGAAGTGTGAGCTAAAAATGTGCCATTTAACCCTCAAACGATTAAACTATGGTTTTTAGTGACCTGGGACCTCATTCCACCTCCTATACCTCATCTATTTTTTGGAGTTGTGCCCACACCTTTTTAGTATTCCTCAATCTATCTCTTATAAATAGTATAAACATAAAAAAAAAGAATAATAATTATAATGGTTTAAGTACCAAAAGTGTTTTGACCTTATGCACCAGAGAAACAAGTGCGCAGCCATCTTGAAAATTTTGTCTTTGAACTTCCGGGCTAGCGTTTACTATACAGATATCTATGGTATTGATGTCAAAGTGTAATTAGATAGCGAAGTGGATTAACAGGTTATAGAGCTGCCAAAAGTTATCATGAGTTTTTTAAACTGTTCAGAGGATGTCATAACAACTGGAAGCAGAGTGGGAAGATTTTAAAACAAGAGTATTTCATTCATAAAACCACATCCAACCTTCACGCTGTGGACGTACTGATATGACTCTGTAACACAAAGTCATTAAAAATATCTCTGTACGACACCACTGACCATGGATTGCTGAACGCATCAAAACAAGGGGATAATTTTAACCCACCAGCCCCGAAGTGCTGCGTTTAACTGCGAAACAACGTTCACTAAAGGATGTGGCAAAAGTGCCCACAGGTTGTAATTTATACAGACTGTGAACCTATTAAGAAATGAGTCATTATCCCCATGTAGAGTGGGGATAAAGATCATAATCTTTAATAATCAACAGTAAACATTCAACATCAAAGTGTATAAATGACCCCTTTTTTAAAGCAAAAGTATCCAGTAGCGACATCTGCAGATTATTACAGGATGCAACATTTCTCTGCCTTCATAGTGTTTTAAGAAAGTTATAATCACTGAGATCAGTGATTGTTAATAAAAATGACTAGCTTTGTGTTGATATTGTAACTAGACAGTACCTCTTCAGAATAAATCCAGAAGAGCCAAATATAAAAATGTAGTATAGTATATATACACATATACAAGTTAATATGCAGTATGTAGTATATACACATGAATTTACCTTTACTTAATGGAATTATCCCATGCATTTGCATTCATTTATACGTTTCTGGAATATGTGCTTACCAGCTAGTGAGCATTTAATCATTGGCCAATCAATAAATCAATATTTCCACAATCCCCTGATCTATTAAATCATAATCAGAAAGAGGTTTATTGACATTTATGCACACTCAAGGAAATCATACATTTGTTCAATAACAGAAGCTTCCAAGTACACACAAAAATTGACTATTAAACTGAACAATAAAATAAAAATTCAAAGATATGTGGGGACAAATCTGCTAATGGATTTAACAACAATCCCACAGCAAGGCAATTTAAGTCAGCTTTCAAAAGAATGGTAGCAAGACATGCCATCAGAACTAGTGGCAACTGTTCTCCACTGGATAGCACAGTGGTACAGGAGGCAACACCTTCTGACATGCTGGCATTTTGGAAAAGTGACGTTCAGCCTGAAACAGAAGACAGAGGAAAACGTCACTGTAAGTTTTCCCAGCTTGTCCATGTTCAAAGAGGCTGTGGTGGGGAACATAGCAGGCTTTGTAGTTAAAACAACTATGAAGAAGATTCAGTGCACTACCTGTTTATCAGCACTCAGTGTCGAGAGCTCTTCCCAAGATGAACTTGGACACACACTGATCAACATGAATTCCTGAGGTGGACTTATCAGACTGTCAGACAACGTCCTGAAAGTCTGCAAGACAGCTGAGAGATTTATTCAAAAGTACACACTCACAAGGCCCATCTCTGAATCTGACACCAAATTTAAATCCAGGGTCTCCACAAAGGTTCTGGAACTCCATGGTGGTTCTGCATTCAACTTGTTCAACCTAGAACCATACAACAATCACATCTTCATAATCAAAGTGCATTGCAGAAAGCTACATTAACATCAGGCTCCACTTCATTGACAAGGAAACATGTGCTGCATCACACTCCAAACGGCTTAGGAAAACTCTGGGCAAGCTTGTACTGCAAAAAAAAAAAAAAAAAAAATCAGTAAGATATAAAGATCATTTCCTGCTGCCAGCAACCCTCTCTGCAAGAGCCAAGCCCATGCCTAGAAATTACATTTGGAAAATAATCATCTTTTTTTATAACAATACGTAAAAAAAAAAAAAAAGAAAAAAAAAGAGATGAGAAGTGTATTATACATACATTAAAAGGGATAGTTCACCCAAAATGTAAATTCTGTCATCATTTACTCAACCTCATGTCCTTCCAAACCAAAATGACTTTTTCTGTAGAACACAATAGATGATATTTTATAGAATGTTTTTGTCCATATGATGAAAGTGAGTGGTGACCATGGTTTACTTTTCTTATGGAATACAAAATACATAAAGTCACATGGATTTGGAAGGACATGAGGTTAAGTAAATGATGACAGAATTTACATTTTTGGGTCATTAAAAGTTATAACTATCTGAAACACAGTAATTTTATAAGACTATTGTTATACTGCATGTTGCAAAAGTATCTACATTGCAAATAAAAACAGATAGTATAATCTTTTTTACTTAGCTATTGTTGTCTATTCTCTTACCTGTTAAAACAGCTCTTCAGTGAAGCCAGGCTGACAATTGTCTCCTCATACAGATTTTTCCTCCTGTTGCAAACCAATTCCGGTTTTATCTAACATTCAATGGGATGATTATTGAAATCCAAACAGCAAACTTACCTTGTTTAACTTCTACAACATCCATGTGCTCCTCGTGAATTCCAATTGACAACTTTAGAAATTATGCCCGGGAGTTGGGCCGTGTTTAGGACTGCACTCATTCTCGCTCTCTAAACTCTTCTACCTCAGGGTGTGGGCCTGATGGTTGTTCCCAGATGCAGCGTGGTTTGCGGTAGGTTACTTGGCTATTTTTAACCTTGTACTGACCACGGGACACTTATTAATGAAAGCTTGTCTGTTAAGTATAATCTAGTTTGAGCCAGTAAATGTGGTGCAATGTTCAATTGATTGTGTTACAGGTAGGCCTAAAAAAATTGGTACATTTGTTTGAGTGCTTGTGTTTAACACATTTTCATCGCGGCTTGCCATGGTGTTGTGCTACAAGAGTAGCGATTTCCTTCCTACATCATAACTTGGGATTCCACTGGCGAATGTGAGCGCTGCTTTAGTCGCGGACGCGAGTGAAACCTAGTGGATATTTTAAAGCGGTTTGTTTTAGCTTGTGTGTGTCTGAGAGTTTTTTCTTCGGTTGTGGTGTGTGTGTGTGTTGTCGTGGTTGGTCGTTTGCTTGTGTATAGTTTCTTTTTCGTTTTATTTGTGGTTTATTGCTGGTCACCTAATGGGGTATATTGGGTGGTTGTCCTATGGGAATACTTTTGTGCCAATTGTTTCGAACATAACTTTTCAAGAAATGAATAAAAATATAAACTGAGAATGATTAAAAACAATCTGAAACTGAAAATATAAACTGAGAATGAATAAAAACAATCTGAAATGAAAAAATAAATAAATTCAAAGGCAAAATTAACACTTAGTCTTCAAATAAACTGCATACTTTGTTAACTCTGCTTGCGTTCGTTGATCAGGACTTATGAATGCATTTCTCGTGTTTTCACTCACGCTTCCAAAGTCTTCATTTAGGCTCCCGGGTAGAGTTGCACCAGCTGTGCGTAAGGTCTCATGTAAGTTGGGAAGTAAAGTTCACACCAAGGCTGCATTCCATTTCAAATTTTTATCCCCTTCCCTCACAAACTTTACTCCATCTCATGGACTTGGATGTATGTCACTGCTTACGTTGCGCGAGTGCCCACTACTGGCAGAAGACATGCCGGTTTAACTGGAACACCCTTAACCACTTGGAGCATGTTGAAGGCTGATGTCAATTTGTGGATTATTTAGTGATTTTTGCACCTGAGAAAACAATGTTTTCGGAGATTGATTTCAGAGGCTTATGTATAAATCTTGTATGTTTAATTCTTTTAAAAATTAGAATTAATTGTTAGAAATGATTAATCAAGCTTTACAAAACGAAAATGGTAACATAACAATGAACACATAGGCTATAACTGTGTGAGAAACAGATAGTTTAAGGCAGCTACAAGTATTATGCTGTTAAATCTCAATATAACTGCTTAACTGACCTAACTTCATTTTCATTATACATTAGAGTTGTGTGGGGATGGGGTTGATGAAGCACTATATGCTGTCACGTCACAATCAAGTTGCATTGTGGGATATGGAGCTGCCTGAAGCATACATCAGAGTAGGCTTGTTCCCTCGGTCAAAATTGAGGGTTTGAGGGTTTGTCAACAGAAAGTTCCCTCGCTCACTTAACAAAGATGAACAGACTTTCAAAATGGTGGCGGGGATTCCCCCGAGGGGAAGTGTTTAGGGGAGTTAGCGAGTGGATGTTAAAAGTGAAGTGGAATGTAGCCTAAGGGTTTATTAACTATTAGTTAGTTTGTAACTAAGTCAGTGCTTAATTTGGTTGCACCACCTGTTCTTAAGGCAAGACATAGCTAGTAGGTTGTAAGCTCTCTGTAATGCGTAGTCGCATAATATGACGTTTACCTGTATTGATCCAATAAACAGCCTTCAAATTTGTACACAAGTGTTAAAAAGCCATGAATTTCAATTTGATCTAGTTACGATTGATGTTCAAACCTTGTTTGCTCACATAACTGTCAGCTGTAATAAACTGTACCCCTGTTAAAATAAGATACGTAATAAAATTTGACAAATAGTTTATTTGCCCTGTGTAAATAACAATATATAGGAACTGTATCTAAAATAATTAAAGGGTGATAAATAAATACTAATACAACAGGCTGGAAAAATAGACATTTATTCATTTTAATATCCTATATATATTTTGAAAGTGTTGAAACTTGACACCGGGCAACACGCCCTGAAAACTGCACCGTTAGAACGGTTTCATGCTGAAGAGCCGCTTAAACGTTTATTTTTTTCTCTCTCATGAATGTAAACGAGTGTAAATGTCAATGTCAATACTGTATGTCGAAAGGATTGAAGCCTGTCACGCAAAACATGAGCTCATTGATGTCATAAAATATCATTGTGTTTATTATTCCAACCGTTACTCCTGGTCAGAGGCTTCCATAAATTGTTTGTTTATTCGTAAAGTTACGTTCTACCTAAGTTTAATGGTGCAACACTCAAATATTTAGTAGTGCGTAAATTGTGACTTAGTGCCCATTTACGCCACAACTAGCCTAAGTTGTAACTTACATATAGCTGGTGCAACCGGCCCCCAGAGTTCCCTTACGACTCGGTACACCTGACATTGTGTTTATTAACGCATACAGGGAGTGCCTTCCTACACAACCTAGTTGAAACCTCTCTACAATAACGCCAATATTCTAATATTGGCTATGGTGTTTGAACCCCGCCCATTTTGGCGCAAAGCTGTCTGCTGTAAAAGCAGGTGCACAAACACCATTTCCTCAGAATTTCTTCCTTCAAGACAGTGATCATCTCTTGTCTAGAAGCCCTCTAACTTCGCCGTCGATATACACGAGTCAGCGGGCGGAATCTTCATGGGAAGACTTTCCGCTCTCCTGCAGTGCTCCGGCAAACATCACACCGCCTCAGCATTTGACACGTCACTGGTGAACATGCCTCAGTATCCTGATTCCCTGCAGTGCTTCTGCAGGGTTTGTGTATCCTTACAAAGCAATTGTATACTGTGTATTGTGTGATATAAATATAAATATATATTTATTTATATGTTTATATATCTAAAAGTGTAACTTACGTGTTCGCGTCTTTTTAAAGATGTCATTCCGTAAGTGTTCCTTGTGCGAGAGACACATCCCGCTGTCAGGTCCGCAGGAGAGCTGCGTTTACTGTCTGGGCCACGCCCACGCTGTCAGCTCTCATGGAGACAGACTGTCCTCACTGTGAGGGCATGAGTCTCAAGACGCTTCATTCGCAAATCACCCTCGTTCTGAGGGACGATTCAGCCTCACGCACCCTCCCAACCGCCTCTCTGTGATACCCGAGGATTCACACGAGGAGGCAAGGCGGGGCCGCGAAGTCAAGCAGGATGACTTTGAGGTGGTCCTCATGGCGGCACATGCCCCACGAGCCCCTCAACCTCTACGAAGTGCATGTTTTCCGATACACTATGTGCCTTCTGAAAGAGCGGGACGGCCACGTCTCGTTCAGTGGTTCTGACGCTGAGAGTAAATATTGACGATGTCATGTCTCTCACTGCATCAGGTGAGTGGTCAATGGATGATGCTGCTGCCCCTCCCCCCAGCGACGGCGAGGAACGCGCACGCGCCACTGACAGGGAGAAGCTCCATGTCCTTACAAGGGCGGTCGAAGAGCTTCATCTTGAGTGGTCTCCCCCAGAGGAACCTGAACAGTCTTGCCTCGATGAATGGTTCCTGCAGTACGGACGCCGTCAAACGGCAGCGTCCCGCAAATCTGCCCCATTCATCCTCTGAGTTCAAAAAGAACTGTCTAATTCCTGGTGCGCACCCTTCTCGGCAGGCTTGTGCAGTGACACCATCCTCTGTAATGTGGATCATGGGAAGAAAACAGTTATGCCAACTACCGTGTATTTCTACTACGGATATTTCAGAATGGGTGCAAAAAAGGATTGAACATGGTTATACAATCCAATTTGCATGCCGGCCACCCCGTTTCAACGGCGTTCTGTCTTCCACAGTTTCATCCGAAGACGCGCCAGTGTTACGAGCCAAAATACACAATCTCCTTGTGAAAACGCGATAGAGATTGTACCAAATTGTCAAGCCCAAAAAGGGTTTTACAGCAATTATTTTCTTGTCACAAAGAAAGATGGCGGGTTTTGGCCGATCCTTGGCTGATCCTGGAACTGAGACATTTAAATTGCGCACTCACAAAGCGCCCATTCAAAATGATTACTCGGAAACGGATCTTATCGCATGTACGCCCACACGATTGGTTTGCGTCGATAGATCTGAAGGATGCGTACTTTCATATCCAAATTGTACAACATCGCAGGATGTTTTTGAGATTAGCGTTCGAGGGAACAGCGTATCAATTCAAATCAATTGTCTCTGGCTCCTTGCACATTCACAAAGTGCATCGAAGTAGTTCTCGCCCCTCTGAGACTGAGCGGCATGCGCATCTTGAACTACATCAATGATTGGCTATTACTGGTGCAATCGGAGGCTCTGATATGCCAGCACAGAGACTTACTGCTTCTGCATCCAAACAGCTTGGGCCTCAATGTGAACTGGGCGAAGAGCACGCTCTCTCCCAGCCAACATATCTCCTTTTTAGGAGTCAGCCTTGACTCCACGAGCGGGCGCGCGCACCTCACGAGCGAGCGCGTTCAGGCCATTGTACAGTGTCTGTCTCAGTTCAAACTGGGGAAAACACTTCCACTGAAGCTGTTTCAGAAAGCATTGGGATTTATGGCTGCGGCATCCTACAGATGCTTCCAACACAGGTTGAGAGGTGGTGTGCGACGGACGCCCGGCTTTCGGCACCTGGACAGGGGTGAAGAAAGCATGGCACATCAACCACCTAGAGCTATCGGCTGTATTTCTAGCCTTAAAGGCTTTTCAGTCAAAAATAGCGAACTGTCATGTCCTGGTTCACTCAGACACCATGACAGTTGTGGCATATATAAACTGCCAAGGCAGAATTCACTGTTGAGACTGACACGTCGGCGCCTCCTATGGAGCGAACGTCATGTCCCAGGCTGCCTGAATTATGGCGCGGACCTACTGTCACGCCAAAGGGTGATACCGGGCGAATGGAGACTTCATTCTCAAACTGTGTTGAGGATTTGGGAAATATTCGACAAAGCAGAAAATGATCTATTTGTCTCAGTGGGGAATACCCACTGTCCCCTCTGGTACTCAAAGTCGAGCCTTTGGACTCTGTTGATTTGCGCTTGCTCTCTGTTAAGACCACAGTACTGCTGGCTCTGGCCTCAGTAAAACGGGTCAGCATGCACTATCAATCGACAGTTCATGTCTGGAGTTTCATGTCTTTCAAGAGCCACTGTCAAACCCAGAAAAGGCTATGTGCCTAAGGTCCTAACCACGCCCTTCAGAGCGCAGGTGGATCACCTTCAGGCCTTCTTCCCTCCTCCATTTAATTCGGATGAGGAACAATCATTGCATTTGTTATGCCCTGTGTGGGCACTACACTCATACGTTGAGCATACACGCCAGTTCAGGCTGTCTGATCAGCTCTTTGTATGCTATGGAGGATGCACAAAAGGAATGTCCGTCTCCAAGCAAAGACTTTCTCACTGGATTGTTGATGCAATTGCCCTGGCTTATAAGTCGCAGGGTAAGACTTGCCCAATTGGTGTTAAAGCACACTCAACTAGAGGCATGGCCTCCTCATGGGCATGGACGAATGGTGTGTCCTTACAGGACATATGTTTTGCAGTAGGATGGTCCTCTCAAAACACATTCACAAGGTTTTACAACCTAGATGTAATGTCACTTTCTTCACAAGTCCTCCCTGTTTAGAGTGCTTGCTATCCATTGGCCAAATATATATACTTATGCTCCTCCCTTTTAGGATGAGCTCCCCATCTTTTACACAACCTCCTGCATTAGGCCGTTGCAATTTACCATAAGTCACAAGCACTTACATTATAAATAAACTCCCTTTCCTACTGGGTTCGTGAAGGAGTTAATTTTTTACTTAATGACTATAGTTCATATATTCATCCTGAGTGCTCCCCTCCTGGCCCAAAACAAGGGTCACTCACTGCGGTATACTCATGTCGGTCGCCATCCCACGAGACTGCGGCATCATGCTTCCTTTCTGGGAGGTTATGTCATGTAGTGTGGCGTGATGGTATTCTGTTCCCCATATGCGTTAATAAATGCAATGTACTGAGTCGTAAGGGAATGTCTCGGTTATGTACGTAACCTCGGTTCCCTGAAACGAAGGGGACGAGACATTGCGAACGCTAGCCGCACTACAAGACTCAGAGTTCTTGAGATATGAGTGATGCGCTCCTAGTTCTCAGTCAGAAAATTCTGAGGAAATGTTGTTTGTGCACCTGCTTTTATAGCAGACAGCTTCGCGCCAAAATTTGCGGGGCTCAAACACCATAGCCAATATTAGAATATTGTCGTTATTGTAGAGAAGTTTCAACTAAGTCGTGTAGGAAGGCACTCCCCATATGCGTTAATAAATGCATTGTCTCATTCCCTTCATCTCAGGGAACCGAGGTTATGTATGTAACGTAACCAAGACGTTTTCATTCACAGTTCTGGCACAACACTCTTGTGTGGGCGGGAGGAGTTCTCATTGGCTTGTGAGATTTTGAGTGAGAGTTCTTTGACCTGGAAGTAGAGTTATCCTTGAAGGTGCTCTTGTTCAGGTTTTGTGTGTAAAAGTGCGAGAATCTGTTAATGGCTTTATAATTAATTAGTATTAAGTGATATATTTAGGCTTTTGGTTTTGTATTTTATCAGTATTTTTTTTCCCCATGAATATTTTGTCGCGATTAGCTTTCCAGAGCAGCATGGACGAATGCCGTCATCATGACTACCCCATTGTTAGCACATGTGCTGCACTTGGATTGAAACAAATTATAAAAATCTTAATCAAGCATGGAGCTTGTTTTACAGGCTGTAGACCTTCAGTGGTATTGCATTGCATGGGTATTCAATCCAAAGAATGTTTTTGTTGATGGAATGTAATCCCATACTTGTCGCTATTGGTCGACCGATACATCGCCGATACATTTTCCAGTTTGGTCGATTTGTTTCTTAAGGACGCGAGGGTGCAGAGAATCGCCTGCTTTCACGTGAAGCGTCTGAGACATGTAAACAGTGAACAGTTAACTTTTTTGTTACATGACATGGTGTTTAGTACAATAATAGACCAGTGTGCAACACAGTCTCATTTAAATGGTCCGCATATCAGAGCTGTGATACATGCGTCTGAGCTCATATTGTAGTCATAAAGTGCTTGCATGTTTCACTCTCGCTCATCAACAGTTCCTGTAACTTTTAACTGTCTTGTCTAATGATAAAAAGGCAAATATCAATAAAACTAATATCATCTACCGTCTGCAAATATGCCAATACCTCATTTAAACAGATCTAATAAACAAACCTCACAAAACTTGAGCAAATCCAGTGTCCTGTGAGTGCTCATATTTCTTCCTCTAAAGCATGCATTCTATCAGCTTCACCTCAGCATTTTCCTGTAACTTTTTACTTTCTTGTCTAATGATAAAAAGGAAAATATCATACTTATATCATGTACTGTCTGCAAATATGCGGACCCTTGTGAAAAATAAGTGCACTTAAGTGTAATAAATGTGTTCTTGGAGTGTACTTGAAATCCAAAAAGTTTTTGTAAAGTACACTATATGGCCAAAAGTTTGTGGACACCTCCTTCTATTTAACGAATTTGGTTACTCCATTAAATCCAGTAAAAAAAAATCTTAATGTTTCTTTATGTAAAGGCTTCTTTGCGTGCTTCCAAATTTGTGGCAACTGTTTGGGGATAGCCCTTTTCTGTTCCAGCATGACAATGCCCCTGTGAACAAAGTGACATCCATAAAGAAATGGTTTACTGTGTCTTGTGTGGAAGAAATTGACTGGCCTGCACAAAGCCCAGACCTGAACCCCACTGATCACTTTTGGGGTGAACTGGAACAGCAACTGTAAGTCAGGCCCCATTGACCAACATCAGTTCCTGACCTCACTGATAGCCTTGTGTCTGAATAAGCGCAAATCCCTGCAGTCATGTTACTACATACAGTATAGTGGAAAGCCTTCCCAAAAGAGTGGAAGCTGTTATTACAGCAAAGGGGGAAACTGATGCCTAAGGTTTTGAAATCAAATGTTCATCAAGCACATATGGTGTCCACATACTTTTGGCCATATAATGTATACTTACAGGCAATATAATTTAAATAAATTTAAAGGATACTTTAGTGTACTTGAAGGGAGTACACTTTCAAGAGTATTTTTTCCTAACGTACTTAAGCACACTTTTAAAAAGTGCACTTTGCATTAATGTTAACTTAAGACTATTATTTTAAAAATACATTTTAAATCATTATGTTTTAATACTCTTTTAGTGTGCTTTAAAGAAGTATAATGAATTGGATTTATTGACTAACATACTAAAGCACATATAAACAAAAGTACACTTATTTTAATTATAGTGTGTTACTTGAAATTACATTTAAAGTTAATACATTTTAAAATATTCTTTAGTATATTTTCAAGAAATACACTTCCAGGACATTATCTGATAATGCGTTTGAAATACAGTATATTTAAACAAGTACAATGGAAATAATGTACTTTCAAAAAACATACTTAAGTGTGAACTGAATGTATTGTTTTCAGACACATGCATGTTAATTGCATTTATGTTATATTTAAGTACTGTTTAAATGTATATTAAATGCAATAAGTTGTATTTAAATAATGCTTTTTGACCCACTTAAGTAGCATAAAAGTAGTGCTAAATATGTTATATTATAATGCACTTTAAATATATTTAAAATATATTTTAATGTATTAAGAATATATTAAAGTATAATGTTGGATGTAATTAATTACATATTAGTTGTACTGTAACTTTATTTCAAATAAGTCTGCAATTCTAAAATATATTTCAAATTGCACTTAAAATGTATTTTTATAATATCTTAAATGTGCTGGCGTATATACTACATTGCTACTTGTTTACAGTTGAATTGCTACTAAAACACACTTTAGTGCTACTACATATGTGATTCAAAAACACAATCAAATGTACTTATTAATAATCTTGAATGTACATGTCATGCATATATTTCAATTGTACATTTACATATTGTAAATTGTTTCCTAAGCAACACAAATTTGGATAAATACATTTTTTTGACATGTGGCATTTTTTGTTACACTGAAGAAAATTTAAATGTGTCCAGATCTAAGTAAATTAAATAAAAAAAGCATCACCTTGTTTTAGTCAACATTAAAATATTACATGAGTTAACATGCAATAAATTATTGCAGAATGCAACCATTAACACTTTTCAGCTCTTAAATTGCCTGGCATAATAAAAGCAAACCCAAAATATTATTTTATTTTTAAAATTTTATTTTTAAATACACACATAAATCTTATACATTTAAACATGAGGCTGATTTATTTTTGAGATTTACATCAGCACCATGTTCTTTGAAATAATTTACAAGAGCGTTACTTTTTTGGTAAACATTTTTGACATGAAATGCCATTTTTGAGAGAGAAGTAGCCTATGCGTTTACTGTATTTGATTCATTTCATTTTAGAAATAATAGTTACCTGGGTGTCAATCTACTACAGTAATCCTTCTTTATGGTCAATTTAATCTGGTTTAGATTTACAAAACTCAAAAATACAAAATGACAAATGCAATATGCACAGTATAAAAGGAACAATAATATGACACCCTTGCTGCGTCCGACACAGCGTACTGTCACAGAATGTTCTGTATTTGATGAAGGGTGCACTTATCTGCTGGCAAAACAGTACGTTCTTTTAGGTATGCATGCAAGTAGTATGAATAAAATTCAGACATACTTCATCCGGGGACGTTGGCATCGTCTCGTGACCCGAATATATGACATAATAACCTCGAAAACTATCTGCTTTGGTTGTGTTAAACAAGCCCCATTCAAGCACAAGGAACAATTATCTTGGTGTATATATAGCACTTACAGTTGAGAAGAGGCGCCCACCTCGCGATTCACCGCCGTTCCTTTAAATCCAGTGTTTTGAACATGAAGTCACCTCAACTCCCGAGGGAATATGGGATCGTTAAATGTCCAGTCGATCTGCACTTAAAAATCTTGCTGGAAATAGTTGGACATCTGGGTAGTTCTTGCTTACTGCTTCTTGAATACTGTGGATTCGGACATTCTACTCCATTGACATATCGTTTTTGGCATACTATATAGTAGAAAACTTAGATATTCGGACGCAGCGCCTGTGTTACAAAATACATCAATGGATAAGTCCAAATGGAACACGAATGAAAAAAAGGTGCGTGGTCCCTTTAAAAATTTGGAGGTGGGAGAGTGCGTGCTGACAGGTCAGAGAAGACCAGTTGATTAAAGTTGAATGGGAGGAAATTAAAGACATAGTTCACCCAAAAATGAACATTCTCTCATTATTCACTTACCCTGATGCCATCCCAGATGTGAATGACTGTCTTTCTTCAGCTGAACACAAATTAAGATTTTTAGAAGAAGATAGCGCTCTGTCAGGTCCTTAAAACAGAAGTACAACTATTCCTTTAAGAAGAAGATTTGGTTAAAATGATTGCTTATGAGTTTCAGAAACGAATTTATATAGATTTTTACTTCAAAATATTTGATATTTATGGTGGATTGATCTGGAGTATGTTGAGAACCATGGATTTGGTGAGTTTCTGTTTGTATTTTTCTTTGAAATGTGTTCTATTGCAGTTGTCGTCCAAGCCAATTGTAATAAATAAGTGCTTAGAGTTACTGTGTGATGCTTGACATGTGAAAGTTTCTTTGATATACTGCAGTTCAGTTATACAAATATTTAATGAGTTTACACCTGTGTCGGCAGCCATTTTGGGGTGGAATAATAGGGTTCAAAACAGTGTTACTATGAATGCAAACTTTAATTCAGTGAAAAAGACACTATTAGCATAACATATATAAATAAAAATTTCCAACATTCTTTTGAATGTCCATGTACTAAATTAAAATATTTGATGCCATGAATGTACCTTCATTTACTATTAGTATTATGAATGGCCATGGAAAATGAAGCAATGTGATAATTTTACCTGGTCGCAAAAAGTAGTCCGTTAATTTACCTGATGAACTTTCACCTTTTGCTGACCCTTTATGCTTGGCAGAGCTAATGTGTGCTTCTAAATCACTTGCACCTTTATTAGCAACTGACACATAAGTGCCAGCTTTACATTTCATACATTCTGCTTCCCACGGATCTCGACCTGGACGAAAGCATGGGAATTTTTGTGCAAATCTTCTGTAAATGTGCACTTTCGTTTGGGCATTTTTTCCACTCAGCTGTCATTTGCTGCTACTATCAAGCAACCATTTGATGCCGAACACAACAGCGCTTCGCGCGTTCGCGGAGAGATTGACAGGCAGGAATTTGTCCCGTAGTTGCTGCAAGCCTCTTATAATTGACCAATTGGTGTGCGAGAAGGCGGGACTTGCAAGCAAATATGCGCGCACACGCAATGAAGTATTAGACCAGATGCACATCATAATGCAACTAAAGCCGAATTAGAAAATCCCGGCGGATGCTTTTTTAAGGTCCGAAAAAGAGGACGTATGGTCACCCTACTCAACAATATACACAAGTGCAACAGTGGGTGAAAGTCTTGGGTGCAGTTCCAAGCAACATAGCAGTATGACAATTACAGTAAACATCTGATTTACACATAACACAGTTTACACATCTTGTTAGACAGCACAATATACACCTAATAATATACAATATACAGTATACACAAAATAAGAAGACTGTATACAAAAAAATAAAAAATCATAATATACAGTATACACAAAATAAGAAGACTGTATACAATAAAAATATACTGAATTTTGCAGTGTAGAGATTTTGAATGGCTTTTCACTACAGTTTGGAGGTATTATAATCCTGTCTCAAGATAACTAAGTAATTTTATCTTTGGTTTTGTCAAGACCAATTAGATGGAAAGTCAGCTGCTATATTTATGAATTATAAATAAGAATTCTCTTAATAGATTCCTGTCTCTCAATAAGATTCTGTCAAATTTAGGGATAGTGTGGCAAAAGTTCTTAATTCTCTCAAGGAGGAAGTGAGAGACAGCGAATCAAACTCAAAAGGGACTTTTATTTTCTCAAACTCAAAAGCTTAAAACGCAAATGCTCGCTGCATTGACACACACGTGCAGCCTTGGCTCTCTCTCTCCTCCGGCGGTCTGGATCACCCTTTAAATCACTCTCCGTTGTCACTGCAAACACAATACAGGTGCCAACCCTTCCGCACTCACGCGCTCTGCCTCGCTCTCCACAGACATCGCTCAGCCACGCCCCCATCGCCACATACCCCCATCGCCCAACTCAGGCCAGGGAGCCATCTGGCCTGTCACTTACAACCCCCCCCCCCAATTTCTGGAGAGGAAATCCGCAACAGCCATCTGCGCCCCCGGCCTATGGACCACCTCAAATTTAAAAGGCTGGAGAGCTAGATACCAATGTGTGATCCGCGCGTTGGCATCCTTCATGCGATGGAGCCACTGGAGAGGGGCGTGGTCCGAACAGAGGGTGAAAGCACGTCCCAACAGATAGTACCGGAGGGTGAGGACCACCCACTTGATGGCCAAACACTCCTCGATTGTTCTGTACTTAGTCTCTCTCATCAAGAGCTTGTGACTAATGTAGTGCACAGGGCGTTCCTCCCCCTCCACCATCTGGGACAGTACTGCTCCCAACCTCCTCTCCGATGCATCCGTCTGCAAGATAAAAGGAAGAGAGAAGTCAGGAGAGTGTAATAATGGCCCACCACAGAGTGCAGCTTTTACTTGCGTGAATGCCTGCTGACACAGCTCCGTCCACTGGACCGGATCTGGTGCCCCCTTTTTAGTAAGATCAGTCATCGGGCTGGTGACGGTTGCATAATTAGGCACAAACCTATGATAATAGCCAGCCAGCCCAGGAACTCACCTCCTTTTTTTGGTCTTGGGTCTTGGGCAGGCTGCAATCGCCGCAATCTTATCAATTTGTAGCCGCGCCTGCCCATAACCCAAGTGGAAGCCCAGATACCATATTTCCACCCATCCAATTGCACACTTCTTAGGGTTTGCCGTGAGTCCCGCCCATCTCAACGACTTCAGGACCACCCTCATATGTTGCAGGTGCCACTGCCAATCATCACTGTAAATGATGATATCATGACCGGACATGAGCATTGCTTCAAAAGCAGATAGATCACATTATAATTAATGAAGCTGTGAGAGTAAACGGATGCCACTCTCCTTTTTGTACTGCACACGCCGTTTTCCTGCTATCAAGACAATTAAATGGTTTATAACTTTTGCATCAACGCATCCAGTGTAGACAGCCTCAAGCCACTGCGTCGCATCGCGTCAATGGACGCGCGCCCGATGTAGCTAGACAGTGTTGTTGGGCCTCATGTATTCAGATAGAAGACAAAGGCAGGCTTAACAGTCAAAAACATTCCTCAAGCCCCCTCCTTCTAAGTCGTAAATTTTACTGACAAAAGTCGCGCCAAAATCAAACAAAGGGAGTCCAAAACAGACTACAGATCCATGAAGCCTTGCCCACTAAAGGATCGAGCACTCAACTCCTATTGGATGAGGCACACAACAGAACATCCCTCAAACATGACATCATCAGGACTAATTCTGAAATGCTTCCAAAGTGGCTTCCAGCGACTTTGTTCACCAAATACGGATGTAGCTTTTTGCTGCTCTCTGGTGCAACCTCGTGGCTTAAGGAAGTAACGTCCAACTTGAAACTGTAGCCATACGATCTCCATCTCGCTGGACGAGTTGAGATTACTCTGTGTTCAACCGAACACTCTAACGGATCCGAAGGAGACCGCTGAGCAATTCGCATCTTCATCCGTTGGCCTACAGAAGTGAAGAGATTAAAGATTTCTCTTCCATCTTCAATCAAGTCGACATTTCTGAGTTCTCCGCCAGCCCGCCGAGAATCAACAGCCGTACCGCCCGCCGACAGCGTGAGGAAATGACCTCTCGTCATCACACGAGCCTCAAGGAACCGGGTCAAAGTTAAAGGACGGAGGAAAACACATTCTACCTGTGTCCTCATGCGATTCAAGTAAGAGGTTTACGTCTGGGCAGAGATAGAATATTATAGTGTGCTATTCTTGTGTTTCAAGGTTTTTGCTTGTACAGTTTACGGACCTCCATGTCCGCTCATTATTAATACTCAGGGTATTAATTATCACGAATTTGTTTTGCTGTATTGTGGTCCAACCAAATTGGACTGTTGTGCATTTTCGCCATCGCGGGTGAGACAGCAACTGAGTTCATCCATTAAAGAGTCAAATAACAAGAGACTTTTACGAGCCCCGCTCGTAAAACCGTGTCTCTGAGTGATGAACACGGCTGTTTTATCTCCAGCTATCGCGAAATCAGCTTTCGGGCTGTCACTTAATCATCTCTCTCTCACTAACCACACTGACACACACACACACACACACACTGTCACACACACACCTTATGTGTTATAGGATTATTTTATTTCCATATCTAATCATATCACTGTTTAGTTTGTAGTTGTTAGTCGGAAGTTTATTGACTGCATTGTATTAATTATTAATTGATATTACTGCATAAATAAACTTTGTTTATATTACAAAGAGAAGTGTTTTGGTTTGTTTTGCATACGCCTGTGTCATGCTGACGGGATGTCAGTGCTCGGATTCAAACCTTCATTCATTGTTTTTTTCCCGAAAATCGATATTCTTCGGATGTCGATTTTCCTAAGAAAACAATCTAATATTGAGACTGTTTTAATATTCGGTTATTAGTCCCTGATTTCAGGGTGGTGCACCGTCAATGTTAATCCTTATTAATATTCTATTGATTTTTGATAATTGATAATTATCTTTGATTGAATTTGAATGATCAATAAGCTAGTGTTAATTTTAATTAATGTTTCATCGATGTTAACAATTAACGATTATCTTTGATTACTGTTGATTTAAAGGATTAAAAAAAGCTAACATTGATTCTCATCAATGTTCTATTGATTTTAATAAATAATAATTATCTTTGATAATTATTAATTATTGCTAATAACCAAACTTGCTCCTAAACGTAGCGCACTACATTTACTGGAGTCCCATATGAGGTTTTAATGAGTTAGATCCAATTAATTAATTTAAATATTGCTTAATAACTACAGAAATAATTACCAATTATTTCTGATAGTAACACTGATCTAAACAACCAGCAGAGCCCTACAGTGTGTTAAAGGGGCTTCAAAAGCCCCAGCCAGCGAACTTCCTGTTTCCTAACACGCATGCAATCCTTTTCAATGTTGAAGGGAGTCCCCCCTCACCGGCGACCGTTGGCAACCCTTATTATTAGTATTATTCATTAAGTTGCATGTATCTAACAGTTGCTAATTGTGACCATGATAATGGTTTTGTGTTCATCTTAAAAATGGAACTTTTAATTAAAACCAATTAATTAATTAGAGGTTTGTTTTTATTTTTAGCCTTTAGGATGGCCACAAGGATTCCAGAGTAGAAAGTGATCCCATTGGTAAGTATGGATGAAATCAAATTTAAAGGGATAGTTCACCCAAAAATGAAAATTCTCTCACAATTTACTCATCCTCATGCCATCCCATATGTGTATGACATACTTTTTTCTGCTGAACACAAACAAAATTTTTTAGAATATCTCAGCCCTGTAGATCCATACAATGCAAGTGAATGGTGATCAAAAAGCATAAAAGTAATCTATACAACTCAAGTGGTTAAATCTATATCTTCTGAAGTGATATGATATGTGTGGGTGAGAAACAGATCAATATTTAAGTCCTTTTTTACTATAAATTCTCCCTGCCCAGTAGGTGGTGGTATGCACAAAGAATGCAAATCAACAAAACATGACAAGAATGTGAAGGTGGAGAGTTACAGTAAAAAAAATACTTTTGTGAAGACTTATTGATCAGTTGTAGTTCATCAATAAACAAAGGTGATGCAGGCAGAGATTAATGAGGTGCATCGCAGTTCAGCCGGAAGGTCATTTGGTGAGGTTTGGTGGGGTCCATCCTAAGTCCAAGGTTCAGGCAGTGGCATATGAAGTATCTGATGTCTTACAGTTGGAGTTGGCATCTCTGAACTCCATCGTAAAAGACTGAAGTGATGTCTGGCTAGCACTGGCTGTAGTTTGTCGTCATCACTCGTAGCAGTGGAGTCCGACGCCAAGCAGGAACGGAGCTGTATCTGGCCGGCTCTGGTAATATGAATCCCGAGTAGACAAATAGAATAATATTAGCGTAGATGCCATTCAATTTATTGCAGAGTTATAGATTGAGACATTTTTCTGATAAATGTTTGTGGTTCCGGCAGACCTAAGTAAAGCAGCCTAATTGTGAGTTGATGGATAAATTAGGTGTATG
Organism: Myxocyprinus asiaticus; assembly: GCF_019703515.2. Lineage (NCBI taxonomy): Eukaryota > Metazoa > Chordata > Actinopteri > Cypriniformes > Catostomidae > Myxocyprinus > Myxocyprinus asiaticus. The sequence continues at coordinate 59,804,619 of NC_059346.1, forward strand.
CCTGGCTAAATAGATGAGTCTTTAGTCTAGACTTAAACTGAGTGAGTGTGTCTCGAACAGTGTTAGGAAGACTATTCCATAGTTTTGGAGCTAAATAGGAAAAGGATCTTCCTCCTTTTGTGGATTTTGATATTCTAGGAACTATTAACAGGCCAGAATTTTGTGATCGTAATGAATGTGATGGAATATAAATTCAGCAAAAAAAGAAACGTCCCTTTTTCAGGACACTGTATTTTAAAGATAATTTTGTAAAAATCCAAATAACTTTACAGATCTTTGTTGTAAAGCATTTAAACAATGTTTTCCATGCTTGTTCGTTGAACCATAAACAATTAATGAACATGCACCTGTGGAACGGTCGTTAAGACACTAACAGCTTACAGACAGTAGGCAATTAAGGTCACAGTTATAAAAACTTACGACACTAAAGAGACCTTTCTACTGACTCTGAAAAACACCAAAAGAAAGATGCCCAGGGTCCCTGCTCATCTGCGTGAACGTGCCTTAGGCATGCTGCATGGAGGCATGAGAACTGCAGATGTGGCCAGGGCAATAAATTGCAATGTATGTACTGTGAGACGCCTAAAACAATGCTACAGGGTGACAGGAAGGACAGCTGATCATCCTTGCAGTGGCAGACCATGTGTAACAACACCTGCACAGGATCGGTACATCCGAATATCACACCTGTGGGACAGGTACAGGATGGCAACAACAATTGCCCGAGTTACACCAGGAACGCACAATCCCTCCATCAGTGCTCAGACTGTCCACAGTAGGCCGAGAGAGGCTGGACTGAGGGCTTGTAGGCCTGTTGTAAGGCAGGTCCTTACCAGACATAACCGGCAACAGCGTCGCCTATGGGCACAAACCCACCTTCGCTGGACCAGAGAGGACTGGCAAAAAGTGCTCTTCACTGACGAGTCGCGGTTTTGTCTCACCAGGGGTGATGGTTGGACTCGCGTATATCGTCGAAGGAATGAGCGTTATACCGAGGCTTGTACTCTGGAGCGGGATTGATTTGGAGGTGGAGGGTCTGTCGTGGTCTGGGGCGGTGTGTCACAGCATCATTGGACTGAGCTCGTTGTCATTGCAGGCAATCTCAATGCTGTGCGTTACAGGGAAGACATCCTCCTCCCTCATTTGGTACCCTTCTTGCAGGCTCATCCTGGCATGACTCTCCAGCATGACAATGCCACCAGCCATACTGCTCGTTCTGTGCGTGATTTCCTGCAAGACAGGAATGTCAATGTTCTGCCATGGCCAGCGAAGAGCCCGGCTCTCAATCCCATTGAGCATGTCTGGGACCTGTTGGATCGGATGGTGAGGGCTAGGGCCATTCCCCCCAGAAATGTCCGGGAACTTGCAAGTGCCTTGGTGGAAGAGTGGGGTAACATCTCACAGCAAGAACTGGCAAATTAATGCAGCTGTTGGCCACACCAGATACTGACTGTTACTTCTGACTGTTACCCCTTTGTTCAGGGACACATTATTCCATTTCTGTTAGTCACATGTCTGTGAAACTTGTTCAGTTTATGTCTTAGTTGTTTAATCTTTTTATGTTCATGCAAATATTTACACGTTAAGTTTACTGAAAATAAAAGTAGTTGAAAGTGAGAGGACGTTTCTTTTTTTGCTGAGTTTAGCATGGTAGAAGGTCACTTAAGTACTGTGGAGCTAGACCAGAGGTGCCCAAGCTTGAACGTGCATTATATGTCGTGCAGCATTTCATATCCCCGTGAACACGACCACTGAAGCTCACCCGTGAAGCGGGCTTGATAAAGTCAGGTGAGGGAGCATTTCAATATAAACAATGGTTCCATTCACTCCAAACACCACATAACATTATGACAAACACTATAAGTGAACAGACCAGTACTCTCAAAAATCCCTTTTCTGCCTTGCCAGCTAGACAAAAACAGTAATGATGTAAACTAATTCTTCATATTTCATCTTCTTATTCTGACTAAAACCCATTTTGGGGTGTGTATATCTGTGTGCATCATACTGTAATTCATTTGTCAAAGGTGAGGATATCTCATTTACTTGCAACTACAGTGGATATAAAAAGTCTACACACCCCTGTTAAACAGCAAGTTTTTGTGATGTAAAAAATCAAACAAAGATAAATCATATCAGAATTTTTGCACCTTTTAATGTAAAAATTACAACCTATGCAATGCCACTGAAAACCCAAGTGACACATTTCAGAAAAAAAAAAAAAAAAAACTTAGAATAACCTAACTGCATAAGTGTGCACATCCCTGAACTAATACTTAGTTGAAGCACCCTTTGATTTTATTACAGCACTCAGTCTGTTTGAATAAGAATCTATTAGCTTGGCACATCTTGACTTGGGAATATTTTCTCACTCTTCTTTGCAGAAACATTCCAGATCTGTCAGATTGTGAGGGCATCTCCTGTGTACGGCCCTCTTCAGGTCCCCCCACAGATTTTCTATAGAATTCAGGGCTGGCTGGGCCATTCCAAAACATTAATCTTTTTTTTGCTGAAGCCATTCTTTTGTTGATTTGGATGTGTGCTTTGGATCATTGTCATGCTGAAAGGTGAAAGATCTCTTCATTTTTCTTCACATGCCAGAATGTTCTGTGCCAAAATTTACTGGTACTTGGAGCTATTCATGATTCCCTCCACCTTCACTAAAGCCCCAGTTACAGCTGAAGAAAAGCAGCCCCAAAGCATGATGCTGCCACCACCATGCTTCACCGTGGGTATGGTGTTCTTTTGCTGATGTGCTGTGTTGTTTTTGCACCAAACATACCTTTTACAATTTTGGGCAAAAAGTTCAATCTTTGTCTCATCAGACCATAACACATTTTTCCACATGGTTTTGGTAGACTGGATATAGGTTTTTGCAGGCTTGGATGTTTTTTTTTTTCATCAGAAAAGGCTTGTGTCTTGCCATCCTGCTCCATAGCCCAGACAGATGAAGAATACGGGAGATAGTTGTCACATGTATGGAGCAACCAGTACTTGCCAGAAAGAGCTGCAGCTCCTTAATGTTGCTGTAGGCCTCTTGACAGCCTCCATAACCAGTTTTCTCTTTGTCTTCTCATCAATTTTGGAGGGATGTCCTGTTCTTGATAATGTCACTGGTGTGCCATACTTTCTCCACTTGTTGATGACTGTCTTCACTGTGTCCATGGTATATCTAATGCCTTGGAAATTTTTTTGTAGCCCTCACCTGAGCGATACCTTTCAACAATGAGATCCCATTGATGCTTTGTAAGCTCTTTGTGGCCCATGGCTTTTGTAGTAGCATGCAACCAAGAAGATGTCAGAAAAATCTTACAAGAACAGCTGAGATTTATTTAAAGTCAATCAGAGTCACTTCAGGTGAAGACAGGCATGTACTGTTTCACATTAGCTTGATGATTGGTTGATTCTGAACACGGCTACATACCCAATTATAAAAGGGTGTGCACACTTATGCAGTTAGGTTATTCTATTTTTTTTTTTTTTTTAAATGTGTCACTTTGGTTTTCAGTGGAATTGCATAGGTTGTAATTTTTACATTAAAGGAGCAAAAAGTCTGATGTGATTTATCTTTGTTCAATTTTTTACATCACAAAAACTTGCTGTTTTAACAGGGGTGTGTAGACTTTTTATATTCACTGTATCTGCCTAAAAACAGATAGCTGAAAGTTTTTTTAATAACCATAAGATACAATGCCATATTTCGGCAGGTTCTTAATCATAATCATATTTTGGAGTCAACGAAATTAATAGGCCTCTCAATTTTTTAATTTGCAGAAATGTGCTTTGTAGCTTTTATTTCCTTTCATAATGTAATGCATTAATCCAACACCTCTTAAGAAAAGAAGCAAAAGTACAATTCAAGTTTTTGATATCACAACAGGAAAACAGTTTTAATGTAAAATAAAAGTAAGTAGGCTAACAGCTTTTGTTTAATTAAATAATCCTATTACATTTGGCAGTCCCAATAAATGGTAATACTGAATGAAATCCAGGACAATGTGTAGCCTAGGTCTATGATAAGAAATATCTTTAATATCTTCTTTGTCACAAAACAAAACAATATCCTACTTGATAGTATTACGTCATGCCATTGTATCTTCTTCTCTCCAAAACCGCACAGAACTACCGTGTGTTCAATGTGAGGAGATGCGCTGTTCTTAAAGAGACAGTAACCATGTTTTAAGAGATGCTTACATTTAGTCGTTTAGCAGACATTTTATCCAAAGTGACTCACAAATGAGAGAGACACAGCATACATAAAAATTATATTGAAATCAATTATTTGCATTATACAAGCATAGGACACTTGACATTTTAATTTTATAGTTCTGTGTGTTTTGCAGTATTAATATTTATATAAATATTTAAAATAATACAATTTCATATATGCAATGTCTACTTTTGGCCCACTGCCCTCATCAAGTTTGAGTTTTGGCCCTTCATAGGAAAAAGTTTAGGCACCTCTATTCTAGACCTTTTGGCTTACTGAATATGTGAGACAATTCTGGAAGATTATTAGTGAAGCTGTCTTTAGTGGTCGAAATAATAGTTCTACCTGAATGATAGCGTGGTGTAGATTGTGTGACATTAGCTGATCGCAGTACACAAGAGACGAGGTAATGATCTGAGATGTCATCGCTCTGCAGTAGAATTTCTGTAGTATCAACATCAACTCCTTATGACAGAATTAAATCTAGCGTATGATTACGGTGATGAGTTGGTCCTGTCGCATTTTGTCTGACTCCAAGAGAGTTGGGAATATCAATAAATGCTAATCCCAATGTGTAATTTTCATTATTTCATAAGTCACCAACAATTAAAGCTATCTACAGTAAATTCTAGATCTGATAGAAAATTTGCAAATTCACCAAGGAAATCAGAATATGGCCCGGGTGATCTATATACTGTAGCTAGTGCAAAAGACGACAGAGATTTTTTTATTTATATCTGACGGTGTCACATTAAGCATTATTACTTCAAAAGACTTAAACTTATATCCTGTCCGGTGAGTAACACCAAAAACTTCACTGTAAATTGTAGCAACACCTCCTCCTCAACCCTTCAGACTAGGCTCATGTTTATAACAATAACCTGGGGGAGTAGATTCATTTAACCTAATATATTCATCTGGTTTAAGCTAGGCTTCAGTCAAACAGCGCTCATCCAAACTATGATCTGTAATAATTTCATATACAATTAGTGCTTTGGTAGAAAGAGATCTAATGTTAAGTAGCCCTACCTTTATATGATGTTTATCTTAATTTTTTTTTTTCATGTTTGACCTTAATCAAATTTTTTTATAAATTATTTAGTGAGAGGTTTATGTTTGGTAGTTTGGGGAACAAACACAGTCTCTATATGATATCTAGGTGATGCAGTCTCTGTGTTTTAGTTTATGTGACCTGTGTGATGTCTCAAGGCAGCTAGCAGACATTCGGATTAACCAGTTTGTCTGCTTCCTGACCTGGGCCCCAGTTAGTCAGAAACTATCACTATTAATACAATGAGCCAAATTACTAGAGAGGAGAGTGGCACCTTCCTGGAGGGATGGAGTCCGTCTCTCTTTAGCAGGTCAGGTCTACCCCAAAAACTCTTCCAAATGTCTATAAATCTCATGCTATTCTCCGGACACCACTCAGACATCCAGCCATTCAGTGACACTAATCTACTATAAACATCACCACGACGAGCAGGGAGGGGGCAAGAGCATATTACAGTGTCTGACATCGTTTCTGCAATTTCACACACCTCTTTAACATTATCTTTAGTGATCTCCAACTGGCGAAGCCAGACATCATTAGTGCCGACATAAAAAGAAAATTGAAAATCTACATTTAGCATTAGCCAGCACTTGTAAATTTGATCTGATGTCAGATGCCAGAGCCCCCGAAATGCATTTAACAATAGTGGCTGGAGTCTCTATTTCCACGTTCTTTACAATAGAATCGCCTATTACTAAGGTTCTTTCAACATGATTCTCAGTGGGTGCATCACTGAGTGAGGAGAATCGATTGGAAACCCTAACAGGAATGGGAGAGTGGTGTCGCTTTGCCCTATGAGTATACTGCTGAGACGTTACGCAAACGCCCCGCTGCAGGGGCTCTACAGCCAGAACCAAAGTGTGTGTTGCTTGCTGTTCTACTCACATCCGAAACGGTATCTACAGGCTTCTCTTTCTCACTGACCTACACTAGCGTTCGGATGCGTGTCTCTAACTCATTAATCTTCTCCGTCAGCCTGACTAATTCCTTACATTTATCACATGTGAATCACTCACTGCTGACAAATGAAGCTATAGTAAACATGTGGCATGCAATGCAGGAAGCAACAACATGAGCGGATGCCATGACTTACAGCAGTTGTTTTTTTTGTTGTTGTTGTTGTTGTTATGGTTTTTCTTGAGCAGTGGGGGTTTGAGATCGATGTGGTTTGATGTGGTTCCTGATCAGCAGATGTTTGATATTGATGCAATAATCTGTGTGCACGCAATCGAGACGTGAGATGTAGACAAGCGGAAAAAAAGAAAATAAAAAAGAGAGAAACGGGTGCGCACTGTAAAATACACGCAGTTGAAACAGTAGAAAAGCAGAAAAACCGAAGCATGCGGTAAAATGGCAAAGGATAAAACAGTGAACGTATAAGAATAAGCAATGCTAAGCAGGCTAGCAAGCTACAAACACAGACTCATGCAGCATGCCGGCAGCAACCGGAACAGGAAGTTTGCATGAGGGTGATAAAATTTATGAGAATTTTCATTTTTGGGTTAACTAACCCATAAAGAGATAATGTTATTGAACCACACTAGTGACGATGAAATTGTCATGTAGATTAAGTTACTGGTTTTAAGCTTAAGCATAAAGCATTTTTAAGAAAGTTAGGTTTTTAGAAAGATTCATATAATTTAATCAATTATTCACCATGGTATTTGATTCACAAAAAATACATATAAGCATTCAATAAATATTTGACCAAAAAATTCATATAAGCATTCATTAAATATTTGACCAGATATTCATGGCAATGTTTGTAATTTGAATCCACTTAAAGGTGAATTGCAGTAAAAAATTATATTTTTCTGAATTTACAGAGAATCAACATTCAGCCTACTCTTTGCACCAGAAACAGCTGCCAAACTGCTTAAAAAAGTGGCCGACTTTCTAAAAAAGAAAAAAATCTTCAGACAAGCAGTGACTTTGGACTCAAGATGGCACTGATTATGGCTGCTGCGTTGCGAGCTCTGACACAACATTGCAGTTTTTTGTTTGTTTTGTTTACAGTTCTTAAGTTGTTTTTTTTTGTCTTGGATGTTGTCTGCCTTTTTTTATACGATAGACAAACACTTTTGGACATTGGTTCTGCAATTGCACACCAAAAACAGGACTTCAAATTCCTCAATGCCGACCCGCTTTTTACAAACATGCCAGGAAACGCAGAAGGAAAAGGGGAAATAGAGCCGGCATTCTCATCAGAGTAAGACGTCGTGCAAATCGACCCCCGCTACACAGTATTCTACTAGCAAATGTTCAATCTCTGGACAACAAGCTTTGCGAGCTGAGAGCATGGATCTCATTTGAACGAGAGACGAGGGACTGCTGCATTATCTGCCTTACAGAAACTTGGATGTCTGCGGAGATTCCAGACTCAGCCATCAAACCCACGGGGTTCTCAGTGCATCTGAGCGGACAGAGCGAAAGACCTCTCAGGTAAAAGCAGAGGTGGTGGTGTATGTTTTTTTGATCAACAAATCCTGGTGTGATCGGAGGAATGTACATTCTATCAAGTCTTTCTGCTCTCCTTATCTGGAATTTCTCATGCTTCTGTGTCAACCATTCTGGCTACCGAGGGAATTCACAGCGGTCATTATCACTGCTGTGTACATCCCCCCACAAGCCGACACTGACCGGACACTCAAGGAACTGTATGAGAGTATAAGTGAGCAGGAAACCACGCACCCTGAGGCCGCGTTCATTGTGACCAGGGACTTTAACAAAGCCAATTTCAAATCAATCGCACCAACACATCAGTTTCAACACACGAGGGGACCGGGTTTTGGACCATTGCTACTGTCCCTTCCAGAATGGCTACAAATCACTCCCCCGCCCACCATTTGGCAAATCAGACCACTCTTCCGTTTTCCTTCTGCCCGCTTACAAGCAGAAACTGAAACAGGAAGCACCCACCCTCAGAATGATCCAATGCTGGTCGGACCAGTCAGATTCTGCGCTACAAGACTGTTTTGATCACATGGACTGGGAGATGTTCCGGTCCGCCTCTGACGACATCGAGGTTTACGCTGATAGCGTAACGTGTTACATCAGAAAGTGTGTAGAAGACATTGTTCCGACCAAAACAATACGGATCTACCCCAACCAGAGACCATTGGTTAATAGTGATGTTCGCACGGCACTTAATGCATGGACCTCCGCTTTTAATTCCGGGAACGCGGAGGAGCATAAATAAGCCAGTTATGCCCTCCGCAAAACTATCAGAGCAGCCAAACGCCAGTACAGGGACAAGATTGAAGGACAGTTCAACTCCACCGACTCTAGAAGCATGTGGCAGGGAATTAATATCATCACGGACTACAAAGGGAATAAAAACTCCGCCGTGAACACCGCTGCCTCTCTCCTGGATGAGCTAAATAATTTTTATTGTAGTTTTGAGGGAAATAACACTGCCCTTGTGGAGATAGCTCTCACGGCCAAAGCTACAGAGGTTAGTTCACTCTCCGTCTCTGTAGCGGATGTAACCCGATCCTTCCGATGGGTGAATATCCGTAAAGCCGTGGGTCCAGACGGCATTCCGGGCAGTGTCAACAGAGCGTGCATGAACCAACTGGCTGGTGTTTTTATGGACATTTTTAACCTTTCCCTCTCCTTGTCTGTAGTCCCCACATGCTTCAAAATGTCCACCATTGTGCCTGTACCAAAGCAATCCAAAATCACTTTTTTAAATGACTGGTGTCCTGTTGCTCTGACCCCCATCATCAGCTAATGCTTTGATTGCAGTTTGCTTACCACAACAATCGCTCCACTGATGATGCCATTGCATCTACACTACACACTGCTCTCTCCCACCTGGAAAAAAGGAACACTTATGTGAGAATGCTGTTTGTAGACTACAGCTCAGCATTCAACACCATAGTGCCCTCCAAGCTTTATGTGAAACTCTGGGCTCTGGGCTTAAACAGCTCGCTGTGCAGCTGTATCCTGGACTTCCTGTTAAGCAGACGCCATGTGGTTAGAATGGGTAGCAACATCTCCTCATCACTGACCCTCAGTACTGGAGACCCGCAGGGCTGTGTTCTCAGCCCACTTTTGTATTCCTTGTACACACATGACTGTGTGGCAACACACAGCTCCAATGCCATCATTAAGTTTGCTGATGATACGACGGTGGTAGGTCTGATCACTGACAATGATGAAACAGCCTACAGAGAGGAGGTGCACACTCTGACACTCTGGTGTCAGGAGCATAACCTCTCCCTCAACGTCAGCAAGACCAAGGAGCTTGTGGTGGACTTCAGGAGAAAAGACAGAGAACACAGCCCCATCACCATCAATGGAGCACCAGTGGAGAGAGTCAGCAGCTTCAAGTTCTTCGGTGTCCACATCACAGAGGAACTCGCATGGTCCGTCCACACTGAGGCCATTGTGAAGAAGGCTCATCAGCGCCTCTTCATCCTGAGACGCTGAGGAAGTTTGTAATGAATCACCACATCCTCGCACAGTTATACACCAGCACTGTAGAGTGCATCCTGACTGGCTGCATCACTGCCTGGTACGGCAATAGCACCGCCCACAACCACAAATCCCTGCAAAGTGTGGTGCGAACTGCCAGACACATCATCGGAGGTGAGCTTCCCTCCCTCCAGGACATTCGTATATACCAGGCGGTGTGTGAAAAAAGCTCGGAGGATCATCAGAGACTCCAGCCACCCGAGCCATGGGCTGCTCTCACTGCTATCATCAGGCAGGTGGTATCGCAGCATCAGGACCTGCACAAGCCGACTCCATGACAGCTTCTTCCCCCAGCAATCAGACTTTTGAACTCTTGATCTCTCATGATCAATATACATCAGCACTGCACTTTTATTAATCTTATTATCTCACACTGGACTGTCATAAATTATATTCTCTCTTAACAACACTACTGGCAACTGACTATCAACCGACAGCCTGAATGTCAATACAGTACAATACAACCTACTCTATATTTTATATACACTTTATATACTATTTTTATTGCATGTGTATTCTATATTAATATGTATTCTATATTGTGTGTATTGTATACTGTACATTGTATATTATTATTGTGTTGTGTATATTAGATATGTAAATTTTGTTGTGTAAATTTGATGTTATTGTAAACTGGTATATGTCTCATCACTGTCATGACTGCTATGTTGCTCGGAACTGCACCCAAGACTTTCACCCACTGTTGCACTTGTGCATATGGTTGTGTGACAATAAAAGTGATTTGATTTGATTTTGACTTCTCTTATGAGTGCTTAAAAGTTTGCCAGAAACCAATATATTGCTGAATCCTTGGATGAGTGTCCAGGTACAATGTTAATGACCAAATTTCCATTTGTTTAGTGAGTTGAATCATCCCCAATATTTAACACGTTACTTCTTAAAAATAGATCATATTCTGATTCTTGATTCTGACAGAGAGTCACGTGACGCCATGCGAGGATCGGACGTGTGAACGGTGAGCTCTGCGCACTTTGCTAGTTTTAACACTTTTAATTACATAAACCGGTGAGATTTGATGTGTAGAAGTGCGGGAAATGCGGCGAGAGATGCTGAACATGTCAGCAATGCTGACAATGGTTGTTGCTTACTTGGAGGATCTTGCTGTGATACGTCTAACGATCACTGCCATGGAGGCGATGTTTACTGAGGTGGTTACAAGAGTGGGGGATGTCGAGAAACGGATCGATTATCTGGAGTCATCGGAGAGGGAATTATCTGCTAATCTACTAGCGACAACGGTGGATTTGGAGCGTGTCTGGGAGAAGTTGGAGGACATGGAGAACCATAGCTGGTGGAATAACATCCGTTTCCTCAGAATTCCTTAGGGCGAAGAAGGACAGGATATGGTGAAATTCCTAGATGGGCTCCTTCCGAATCTGCTCGACATAGCAGGCCATAAGCTGGAAATTGAGCAAGCTCACAGGGTTCCTGCTTGGTGAGCCATGGAGGGAGGCAGGCCCTGATCAATTCTGGCCAAATTTCTGAGATCATCCGATAAAGATCATGTGTTACGCGAGGCGAGGAGTAAAGGATGGCTTTCTTGGAAAAATCACAGCGCTAAATTATCATTTACTCGGTTTAATAATCAAAGTGCAAATCAATGGAAAAATGCAGCTGTAGGTTCTACTGGTTGTTTAGATCAGTGTTACTATCAGAAATAATTAATAATTATTTATTTAGTTATTAATTAATATTTAAATTAAATAATATAATCTAACTCATTAAAGCCTCATACGGGGCACCAGTAAATGTAGTGCACTACGTTCAGGAGCGGGTTTTGTTATTAGCAATAATTAATAATTATCAAAGAGTATGATCGATTATTAAAATTAATAAAACATTGATTTGAATCAATGTTAGCTCTTTTAATCCTTCACATCAACAATCAAAGATAACCATCAAATTCAATAGAATATTAATTATTATCAAAGATAATCATTAATTCTAATCAATGTTCCACTGATTTTAATAATTAACACTAGCTTATTGATCCTTCAAATTCAACAATCATCAAAGTTAATTATCAATTATCAAAATCAATAGAATATTAATAAGGATTAATATCGCCGGGGCACCACCCTGGAATCAGGGACTAATAACCATACAGTATAACAGTCTCAATATTAGATTGTTCTCTTAGGAAAATCGACATCCGAAGAATATCGACCTTCGAAAAGAAACAATGAAGGCTTGAATCCGAGCACTGACATCCCCTGTCAGCATTTGACACAGGTGTATGCAAAACAAACCAAAACACTTCTCTTTGAAATATAACAAAGTTTATTTATGCATTAATATCAATTAATAATCAATACAATGCAGTCAATAAACTTCCGACTTACAACTACATACTAAACAGTGACATGATTAGATATGGTAGCCAAAATAAGCCTATAACACGTGAGGAAGGTAGGTGTGTGTGTGTGTGTGTGTGTGTGTGTGTAAGATGTGACACGCACAAAATGGCAGACGTGACTCTCGTGGACAGTACGTCACATGAGATTTACGGCCAGAAAATATGGCCGCGAATGTGGGCGGAGAGAAGCCGGTCAATGGCGTCTGCCCGTTTACCGGGTGTCTCCGCTTGTACGATAACTTAGGGACAAAGCTGAGCTTTATCACGAAGTTATCTACTAGCCAAAAGTGTGTGTGAGAATGTTTGTGACGGGTTGCGTGTGTGTGTGGTTAGTAAGAGAAAGAGAGAGAGATTAAAGTGGTGGCACCAAAGCCGGTTTCGCGATCGTGGGAGAGAAAGCAGCTGTTAGTTTATCACTCAGAGACGTGGTGGATGGCTTGTAAACCATCCCGCGGTATTTGGTTCTTTAAAGGATAAACTCAGTGTGCCGGTCTCACCCGTGATGGCAGAAATACACAACAGTCCAATGTGGTTGGACTACAACACAGCAGATCTCATTCATGATAACAGTACATTACAGTAATATCTTGAGTATTATTAGCAGCAATGAGTGGACTCGCGGTCCGTAACTGTACAAGTAATAACCTTGATACACAAGAACAACACACTATAATATTCTATCTCTGCCCATACGTAAACCTCTTACTTGAATCATATGAGGATGCAGGTAGAATGTGTGTTCATCCGTCCTTTAACTTCCTCGAGGCTCGGGTGATGACGGGAGGCCGTTTCCTTGCTCTGTCGGCGGGCGGTATGGCTGCTGATTCTTGGCGGGCTGGCGGAGAAATCAGCGATGTCGACTTGATTGAAGATGGAAGAGAAATCTTTTTCTCTTCACTTCTGCAGGCAAACGGATGAAGATGCGGATTGCTCGGCGGTCTCCTTCGGATCCTTTAAAGTATTTGGTGGAACACAGAGTAATCTCAACTCGTCCAGCGCGAAGGAGATTGTATGGCCACAGTTTCAAGTCGGATGTTACTTCAGGCTACACCTGAGAGCAGCAATGAGCTGCATCTACACATGGCAAGCAAAGTCCCGGAAGGGTCTCAGAGTTATTTCTACTCCCGATGATGTCATGGTTGAGGGCCGTTCTGTTGTGTGCCTCATCCAATAGGAGTTGAGAGTTCGATCCTTTAGTGAGCAAGGCTTCATGGGATTTGTAGTCTGTTTTGGACTCCCTTTGTTTGATTTTGGCGTGGTTTTTATCAGTAAGATTTATGACGGAGTGTGTGGGCCTCAGTTAGGTTTTACGACTGTGTTAGGCCTGCCTTTGTCTTCTATCTGAATACATGAGGCCCAACACAGCTTAACTTCTCTATGGAGAATTACAGCCTTTCTGTGAATGACACTTTCCGTGAACGACCCAGAAAAAATGTGTGTATTGATACTAAAGGGATGATCTAATGTTTTAATTAGAACAAAGCCAGGCACTGCCTGGTACCTGCCTGAAAGAGGCAGAGGATCCATGTGTGTTAATTAGTGTTAGAAATGAGATGAAACAAATGTATGTGGGTGTGCACACATTTCCCATCTTACAGGAATGTAACCAATGATTGTAATAAGGGAAAACATTTAATATACTAATTAAATTAATGCAGAAAGTAATGATTGTTAGTTAATATAAAATATGTAACCATATGAAGTGATTACAGTATGATTTATGCATATAAAATAAAATAGTCATGCTTTTGCCATCATTGAAGCAGGTTGGGTCAGGATGACCAGCTAGAAGGGAGACAGTGATGACGAAACTAGGGGGGCATAAGATGATTTTATTGGATGAAGAGGCCATTACTCAAAGAGAGAAGGTGGAACAGAAACTGTATAAAAAAATGCATGTTCTAAACTGTAATTTTAGATGCTCCATGGACCACCTCGGCTTTGTTACTCTGTAATAAAAGTCAATTTTTGGAATCAGAACTTTGCACCTCCGAGAAATCTTTGACTCGACTGTGCTTCGATGGCTGTTGTGGGGAATCTGCCATGACACTCTCTGTTCCCACGTCTATCTGTCAGTGGATCACCAGATTTCTGACGGACAGGCAGCAGCTAGTGAGATGGGAAATTTTCTTCCAGCACATGTACAATCAGCACTGGTGCTCCCCAGGGATGTGTGCTCTCCCCACTACTCTTCTCCATGTATACCAATGACTGCACCGCCAAGGACCCCTCTGTCAAGCTCCTGAAGTTTGCAGACGACACTACTGTCATCGGCCTCATCCAAGATGATGATGAGTCTGTATACAGAAGGGAGGTTGAATGGCTCGCTCACTGGTGCATTCAAAACAACCTGGAGCTGAACACGCTCAAAAAAGTGGAGATGATAGTGGACTTTAGGAGGAACACCCCAACATTGACCCCGCTCACCATTCTAAACAGCAATATGGCAGCAGTGGAGTCATTCAGGTTCCTGGGCACTACCATCTCACAGGACCTAAAGTGGGAGAACCACATTGTCTCCATTGTGAAAAAGGCCCAGCAGAGGCTGTACTTCCTTCACCAGCTGAGGAAGTTCAACCTGCCACAGGCGCTGCTGATACAGTTATACTCAGCAGTCATTGAGTCTGTCTTCTGCAGTTCAGTAACTGTCTGGTTTGGTGCAGCTATGAAATCAGACATCAGAAGACTACAAAGGACAGTTTGGACTGCTGAGAGGATTATTGGTTGCCCCCTGCCCTCCCTTCAAGAACTGTACACTTCCAGAGTGAGGAAAAGGACTGGAAAAATCACTCAGGACCCCATTCACCCAGCCCATTACCTTTTTTAACTGTTGCTTTATGGACGGTGCTACAGAGCACTGAGCACCAGAACCGTCAGGCACAAGAACAGTTTTTTCTCTCAGGCTATCCATCTCATGAACAGTTAAAACTGCCCCATTGAGCAATAATTATGTGTAATACACAGCTTAGTCTATTTATATTTATCCAACATACCATACCTCTTCTGCCATACATTCCCTTGCATCTGTATATAACAGATTTGTATGTTGTACACACACACACACACACACACACACACACACATATATATATATATATATATATATATATATATATATATATATATATATATATATATAGTCTTATTGTGTATTTCTATATATACTTATATTTTCTATTCACTTTTTATTCTATTTTTTTATTTTTATTATTATCTCTGTCTTGTTGCTGTATTGTTTGTGCACTGGAAGCTTCTGTCACCAGGACAAATTCTGTGTATGTGTAAGCATACTTGGCAATAAAGCTAAGTCTGATTCTGTTATTTCCTTCTTCATAATATATTAACAGTTTCTTCATGTGAAAATAAATGACTAAAATTTGGAAACTAAATGAAAATCAGAAGAAACTCTTATACCATTAAAATCTTTAATCTTTTTTTTTACAAAGATAAAGTTTTGTGTGAAATTGAGTAAATATAGTGCTAAATAAGAGTTTATAATTTTTTTAGCAATTTTATGTTTATGTTATTTACTATATTAAATTGTGTGACATATCGACATTGTATCGGCCTATCGGCCAACCTGCTCTCTGGATATCAGCATCGGTCATTAAAAAACCCATATCAGTTGACCACTAGCTGTCGCCACCTTCTCGCCGTGTACGGCCATTTTCTTCATCTAACAGAATTATTAAGTGTGTTTACTTCTGGGATTGGTCAATGTTTTGTGTTTGTATTTTGTGTTTATTACTGTTGTTCTTTTATTTTTATTATTTTCATTTATATTTTGGTGTGAGTTTGATTTAATCTACAATTGTATGTTTCACTGTTTATTTAGTTTGAAGGGTTAATCACTGGTTTTTATTAAATTGAATTGATTTATGTTTTTGTTTCGTTTTTTCCTTTTGTTGACATTGAGTTATTCCCTGAAGCTATTAATAGTATCTGTTGTAAATAGGGATGCACCGATATTGAATTCCTGGGCAGATACCTATAACCAATAACTCATAGCTCATTGTAGCCGATACCGATAACCGATATTTTCAAAAAAGTTTTAATTTTTAAACCTTTAACCTGGAACTGCTAGCTAATTCACTAAAAGCTTCTCATTTGGAAAATATGTCATTTAAAAGCTTGGAATTTGGACTTGCTGCTATTTAAGATTTGGCAGATGTAACATGAACCAGAAATGTGTCTATATTACAGATGAATGCTGATTTGAAAATTGCATTAATTGTATGATGCCCATTTATATGAGTTTTTACAGTAATCCCGATGACTCGCTAACAGAGAGATAATAATTAACTTCTAACAGCTGTGATAATGCTTTAAACCAAAATGAGGCTATAAATTGCATGAAATGAACATTAAACAACAAAACACACAATGCAAACCATAATCTGTGTATACATGGTGTAATATTTATGCTAACAGCCAGACTGCTCTCATAGAGACAGACTACCCTCACTGTGAGGTCATGAGTCTCCGGACGCTCCACTCAAGGATCGTCCTCGTTATGAGGGACGAACCCGCCTCCCCCACCCTCCCACCCGTCTCCTCTGTTAGATCCTGAGGGTTCACACAGGGAGGCACAGCGGGGCCATGAGGTTGAGTTGGATGAAGTCGAGGAAGATCCTGCACCGGCGCAAGCCCAGCGATTCCCTTGATCTTCCGATGTTGCGTCCGCGCCAGTACAGTATACGTGTGATGAGCTCCGTTCCTCTATCGCAGTGCACGGCCATGGGTGAGGAGCATGCACATGCCACTGATAAGAGCTGATTCGCGTCCCCTCGCATGTGGTTGAGGAGCTCGGTTTACAGTGGTCCCCTCCAGTCGAGCCGGAATGAGTGGTCCTACAGTCCGGCCATGGTCAAAAGACTGCGCCTCAAAGGGCAGCGCCGTTCTTCCCGGAGATCCTTATTGCGTGTTAACTCACCTCATTAAGTGTTGGTCTTAGAGTCAGAGGTTCAAAACCAGCCGTCGACTCAAGCTGATACATGCCATGACAGAGTCATGGATGTGACACGAAATTTCGTGGTTGCCTCAAGATAGTGCTGCGGGTCACAAAAAGTCAACGGTGACTCAGTCTGATGACTCACCGCTCTATTTCAGATCAGTGCCAGGCAGAGAACCCCACCCCCGCTGCTCTGGCTCCGCCAAAGACAGTCAAGCCATCTAATAGTTTCTGTGTTGTGTTCAAATAGAGAATGTTCTCACAACAAACAGAAATGTGCTTGCTGTCAAGACACACACATTCACATGTTACTCATCCCCGCCGGTTAAGCTGGGATGGTAGACAAGTGTGTTCCTTTGTGTTGTGTTCACAATGAATCCCACAATAGAGAAAGCGCTGGTGTTTTTTTTTTTTTTTTTTACATATATTACCAGTATACACTGTAAAAACTAAAGTATACTCTAGGAACCTTTTGGGGTTCCTCAGCTTGCCACACTAGCAGAACACTCTGGAGAACCTTGAGGCACCCTTTCAAAAAGGGCAGTTCTCTGAGGAACTCACAAGGCTTCTTGAGGAACCCTTTCATCAAGCATGGTCTAGAAACACATTTTAAAATTAAAATAGTAATTAGAGAGTAGAGATTCTCTAAAGAGCAGTTTTGTTTTTTAAATTGTATTTATTTAATTTTATTTGTTTTAAAAGCCTTGTTACTGCTATTGTTACTACTATGGTTGCTTCTGATTAGTATGATTACTAGTGTAATAAACAGACCGCAAAACAAAATCAAATCAAATCATGTTTATTTTATATTCACAAAAAGTAATAAAAGCATGTTACCTTTTTTTAATGACTTGTTTAATGCGATGTTCTGCAGTACAAATGGCATCCTTTTAACAGAATACTTTGTGGAACTTGTGGTATTTGTCATATAATATCAATGCTTCTTTTTAAAAAAAAATTGTATCCCCTTTTCTCCCAGTTTGGAATGCCCAATTCCCACTACTTAGTAGGTCCTTGTGGTGGTGCGGTTACCTCAATCCGTGTGGCGGAGGACAAGTCTCAGTTTCCTCTGCTTCTGAGACAGTCAATCCGTGCATCTTATCACGTGGCTCGTTGTGCATGACACTGCAGGGACTCCGCATGTGGAGGCTCATGCTACCCTCCGCGATCCATGCACAACTTACCACATGCCCCATTGAGAGCGAGAACCACTAATCGCGACCACGGGGAGGTTACCCCATGTGACTCTACCCTCCCTAACAACCGGGCCAATTTAGTTGCTTAGGAGACCTGGCTGGAGTCACTCAGCACACCCTGGATTCGAACTTGTGACTCACGACTCCAGGGGTGGTAGTCAGCGTCAATACTCGCTGAGCTATCCAGGCCCCCAATATCAATGCTTCTTAACTCCCACAATCATCCATTGTCACATCTCATCATGTTTGACCGTTTCTCCAGAAGTCTTCGGGAGCTTGAGGGATCTTTGATGATCTTGAGGAACCACTTAAATGTTCACAGATCTTACAGTAACTCTTTAAGGCATTTGAGTTCCTTCAGTACTCTCCTAAAGCACCATGAGGTCTCAGTGTAATGAAGAAGGTGACTCAAGAATCTTAAAGCGGAAGCAAAGTGCTTAATGGAACCCATAAGTTCCTACAAGAACTCTAAATCTGTCAGTGGTTCCCCAAGTAACCCTCATCATAAGGGAAAAGTGTTTGATGGAACCCACAAGTTCTTGTAAGAACTCTTAAATGGTCAATGGTTTCCCCAGTAACCCCTTAATAAGGGAAAAGTTATTTTAGGCACTTTAAATATATATTGAAGTTCCTTGAGTACACAATAAGGTATATGAGGCACCTTTACATTTTAGTGTATGGCACTCGCGTCTAGCAATGTCTGCAAACAGTGACTGTTTGACCAGTGACCATTGCTATTGTAGCTAAGGAGCTGTTAACTATCGCTGTCACACTGGAACTAATAGTTGTAAAAACATCATTGAAAAGGCACAGAGATAAAATATCCAGCTTGTAACTTGAACACTTCATCTTGGAGACTACATCTGCTAACTGTTCTGATGAAACTGATTCAAAGTGAGTCAGGGAGCTGGACGGGGAAGGTATTAGTGGTTGTTCAAATTGTGAAGGTACAATAGCACCTTTAATATGCTCGACTTTGTGAGTAAAAGTTTAAAAATTCATCACAGGTCTCTTGAGTAGCATCCAAAAAAGCAACTCTCATAGGGTTTAAGACAAAATGGTAGTATTAAACAATACTTTTGGTCTATTTGCATTATCACAGATTACTTTAGAGAAAAACTTAGCTTTTGCTTCTTTCACTGCTCTTTGATAGTTTGTTAAAGACACATTTAAGATGTCAAAAGAGACCTGAAGCTTGTCTCTTTTCCACCTGCGCTCCGCTTTTCTGCATTCTTGTCTGAGAGCGCGGGTGACGTCATTTAGCCAAGGCTGTGAAACGGCCTTAATCCTCCTTGGCTTGAGCAGAGTGACATTATCAAGAGTGAAAGTACAACATTTATTAAAAGCTTCAACCAATGATTCAGTATTGACTTTATCTGAGACTTTATCAGTAAAATGCGATAAATAAAATTCTGAAAAAAGATTGCCAGTAGATGAGTGAATGGACCGGGAGTGACGTAAAGACAGAGAAGTAGTAGGGAGAGGACAAGTAGATACAGACTCAAACATTATTAAATAATGGTCAGAGATGCCAATATCTAAGATCTCTAAGTTAGATACAGAGATACTATAAGATAACACCAGATCTAATGTATGACCCATGTTGTCGGTAGAACCAGTGAAATTTAAAGACTCAGTGAGGGAGAGAAATTCATTTACCAGCGGTTTCAATGGACAGCATATGTGGATATTAAAAAATCCCCAAGAATCAGGAGTCTATCACCGCATGACACCAGTCCAGAGAATGGTTTAATAAATCCCTATTAAATCTGGGAGGTCTGTACACAAGTGCACATAAGGCAGGACCCAGGACGTCAAACTTTAATAGTTGGAACTCAAAACTGGAATGCATGTCCGTAGGTAGCATTCTGCATTTAAAAGAGTTTCTAAAAACAGTGGCAATGCCACCTCCTCACCCTGAAGTCCATGGATAATTTAAAACGTCACAGCCTGGCGGTGTTAGATCCCCCAGGGCCATTTGCTCGCTTGGATTCAGCCAGATCTCGATGATGAATAAACAGTCCAGTGATCGTGATATTAAAAAGACTTGTTCGATATTGATCGTGCATTTAAAAGGGCCATCTTAATGGTGGCGACATCTGCATTTTTCGCTGGAGTAAAAGATGTGTGCTTTAGCCTCTTGAGATTATCGAAAATGACCCCCCACTTCAAATCCCTTGCACCAGTCAGAGGGTGACGTTGTGAAGACCAAATGGCCGGTATGTGGTGGTTGTCAGAGGAGTCAGCCGGGAATCTGCCGGGATGTTGGCGTAACCCTCGATGGAAATTCTGGGGGCAGGGCGCAATTCCAAGGGTAGCGCAATAGTTGTGAACTCCAGCTAACAGTTGGGCTGAATAATTCAGATGCCGTCATTCCAGGGATGAGTAATATAAAACCATATCGGAAGCAAAATAACAGCATGAGCCTGCAAACAGGCAGGGAGCTCGCCACTGAAACTGGCAAGGGCCAGCAGCAAAACTCCAGCAGGCCAGGATGGGCAACAGAAGGCAGAGCATCCTCAATGATCCACCAACACAAACCGAATTCCAGTTCCACACGGTCCAGCCCCACTGGACATTGATGATGGGCAGGGAATCAAGCGGCCCATTTGAGACTGCACACAATAGTCCCGGTGAAGGCGTTCGGTGGGTACAGCTGTTTGTTTACTCCGATGTAATCCAGGCAGACGAGAGGATGATGTGAAGTTTAAAGCATAGAGAGAATGGTTTGAGTTGGTCGGGTGAAGGTATAGTGTAGTCTCCCCCCCAAAAATATTTTAAAATAAAAATAAATAAATAGAAAAGTCAACAGTCCATTATCCATAAAAGAGAATCATAAAACTTGATTTCCTGAGGTTGCTCCTTTAAAAGGCCATTAAATAAAAGCAACTAAAAACATCAAAAGGAAACTGGAGAGCAGCGGCAGACAGACACACCAGCGTTCACTCAACTGGAAGACTTAGGCCTATGGAGAGGAATATGCAAAATTACAGCACTATGAAGTTGGGGCTACTAGCGTTGAAGTGGGCTCTGACAGAAAAGTTTTGAGATTACCTCCTTGGGCAGAAGTGTGTTGTTTACACAGACAATAATTCCTTAAGTTACTTGAATTCAGCCAAACAAGCGCCGGGCCTCCCAGCTTGCAGCATTTGATTTTGATATCAGATATCATCCTGGTCGTGTTAATGGTAATGCAGACTCTTTGTCTAGGCAGTACATGGTGGTATCTTCTTTTTGTAATTAACATTTTTTATTAAACCATACAATAACAAAAAAAAAAAAAATGCAAAACATATATATATATATATATATATATATATATATATATATATATATATATATATATATATATAGATAGATAGATATAGATAGATATAGATATATATATAGAATCAACATTTAAACCCCACAAACCCCCCACCCATCCCCAACCCCGCCCCCCAAAAAAACAACCCTGTGGTCAAACATAGGTAAATATATATATATATATATATACACACACACACACATACACATACACATACATACATACATACATACATACATACATACACATAATAATCATACTCACTTAAAACTATATTACACTTCTCTCTCTCCACGCCCCACCCAAGAGCCCTCCAAAAATTCCAAATACCTGCCCCATTTCCGGATAAACAAATCCAAGTCACCCTGTCTTCCTGATGACACCTCCTCATAAGCCACCACCCTCCCCATCTCCGTGCACCACTCCGGATACGGGGGCACACCAGCTGACCTCCAACCCCTCAAAATAACCTGCCTGGTGATCATCACACAGGTCAGAACCCAATTCTCTATATGATTATCCCCCACATCAATGACCGCCCCATCACCCAGAAGACAAAGTCTGGGGCAAAACGAAACCCGAGTGCTTACCACGTCAGGCACAATATTCTGAACCTTCAACCAGAATTTCTGGATTTCAACACACCACCAAAAAAAATGGGCCATGACTCCATCCTCCGACTGGCATCGTCAGCAGGTGGGTGTGTCTTTAAGACCAAGCCTATACAATCTAGAGGGAATCCAATAGAATCTATGCAAAATTTTGATTGCATAAGACGCACCTTTGCATCTCTAGATGCAGACTTAATGTTTTTAAGAATCCTAGCCCACACTCCCTCCTCCAATACCAAGTTGAAGTCTTTCTCCCATAGTCTCTTAAGAGAGGTTAAAGCTCCACCCCCAAACACTGAATTAACAGGGAGTAATACACTGATGCCTCATGACCTTTTCCAAAAGCAGTAATCACCTCTCCCAGAGCATCTGCCGCTTTAGGGGGGTGTGTGCCACTCCCGAAAACAGTACAAAGCAGGGGGCGCAGTTGTAAATACCTATAAAACTGAGATCTGGGGATCCCAAAATGTTGAACCAGATTTTCAAACGATCTCAACACTCCACTCTCATATAGATCACCGAGTGTAGTAACCCCCCTCCCAATCCACTCTGACCAGCAGAAAGGGGACTTACAGATACATAATTTTGGGTTCTGCCATATGCTCGAGGCAGCATTTAAATAAATGTTCAATTTAAACATTCTGAACACTTTTGTCCATACCGAATGTACATGCGAAATAACGGGGTGTGACTTAACTTCTCCGATTAGTTTGATAGATAGGCTTTGCAATGGCGAAATAGGGGCAAGAACTTCCTGTTCAATACCAAACCAGGGAGGGGCTCTCTCAGGTGGAAGAGAACAATAAGCCAAATGTCTGAGACTGAACGCATAGTAATAAAACAAAATCCTGGGTAGGCCTAGCCCACCTTGGTCAATCGGCTTATGTAACTTATTGAAATGCAATCTGGGATGTTTACCATTCCAAATGAAGGACTTCGCTATGCTATCAAATTGCTTGAAATAAGAAAGGGGGACATCTACAGGGAGAGATTGTAGCAGGTAGTTACATTTTGGAATACAATTCATTTTAATAACATTAACCTTCCCAATCATCGATAAATGTAATGATGCCCACCTGCCCACATCGCTCGAAAACCTTTTTATTAAAGGGTCAAAATTAACACTACAGTTGTGCTCAAAAGTTTGCATACCCTGGCAGAAATTGTGAAATTTTGGCATTGATTTTGAAAATATGACTGGTCATGCAAAAAACTGTCTTTTATTTAAGGATAGTGATCTTATGAAACCATTTATCATCACATAGTTGTGTGGCTCCTTTTTAAATCATAATGATAACAGAAATCACCCAAATGGCCCTGATCAAAAGTTTACATACCCTTGAATGTTTGGTCTTGTTTCAGACACACAAGGTGACACACACAGGTTTAAATGGCAATTAAAGGTTAATTTCCCACATTTTTTAAATTGCCATTAGTGCCTATGTATAAATAGTCAATGAGTTTGTTAGCTCTCACGTGGATACACTAAGCAGGCTAGATACTGAGCCATGGGGAGCAGAAAAGAACTCTCAAAAGACCTGCGTAACAAGGTAATGGAACTTTATAAAGATGGAAAAGGATATAAAATGATATCCAAAGCCTTGAAAATTCCAGTAAGTACTGTTCAATCACTTATTAAGAAGTGGAAAATTCGGGGATCTCTTGATACCAAGCCAAGGTCAGGTAGACCAAGAAAGATTTCAGCCACAACTGCCAGAAGAATTGTTCGGGATACAAAGAAAAACCCACAGGTAACCTCAGGAGAAATACAGGCTGCTCTGGAAAAAGATGGTGTGGTTGTTTCAATATGCACAATAAATAAAAGGGGGAATCTTGTGAAAATTGATGGCAAGATGAATGCAGCATGTTATCAGAAAATACTGGCAGACAATTTGCATTCTTCAGCACAAAAGCTGTGCATGGGATGCTCTTGGACTTTCCAGCACAACAATGACCCTAAGCACAAGGCCAAGTTGACCCTCCAGTGGTTACAACAGAAAAAGGTGAAGGTTCTGGAGTGGCCATCACAGTCTCCTGACCTTAATATCATCAAGCCACTCTGGGGAGATCTCAAACGTGCGGTTCATGCAAGACGACCAAAGACTTTGCATGACCTGGAGGCATTTTGCCAAGACAAATGACCAGCTATACCACCTGCAAGAATTTGGGGCCTCACAGACAACTATTACAAAAGACTGCACGCTGTCATTGATGCTAAAGGGGGCAATACACAGTATTAAGAACTAAGGGTATGCAGACTTTTGAACAGGGGTTATTTCATTTTTGTCATTGTTGCCATGGTTTATTTTATGATTGTGCCATTCTGTTATAACCTACAGTTGAATATGAGAAATAAAAGAAATGTGTTTTGCCTGCTCGCTCATGTTTTCTTTAAAAATGTTATATATATTACCAATTCTCCAAGGGTATGCAAACATTTGAGCACAACTGTAACTTAATCAGACAAATTTGCTGGGAATAAAATCCCCAAATACTTAATGCCCTGTTTGGGCCATTGAAAGGTGCCCGGCTGGAAAGCCGTTACTGGACAGTAAGCTGTCAGAGCCAAAGCTTCAGATTTAGACCAATTGACTTTGTATCCTGTGAACCTGGAAAAAGAATTAATAATTCTGTGGAGGCAAGGCATAGATCTAATAGGGTCAGAGACAAATAATAAAATATAATCTGCGTAAAGCAGAAGCTTATGCACCGCGCCTCCCGCCATCACCCCTGGAAAATCATCTTCCTTTCTTATCGCGCCTGCTAATGGTTCCAGGGCAAGACAGAACAATAATGGGGAAAGAGGGCAACCCTGCCGAGTGCCCCTATTCAAAGTAAAATAATCTGAAGTTAATCCATTTGTTTGTACCGCTGCTACAGGGTGTCTATAAAGTAACTTAATCCAACCAATAAATGTACTCCTGAACCCGTATATTTCCAAAATCTTAAAAAGATAATCCCTTTCTACCATATCAAACGCCTTTTCGGCATCAAGTGAGATGGCAGTGACCAGAGACTGATCATTTGCCACTGACCGCATGATATTGATGAAACACCTAGTGTTATCAGAAGAGCTATGGCCCCAAATAAACCCCACCTGATCTATATGTATAAGAGGTGTCATAACTTTACTTAATCGGTTAGCCAAAATTTTTGACCAAATTTTTACATCTAGCTGGATCAGGGAAATTAGACAGTAACTTTTACACTTGCATGGATCTTTGTCCTTTTTAAGAATCAGACTGATCTGGGCTTGTGTCATGGTTGGGGGAAGCTTTCCATTCTTTAATGATTCCGTATAAATTTCTAACAAAAGTGGAACCAATTCTGTAGAATAAGATTAAAAAAATTCAGCTGCAAAACCATCTGGCCCCGGAGCCTTGCCAGTAGACAGGGCCTTAATTACCTCGTCAAGCTCCTCCAAGGTTATCTCAGAATCAAGAGAATTTTTTTGTTTCGTCGTCAATTTAGGGAGTTCTAATGGTTCCAAAAAATTTCTAATATCTTCATCAGTAGACGAAGATGTGGAACTATAAAGATTAAGATAGAACTCTTTAAAAGCATTATTAATATCAATGGCCGAGGTAAAAATTTCACCACCAGCAGATTTCACTGAGGGAATGGTAGAAAAAGACTCTCTCTGCTTTATATATCTAGCCAAAAGCTTCCCTGCTTTGTCCCCTGACTCAAAGTATGAATGTCTTGCCCTGAACAGCCAAAACTCCACTTTCCGCAACAAAATAGTGTTATATCTGTATTTCAATCGGGTCAATTCTCTTAGGTCATCAGATGACATTCGGTGCTTCAGCTCTGCCTCGGCACTTTTAATATTTCCTTCCAACTCCACGAGTTCTCGTGCTATGGATATTTTGATGAATTAGGCATACTGTATGATCTGCCCCCTAAGAACCGCCTTAAGTGCCTCCCAAGCCACACCCACAGAAGATACTGAAGACCAGTTGGTCTCCATATAAACACTGATTTCAGTCTTTAACATTTGTTGGAAATCAGGATTTTGCAACAGAGATACAATAAGGCACCAACTATATGATTTCTTTTTCTCGGCATGATCTGAGAGTAAAATGTTTCCAATTGAACAATCAACTACAGATGAAATGAGGGACTAAGATATAAAAAAAAAAAAATCTATTCTAGAATAAATCTTATGGACTGATGAAAAAAAATTATAGTCCCTACCAGATGGGTTCAAAAGTCACCAAATATCTGCAAGACCAAGATTTTTTACACATCCTGTGAAGCATCAATGTTGCTCTAGGGGGCTTACACACTTTTTCTTCACTATGATCAAGGACTGAGTCCATCAAAAGATTAAAGTCTTCTCCCATTATTATATCATGAGGGGTGCCAGCGGCTTGCAACCTCCCTTCAAGATCAATAAAACAGCCCTGATCATCAATGTTAGGTGCGTAAATATTAGCCAAAATCAGACTTTGCCCCTGAATTTCAGCTAAAACAATAATGATTCTCACAAATTTATCTTTAATCTGTTTAAGAAATTTGAATTGTAGATGTTTATTTATCAATATAATGACCTTATATATTATATATATATATATATATATATAATATATATATATATATATATATATATATATATATATATATATATACATATATATATATGTATATATAATACTCTTACTTGAGCCAGCACTAAAGAAAACATGTCCACCCCATATCTTCCTGCGGGGAAAGATGCGTTTCTTGAAGAAACACTATATCACATTTCTTACGTTTAAGAAAAGAAATAACCTTCCTTGTTTTTATGGGGTGCCCCAACCCATTCACATTCCATGTGGAGAGAGATAGTCCACTCATATTAACATCTGACATTTTGATATACTAGAAAAAATAAATTGTGTGTCAAAAATAAGATTGTACAGACTACATTTCAACATTAGTGCAACACTCAAACTCCGAACTTCCCCCCGAACAAAACAAACAGAAAAAAGAAAAACGGGTGCATTAACCCTGCGCACGACAGCGCCAACCAGCGTCAATCCCTCTAAACTCAAAAGGTCCATGTACGCCTACAAGAGCCCCCAAGACAACTTTGCCGTCGGATTGCTGAAGTCCGGTGCTTCTGCACAAATTTTGTGAGGCAAAATTAAATAACAGAAAATACTTAGTGAGACAAACCCCAGCCAATAGGCAGAATAAACACAAATAATGTGTAGATTCATTCACAGAACTGTCTCAAAGGTGTGTTCCTCCACAAAACAAATTTCAACTGATATAAAGCCGTTCAGTTTCCTTGGACAGACAAACAGTTGTTCAGTGAGCCGGCTGTTATGAGTGCAGCAGATGACGTAATCATTCCAATGTCCCGCAAAAATACTCCACATAATAAACTCCAGCCAACAGGAGGCATAAGCACAAGGAACGAACGGATCCATCCACAACTGTACCAAAGCAGTGCCACTCCACAAAACAAGCTCCAGCTGCTAGGCGGAACTAGCCCAAAAAAACAAAACAGGCATCCCGGTTCCTTGGATGATCAAGAGTCAAATTCACTCAGAGGCCGTGAAAAAAAAATACATCATGACATATTCAGTCCATCCACTTTATAAAAGACATCCTTTGTGTGGGCATGTGGATATTTTGCCATCATCTATAGTGTCCATTCTCTATCTGGCCGAGAACTTCAGTGTAAAAATGATCTTCCGTCAATGCAAATGTTTCTTGAAGGAGTCATGCCACAAAACAAACTCCAGCCACTAGGCAGAGCCAAACGCAAAAAATGGCACCCAGCTTCCTTAGACAGTTGAGTCACTGAACAGCAAGTCAGTCCACTTACAAGAGAAACACGCAATAGTTTACTCACCCATAGTTTCTATAAAAGCCAGTGCCTGTTTGGGGCATAAAAATACTTTGCGGCCGTCTTTGGTGTCTATTCTCAGTTTAGCCGGAAACATCAATGCAAAAGCGATCTTCCATTGATGTAAGAGTTTCTGACATTCCTTGAACCGATCGCGTTTCTCTCTTGTTGAATTCGCAAAGTCCGGAAACAAGAAAATATTGTGATTCTTCCAAGAAAGCTTTCCTTTGCTCCTCGCCTGGCGTAACACAAGATCTTTATCGGATGATCTCAGCAGATCTGCGAGCAGGGACACCGTGAGCTCGCTCGATTTCCAGTTTATGGCCGGTTATGTCGAGCAGACTTAGGAAGAGCTTGTCCAGGAATTTCACCATATCTCTGCCCTCTTCATGCTCAGGAATTCTAACAATCTGTATATTGTTCCTTCGGCTCCTATTTTCGAGATTTAAAATTTTTTCCAAAATGTATTCCAAGTCTGTTTTGGACGCGGGCAGATTAGCGGCTAATTCCCTCTCCGATGACTCCAGATAATCGATCCGTTTCTCAACATCTGTCACTCTTGTGACCAACTCAGAGAATTTAGTTTCCATCACCGTAATTGATCAATGTATTACAGCGAGATCCTCCAAGTCAGCAACAACCTTAGTCAGCATCAAATGTTTTTCTACATGGACATGCACAGACAGACATCTTTGACCACTTGATACATATCTCAGGCTGCTTTTTAAAACACGGTGTCAAGTTACAACTCTGAAGAGGAGAATACATCATGGATGCGTTCTTTCACCCATCTGTGCTATTTTTAGTTGTTGGTGTATGAAAACATGATGGAATGAGACTGGAAACTGGATGTTGATGTGTCTTCAACGTATTTTAGAGTAGATTGTTTGTTCGGCTCATTTCATAGCAGTCATAATACAATTCAAGCTTTGCAAAGGAACTGTTGTTGAAGGATGGGGCAGTTAAAAACACTTGGACGTGATTGCAAAAACCGTGAGCATACGGTTTAATTCTTGAATATTTCATATGTCATGACTGTGTGATAATTTATGGTGTTAACACCGTTTACACCGGGCGCGTCGACACAAACTTTATAAACCTTTATTTGTGTTGTTGGCAGTAGTAGCACCACCACGTGCAGCGCAAAATGGAATGGGACATCTGTTTACTGTCGGCAGAACGCGACTCAGCATCATTGATTATAATGGGTTCTATTGCTTTTGACATGACTCTCGCATCCGGTGTAGACAGGGTGTGAGTGTTAACAGTTGTGTTATAGATGAACAGTTTAATATATTCAGATGCAATGTGTTGGATGTGTGTTATGTGTAAACACTGACATTTCGTTTTATTTATTTATTTTTTATTTTCTCCCCTTTTTCTCCCCAGTTTGGAATGCCCAATTCCCAGTGCTCTCTAGGTCCTCGTGGTGGCGTAGTGACTCGCCTCAATCTGGGTGGCGGAGGACAAATCTCAGTTGCCTCCACATCTGAGACCGTCAATCCGCACATCTTATCACGTGGCTTATTGAGCGTGTTACCGCAGAGACGTAGCGCATGTGGAGGCCCACGCTATTCTCCGTGGCATCCACACACAACTCACCATGTGCCCCACAGAGAGCGAGAACCATACATTATAGTGACCATGAGGAGGTTACCCCATGTGACTCTACCCTCCCCAGCAACCGGGCCAATTTGGTTGCTTAGGAGACCTGGCTGGAGTCACTCAGCATGCCCTGGATTCGAACTCGCGACTCCAGGGGTGGTAGTCAGCGTCAATACTTGCTGAGCTACCCAGACCCCCTGACATTTAGTTTTATAACGTTTTGGCGCTTATTCATTTTCTTTCGATTGAGTTTTAAAAATGGCTTTATTCGAGGGGCTGCATGATGTTAGCCAATCATAACAGTGGGCATTTACATTAAAGTTTAAAGGAGGTGCTTAGGCCAAAACTGAGCATTTCAGAATGAGGGCCAGAGACAGGGTGCAAAATGCACTATTACTCAATTATGACTGTTTTGGTGCAAAAATAACTTTACTAACATTATCAGTGGACCTCAGGGAAGATAATAAAACTATAAAAAAGAGCATTTCATGACCCCTTTAAAATTACCTGATGGGGGAGGTGGACCAGTTGGTATCAGAAATTTGAGATGTCACACAGGTCACATAAACTAAAACACATAGAGACTGTATCACCTAGATATCATATAGAGACTGTGTCTGTTTCCCAAACTACCAAACACAAACCCCTCACTAAATCATTTAGAAAAAATTTGATTAAGGTCAAACTTGAAAAAAAAAAAAAAAAAAAAACTGAAGATAAACATCATATAAAGATAGGGCTACTAAACATTAGATCTCTTTCAACCAAAGCACTAATTGTAAATGAAATTATTACAGATCATAGTTTGGATGTGCTCTGTTTGACTGAAACCTGGCTTAAACCGGATGAATATATTAGTTTAAATGAATCTACTCCTCCAGGTTATTGTTATAAAAATGAGCCTCATCTGAAGGGTCGAGGAGGAGGTGTTGCTACAATTTACAGTGACGATTTTGGTGTTACTCAGAGGACAGGATATAAGTTTAAGTCTTTTGAACTAATAATACTTAATGTAACACCGCCAGATATAAATAAAAAATCTCTGTCATCTTTTGCCTTTGCTACAGTATATAGATCACCCGGGCCTTACTCTGGTTTCCTTGGTGAATTTGCTAATTTTCTATCAGATCTAGCAGTTACTGTAGATAGAGCTTTAATTGTTGGTGACTTCAACATTCACATAGATAATGAAAATAACACATTGGGATTAGCATTTATCAATATTCTCAACTCGCTTGGAGTCGGACAAAATGTGACAGGACCAATTTATCACCATAATCATATGCTATATTTAATTCTGTCATATGGAGTTGATGTTGATACTATAGAAATTCTACCGCAGAGTGATGACATCTCAGATCATTACCTTGTCTCTTGTTTGCTGCGATCAGCTAATGTTACTCAGTCTACACCATGCTATCATTCAGGTAGAACAATTCTTTCGACCACTAAAGATAGCTTCACTTATAATCTTCCAGATCTATCTCATACACTCAGTAAGCCCCAAAGTCTAGAAGAACGTGATGAAATAACAGAAAATATAAATACAGTCTTCTCTTGCACTCTTGATAGTGTCGCCCCCTTCGATTAAAGAAAATTAAAGAAAAAAGCCCCGCACCATGGTACAATGATCACACTCATGCTCTCAAGAGAGCAGCTCGGAAAATGGAGTGCAAGTGGAAGAATACAAAATTAGAGATATTTTGTGGTGCATGGAAGGATAGTGTCTGTAGCTACAGACAGGCACTAAAAGCTGCCAGGTCAGCATATTTCAGCAAACTCATAAAAAATAACCACAACAATCCTAGGTGTTTATTCAGTACTGTGGCTAAATTAGTTAGGAATAAAGCCTCAGCTGAACCAGATATTCCGTCTTCATGAATTTCTTTACTGATAAAATTGAAATAACCAGAAATAAAATTGGAATTATGCAATCATCTGTCACAGTAGCTCAGAAAACAGTGTCTCATAATTTTCCTCACGTGCAACTTAAATCCTTCGCTGTCATAGGTCATGAAGAGCTAACAAAACTTATCGAAACATCAAAAGCCACAACATGCATGTTATATCCAATACCAGCTAAGCTCTTAAAAGAGATATTCCCTGTAATCTCAGAACTACTTCTTAATATTATTAACTCCTCGCTATCCTTAGGACATGTCCCAAGAAACTTTC
This sequence comes from Myxocyprinus asiaticus, assembly GCF_019703515.2. NCBI lineage: Eukaryota > Metazoa > Chordata > Actinopteri > Cypriniformes > Catostomidae > Myxocyprinus > Myxocyprinus asiaticus. The sequence continues at coordinate 59,836,420 of NC_059346.1, forward strand.
AAATGGCAGTTATCAAACCGCTTATTAAGAAGCCACAACTTGATCCTGGAGAATTGGCTAATTATAGACCGATTTCAAATCTCCTTTTTTATGTTGAAAATGCTAGAAAATGATGTGTCTCCCAATTATGTTAATTTCTACAGAGAAATAGTATATATGAACAGTTTCAGTCAGGATTTAGGCCACACCACATTACAGAGACTTCACTTATCAGAGTTACTAATGACTTGCTCTTATCATCTGATCACAGCTGCATTCTTTTAGATCTTAGTGCTGCCTTTGACACAATAGATCACGATATTCTCTTGAATAGGCTAGAGAATTATGTTGGCATTTGTGGACTTGCATTAGCATGGTTTATGTTCTATTTAGCAGACCGCTACCACTTTGTCTGTGTAAACAAGGAATTGTCAAATCAAACAAAATTTAAGTACGGAGTGCCACAGGGATCAGTTTTAGGGCCTCTGCTTTTCTCCTTATATATGCTTCCCCTGGGAGATATTATCAGGAATCGTGGAATAAGTTTCCACTGTTATGCCGACGAGACCCAACTTTATATTTCTTCTAAACCCAATGAAAATTCACAATTCTCCAAATTAGCAGAGTGTATCAATGAAATCAATGATTGGATGGCCAGAAATTTCCATTTACTCAATTCCGACAAAACAGAGGTACTAGTTATTGGACCAAAAACCTATAACTAATAAGCCACTAATATAATTTGACTCTCGATGGATGTACGCTGACTACCACCCCTGGAGTCATGAGTTCAAATCCAGGGCATGCTGAGTGACTCCAGCCAGGTCTCCTAAGCAACCAAATTGGCCCAGTTGCTAGGGAGGGTAGAGTCACATGGGGTAACCTCCTCTTGGTCGCTATAATGTGTGGTTCTCGCTCTCTGTGGGGCGTGTGGTGAGTTGTGCGTGGATGCCGCGGAGAATAGCATGAGCCTCCACATGCGCTACGTTTCCACGGTAACGCGGTCAACAAGCCACGTGATAAGATGCGCGTATTGACGGTCTCAGACGCAAAGGCAACTGAGATTCGTCCTCCGCCACCCGGATTGAGGCAAGTCACTACACCACCATGAGGACTTACAGCGCATTGGGAACTGGGCATTCCAAATTGGGGAGAAAAAGGGAGAAAAATTTTGTATTATATATATATATATATATATATATATATATATATATATATATAATTCTATTTGTTTTCCTGTCTCAACCTCGGGATTCATATCCCAAGGTTACCAGAGGCGGCCAGATCCAGCTCTGGTCCTGCTTGGTGTCGGACTCAACTGCTATGTGTTGCTGAGTGTTGATGACTAAATGCAGCCGGTGCCAGCCAGATATCACTTCAGTCAATTTCAATGGACTTCAGCAGATGAACTGAAGCCAATTCCAACCATAAGAAATTGTGCAAAAGCCTTTATCAGGGATACTTCATATGCCACTGCCTGAACCATGGACTTAGAATAGACCTCACTGAAATGACCTGCCGGTTAAACTGCGATGCACGTCACTGATCTCTGCCTGCATCACCTTAGTCTAATGATGGACTACACTCTTAAAATAGAATACATAGACTATCAATTAATTGCCAACAAAAGCCTTCATCAGCCAAGTAACAAAGGATAATGCATCTATGTGAACTTCTGCAGTTAATCCAGGATGGACTTCAAAGACATTAGTAATTAATCTTACAGTTCGTACAAAATCTTTGTTTAAACACTCTTACTTAGTTTACAAATTTTAAACCATAATAATAAACCATAATAAATAACTAATATTGGCATTATATTCATGCTATTTAGAACTGGCCCCCACAGTGAGCCTGGTTTCTTCCAAGGTTATTTTTCTCCATTAACCAACATCTTATGGAGTTTTGTGTTCCTTGCCACAGTCGCCTTCGGCTTGCTTACTGGGGTTCTAAGTACAATTATTTTTTAATTATTTTTATACACAATTTACAATCATATTTAATCAAACTACACAATGATAACTCTTTATACTTTATAGATATTACAGTTTCATTTTCTGTTAATGCATGATTTTCTGTAAAGCTGCTTTGAAACGATATTTGTTGTGAAAAGCGCTATACAAATAAAAATGACTCGACTTGATTTAAACTGCTTATGGTTCTTTGTAATCTGTCTGAAAAAGTATTTAACTGAATAATGTAGATCTGAATTCTGGGATTAGTGAAAAAAGTAATACGTGCCAAATTTGAATTACCCATTCTAACTACAGGTTTGTCTGTTATAATATCTTAGTCTGAAATCTTTTACAAAAGTCTGTGCTACAGTGTCTTGTAGGCTTCAGATGAATAGCAGATGCTAGGGTGCTAGAGGGGGACTTAAGTATGTAACTTGCCGAATGTGCACTTGACTACACGGTGCGTCTGGATATGACAGGTTACAATAATCTCCTACATAATTTGATCATTATTTGATGAATTACTGCTGCAATGATTGATAGAAAATGTACACAAGTATTTCTTTTTAATAAAATTGAGTTTACTGCCTGCTTTCCTCAGGCGGTAAAATCACAATGTAGTAGCCAGGGTTGGGAGGGTTACTTTTGTAATGTATTCCACTACAGATTACAGAATACATGCTGTAAAATGTAATTTGTAATGTATCCCGTTAGATTACTCGAGGTCAGTAACGTATTCTAAATACTTTGGATTACTTCTCCAGCACTGATAGAGTTTTTCACTTGTTTTGACTATAAAAACTCTGCCAGTACAGTAAGACAGAAGAATTGTTCGGGATACAAAGAAAAACCCACAGGTAACCTCAGGAGAAACACAGGCTGCTCTGGAAAAAGACGGTGTGGTTGTTTCAAGGAGCACAATACTTGTTGACCCCTCTCCAAACATAGCGCTCATGGTTGTGACCATAAAGCTCTATTTTGTTCTCGTCACTCCAAATTACAGTGTGCCAGAAGCTGTGAGGCGTGTCAAGGTGTTGTCGGGCATATTGTAACCGGGCTTTTTTGTGGCATTGGCTTCTTTCTGGCAACTCAACCATGCAGCTAATTTCTGTTCAAGTATCGTCGTATTGTGCCCCTTGAAACAACCACACCATCTTTTTCCAGAGCAGTCTGTATTTCTCCTGAGGTTACCTGTGGGTTTTTCTTTGTATCCCGAACAATTCTTCTGGCAGTTGTGGCTGAAATCTTTCTTGGTCTACCTGACCTTGGCTTGGTATCAAGAGATCCCCGAATTTTCCACTTCTTAATAAGTGATTGAACAGTACTTACTGGCATTTTCAAAGCTTTGGATATCTTTTTATATCCATTTCCATCTTTATAAAGTTCCATTACCTTGTTACGCAGGTCTTTTGACAGTTCTTTTCTGCTCCCCATGGCTCAGTATCTAACCTGCTCAGTGCATCCACGTGAGAGCTAACAAACTCATTGACTATTTATACACAGACACTAATTGCAATTTAAAAAGCCACAGGTGTGGGGAAATTAACCTTTAATTGCCATTTAAACCTGTGTGTCACCTTGTGTGTCTGCAACAAGGCCAAACGTTCAAGGGTATGTAAACGTTTGATCAGGGCCATTTGGGTGATTTCTATGTGATAATAAATGGCTTCATATGATCACTATCCTTAAATAAAAGACAGTTTTTTTGCATGATCAGTCATATTTTCAAAATCAATGCCAAAATTTCATAATTTCTGCCAGGGTATGCAAACTTTTGAGCACACCGGTACCTCTCTGACATGCTCTTAATATATGAATGGAAAAGGTTGTGCTTGTCAGGAGGAATTGGATGTAGGCTCTGTTAAATTACAAAGAATGTAACTATATTCAATATTGATCTACTGACACACAACACCATGGCTAGTATTAGCTGTAATTGTCAGGGAAATAATATAATGTTCCACTGTAATTCCATAGTTTGGACATGCACTTTGCTTGAGGAATTCTCAAACTGCAAATGGTTACTGGCTTGGACTTAGTTAAAACATGCATGCGACTGCCCATATGGTAATTTCAGATTGTTAAGAAACAAAGTTCTCTATGATCCTCAACATGCTTTTTATGAGGGTTAAATAACAAAGGAAAACATGTGGGATGCAGTTGCTTTGGCTGTTGGTGCAGATGGTAAGTTAAAAAAATTTTGGGCAGTGCGTATTCTTATGAAGAAAGAATTCAACACTTAAAAGTTTAAAGGCTGGTGTTTGAACAAAGAGATATTCAGTAGTTGTACATAATTACTAATTTATGACTATATTATAAATTACATTGTATTATAATTATGTCGAGCCAAACTGAGTCATCACCATCCTGTCGCCCTCCCCCTCATGTAAAAACCTTTATCCACTGAATGATGATGTTTGTAAGAAACAAAGCTTATTGTGTTGGCTGCCACTAAATGAAAGAATTCTACAAGAGCACATTTGGTTACAACAGCATCATGTAAATAAGATTTCAAGATGATCATATTTGTAATACTGATCAATGGTCAATTAATAAAAATCACTTACTGAGTACAAATGTTCAAGACCCTGTTCTTGTCTTACCCCGATTCACCACCGTAAGCCTACAATAATAACTGTTATTTTGAGCTGTCGGGTTGGTTTTGGCATGAAATTGCAGTGTTCCTTGTGTGTTTACGTCATGTCCGTAAGCTCAGAAAAGTAGGACCGGCTACTCTGTGTTGAGCTACATTTCGACTGGGGAAGCTATGGTGGTTCAGTTAGTCACTCTCGATAGATGTTTTTTTGTTAACTCTTTGGCAAAGTTGTTTACTTGCTATAATGCTTAGATATTTTTTCTGGTAGGGTTCTTAAAGCTTACATTGGTGACCATGCTTTGATGAATTGAACATTACTCCGGGGATATTGTTACCGATCGCAATGTGTTTAATACTGTTACTGTAACATGTTTACTAATATTCATAACTTCTGAGTATTTTATAACATTGCTACAATTTCGAGATTCCCTAAATCTGTGTGTGCGTGCCGCTGTTATCTTTTTTTGCCCTTGTTGCAGAAATGAACAAGTTGTTGTCACTTTCCATTGCCCTTTTAGCAGATAGTGTGTTTAAACAAGAGTGGGCAATTTAAAATAGCATCTTAAAGCCAATATAAGTACAAGGTACAGAGATCCCCATGAATGTATGCAAATCTTGAGTTGTTTATAATGTACCTATTTTCTAGCACAAAAATATACATATTGTTTTTTTAAGCATATAACCATTATATTCTATTATAAAATTACTTCCAAAGAAACAATTAAGGAAATTATTTATTATTGTAATTGTTATATTGCATATTTCTGCACATTTTTTTTTTTTCATTTTGTGTTTTTGGATTACATTCTTATTGTTTGCAGTGCATAGACCTACTATTGTAGTTTTACAATTTACATGCATTGTCTACTGAGGCTGTAGATTGTAATATAAAAATAAAGTGTCTTCAATTGAACTCATATCAGCCATATCACAAGTTTCACCTCTTAAATTGATATGTGTAGTACAATACAAACATTAATGTGTAGTGGATAAAATACTTGAATAATCGTATTAAAATATGTAGTTAAGAGTGTTGTTTATCTTCCTCAAGCAAGTAATTTCTCTGTTATAAATGTTTAAATGGATAGCATAATTTTAACATGAAAATAGCATGTTATGACTCTGGCTATACTAGTGAATGTCCCAGAGTGATGATCCACTGGCAAAGCAGTTAACCTCAGACCATGAGATTCATCCGCTAGAAGAGCAGAGCCGAAACACAACTTCCCTAGTTGTTTTAAATTTTAGGCCTTTTAGGTGCAAAGCTGTCCGGTATAAAAGTGGGCGCGCAAACACCATTCCTCAGAATTTTCTGACTGAGGGACAAAGACCTCAAAAAACCCTGAGTCTGTAGTGCAGCCAGCTTATGCAATGTCTCGTTCCCTTCATCTCAGGGAAACAAGGTTGCTACGTAACCAAGAAGTTCCCTTACGATTCAGTACACTTGACATTGCATCACTTAAGCTGACACTAATGGGGAACAGAGTCCCATCACGCCACACTACACTATATAACCTTCCCAGAGAGGAAACATGACGCCACAGCCCCGTGGGACAGCGACCGATATGAGTATGCCACAAGTGAATGACCCTCATGGTGAGCCAGGAGGGAAACACTCAGAATATATATATGAACTATGGTCATATAGTATGAATTAACCCCTTCACGAACTCAGTCAGGAATGAAGTTTTATTTATAATGAAAGTGCTTGTGACTTTGGGAGATACAATGGCCTGAATACAGGTTGTGTAAAATGACAGAGAGCCCGTACTTGAAAAGAGGGTCATAAATGTATGTTTGGCCAACAAAATAGCAAGCGCTCTAGACAGAGAGGACTTGCGATGAGAGAGATGTCACATCTAGGTTGTAGAACCTAGCGAATGCATCCTGCTGCAAAACATATGTCTTGTAAGGACACACCGTTCGTCCATGCCCATGAAGAGGCCATGCCCCTAGTTGAGTGTGCTTCAACACCAATTGGGCAATTTGCACCCTGCGACTCATAAGCCAGGGCGATCGCATCAAGCAAATCGATTTGCACTTTGCCGAATATTTCCCAAATCTTCAGGACAGTTTGAGGATGAAGTCTCCATTCGCCTGGCATTGCTCTTGGCATGACAATAGGTCCGCACCATAATTCTGATGGCCGGGGTTATATGTGGCTCGCAGGGAGAGGAGATGTTGTTCGCTCCACAGGAGGAGGTGACACGTCAGTCTCATCATTGGTAGGGAACAAATTCTGCCTTGGCGGTTTATGTACACCACAACTGACATATTGTGTGAGTGAATTAGAATGCAATAATTCACTGTTTTGGACTGAAAAGCCATCAAGGCTAGGAAAACAGCCGACAGCTCCAGGCAGTTGATGTGCCACACCCTCTGCACACCTGTCCAGGTGCCGAAAACCAGGCATCTGTTGCATACTGCCCCCATCCTGTGTTGGAAGCATCCGTGGTCACCACTTTCCACCTGAAAATCTGCCCCAGCATGACACCTTGCTGGTAGAAGGCAGGAGCTGTCCAAGGTGCTAAAGCAGATAGACAGTGGCACGATATAGTGATGCGCTTGCGCCCGCACGGCACTTGAGCCAGCACTGAAGAGGTCTCATGTGTAAGAGACTCAATGGAATGATGGCAGATGCCACCGTCATAAGCCCCAATGCTTTTTGAAACAGCTTCAGTGGAAGTGTTCTCCCCAGTTTGAACTGAGACAGACACTGGAGAATGGCCTGAACATGCTTGCTCACTGAGTTGAGACGCAGTCCTAAAAAGGAGATTTGTTGACTGGGGGAGAGCGTGCTCTTCGCCCAGTTGATATTGAGGCCCAAGCTGTTCAGATGTTGGAGCAATAAGTCCCGGTGCTGGCATAATAGAGCCTCTGATAGGGCCAGTAATAGCCAATAATCCAGGTAGTTCAAAAATGCTGCTCAGTTTCAGAGGGGCGAGTATCGCATCGATGCACTTTGTGAATGTGCGAGGAGCCAGGGACAATCCGAAGGGCAGGACTTTGAATTGATATGCAGTTCTTTCGAATGCAAATCTCAAAAATATCCTGTGATGTACAATTTTAACATGAACATATGCATCTTTCAGATCTATCGAATCAAAACAATCGTGTGGGTGGACGTACGATAAGATCGTTTTCTGAGTAATCATTTTTAACGGGCGCTTTGTAAGTGCGCGATTGAAATGTCTCAGATACAAAATTGGCAGAAGCCTGCTGTCTTTCTTCGGGACAAGAAAATAGCGGATGTGAAACCCTTTGTGGGTAAGACAATATGGAACAACCTCTATCGCGTTCTTTGCTAGAAGATTGTGTATTTCAGCTCGTAACACAGTCGCGTCTTCGGACAGGACCGTGGAAGACAGAACACTGTTGAAACGGGGTGACCAACATGCAAATTGGATCGTATAACCATGTTTGATCATTTTTAGCACCCAGTCGTAAAGGGCCGTAAGGGCTCACCACGCATATGCGTAATGGGACAGAGGGTAATTTGGTTTGTTCATTTTATGATATAATGCGCCACTCACCATTGGGCATCGGTTGTGCATAATGTGTGGGCTTTGAAGTGGAAAATAGCTCTTTATTGAAAAAGTGTGAGCATCTCGTGCATGTGCAACGAGCACTGTACTCTTTTTTGCATTCTTTTTTGCATGTGATTGAATGTGAGACACAGAAACAACATTTTGAACAATATTTTGAACAACAGTATTCCTTTCCAGACAAACAGTAGTGGGGAAGAGGGGAACAGCATCGTGTGTCTCCAATCGAGCCTTTATCGGGATGGGTCTAGATGGAAAGGCGAGCTCTGCATTCCGCTTCATAGGGCTATACCTGTCAGGAGTGCTTTTGCTGCGCCGGGGGTTTTGCCCTTCGCCGTGGCACTTACACTGAGGCGGCTGCCTTCATTTGGCTTTACCGGCAGCTCAGCAGCGACATTTGGCGGAAGAAGCAGCAGGCGTGTGGTTTTTAACTGGGCGCTGGCCCGAGACAGAGCGGGAGTGAGCCGGCTGTATTGCTCCATTTTGGCATAAAATGTCTCATAGCCTGTGAGTGTTGCTGAGTCATGACGTAGTGCTCAGAAAATCTATCCACTGAGCCGCCGAAAAGACCGGCTGGAGAGCATCAAATAGAATGGCTTTTTCCGTGTCACACATTTCTGTGAGGGTCAGCCAGATGTGACGATCCAAAACTACCAGGTTTGCAGTTGACTTGCCAATGGCCTGTGCAGTGACTTTCGTGGCTTGCAGCGCTAAGTCTGTAGCGGTGCAGAGCTCTTTAAAAATCTCTAGATCATAGCCTTGCTCATTCATTTGCTTGAGGAGCTTAGCTTGGAAAACTTGGAGCACCGCCATCGTGTGTAGTGCTGAACCTGCTTGGTCCGCCGCTGAGTGGTCCCAGCCAGTGCGGACGTCAGTCAACATGGCTTGGAAGGATGAATGTGGCGTGACTTCCACGCCCCGCTACTTGCTGGGCAAAGATGTACCTCTACCACCACTTTCACAGGGGGTAGTTGTGCATAACTTTTGTCTTCCCCGTGGTCCACTTTAGTGAGGAGAGTGGAATCGCTGTGTGAGTGAGCTGAATAGAGCGCCCGCCAGGATTTTGTCAGTCCGTCATAAACTTCCGGGAAGAACGGGGCAGATCTGCAGAATGCGGTCACTTGATGGTGTCCGGACTGCAAGAACCATTCATCAATGTGAGATTTTTCAGGTTGCTCTGGAGGAGACCACTCGAGACCGAGCTCTTTGACCGCCCTTGAAAGGATGCAAAGCATCTCCTTGTCAGTGACGCGTGCACGCTCCTTGCTGGGGGAAGGGGTGGCAATGTCCTCCATTGACCACTCGCAGGATGCAGCAAGAGACATAACATCATCATCCCCAGCATCAGCACCGCCGAACGTGACGAGGTTGTGCACACATACTGTATCGGCATAGACGCAGTATATGGAGATTGAGGGGCTCTCGAGGCGTGTGCCGGAAATGAGGTCCACCTCAAATTCATCCTGCTTGACCTCACAGCCCCATCATGCGTCCTCCTGTGATCCCTCAGGAGTTACAGAAGAGGCAGATGGGAGGGCGTGGGAGGCTGAATCGTCCCTCATAATGAGGGTGATTGAGAGCGAAGCATTTTGAGACTCATGCCCTCACAGTGAGGGCAGTCTGTCTCCATGAGAGCTGTTTCTGTGTGGTGCCCAGACAGTGAATGCAGCTCTCATGCTGATCTGAAGGCGGGATGTGTCTCTCGCACAAGGAACACTTTAAAAAAGTACAATGGTTCTACCATGGTTGCTTGGACATGGTACCATGGTAATGGCATGTTTCTTTTTTTTTTTTTTTTTTTTAATTTGTACTTTGGAATTCTTTTTAGTGAGTATTTCTCAACTGGTTTTACTTCAGGACCCAGATTTTTCTTTGCAAGACTAGTGGTGACTCAATATCGTATACAAGTACACAAATGTCCCAAAGGCATGACTGGACTATTGTAACACCACAGTTGTATTGGGCTACTGAGCATTTCTTAAAGGAACAGTTCACCCAAAAAACAGAATTTAAGACTTTTGGGATTTCATTTCAGGCCTCCTCCTTTAAACAATGCAAGTGAATGTCCTCCATTTTTTGACAGTCCAAAATGCATATTTAGGGTGCATCAAAATATCCGTACATCTCTATAACATGCGCTCGTGAGAGGGATGATGTAAGCTTGTTGGTAAGGTCACGCGTCACGTGGAGGATGAGTCAGGAAGCGCGTCATTGTTAACAAGAGAAACCCGTTCACAAACCAAAACAATCCAAAACAATTTCAAAACAATATAAAATCAAATAAAAAATATTTTCCAAATAATAATAATAATAAAAAAAAAACAAATGTAAACAATGACGCGCTTCCTGACTCCTCCTCCACGTGACGCGTGACCTTACCAACGAGCTTACGTCATCCCTCTCATGAGCGCACGTCACAGAGATGTACCGAAGCGAACATTTGTAGTTAAAAAGTATATAAGTATTGTTTTGTTTCTCAAAATAATCAACCGTTTGCGTTCAGAAGAACTTTATTTGTCGACTGGAGTCGTGTGGATTATTTTGATGCACCCTAAATATGCATTTTGGAACGTCAAAAAATGGAGGACATTCACTTGCATTGTTTAGAGGAGGAGGCCTGAAATGAAATCCTAAAAGTCTTAAATTCTGTTTTGATGAAGAAAGAAACTCAGATACATCTTGGATGGCCTGAGGGTGAGTAAATTATCAGCAAATTTTCATTTTGGGGTGAACAATTCCTTTAAATACGTCAATGATTTATTATTTGTACAGATTTTCTTGCGTACAGTTGTCTTTTTGTGGTTGTCTTTTCAGTGTACATTTGAGGGATGTGGCAAAGCATTCAAGAAAAATAACCAGTTGAAAACCAATGAGTGTACACATACCATGTTGCTCCCTTTGTTGTATTTTATTTACCAATTCCTCATGTTAATCATATCACACTTTTTTTTAATTATTATTCTGTCCCAGTTAAATAGCAGCATTATAAAAACACACTTTCAATAGAACTAGAGCATGTCCGTTTATCTTCATTTGATGCTCTTTACATACTTAAATGGCTCTAATCCTCAAGTGCTTGTATGAAGGATGCGAGAGACGGTTTTCACAATGTGGTAAACTAAAGCGGCATGAGAAAGTACACTGGGGTATGTTCTTTGTTTGTTCTGTGGACTTTAAATGTTAGTTCACCCATAAATGAAAATGCTATCATAATTCTACTCCCCCTTCATGTAGACTGGGCTGTCAAGCCACAATAAAAGGGGTCCATATGACTCATGCACTATAATCCAAGTCTTCTGAACCCATACACTAGCTTCGTGTGACATACAGACTGAAATTTAATTTGTCCTTCACTGAAAATCTTGCCCTCTGCTCTAAAATCATATATGGTGGCATTCGAAGTGTTGCACCAATCACATTTGGTCACTAGACATGCGAAGTGTTGCACCAATCACATTTGGTCACTAGACATGCGAGAACCAATAATGTTCAATGTCACTGATGCAACAACAATGTTGAAGCTTGACAACCCTTGTTCCCATTTACTTTCATTGTATGTAAGAGAGCATCCAGGATATTCTTCAAAATTTCACCATTTATGTTCCACGAAAAAAAGTTTTATAGGTTTGGAATAAAATGCGTGTGAGTAAATTATGACATTTTCTGAAGAATTTGGGGTGAACTAATGCATTAAATTGTATACCCAACTGGCATGATGAGTATAAGTGCAGTTTTCAAGCCATTTTGAGCTAAATTACTTCATAAGTAATTGATATGTAAAGTGATTCTGAGTTAAGAGTTGTGTTATTTATGTAAGGTGGAGTTTAAGCTCCTAAATACAGATGTAAACAGGGCCCGAAACATTATGTGATTGGATCACTGAAAGTACATATGGAGGTAGTCTAAAACCCATGTCCACCTTGCATTTTAATTGTAAACGCTAATCCGTCCTGGTGCATCCTGGACAGCAGAAAGAAAGCACTTAATATCTTATGCATCAACTTTGCAGGCTATTCTTGCACTGCTGCGGGGTGCTCATTTGTGGGGAAGAACTGGACAGAGATGACAAAGCATAAAAAAGTACAAATAGGTAAGCCTGTTTTATTTTATTTTTGTCAGAATGTAACTAGATTGACTACAGAGTAGCATATGACTTTCGCTATGCCTGTGTTGGCCATTCTGTTGGTCTGTCTGTCTGCATACTAATATACTACTCTAACTGCAGTATATGTTGCATTTATACTGTGAACAGTGACTGCTAAAAAGTTTTAACACAAAATTTAATGAAAAAAAAAAGTACGCAGCGTAGCATTGTTTGAAACGTATATTGTGAAATAATGCCTGCCCTACAGTGTCACTTACTATTAAAAAATATATAACTAAAATTACTATTGGGTGTAGTGTGTGGGTCTGAGGGTCTTTGTTTGTGTATTCAGTCATGGTACAGTGTGATCAGTGTAAAAAGACATTCAGGGATAGCTGGTTCCTGTGACAGCAATCAACGTGTGCACTCGGAAGAGTATGTGGTGTTTCACTGCCCCAGAGGTGGATGCACCTGCTCCTACACCACTGCATTTAACCTGCAAAGCCACATCCTGTCCTTCCCCGAAGAACAATGCTGCTTCACCTGTTCTCACCCTTGCTGTGGCAAATCTTTGCAATGAAGGTAACTATGCTTACCCATCAACAACGTTTTGATAATCACCTTTTAAGGTGCTCATTACTCAACTATCCTTTACTTTAAATAATTACTTAGGAGTAGTGGATAATTTGGGTATTCAGCTGGAGTTATATTGTTTAGGTACTACAGCAGAATAAAGGCATTTCCCAATTAAAAATGCGTATTTTAATCAACATAAGAACCTAATGTTATTCTAAAAATATTCTACATTTTTGATGAAATATGTGACTCTTCTTCCCTCAGCAAAGCTTACAGCTTCATTGTGTGGTTCATGACCCTGAAAAGAAGAAACAGGTAATTACAGTAGTTGTTATTGATGTTGAAACTGACATTCTGCTATAGAGCACAACAGTAACCTCCCACATTTTCAGCTGTCTTGTGTTCCGGTAGTATTTTTGCCATTCATTTCTTTCATAGGGATTTCATAAAATCCTTCATAAAAGAGTTCTAAGCCATTAACCACACCAACCAGCTCCATGGTAAATCGCAAAATTTTAAACCTTAATTTGAAGCAATAAAGTATTTGGAAATCGAACAAAAAGACAACAGTACAAGACGGTGTACTGAATGTCTATAATGAGGAAAAGAACCACAATACAATGAAGCATTGCAAATTACACAATCGTATAAAAAACTGTGGAAAAATATCAAACTATTGATTTAAAGTTGATCATAAGTATAGAAACAATAAATTTTAATATTCAGATATTTGTAAATAAAAAAGTAGTTTGAAAGTATAGAGAGACCGACTCGACTGCATCATTGACAGTTCGTCATGGAAGTGGGCAGTTGCTTCAGAGCTTGCTGGTGTGTTTTTTTTTGTCAGTGATTCTCTGATTGATGGATCTCTGCTGGATTATGGGTTGTGTAGCTTTTCATGAGGAATTCCACTATTAAATTTAAAAAAAAAAAATGAAGTTGAAATAATGTGGACTGATGGCTTCAACAGAGGCATATACCATCAATTAGAAACCTCTGATAATATATTAATGGTAATTCTGTCTTTTAAAGGTTTTTAAGTTATATGCTCACTCATTCACTCATTTATTATTTCCTATATAGTGAATGTCAGTAGTTAACTACATTACATACACTGTATATCAACAAGAAGTGAGTGAAATGAGTGAGTGAGTGAATTCGTGGGACACTGACGTATACAGCGAGCGTCCTAGAGATTCCTGGAGCTGTCGCAGAAACAACTTTGTCACATTTGTACTTTTATCTTGCATGTACCTTACTTTAGACAATCATCATCATAATAATAATAACAATAGATATTCTTAGAAAATGGTATATATACAATAAATCTTCATTCTCTTTGTCATGTTTAATACACTGTATATTTTCATCATGACTAATATAATAATAAAAAATAAAAAAACTGCCAATAATAAACATATTTGAATAAGCGTATATTATAGTCCCATGAAGGCATGCCACCCTCATGGGTCTATAATACAGTATAAAACATGGTGCCCCTCATGCGACTATAATACAGTATAAAGTTATCAATAACATACATTGATTAGACGAATACACTACCTTAATGTGACAACACAATATTTGAATCATCCTCCACATTATCATTTTCACTGTGAGCAGTCTTCTGAGTTAACAATATCACCTCAGTGAACTGGTGAAGAAAGAGATTAACTTGGCATTAATGGCTAAATAAAAAATAACCATCTATATAATTCCATCTGTATAAATGAATCAAATTGTAAAATGTATCTGTATGATTTTGTCTTGCTATATCTTAATGTTTTAAAGGAGACCTATTATGCCCCTTTTTACAAGAATATAAGTCTCAGGTGTCCCCAGAATGTGTCTGTGAAGTTTCAGCTCAAAATACCCCACGGATCATTTATTATACCATGTTGTAAATGCCTCTTTTTGGGTGGAATCAAAAACACGCTGTTTTCGTGTGTGTCTCTTTAAATGCAAATGAGCTGCTGCTCCCCGCCCCCTTTCCGGAACAGGGCTGTGCCTTTACAGCTCGTGCTTCGGATACTATAGCAACAGCAAATCAGAACCAATATGACTGACACCGTAAATACCGGAGTGTTTTTCAGCCATTTAGCAACGATGGATGAGCAACACAAAAATGGAGCTGAGACATTATTCTTCTCAATGTAGTTGCTCCAGCGCGGAAAAAAAATGGCGGACTGTGTGTCGATCACTCGGGAGGATCTATGATAATAGGGTGGAGTCCGTCACCAGTCGTGGGCGTGGCCTGCTCTAAAGTGACGTCACTTTAGAGCGGATACCAAAACCAGTCATTTTGAGACACTGTTTTTGATTAATAGAAATATAAGAAAGAGGAGTGGGTGGACTTTTACTTTTTTTGGACTTTTTAATTTTTACTTTGTCAAAAAAGTAAAACACTACAGTCAGCGTGAAATAAAAAGATTGCAGGAGACTGGCGTCTCGCGCTTTCTCTGCCAGCTTGTCAGTCCTCCACGCGGTGGATTATGGACAATATAGTGTCGGCGAGTGTACACTTGAAATAAGTATGCATTGTGGGTAAGAATGAGTGATGGGAACAGGGCCGTTTCTGAGCTTATGTGGATCCAGGCCCACCCATGAAAGGTCTCGACCTTGCTTTGCGGGGTGCCGTGGTGGCCCCAAGCGGTTGCTTATACCGCTTGCAGCTACAAACGGCCCTGGTAGGGAACAAATTGTTCTCTCAGAATTCGGACACTACTACAAAATGTCCGACACCCAAAATACTGCACTATAAAGTGGATAGGGGGCCATTTCAGACACAGCTATTGTTAAAAATGAAGTGTTTACTTCTGGAACCCGACTGTTGAGCTCTATTGACTTGTAGTAATAACTGATGGGCAAGCCCAGAACTGCACAGATTTCTGCAGAATTAGAACCCCAGTTGGTCACAAAGTTCTACACACAGTTCTGTGACAACAAAAATGTAGCAAAAAGCCTTCAAATTCAATCTGGGCTTGCTAATGAGTTGATGAAATGCTTAAAGAATAGGTGTTCAAGATGTTTTTTAATTGAAATCAATTATCTGCCCTTTTTGTCTCATTCCGAAGAAGCCTCAATGAAAACGCTCTCTGGCATCCTGTCCAAGTGGCCACAAACCAAAAAAGAAACATCCAACAAAATCAGAAGAATCAGAAGAACCCTCAATTAATTAGTCATTTAGATACTTTCAAACCCTAAAGTCTTGCTATCCAAAAACTAGACTTCCCAGAATCTATTAGCTCAAATTCTGATATGAAGCCCACTAAATCTAAAAGTGTTATCAGCCAATCAAAATCCATCTGTTCTGAGCTAAATGTTTCTGCAAGTCCGGCGGTCCAACTTTTAGAATCTCTCTTGTCATAGAGTCCAATGTTCAGCAATTACTGTATATTCTAGTGGATCTTAAAGCCTAACACATATCCTACCTACTGGATACAATATTTAAGAAACATTTTTGGAGATTAAAAGGCTCACTGAAATGTAAGCATGCACTTACAAACAAAATATACTTTTGCAAGTTTTATTAGAATATAATTTTATTGTTGTTTTGAGTCTGTTGGTTTCTCTGTAGATGAGGAAGAACGAGGCGATGGTGTAACAGAGTTTGGCTCTGAAGTCTTGTTCAAAGTCTACTACCTTTTGTTGCAATTACTTGGCAGAAGCAAGACGAAGAACACACATGGCAGCATGACCCCCACGAACCACACTGGGTTTTGATATAAAGCCAACAGGCACTGATATCCTCTCCACCATCTGTGATACAACTTTGTCCTGTTGTTTGTTTGTTTCTTTCATTTTTTACACCATGCCAGCATCTATGGCTATATTCATGGCAGGAACCCGGTTTCTTTGTCCTGTTGAGAAATAAAATCAGTGACTGCAGCAACCAGTGGTGAAAGGGTTGTTGATGGCACAGATTTTAAGATTCTAGAACTGTCACTGATTGTTTTGTGTACCTAGAATCAAAATCCAAAACCTTAATAAAAAACTGTTTTTTACTTGGCACCTAATTTCTGCAATGACTTTTTGAGCTGTTCAATTATTGCACTTTGACCATTGCAGAACCTGTTTATCAGCACTATGGCATTGTGGATAGTTTGTCATTGTGTTGTTGTATTCTCCTGAATTCATCTTGGTGCCAGCAAACTTTTTTGGTATTGTCAAAGCAGCACTGCACTGTTCACTAATGGGCAAGTTCATTAAATAGCACATATTACTGTAATTATTTTATTGGTTTTAAAATAGCATTGTTTATTCCTTTATCTTTACAATGTGAAAAACTTTTATAATACTTATCTTATATGTGAACATGTTTCAATTTCTAGTAATGAAGCACTGTTTGCACACCACAGTTTCAACTTTCAAGGAATGTTCTGGGTTCAGTACAAGTACAGCTGTTTTAAAAGTATGGCCACAATGCTCAAACATTACACATGTGTGATTACAATTGCTTATAAACCTTTTCTTTGCAAAGTCACCTTGTATATTTTAATTATTAGCTCCTGTCATGATCATGTAAAGCTGATACGATACCAGAAAGGGACTGTTTACATAAAGTGAAATCCACCAACAAGAAATATTTTGGTAGTCCTACCTCAAAAGGATGATTTAGGCAACTTTACAGCAAATTACACATTTCTGTACAGAAGAATTAATACAAGTAAAACACAAGCTGCACATTTATGCTTTTAAACATTAAACTGAATAAAAAATATTTGGTAAAGGACAGCATGCCACAGATGCTGTCAATAGAGCTTTACGTGTTTTGGACCATGAACATTCCTTTAAGTCGAGCAGTTTAACTTGGTTTAAGTTGTTCACCAACAACATAAACATTAACTAGTGATTACATGGGATGTGTATTTGAACCATGCACTTTGAGTTACCCATGAAATACAGTATATAGCAGCAGACTGTAGGAATTACATATTCTATGTCCATATCAGTGCTGTGCCTCTGTCAGTTCCGGCTCTGATAGTGAGTCTGACATGGTTCTTCTTTTCCAGCCAGCTGACGACTTGCCACAGTTTCGTGTCTAAGTCATGAAGGGAAATATCTGAAGAGAAATTGAGCTCCTTTGATTGGACAGGTCCTGCAAGTATACCCAAAAAGATAAAGAGTAGTGCACATACAGCAAGATATCATTTACCCTGAATATCCCTGGGTGAAAATGTAAATGCTTACATAATAATAAAATAAATTTCTTTAAGAAATACAATGCAGGTGACCCCCATCTTTAGATATTATACAAGGACAAAGAAAGTGGAAGCTTGTATTCAAGACATGGGTGTTTAAAGGAATAGTTCACCCAAAACTGAAAATTCTCTTTATCATTTACTCACCACTCACCCTCATGCCCCCAGATGTGTATGACTTTCTTTTTTCTGCAGCACACAAAGATTTTTAGAAGGATATCTCAGCTCTTTTGGTCCATAAAATGCAAGTGAATAATATATAGTGATACCTTATAACAGCAGCATTACATTATTATTTTTTGTCTTATATGGACTTTAATGAACTCGGTATACAAAACAACAAACTGAGCGAAGCTACTTACATTAGAGTCGTACGCAACCGACTTCAAGAACGAAGTGGATCGGTATAAGTCAGGTGAAGATTTCAAGACAAACAATCTGCGACGTAAAAAAAAAATAAAAAATCGTACCATATGAATAAACAAACCTGCAACGTGAAGTCAAAAGACTTTTCTGAAACAAATCCTGTCGCCCATAAGTGACGTCATCCTAAGGCGACGGCTCTGATACTTTCCCACTTTTATCTTTTGAAGATACAAAATATTTCTTCTTAAAATTGTTATGATATTGGAGAAATATTTAATTCCCAATGTAGGTTTTTTTTAAATCTCCCCACTGTTTATAATATTTAGAAATTAATTAAAAATGTCAGAAACCCTGCTACTAAAAAAGGCACTGAAGTTTGATTTGATGACTGTGATGACTCGTTTCCGCCTTATTTTTCAGCGTAAATCTCGCAATTTTTTACATTATACATTTTTTAAATATTGAGTGTAAATTTATAACATTATTATTTGTGTTATATTACCCTGGAATTAGTTTAAAAAAAATGAATTTTCACTGCTGCGAGGGGGTTTCTATTACAGCTGCTGAGAGAGTGACAGTAAATTTGGCGTCTTCTCCAGTCTGACGGTCTTAATCCACAGCTCTCTATTTTCTTTCCTTCCTATTCTGGAAAGTCATTCAAATGTAATTGCGGATTTTTTTCTTTTGGTCTTGGAGCAAATGTGTAAGTGAAAATAATATTTGCTGTGATCTCCCATTCACTCCCATTCACCGCTGTCGAAGTTTACCCTTCAAACGTTTACTTCCGCGTTACAAAACCTGGAGTGTGAAAAAGGTCTATTCGTCAGTGTGGTATTATGGGTGCCATTTTTGGATGTTTCTAAGTAATAATAATAATAAAAACAAAACAACAACAACAACAAAAAACTACTAAACTTTTCCTTTAAGGTGTAAATGCAAGATCATATTATTCAAGTATGGTTGAATTATTATTATTTATTTATGTAAAATAATACATATTTATTTAAATGAAGGCAAGAATTTAGCACACAAACAAAGACCTTTGAAGAGCCCCTTTGAAAAGTATAGGCTATTTTTAAAAGGATTGAGCTCGGAGAGCACGTGGGTCAGTTTCCGTGCGCTCGTCTGTGCTTAACTCGAGATGACACAATTTGACCCCGGACCACAACGCTCTTTGGTTCTCTTTGTACTGCTCTATGCTACTTTCTCAAACCTTCATTCACATTAAAAAATAAACCCACGAAAATGAAAATGCAATAACCCACAGACACTTCTTTTTATATATTTTATTCTATTTTATTCATTGATAGACAATTTCATGTTACTTTTTCCCACTGGCTCTATACCTTTTTCTACACTTAGCAATGCTCAAAAAAGCTTTTTCTTGAAGCTTTTAAAATAACGCTAAATGGAACAATATTGCCTTGGATCTCTTGGAAATGAATTGGAAAATCATGGAAATGAATCTCCTTTAAAACCCCATATATTTAAGCTCTTTTTATAGACTTACTCCTAAAAAGCAGACAAAAAAACTTTGTAAAGGCTTTCTAATATGTGTTTTACACATTGTGGGAAAGACAGCGTGGGATGACCCTGTGGCTCTAGCCTTAGCTGCATTGAAACAGTAAGTCTAGAGATTTTACAGTCAGCTGAACAGCAATAGGTTAATTTGTTTTACGCTGATGGCTACAAAGAGCCTCTAATCTTTGCTGTTCTCAATGGCTTTAACCTTCGTGTCAGAGAAGCTGCTACATTTCTAAAACTTAATTTCTCCCAGAATTCCTCTGTCACCTGCCCAACTGCAGGTGCACCAACAGTTCCCTCCCATCAGAGAGCTATGCACAGGAAGTGCAAAGAGGCTGAGGTCATAGGTCATAGCGGAGGTGGTTGTTATGTTACAAACAACATGGTCTGAGTTTCAAAGAGCATGCAGGACTAAACAGAAAAAGTACAAATGAGAAAAAGAGCCTTAATTTAAAAGAGAACAGTAGAATGAGACTATTCATTTCTTATTTTTGTGGGGGTTGGGTGACTGGACTGAATTGTGGACAACTCAAGAAAAAAGAGAAAAGGCATTTTGTTTTTTTGTTTTTTGTGAGAGTTAATATATGAGCTCTATTGATTACATTATCTTGTAAAGTTTTATTCTGAATAACAACACTTCAACAGTAATAGTGTAATTTTCTTCTTGTACTCTCAAACATGTTAAAATATTAGTAATTTTGAAAGTTGGGAGACCAATGCGCTAGGACAGAATTTAACAATGCTACCCCCCCTTTCTTTTTTTAGAGTTAAAGTGCATAATGATGAGCCTCCAGTCTATTCAGCATGCAAGACCTTAGATTAAGAAAGCCAGGAGGGCATGAACCACAAATGTTTGGAGAAAGAACTTTGTTGCAAAGGAGATGGGTGACAAAAAAAAAAAACAAAAAAAAAGTGCCGTCTGCGAGCAGCAGGTGGATAATTGTACACGCTTGACTGCGCCTAGAGAAAGATGCGCTTGCAGAAAGAGCATTCACCAATGAGACATAGGAGCTTCCTAGTTTGCTAATTAGCGTAAGGATACTGTGTCTTCTAACAGGCACCCTGTGTAGTGGCTCACCATTTAAACAAAAAGGATACAGCAGTTACACAGTATCTTCTAAATGGAGAATCTGACTACTCTAAACACTGTCTCCTTTTCAGCGTCTCTCTAATTTATTTATGGGATTATCTTTGTAGGTGTTGTGTGAAGGCGTCTTTTCATGGAACATGTCTTTGTTGGACTATAAACAGTCTTTAGAGTGACATGTCTAAAGCTAAAGAGACTTTAGCCACTGTGTGAGGCTAGGCAACAATATTTCTCTGAAAAGCTGCTTAGTTAGTAGTGCTTGCTAAGACAAGTGTCACTGTTACTATTGCTCATAGTTAGGGTTTGGGATTTGAACAGACACCTAACACAAATACATATCAGTGCTGTCCCGCAAGTTATCATTTTACTAACTTGGATCTTTAAATCTTGTTAAGCAAAATAAATCTTTATGAACGAAAGATTCAGATCCAAAGACCCAGGGAGATTAACTAATCATTTCTGTTTCCTGTAGAGCCTACGCGGCTGTCACGAGTCAAATTAATAAAAGACTTGTACCTGAAGACTCGGGAGGTGAACTAATAATTTCTGTTTCCTGAACAGAGCATATGCAGCTGTCACGTGTCAAATGAACGAAACACGACAAAATTAACAAATCACTCTCTGAGACTACTCTTTACCCAAGTCATATAAAAGATTTGTTCAAAAAGAATGAATGGTTCATGAACGACCTATCACTAATGAATAAAATCTACTAAGTACACATTAGCAACCGCATAGCAATGCCCTGGCAACCACCCACAACACCCTAGTATCCACAGTTTTCCTGACCAACCACTGGGCAGCTCCTTGATGATTCTGATTGCCGCTGGACTGTTTTCTGGTTCCGGTTTCCATAAGAAGCAATGTAATAACTACCGAACGAGTGATCCAGACAGCAACCATTTTAAGTGTTATTTGGAGTACAAATTAGTTCAGGCTCAACCTGTGCAGTTGTTGGCTGTAGTAAAGTAAGTAAAGTAGTTGATATCAATGTAACTAACCCCGGGCCATTGCTTCATGCCATCTACCCACGATGGTTTAGGCACTGTCAAAAGACATCATCTGTAAAGTATCGCCACGAGCCACATGTTTATTTGGCAATTTTTTTACATTTAACACGATAAACATCACATTACTTGCTAAAAGCTTACACTGATGCGAGTGAAAACACTGGAAACCGGAAAACTAAAACAGGCATCCGTTATGAATCGTGGAACACTTCCACGTTCAGGAAAATGGTGGATAATGGTGGCCAACCGCATTTGTGGCAGAATGTTGATTACCACAAAAAATTATTTTGACTTATCCCTCATTCATTTATTTAATTAAATCGCAGTTAGTAAGGCACTTACATTAAAAGTAACCACATTATGCCACAAAAGCTGTAGGTAGAACTTAAAGGGATAGTTCACCCAAAAATGAAATTTTTCTCATCATTTACTCACCCACATGCTATCCCAGATTTTCTTTTTTCTGCTGAACACAAACTTCTTTTTTAGAAGAATAACTCAGCTTTGTTGGTTCATACAATGCAAGTGAATGGTGACCAGAACTTTGAAGGTCCAACAAGCATATAAAGGCAGCATAAAAGTAATCCAAACGACTCCAGTGTTTAAATCCATATCTTCAGAAGTGATATGACAGGTGTGGGTGACAAACAGATCAATAATTAAGTCCCTTTTTACTATAAATTCTCCTCCCTGCCCAGTAGGTGGTTATTTGCACAAAGAATGCAAATCGCCAAAAACAAATGAAGAATGTGAAAGTGAAAGTGGAGATTTATTGTAAAAAAGAACTCAAATGTTAATCTGTTTCTTACCCATGTCATAGCGCTTCAGAAGCAGCCTGATCTTATTAAATGTATGTGACCATGGCAGCATTTTGCTTAACAAAAATTGCTTCATTACACGTTTGGCTGCAGTTTCCCATTGAAATGTCCAGTGGAGGGTGCAAAAAGCTAGTGAATTGATGTTGTAATCAGACAAGGTTTTTAAGGTGAATTTTAGATGGAGGATTTAATGAGAAAAACGCACTTCCCTAACCTAAACCTTTAGCCTAAACCTGACCAATAGTGTCCTAAAAGATAAATGAGAGGAGAACAAAATAGACATGCTTACCCTAAACCAACACCTAACTGATAGTGTACTTGTCACAAATTTGACATAAAAAACACATTTTCTGATTCAACCAAGACATTTTGTGTCGCTTTTATGACACTTTGTCTCACGTGTCAGCTTTCGTGCTTGACTGGTCCAGCACTCTTTCAGGTGAGCTACCGCACAAGTTAATCACATTTGAATAAGTTTATAAATGTAAGTGTGTCTGTCATAGGAACATTAAAATGTATAGTTTTGTAAATGATGTCTAGGATTAAAAGTGCTTCGATATCATAACATGGCACTGTGTGAGTAACAGAGCGGAAAAATGAGTGTTTTAAAGACATAATCAGCTGTTGTACTTGCGATTTGGTGAAAGTGAATAAACTGCAAAGTTGTTGTAGCGATAATTTCACCAAGAAGCTGTGGTGAAACATAGAACGTGACACGTTATACTCAATATGCAAAAATGTTGTTATAGTAATGTTTATTCCATGAGACCAGGTTGGAAGACATGGATTTAACTGCTGGAGTCATATGGATTACTTTTATGCTACCTTTACCTGCTTTTTGGACCTTCAAAGTTCTGGCTGCAGTTCACTTGCATTGTATGGACCTACAGAGCAGAGATATTTTTCTAAAAATCTTCATTTTTGTTCAGTAAAAGAAAGAAGTCATACGCATCTTGGATGGCATGAGGGTGAGTAAATGATAAGAGAATTTCCATTTTTGGGTGAACTATCCCTTTAACTTGCATTGAAACAACAACACGAATTTCTTAGTATTTGGTACAGTACGTCAAGTCAAGTCATTTGTATATGTATTTGTAAAGAACTTTTCACAATACACATTGTTTCAAAGCCACTTTACAGAAAATCATGTCATAATGTCTTAAAGCACCCTGTGAACAACTTTATAGAAATCATGCATTAATGTCTTTTAAGCCCCCAGTGAACAAGCCAAAGGTAAATGTGGCAAGGGAAATCTCCATCAGATGTTATGCCAATTTTATTTAGATATATAGTATGTGTAATACAAGTCAATGTTTTCACTGAATATATTAAATGATCCAATTTTACAATATGTTAGCTAACTAATTGGCCTCCCGGACCCCAGTTTGAAAATCCCTTGTCTAAACCAGGGGTTTTCAAACTGGGGTCTGGGAGGCCACAGAGGTTGCCACACTATTTGACTATTTGAATTTTCATGACTTTCCATGACCTTTCAAGTCATTTTTGGTTACAGGATAAAAAATTTTTATATTGATGCATACTGATTTGCTAATGAATCGTTTCAACCAATTTGTTGATTGATTTGATGATTCTTTGAAAAGAACCGACCCAAAAGAACCATTTGCTTACAACTGCTTTACAACTTTGCATGTTGTAAATTATTTAATTTAACAAAATATTCTCTTCATAATATCATGCTTACCATTTTTCTCACACAGTATAAATGGGTCTTTTTATACATGAAAGTATTTTTCAAAGGGGGTCCCTTGCAAGTGGATCATAATATTTGGGGTCCATGGCATTAAAAAGTTTGATAACCCCTGAGTTAGACAATGTTTAAAACTGAAAGGGTAATGATTAAACTTTAAAGATATTGAGAAGGAGTCTTTGAGGTCGATCAAAATTGACTGAAGGGGAATCTGACATTTGTATAAATGGGTTAACATGGTTACAATGTCACAAATGCGTATATGGTAAGCGACATCATTTTACATCATAACGTTTCTTTGTTTTAACCTTTTCAAAAACGTTTGCAGTTTTAATTAGATTTTGAATCCCAGATTTTCAAAGTGATCTCAGACTTTAAGACCCCACTGTAAATACTGCTTCATTTAAATAAAAAGTAATAAAGAAATAAATAAAGAAATAATAACTTATTGGTATTAATCTGACTAAGTCATTTGTCAAGTTCAGTAGTTTGTTAAAATCATATATTTAGAATTAAGTTTGCTTTCAGTCTGGTATTAAATGGAAATCACTTAGGCTGAGTTCGGAATGTCATACTACCCATACTACGCTTACTACTTCTGCCATGTCTGTTTATTGCAGAAATTGTCAGTAGTATGCCATTCCGAACTCAGCCTTAGTTTCTCTCTCTCTACCTCCCTCTACATTTTCCTTTATGAGCTGCAACTCTTTATACTTGCTCAAGAGAAATGACACCAGTCCTTCAGTCTCTCAATCTCCTTCTGAAATTTTAAAGACAAAATTTAAAGGAACAAATCCTTCAGCTGCCCACCACCTCAGAACCCTCAATCACTGCATTGTACCTCTAACTGTTTTAATCCAAATAAAATAAAAGGTAATGTTTCATTAGCTGTTATTTATACATAATGATCCTTGTTCAGTGGGAGGGAATTATTTTTTTTGTATTAACATAATTAGCCAGCTCTCAGCAGCTATGGGGTCTGCAAGGTCTAATTGGCCCTGTGGCATGATGGGAAATAGCGCGAGGTGCCGCATTGGGCAGGTGATGATGGTGGCAAACGCGGGGCGGGTAATTACAGGATGAATTTCACTTTAATAAATGTGGGACTGTGTGTGGAGATGCAGATAGCAGGGCTTTCTACCTAATGGCTTCTGCCTCTGAAGCCACTTTAGACAGAGAATGATCTGAAAGAGTGTTTAATTAACACATGCTCTCTGATCCAGAGAGAGAGAAAACTAGAGAGAGAAACAGAATGAGAGAAAATTAATACAAAGAGGTATACGTGACAGAAAGAAACAATAAAAAGAATATTGGAGATTGTGCAAGTTAAACAATTAGTCAGACAATTAGGGTTATGCATGACAAATATGAAAATAAAAGAGAGACAAGGTAGTAGGGTTTGTTCAAATGAGAAAACTTGATCATCTAATTCTGTATGTCTATTTCTTTATCTGTTTCTGAGAAACACTTCTATTTCTGTGGCGTTCTGCTGGTCCAAAATCCTGCTTCTCACAGCTGTACATTAAACATCAAATATAAATAATTGGCTGCGCTTGTGGTGCATTGCGCAAAATTATCGCATTTACTGTGCCTGTGGACAGACCATTTTGTCGCTGGTTAGAACATGGTAGTTTAGTTACACCAAAAGCAAATACATTTTAAGGTTAAAAAAGGACTTAAATATTGATCAATTTCTCACCCACGCCTATCATATCGCTTCTGAAGACAGATTTAACCACTGGAGTTGTATGGATTACTTTTATGCTTTTTGGAACTTCAAAGTTCTGATCACCATTCACTTGCATTGTATGGACTTACAGAGCTGAAATTTTCTTCTAAAAAACTTTGTGTTCAGCAGAAGAAAGAAATTATACACATCTGGGATGGCATGTGGTTGAGTAAATGATGAGAGAATTTTCATTTTAAGGTAAATTATACCTTTAAGTTGCACTTTTGTCAGTTTGGAACATGACCACCCAATATCAAGTTGTAATAAAAGAACGAGATGGCAAAATCATAAGAAATCGCACAAGTTGCCTTGTACAAAAAACATACAACTTTTAGGCCTACTACCATAGAGAAAAATCAATGAACCAACAAACGATGCTATTACAATTTTTCCTAACTTTAACCCCTAACCCAAACCCAGACCAAACAATAAAGTCTAATCCCTCACCCAAACCTTAAACCTATACATATTTTAATAAAAAAATAATGGGATTTGGAAAGAAGGGAAACTTAAATGATTGGCTATCTAAAAGTCATACCTTTTCATACAAGCAAGTCATACCATAAGATAGTCATACATTAGCCTATCATATGATTTGCCATCTCATTATTATTATTATTATTACAAGTTGTCATGAAACTATGTTGGACATGATAGACCCAGCACCCCAATCACTTGTATGGAAATAGATATTCTTCAAAAATCCACGTTTTGTCTTCCTCGGATTAAGAAGTAGATGTTCGAGACAACATGAGGATGAGTAAATGATGGCAGAATTTAAATATATATATATATATATATATATATATATATATATATATATATATATATATATATATATATATATTTACAGTGCAAATTCACTTTTTTTTTCTTTTTTCTTTTTTTGTATCTCGAGTAGCCTTCCTCAGAAGTTGTGTTCCTAACATTATACACTATTGCTACAAAACAGTAGGCTAATGTTATTTCGAAACATTTGAAACATGTTATTTGACATTTGTTCACATTATGTGTGTTTTGAGCGTACTGTGCAGTTTTATGTGGGTGTGGTGATGATGGTTGTGTGTGCGTCTACTTTACGGTACTCGTATCTCACCGTTGGCATGTGTGTGTGTGTGTGTGTGTGTGTGTATGTGTGTGTGTGTGTGTGTGTGTGTGTGTGGAGTACTTCAGGCCGCGCGCTCGCTCTCCCCACTCAGCTCGAGCTAAAAGCCCTGGAACAGGACGGTAATTGCCCAATTAGGCCTCTCGCTCGGCGGCCCGCACCGCTCTCTCCGCGCCTCCACGCCACCGCTCGCACCGATAATTGAGCTGAAAGCAAACGAACGGCCGGCAGACAAACAAGCTACTAGAAAATAATTACTTGGAGTGTTTCTTTTCAGTAGCTATACAACGGATTTCATTATCGTGAATAGCCACTAAAGCTGCTCGAAACGCTGGTAGTTGTCATTTTCATAGAGACTTGATAATGACATTAATTTGTCTTAATGGCTGGTTCTATTGTTATAAATAGGAAAATGAGCCGAAATTGTCTTGCTGTGGCGAGGCGAAGAGGACTCCGTCGAGCTCCCGGCAGACATGAGGAGTTAAATTGGTGTGCTTGTCAAATTTCCAATAATTTGTTATATGGAACATGAGTAATGCCAGTGCCATTACGGTTCATTTTCCCTAAATTCATTACTGCCCTTGTTTCCCTTTTATGTTTCTAATGCCCAATCACATTTCTCTCTGCTTCAAGTGGTTTTACAAGGATTGGACTGACTGACAGAGAGAAAACACACACACACACACACACACACACACACACACACACACACACACACACACACACACACACACACACACACATTCTTGTACAGTTATGCGGTCATACACACACTCGTCCACAGAAATATGCATGCTAACACATAGGCAGTAGCTACTCAAAACTAGATAATCACAGTCCCAGATACTGTCAGATATGTATATCTTTGGTACACGAGGATGAGAACTGTCAAGTGTGTATTTCAGTGCTGTTAGCACTCTAATGTAACTGATTCGGGGATGCTGGAACGTTTTCCCAAAATAATTTAAAATTATTTTAGAGGAAAGGAGACTTGATGGACAATCAGTCTGGAGCTGACCGCAAGGGTCAACACTGCCATGATCTAGTGCAGTAATTGTTGTTGCTTTAATTTATCAACAGGGGGCGACGTAGTAACATTCAGCTGACACAGTACTCAGTTACAAGTATTACAGTAGGCCCCATGACTTTTTATTTTTATTTTTATCAACATCAAGATTTTAGGTTAAAAAATAAATAAATGTCCAAGGGGAAGTGCATATTTTAGGTGCTGTGACTGATTGTTTAGCATTTAATCACTTTTTTTTTTTTGCCTTCACTGGCCCTGTGGTGTGACAAATGTATTGCTGAAAGTACAAATAATCCATATAGTCTCTCAACGAATAAACAATGCATTTATAATAAAGTTATAAAATTGGTTAAAATAGTGTCATCTATTTATTAAATTCCCAAAAGTACTTTGTCAACTACATTAATAAAAACATAAGAATAACTGATTGTTTGACTTAAAAATATAACCATTATATGCAATGTAAAAAATAGTTCATAATTATGTTATAAAAACCTATTTGTTCCCAAGCCGTTTAGCTTGTCACAATTATTTCAGAAATTGTACTTAATTTTATGAGTTTCAACTTGATTTCATTGTGGTTAAATAAAGTGCAACAAACTCAACATTGTTGTAACTTTGGCACTACTGTGATTGCATCTGCTGAGTTAAAGTTTATGTGAATGAGCGACATCCATTTCAGAAACGTCTCTTAAAGTTGGAGAGTCTGTTTTGATATATATGCATTACATTGCTTTAAAAATGTATGGGCTTTTCATACAAGAATAATTTTAGTACATTCTCTTAAAGTACACAGAAATAAATACAGTTTGTTGGATTTCATTAATCACAAATATGCTGATGCTACACAATATTGTTTTAAAATAAACTAGTGAAATTAAAGTCACTAGTAACATATCGGATAAAAATTCCACATTAATCTCCCACCCACCTTTCTCTTTATTTATTTTATTTGAATGCATGTTAGAACTGTTGTTTTAGTAAGCACAATATGAATAAAAACATAAGTGCTTAATTAGTCTAATTAACCAGCCATTGATTCTTAATTATATAGTTAATTCTGTATTCAATATGTGCTGTTGGTTATTAGTGGACAAGACCCGAAACGAGTCACAATGCAAGGCTAACCCTGAGAGCAGAAACATTTTGGCAAGTGGTTGTTTATTGTATGTTGTTGTAATGAGCCCAGTTAGTTTAAATGATGTGGTCAAGTTACAGTAGAGTGTCCCTGACTGTTAAAGCATGTCACATTTTACTATTAGCTTACATTTCAATTTAGAATAAATTATGTGGGAAAATGTGTAGAAGTTTGGAAATGCTTGACTGAATTTATGTTCTTTATGATCATAAAAACCTTTGGATATAAGACAGATGAAAAAATGCTTGAAATTAGTTTTTGAATAAACAAATATAAAACAAAATTTGGGGGGGAACATGGGAACTTCTTCATTTAAAATGCCAGGTGGCACCTCATGAAGCTGATTGAGAGAATGGACCTTATGACGGAAAAATAAAAAAAATTCAGTAGACAAAAAACTGCAGAAAACATGAGTTTGGAAAATTAGATGCAAGGAGGTTTATACAGCTTTATACATTCCATTTAATAGACTGTAAATCTATCCCTCACAGCCTAATTTTAATTCCTGTCAAAAATCAAATATGCCGTTTCTGTGAAATGAATAAGGTCTATTCTCAGAATTTGCTGAGCTGTAATCTAGGCAAAGGGAATAATTACATATAACTACAATCTAGGATAATTTTGATTTGTTAAACTTTTTTTTTTTTATATTTTTTTTATTTTTTTTTTGTCATTACATAATTCCCATACTTCCATTTGTGTTATTTCACAAGTGTTATTGACTCTACTGTTATTCTAAAATGTGCAAAATAGTACTAGTAAACAATGAGTAGGTACACCTTTTAACTGGTAGTGTATATGTAGTATAAGTCCTGAAAGTTGTCCAACCCTGTATTTGCAAAGCTAATACTTAAGTTTTCCAGATGTACACTCACTGAGCACTTTATTAGGAACACTATGGTCCTAATAAAGTTCCCGACATGGTCTTCTGCTGTTGTAGCCCATCTGCCTCAAGGTTCGACGTGTTATGCATTCTGAGAAGCTATTTTGCTTACTACAATTGTGCAGAGGGGTTATCTGAGTTACTGTAGCATTTCTGTCAGCTCAAACCAGTCTGGCCATTCTCCGTTAACCTCTCTCATCAACAAGGCGTTTCCATCTGCAGAACTGCCGCTCACTGGATGTTTTTAGTTTTTGGCACCATTCTGAGTAAATTCTAGAGACTGTTGTGCGTGAAAATCACAGGAGATCAGCAGTTACAGAAATACTCAAACCAGCCCGTCTGGCACCAACAATTATGCCATGGTCGAAATCACTGAGATATTTTTTCCCCCCCATTCTGATGGTTGATGTGAACATAAACTGAAGCTCCTGACCCTTATCTGCTTGATTTTATGCACTGCACTGCTGCCACATGATTGTCTGATTCGATGATTGCATGAATAGGTAGGTGTACAGGTGTTCCTAATAAAGTGCTCAGTGAGTGTATATATGATATTGCATATGAAAATTATAAATACTTTATTGTATTAATATTGTGCACATAATAATTTGTGGGTTTGCTAACAGCTGACATTCTGCCATAATGCCTGTTACTTATTTATAATATGGATGATTATGATTATAATTAAAATACTAATTATTATATTAGTGAATATATATATATATATATATACAGGTGCATCTCAATAAATTAGAATGTCGTGGAAAAGTTCATTTATTTCAGTAATTCAACTCAAATTGTGAAACTCGTGTAATAAATAAATTCAATGCACACAGACTGAAGTAGTTTAAGTCTTTGGTTCTTTTAATTGTGATGATTTTGGCTCACATTTAACAAAAACCCACCAATTCACTATCTCAGAAAATTAGAATATGGTGACATGCCAATCAGCTAATCAACTCAAAACACCTGCAAAGGTTTCCTGAGCCTTCAAAATGGTCTCTCAGTTTGGTTCACTAGGCTACACAATCATGGGGAAGACTGCTGATCTGACAGTTGTCCAGAAGACAATCATTGACACCCTTCACAAGGAGGGTAAGCCACAAACATTCATTGCCAAAGAAGC
The DNA here is from genome assembly GCF_019703515.2 of Myxocyprinus asiaticus. Taxonomy (NCBI): domain Eukaryota; kingdom Metazoa; phylum Chordata; class Actinopteri; order Cypriniformes; family Catostomidae; genus Myxocyprinus; species Myxocyprinus asiaticus. Next base: position 59,867,877 of record NC_059346.1, read on the forward strand.
TGGCTGTTCACAGAGTGCTGTATCCAAGCATGTTAACAGAAAGTTGAGTTGAAGGAAAAAGTGTGGAAGAAAAAGATGCACAACCAACCGAGAGAACCGCAGCCTTATGAGGATTGTCAAGCAAAATCGATTCAAGAATTTGGGTGAACTTCACAAGGAATGGACTGAGGCTGGGGTCAAGGCATTAAGAGCCACCACACACAGACGTGTCAAAGAATTTGGCTACAGTTGTCGTATTCCTCTTGTTAAGCCACTCCTGAACCACAGACAACGTCAGAGGCGTCTTACCTGGGCTAAGGAGAAGAAGAACTGGACTGTTGCCCAGTGGCCCAAAGTCCTCTTTTCAGATGAGAGCAAGTTTTGTATTTCATTTGGAAACCAAGGTCCTAGAGTCTGGAGGAAGGGTGGAGAAACTCATAGCCCAAGTTGCTTGAAGTCCAGTGTTAAGTTTCCACAGTAGGTGATGATTTGGGGTGCAATGTCATCTGCTGGTGTTGGTCCATTGTGTTTTTTGAAAACCAAAGTCACTGCACCCGTTTACCAAGAAATTTTGGAGCACTTCATGCTTCCTTCTGCTGACCAGCTTTTTAAAGATGCTGATTTCATTTTCCAGCACTATTTGGCACCTGCCCACACTGCCAAAAGCACCAAAAATTTGGTTAAATGACCATGGTGTTGGTGTGCTTGACTGGCCAGCAAACTCACCAGACCTGAACCCCATAGAGAATCTGAGGAAAGTGAGAAGGAAAATGAGAAACAGGAGACCAAAAAATGCAGATGAGCTGAAGGCCACTGTCAAAGAAACCTGGGCTTCCATACCACCTCGGCAGTGCCACAAACTGATCACCTCCATGCCACGCCGAATTGAGGCAGTAATTAAAGCAAAAGGAGCCCCTACCAAGTATTGAGTACATATACAGTAAATGAACATACTTTCCAGAAGGCCAACAATTCACTAAAAATGTTTTTTTTTTATTGGTCTTATGACGTATTCTAATTTTTTGAGATAGTGAATTGGTGGGTTTTTGTTAAATGTGAGCCAAAATCATCACAATTAAAAGAACCAAAGACTTAAACTACTTCAGTCTGTGTGCACTGAATTTATTTAATACACGAGTTTCACAATTTGAGTTGAATTACTGAAATAAATGAACTTTTCCACGACATTCTAATTTATTGAGATGCACCTGTATATACACACACACACTGATGAGCCAAAACATTATGACCACTCACAAGTGAAGCGAATAACGTTGATAATTTCCTAACAAGGCCACATGTCAGTGTCTGGGTAGATTAGATGGTAAGCGAACAATCAGTTCTCGTAGTCAACGTGTTGAGTGCAGGAGAAATGGGCAGGAGTAAAGACCTGAGCGACTAAATTGTTATGGCAAGACAACTGGGTCAGAGCATTTCTGAAACAGCAAGGCTTGTGGGGTGCTCCCGGTCAGCAGTGGTGAGTACCTACCGACAGTGGTCCAAGGAGGGACAAACCACAAACCGGCGACAGAGTGTTTGGCACCAAGGCTTATCAATGCACCAAGGCAACGAAGGCTATCCTATCTGGTCCGAACCGACAGAAGGTCTACTGTGGCACAAGTCACAGAAAATTTGAATGATGGTTATGGGAGGAATGTGTCACAACACACAGTGCATCGCACCCTGCTGCATTTGGGGCTGCATAGCCGCAGACCAGTCAGAGTGCCCATGATGACCCCTGTCCATCTTCAATGGACCATCTTCAATTGGCACGCGATTGTTGGAACTGGACCTTGGAGCAGTGGAAGAAGGTCGTCTGGTCTAATGAGTCCTGTTTTCTTTTACATCACGTGTACGGCCATGTACTTGTGTGCCATTTACCTGGGGAAGTGATCGCACCAGGATGCTCTGTGAGAAGACGACAAGCCAGTGGAGGGAGTGTGATGCTCTGGGCAATGTTCTGCTGGGAAACCCTGGGTCCGGCATATATATATATATATATATATATATAAATAAATAAATAAATATATGTGTATATATATATATATATATATATACACACACACAGGGGTGTAAAAAGTACTCCGAAATTATACTTAAGTGAAAGTATGGATACTGAGTGAAAATTTTACTCAGTTAAAAGTCCAAGTATCTAACCAAAAACATACTTGAGTGAAAGTAAAAAAACTTATTCACATTAAACTGTACTTAAGTATTAAAAAAGTAAAAAGTAACTTTTTTCCTAGATAGAATGAAATCAAGAGAGGAGATTGTGTGAGAGAGGATGTTGTTAAAGTCGCCTTTTTCTCCAACGACTGTTTAAATTTCTCCCCCAGTGGTATTTGCAACCTGTTCATAAAATCATGTTACAATAACTACATTTTTGCATAATGATTTTATGTGGCCTTTACATGGCAATGTCCTGGTGGAATGAACACTAGAGGCTCTAAAACAACAATGACTTTTAACCCCTTTCACTCAAATCAAGAGTAAAACGGCAGATTATCAGTACATAAACACTTTTCGCTCTGTTCCTGAAACAATTCTATCTTATGACATATAAACACTTTTACTATAGCGCATGACATATTTTCATGTTTGCATTACATAACACATCGACACATGAGTCAAAAGTGTCATAGAAGCACCACAAATTATGTGGTTGCTTCAGAAATTGTGTTTTTCATGTCACATTTGCTTTTTATGACGCTATCGGTTAGGTTTAGGTTTAAGGTTTAGGGTAAGGTGGTAGGCTTTGTTAATTTAAATCTTGATAGAATATTAACCATAAAAACCTCATCTGTTCTGGAGAAATTTCACTCACTTTTAGCGCCACAGTGAACATTTAACTTCGTAACTGCCCTGAGACGTGTAATGAACCGCATAATTTTATTTTGCAAAAAACATTGTCACAGTCACACAATGTTCGTTGCATGGGAGAAGGCACAAATTGCGATGTCAGAGAAACCAGCAAAAAAAGATTAAAAAAAAATCAAATGAAGCTCTGAAGAAAGTTGGTTTTGTAAGTTGTTTTCTGAGGTTTGCTATCAAACCTTGCTGTTGAGCAGATGGATGAATTCAAGAAAATTCCTAATCAATATTTACTCTGATTCCATTATTTTTATTATCATTATTATAATCATTATCATTGCTGGTTTTATAGTTTTTACAACCCCAATTCCAAAAAAGTTGGAACAGTATGCAAAATTACAATAAGAACAAAAAGGAGTGATTTGTAAATTATATTCACCCTTTGCTATATTGAAAGCACTACAACTAAACATTATATGATGTTTTACCTTGTGAATTTCAATGTTTTTTTTGTTTTGTTGTTGTTTTTTTGAAAATGTACAGTCATTTCAAATCAGATGATTGCAACACGCTCCAAAAAAGTTGAGACAGGGGCAATTTAAGACTGTGAAACAGGAGATGTTAAACAGGTGAGGCAATTGTGTCATAATACTCTGTATACTGTATAAGGAGACTCCAAAAACAGCCTAGTCCTTCAAGAGCAAGGATCGTTCAACTTGTCAATTTGACAACAGATGCTTAATCAAATAATCCAGTACTGTGAGAACAATGTTCCCCAAAGACAAATTGGAAGGATTTTGGGCATTTCACCCTCTACAGTGCACAATATAGTTAAAAGATTCAAGGAATCTGGTCAAATCTCGGTGCGTAAAGGGCAAGATGAAAACCATTTCTGAATGTGTGTGATCTCTGATCCCTCAGACATCACTGTCTTAAAAAACGGCATTCATCTGTAATGGATATTGTGAACATGGGCTTGGGATAACTTTAGTAAACCTTTGTTAGTCAACACTCACCATTGCATCCACAGATGCAAGTTAAGACTTTACTATGCAAAGCAGTAGCCCTACATCAGTGCTGCCGACTTCTCTGGGCTCGGTCTCATCTTAGATAGAAGGTAGAACAGTGGAAATGTGTTTTTTGGTCTGAAGAGTCCACATTTCAAAAAGTTTTTGAAAACAAAGCCGCCGTGTTATCCGGGCCAAAGAGGAAAAGGACCATCCAAGCTATTATTAGCATCAGGCCCGAAAGCCAGTGTCTGTATGGGCCAGGGGTGTGTCAGTGCCCAATGCATGGGTAACTTGCACATCTGTGAGAACACCATGAATGCAGACAGATATGTACACATTTTGGAGCAGCATATACTGCCATCCAGCACTGTCTTTTACAGGGACATCCCTACATTTTCCAGCAGGACAACTTCAAACCACATACTGCCCTGATTACAAGTGCATGGCTGTGTAAGCAGAGAATGTGGGTGCTAGACTGGCCTGCCTGCAGTCCTGACCTGTCTCCAATTGAGAATGTGTGGTGCATTATGAAGCACACCATATGGCAACGAAGACCCCGTACAATTGTGCAGCTGAAGACCTACATGATGAATGGGGGAAAATTCCACTTTCTAAACTTAACAAACTTGTGTCTACAGTGCCCAAATGCTTAATAAGTGTTATTAGAAGAAATGGTGATGTTTCACAGTGGTAAACACTCAACTGTCCCAACTTTTTTGGAGCGTGTTGCAATCATCTGATTTGAAATTACTATACATGTGCAAAAAAAACCAAAACAAAAAACAATGAAATTCATAAGGTAAAACATCATATAATGTGTAGTTGTTGTGCTTTCAATATAGCAAAGGATGAATACAATTTACAAATCACAAATTTTTGTTTTTATTAGCATTTTTCATACTGTCCCAACTTGTTTGGGGTTGTATTAATATTAATAGTTGCATAACAACAACAACAATAATTCTGCAGATAGGGAGTAGAAATTCATAGATATGATTTAAATACAAAGGCATATATATATATATATATATATATATATATATATATATATATATATATATATATATATATATATATATTTATTTATTGCGAGGTAACGCCAAACTATTTCAGAAGTTTTTTTCCCACCCTGTCCTCTTAGGGGCTCCGTACAAATCAGATCCGAAATTCCGCCACTGTAGATGGTCGGAAATCCACACTGCCACTGTGCGGCACTCCATTTGAAATGACTGACCTCTGGTCTGCCATCTGTCATTTGTCAGATGCAGTGAAAAGGCAGCTTCAGTCCAGTAAGACAAAAGAAAATGATCTGCAAAAATGCAGTACTTTTCTACATTTGTAAGAAGTAAAAAGTTCTATTTTTTCTTTGGAAATGTAATTTAGTAAAACTACAAGTACACTTCAGTAAAGTACAAATCCCCAAAAATAATACTCAGGTATTTTTACTCAATTACTTTACACCCCTGTGTATATATATATATATAACACTGCAGTGAATAGGTATCTAAAGTCAGATTGTCAAATTCATCAGCCAATCAGACTGATTTATTTTTTCTTGGTGGGTGTGGTCTTTAGGATATGTCCCAGTCCAGGCATTCTAGCTGGCCTTGAGTGACGCAATCACGCTTTAAGTGATATATGTAATTTGAAAGCGAAGAGCGCAAGATCTTGCTGACGAGTCGGCTGTCATCACTGCTGGTATTGCCATTGAGAAAGAGATCCTTATGGATTTAAAAATCTGAGATATTCTGCATGATCGTGCGATTGATTAATTAAACAGGAAAGGAGGGCTGATTTTCACTTCAAGCAAATTGGTAAGTGCTTTTTGCATTGTTATAGCAACATCAGGAGTTTTCTAAGTGTAAATTAGACTGCTTGAGCATTCAGTATCGGATCAAGTTTTGAAAAGTAACCGTGTACCCTAATGAAACAAAATTTATAGCAAGCAAAATTAAAATCGCAAATATTATTAGAGAGCTTTTTCTTGGTATTATACCTCCTTAGTTCTGGTTTTCGTGCGTGGACGTGTATTTAAAATTTCAGTTGGTATTTGACTGCCATGTAATGTATAAATGTATGGTGTCTTATTCATTGTGAAACAGTGTTTTCTTAATGGCATGAATCGCACTGAAGGCTTAGACTTAAAATGCACGGGCCACGGCTGATATATATATATATATATATATATATATATATATATATATATATATTTATTTATATATATATATATATATATATGCTTGAAATTGCCAAAAAACTGAAGATTTCATACAAAAGTGTACACTACAGCCTTCAAAGACAAAGGACAACTGGCTCTAACAAGGACAGAAAGAGATGTGGAAGGCCCAGATGTACAGCTAAACAAGAGGATAGTACATCAGAGTCTCTAGTTTGAGAAATAGACGCCTCACATGTCCTCAGCTGACAGCTTCATTGAATTCTACCCAATCTCATGTACAACAGTAAAGAGAAGACTCAGGGGTACAGGTCTTATGGGATGAATTGCAAAGAAAAAGCCACTTTTGAAACAGAAAAAAAAAAAAAAGAATAGGTTAGAGTGGGCAAAGAAACAGACATTGGACAACAGATAATTGGAAAAGAGTGTTATAGATCTTAACCCCATTGAGCACTTGTGGGATCAGCTAGACTGTAAGGTGCATGAGAAGTGCCTGACAAGACATCTATGGCAAGTGCTACAGGAAGCGTGGGGGGAAATGTCACCTGAGTATCTGGACAAACTGACAGCTAGAATGCCAAGGATCTGCAAATTTGTCATTGCTGCACGTGGAGGATTTTTTGATGAGAACTCTTTGAAGTAGTTTAAGAAGTTCTGAACATTTTTTTCAAATTGTAATAGTAATTTTTCACATTATTAATGTCCTGACTATACATTGTGATCAGTTGAATGCCACTTTGGTGAATAAAAGTACCAATTTCTTTCCATAAGAGCAAAATATGTAAATTATATACATAATCTGTACACAAACTTTTGGCCGCCAGTATATATATATATATATATATATATATATATATATATATATATATATATACTGATGAGCCAAAACATTAAGATCACTCACAAGTGAAGCGAATAAGAGTCAAGTAATTTCAGTCAAGTATTTCAAAACTTTCGACAGGTAGTGTATATATATATATATATATATATATATATATATATATATATATATATATATATATATATATATATATATATATATACCTTATATTGACTGCTACTGTATATGTAGTAAATCCTGAAAAGTTCTCCAACCCTATAGATTTAATTTTTTTATTTATATAAACTGGGATTTACGAATGTTATGTAATGTTATGTTTTCCCCAATAAAACGAAGGGGAGGGGCTGAAAAAAGACTTGCTGATAACAGTGTTAGAGGACAAATGATTACATTTTAATGAAAGTGTCATGAACGCCGGTGAAGATTCCTCAATCGACCACCGGAGGTCTCACTCGCCTGAGTATTAACATTGGACTACATTTCCCAAGTGCCCACATACCTGGACTGATTACTGCACATCTGTTCCATATCACTCAGACTATTTAAGCCCAGTGTGTGTGTGTGTTCACTCTTTGCGAATTATTGTTTGCCCCGGCTACATTTCTGAGCATTATTATTTCCTGTGTTGTTCTGCCCATGTTTGACTCTGCCTTGGACTACCTCTGTACGAATCTTTGCTGCCTGCCTACCACTGTGTTTGCCTGGACTATTTCTATTGCTGTTTGCTGCCTGCTCCTCTGCCTGTTATACCATGTTTACTGCCCTGCCTCTGATATTGTTGGTTGCCCTGGTTATTCGACCCACGCTTGTCTGTACTCTGAAATTGCTGTGTTTTAATAAACCGCACATGGATCCCACTCAGCCTGAGTCCGTGTTACAGAAGACTTCGCCAACTACCGATCCAGTGATCCTCATGTATCTGTCCAGCGACCTCTCTGCCCAAGCGAACCTACTGGCATCTCATCAACAACAGCTAGGCTGACTCACCATGCTAACGGAGGAGTTGGTGAAATCCGTACAGAGTCTCCATTGGCCCGCACCTGAATCCGTTTCCCCAGCGCCTAAAGCGAGTCACGTACCAGTCATAATGCCTCACAGTACAGTGACTGCTAATCCACGTTTAGCCTTTCCAGAAAAATTTGACGGAACCCCAACCAAATGTAAGGGCTTTCTTCTGCAATGCTCTATGTTCCTGGCTCAACAGCCCTCATTATACCCGACTGATGATAGTAAGATCTCTTTTGTGTGTTCACTGCTCATGGGGAAAGGCGTTGGAGTGGGCAACAGCTGTCTGGGCCAATCAAGGACTAAACCGCACCACTTTCAATGATTTTATTCAATGATTAAGAGAGGTATTCGAACATTCTGAGGGAGGAAGGAGTGCTGGGGAACAACTGCTTGCGCGTCGTCAGGGAAGAAATACCGCAGCCGAATTCGCTCTGTCTTTTCACACGCTCGCTGCGCAAACTGTGTGGGTGGAAGACACATTAAAACTGCTGTTTCATCAAGGATTAAACACTGATGTGCAATCAGAGCTGGCCTGCCGTAATGAAGGCAGAACCCTGGACCAATTCATTGACCTAGCTATTCACATTGACAATCTCATTTGCTCCAGGAGACCTAACCGATTTACCAGCCCTCTCAGTCAAATGAATCAACCCAATGATAATGCTGAACCCATGCAAGTCGGTCGAAATCATCTCTCCACAGAGGAGCGTGAACGCCGCATCAGGAATCATCTCTGTCTATATTGTGGCCAAGCGGGACATTTGAGAGCTGACTGCCTGACACGACCCCCTCAAACACACAATCGCAGGGTGAGTTTGTTGATTTCCTCTATCCAAACTACTGCTTGTATTAAAGTGCCAGTAAAATTAACATTTCAGTCAGATACCATCACCACTAAGGCCTTGTTAGATTCAGGGGCAGGGGGCAACTTTATTGATGACAATTTAGCCTGACAGCATAAGATACCACAAATCCCTTGCGACTCTCCTTTGGCAGTGGCAGCGCTAGATGGGCGCCCCCTGGGGACCAGCCAGGTACTGTACACCACTACTGATCTCATTCTGCAAGTTGGAGTTTTACACACTGAAAAAACATGCCTCTTCATCATCCACTCTCCTCACAACCCAGTCATCCCCAGTTTACCCTGGCTGCAGGACCATAACCCACAAATTTCATGGCGTGAGAAGCAGATCATGCGATGTGACCCCAGCTGCTTGTCCAAGTGTTTAAATCCAATCACCCCTATGTCTGTGAGAACCACTATGGTGACTAGCGAGTCCAACATAGCACCACATGTACCTTCTGAGTATGCTGATCTGATTGAAGCCTTCAGTAAAACCAAAGCCTTGCAACTACCACCGCATCGATCTAGTTACTGCACCATTGATCTGTTACCTGGTACCTCACCACCTAGAGGCAGAATCTTACACCTGTCAGAACCTGAGGCTAAAGCAATGAAATCGTACATTGAAGAAAAATTGGCCAAGGGTTTCATTCGTCCATCCACTTCACCGGCAGCAGCAGGATTCTTCTTCGTGGGAAAGAAGGATGGGGGCCTTTGTCCTTGTATTGATTATCGTGGTCTAAATGATATAACGGTCAAATTCAGATATCCATTATCCCTGGTCCCCGCAGCTTTGGAACAACTAAGAACTGCTAAGTTTTACACCAAGCTCGATCAGTGCTGCGCTTACAACCTCATTCGCATTCGAGAGGGGGATGAATGGAAAACTGCCTTTTCCACCAGCAGCGGGCACTACGAATACCTCGTTATGCCATTCGGGCTGTCCAATAGTCCATCTGTGTTCCAATCCTTCATAAATGACATATTCAGAGACATGTTAAACCAGTGCTTAATTGTATATATTGATGATATCTTGATTTATTCAGACACCCTGGAGGAACACGTCAAGCAGGTCCGGGCAGTTTTGAAGCATCTCATGGAACGCCAATTGTATGCCAAAGCGGAGAAATGTGAATTCCGTTATATCATCAGTCCAGAAGGGGTGTATATGGAAGAGGGCAAAGTACGGGCGGTTCTAAACTGGCCTCAACCTACTACAGTAAAGGAACTACAATGATTCTTAGGATTTACTAATTTTACAGAAGATTTATCAGAAACTTCAGCAATGTCGCCGCTCCACTCACCGCCATGGTAAAGGGAGGAAACACTAAGCGTCGCTGGTCTACTGACGGCATTCAAGCCTTCAATGAATTGAAGAATCACTTCACCTCTGCTCCAATTCTGCCTCATACTGATCCCAACGTACTTTTCGTGGTAGAAGTATATGCATCAAATGCTGGTATTGGCGCTATCCTCTCTCAACGCCAAGGTAATCCTCCTAAGCTTTTCCCATGTGCTTACAACTCCCGTAAACTCTCCTCTGCTGAACAGAATTATGATGTGGGCAATCGTGAACTTTTAGCCATGAAAGCAGCATTTGAAGAATGGTGACACTGGCTGGAGGGGGCCATTTCTGGTATTAACAGATCATCGCAACCTGAAATACCTGCGCTCAGCCAAAAGACTAAACCCCAGACAAACCAGATGGGCACTGTTTTTCACTCGATTTAACTTTTCAAACACTTATTGTCCAGGATCAAAGAACATCAAAGCCGACTCACTATCCCATCAATATGTCTCCACTCCTCAGAATCCCTCTCCAGAATTCTCCTCATCATCTCATCCTCTCTGATTCTAGCTCCGGTCCAGTGGGACATCATGTCCGAAATCTCCCAGGCCCACATACAAAACCCGCCTCCTGCAGAATGCCCGCCCAACTGAACGTTTGTGCCACTAAGTCTATGAGAAATGGTAATCCACTGGGTGCACTCCTCCACAAGCTCTGACCATCCAGGTATTACTACCACAGTACGATTGCCAAGAAATCAGTTCTGGTGGGAAATGTTACAGGCAGACACCAGTACATTCGTGAATGCTTGTCACACCTGCGCCACAGCAAAAAACCCCAAACAACTACCGGCAGGGCTGCTACAACCTCTACCCATACCACAACGACCATGGTCCCACATTACCATTGATTTTATCACCGACCTACCAGTCTCTCAGGGTAACACCACCATATTAACTGTCATTGATCGCTTCTCAAAGGGATGTCGACTAATACCCCTGTCTAAGCTCCCATCAGCCTTCGAAACCGCAGAACCCCTCTTCCATTTTATGTTCTGCTACTATGGTCTTCCTGAAGACATTGTCTCTGACCGGGGCCCTCAGTTTACATCAAGGGTTTGGACAGATTTCTTTCGATTACTTAATGTCAATATAAGTCTCACTTCAGGTTACCACCCCCAGTCTAATGGCCAGACGGAACATCTAAATCAAGAACTCACCAAATTCCTACGCATGTACTGTCAACAGAATCAAGCCGACTGGAGCCACTTTCTTCCCTGGGCAGAATATGCGCAGAATCCTCAAACCCTCCACAAAATTAACACCCTTTCAGTGTGTTCTGGGGTTCCAACCCCCTCTATTTCCATGGTCTGGTGAACCGTCCGAAGTACCTGCTGTGAATGACTGGTTTCGACGTGAGGCTGTTTGGGACCACACATGGATCCCACTCAGCCTGAGTCCGTGTTATAGAAAGATTACAAAGACAAATATTTTTCCCCTTTAGAATAACATGTACTGATTAATCAATCACAATGAGACCAAGAATGTGTATGTTTACTGTATATCAGCTATACCACACACCTGAACTTTACATCAAATTACACATTTCTTCTTCAAGGATGTATCATTACCATCACCTAGGTTTTGCAAAGCCAGTTTTGATTGATTTTATGGATGAAAACTCTCTGGTTGAACAAATTGCACATAATATATTGCAGGTTTGCTAACAGATGATATTCTGCCACAGTATCTTTTATTAAATAATAATAGTATATTAATATTATGATAATACGGGAGTTGCAGACGTGTGAACAGTGAGCTCTGCACACTTTGCTAGTTTTAACACTTTTTGTGTCATAAACCGGTGAGATTTGATACACCCTGTTCCATAACTGTTCTATGAAGACAATATGTCAAATAATTCAAAATCCGGGCTCTGGAGACATTAAAAGACACTTACGTGCTCAAGCTGATACCTCTGACAAGGCTGCAGACCAGGGACTCAGTTTGGCCAGTGGGTGTGGCTTGGGAGGCACTTAAAGTGGTCCTTAAGGGTCGGATCATACAATATGCCTCATTCATCAAAAACTCCAAAGCACGAGAACTCGTGGAGTTGGAAGGGAAGAGTGCTGAGGCAGAGCTGAAGCGTCGAATGTCGTCTGATGGCCTCAGAGAATTGACCCGATTGAAATACAGATATAACACTATTTTGTCACAGAAGGTGGAGTTTTGACTATTCAGGGCAAGACTTTGAGTTGAGGACAAAACAGGAAAACTTCTGACTAGATATATAAAGCAGAGAGAGTCTGTTTCTACCATTACCTTAGTGAAATCTGCTGGTGGTGAAATATTTACCTTGGTCATTGATATTAATAATGCTTTTAAAGAGTTCTATCTTGATCTCTATAGCTCCACGTCTTCATCTACTGATGAAGATATTAGAAATTTTGTGGAACCATTGGAACTCCCTAAACTGACGGCTATTCTCTTGATTCTGAGATAACCTTGGAGGAGCTTGGCGAGGTAATTATAGGCCTTGCCTACAGGAAAGGCTCCGGAGCCAGATGGCTTTGCTGCTGAATCTTTTAGATCTTATGCTACAGAACTGGCTCCACTTTTGTTAGAAGTTTATATGGAATCATTAAAGAATGGAAAGCTTCTGCCAACCATGACACAAGCCTGGATCTGTCTGATTCTTAAAAAGGACAAAGATCCAAGTGAGTGTAAGAGTTACCGTCCAATTTCCGTGATCAAGCTAGACGCATAAATATTGTAATAAATTCTGGCTAACCGATTAAATAAAGTTATGACATCTCTTATACATATAGATCAGGTAGGGTTTATTCGGGCCGCAGCTCTTCTGATAACATTAGGCATTTCATCAATATCATATGGTCAGTGGCGAATGATCAGACTCCGGTCGCTGCCATCTCACTTGACGCCGAAAAGGCGTTTGATATGGTAGAATGGGATTATCTTTTTAAGAATTTGGAAATATACGGGTTTAGGAATACTTTTATTGGATGGATTAAGTTACTTTATAGACACCCGGTAGATTCGGTACAAACAAATTACTCTGGATAGGGGCACCTGGCAGGGTTGCCCTCTTTCCCCATTATTGTTCTGTCTTGCCTTGGAAACATTAGCAACCACGATAAGAAGGGAAGATGATTTTCCAAGGGTGGTGGCGGGAGGAATGGCGCATAAGCTTTTGCTTTATGCAGATGATATATTATTATTCATCTCCAACCCCACTAGATCTATGCCATGCCTCCACAGAATTATTCATTCCTTTTCTAAGTTCTCAGGATACAGAGTCAGTTGGTCTAAATTCGAAGCTGTTGGGCCTCATGTATTCAGATAGAAGACAAAGGCAGGCCTAACACAGTCGTAAAACCTAACTCAGGCCCCCACATACCAGGTTATAAATTATACTTATAAAAATCGTGCCAAAATCAAACAAAGGGAGTCCAAAACAGACTACAAATCCCATGAAGCCTTGCTCACTAAAGGATCGAACTCTCAACTCCTATTGGATGAGGCACACAACAGAACGCACCTCAACCATGACATCATCAGGAGTAGAAATACCTCTGAAATGCTTCCGGGATTTGCTTCCAGCAACTTTGCTCACCGTGTGTAGACGCAGCTCATCGCTGCTCTCAGGTGCAGCCTCGTGGCACAAGGAAGTAACGTCCGACTTGAAACTGTGGCCATACAATCTCCATCTCGCTGGACGAGTTGAGATTACTCTGTGTTCCACCGAACACTCTAACGGATCCAAAGGAGACCGCAGAGCAATCTGCATCTTCATCCGTTTGCCTGCAGAAGTGAAGAGAAAAGATTTCTCTTCCCTCTTCAATCAAGTCAACGTCGCTGATTTCTCCCCCAGCCCGCCGAGAATCAGCAGCCGTACCGCCTGCCGACAGAGCGGGGAAATGGCCTCCCGTTATCACCCGAGCCTCAAGGAACTGAGTCGGAGTTAAAGGACGGATGAACACACATTCTGCATCCTCATGCGATTCAAGTAAGAGGTTTACGTCTGGGCAGAGATAGAATATTACAGTGTGTTATTCTTGTGTACCAAGGTTTTTGCTTGTACAGTCTACGGACAGCCATGTCCACTCATTATTAATACTCAGGGTATTAATTATCACGAATTTGATTTGCTGTATTGTGGTCCAACCACATTGGACTGTTGTGCATTTTCGCCATTGTGGGTGAGACCGGCAAACTGAGTTTATCCATTAAAGAATCAAAGAACGCGGGACGGTTTACGAGCCGTCCACCACGTCTCTGAGTGATAAACTAACAGCTGCTTTCTCTCCCACGATCGTGAAATCGGCTTTGGGGCCGTCACTTTATTCTCTCTCACTCTCTCGTACTAACCACACGCGCGCGCGCGCGCGATCCCTCACAAACATTCTCGGAAACATTTTTGGCTAGTAGATAGCTTTGTGATAAAGCTCAGCTTTGTCCCTAAGCTATCGTACAAGCGGATACACGCGGTAACTGGTAGACGCCATTGACTGGTTTCTCTCCGCTCACATTCGCGACCATATTTTCTGGCCGGAAGTCTCGCGTGACACACTCTCCACGAGAGTCACGTCCGCCATTTTGTGCGCATCCCTCCTTACACACACACACACACACACACACACACACACACATACACACACACACTCGCTCTCACACACACACACACACACCCTCATGTGTTATAGGATTATTTTAGTTTCCATATCTAATCATATCACTGTTTAGTTTGTAGTTGTAAGTCGGAAGTTTATTGACTGCATTGTATTAATTATTAATTGATATTACTGCATAAATAAACTTTGTTATATTACAAAGAGTAGTGTTTTGGTTTGTTTTGCATACACCTGTATCATGCTGACGGGATGTCAGTGCTCAGATTCAAGCCTTCATTCATTGTTTTTTCCTGAAAATCGATATTCTTCGGATGTCGATTTTCCTAAGAAAACGATCTAATATTGAGACTGTTATACTATCTGGTTATTAGTCCCTGATTCCAGGGTGATGCCCTGTCAATGTTAATCCTTATTAATATTCTATTGATTTTTGATAATTGATCATTTTCTTTGATGATTGTTGAATCTGAATGATCAATAAGCTAGTGTTAATTTTAATTAATGTTTCATCGATGTTAACAATTAACGATTATCTTTGATAATTGTTGATTTAAAGGATTCTCATCAATGTTCTATTGATTTTAATAATTAATAATTATCTTTGATAATTATAAATTATTGCTAATAACCAAACCCGCTCCTAAACGTAGCACACTACATTTACTGGAGCCCCATATGAGGTTTTAATGAGTTAAGATTCAATTAATTAATTTAAATATTAGTTAATAACTAAAGAAATAATTATCAATTATTCCTGATAGTAACACTGATCTAAACAACCAGTAGCCCTAAAAAGCTTTGGCTCTGACAGCATACTGCCCAGTAATGGCTTTTCAGCCACGCGCCTTCCAATGGCCCAAACAGGGCATTAAATATTTGGGCATTTTATTCCCAGCAAATTTGTCTGATTTAGTTAGAGTTAATTTTGACCCCTTAATAAAAAGGTTTTTGAACAATGTGGGCAGGTGGGCTTCATTATATTTATCTATGATTGGGAAGGTTAATGTTATTAAGATGAATTGTATTCCAAAATTCAACTACCTGCTACAGTCTCTCCCTGTAGATGTCCCCTCTCTTTTTTCAAGCAGTTTGATAGCATAGCGAAGTCCTTCATTTGGAATGGTAAGCATCCCAGATTACATTTCAATAAGTTACATAGGCCGATTGACAAAGGTAGGCTAGGCCTACCCAAGATTTTGTTTTATTATTATGCATTCAATCTCAGACATTTGGCTCATTGGTCACTTCCACCTGAGAGAGCCCCTCCCTGGTTTTGTATTGAACAGGAAGTTCTTGCCCCTATTTTGCCAAGGCAAAGCCTTTCTATTAAACTAACCGGAGAAGTTAAGTCACACCCATTATCTCACATTTGCACGCGGTATGGACAAAAGTGTCCAGAGAGTTTAATTCTGACATTTATTTAAATGTTGCCTCGAGCATATGGCTGAACCCAAAATTATTTATTAATAAGTCCCCTTTCTGCTGGTCAGAGTGGATTGTGAAGGAGGTTAATACGCTCGGTGAACTACAGGTGCATCTCAATAAATTAGAATGTCATGGAAAAGTTCATTTATTTCAGTAATTCAACTCAAATTGTGAAACTCGTGTATTAAATAAATTCAATGCACACAGACTGAAGTAGTTTAAGTCTTTGGTTCTTTTAATTGTGATGATTTTGGCTCACATTTAACAAAAACCCACCAATTCACTATCTCAACAAATTAGAATACATCATAAGACCAATACAAAAATCATTTTTAGTGAATTGTTGGCCTTCTGGAAAGTATGTTCATTTACTGTATATGTACTCAATACTTAGTAGGGGCTCCTTTTGCTTTAATTACTGCCTCAATTCGGCGTGGCATGGAGGTGATCAGTTTGTGGCACTGCTGAGGTGGTATGGAAGCCCAGGTTTCTTTGACAGTGGCCTTCAGCTCATCTGCATTTTTTGGTCTTTTGTTTCTCATTTTCCTCTTGACAATACCCCATAGATTCTCTATGGGGTTCAGGTCTGGTGAGTTTGCTGGCCAGTCAAGCATACCAACACCATGGTCATTTAACCAACTTTTGGTGCTTTTGGCAGTGTGGGCAGGTGCCAAATCCTGCTGGAAAATGAAATCAGCATCTTTAAAAAGCTGGTCAGCAGAAGGAAGCATGAAGTGCTCCAAAATTTCTTGGTAAACGGGTGCAGTGACTTTGGTTTTCAAAAAACACAATGGACCAACACCAGCAGATGACATTGCACCCCAAATCATCACAGACTGTGGAAACTTAACACTGGACTTCAAGCAACTTGGGTTATGAGCTTCTCCACCCTTCCTCCAGACTCTAGGACCTTGGTTTCCAAATGAAATACAAAACTTGCTCTCATCTGAAAAGAGGACTTTGGACCACTGGGCAACAGTCCAGTTCTTCTTCTCCTTAGCCCAGGTAAGACGCTTCTGACGTTGTCTGTGGTTCTGGAGTGGCTTAACAAGAAGAATACGACAACTGTAGCCAAATTCCTTGACACGTCTGTGTGTGGTGGCTCTTGATGCCTTGACCTCAGCCTCAGTCCATTCCTTGTGAAGTTCACCCAAATTCTTGAATCGATTTTGCTTGACAATACTCATAAGGCTGCGGTTCTCTCGGTTGGTTGTGCATCTTTTTCTTCCACACTTTTCCCTTCCACTCAACTTTCTGTTAACATGCTTGGATACAGCACTCTGTGAACAGCCAGCTTCTTTGGCAATGAATGTTTGTGGCTTACCCTCCTTGTGAAGGGTGTCAATGATTGTCTTCTGGACAACTGTCAGATCAGCAGATTGTGTAGCCTAGTGACCCAAACTGAGAGACCATTTTGAAGGCTCAGGAAACCTTTGCAGGTGTTTTGAGTTGATTAGCTGATTGGCATGTCACCATATTCTAATTTGTTGAGATAGTGAATTGGTGGGTTTTTGTTAAATGTGAGCCAAAATCATCACAATTAAAAGAACCAAAGACTTAAACTACTTCAGTCTGTGTGCATTGAATTTATTTAATACACGAGTTTCACAATTTGAGTTGAATTACTGAAATAAATGAACTTTTCCATGACATTCTAATTTATTGAGATGCACCTGTATATGAGAGTGGAGTGTTGAGATCTTTTGAAAATATGGTTCTATATTTTAGGATTCCCAGATCTCATTTTTTTTTTTCTTAGGTATTTACAGCTGCACCACCTGCTCTGTACTATTTTTGGGAGTAGCATACACCCCCCTAATGTGGCAGATACTCTGGGGTTGGTGATTACTGCTTTTGGAAAAGGTCATGAGGCATCAGTGTATTATTCCCTGCAAATTCAGAGTCTGGGGGACAGAGCTTTAACTTCTATAAAAAGATTATGGGAGAAAGTTTTTTTTTTATTTTAACTTGGTATTGGAGGAGGGAGTGTGGGCTAGGATTTTAAAAAACGTCAAGTCTGCATCTAGAGGTGCAAGGGTGCGCCTTATACAATTCAAGATTTTACATCAATTCTGATTGAACCCCCTCTAGATTGTATAGGCTTGGTCTTACAGACACACCCACCTGCTGGTGATGTCAATAGGAAGATGGAGACACAACCCATGTCTTTTGGTCATGTGTTAAAATCCAAGAGTTTTGGTTGAAGGTTCAGAGATTTATGTGTGATGTATTTGGCACTCAGATTTTGTTTTGCCCCAGACTCTGTGTTTTGGGTGATGGGGCAGTCATTGGTGTGGAGAATAGGCACATAAAGAGTTGGGTCCTAACCAGCGTCTTGATCGCCAGACAATTAGTTTTAAGGGGTTGGATGTCGGCTGGAGCGCCCCATTTCAGGAGTGGTGCTCAGAGATGGGGAGGGTGGCAGCTTTTGAGAAGACTGGGGAATTTGGACTTGTTTGTGGGGAAATGTGGCAAATATCTGGCGTTTTTTGAGGGCTCTCGGAGAGGGGCAGTGGAGAGAGAGGTGTAGTGGTTAATGTGTGTGATTATTATATATTTTTTTGTTTTGTTTTTGTTTTTTTGTGTGTGTCTATAATCATGTGTGACCACTGGGATGTTGTTGTGGGCTGGGGTTGGGGATTGGAAGGGGGTGGGGGTATTAGTGGGGGTTAATTATTGATTCTTTTTGTATATGTTTTGCTGTTCAATGTTTAATAAATGACTCAATAAAAAAAAGTTAATCACAAAAAGAAATATTATCATAATACTATCTGTACATGTGTACATATTCATGCACTCTGAGACAGTTCATGCAGTATGATTCACCAATATGAGTGCTTTAATTCTGGTGGGAATGTTGTGCTCTTGTGAGCTATGTGTTGTGTAACCATTCTCTAATAATACTCTTTAAACTACTCTCTTTAAAACTTCCCAGCGTAACTCTCATCCAACAGAACTGACCTGCTGCGCAATAAAACAGCATTTTATAAGCAGAGGGTTGCACTGGTGCCACATTAAATCCAAGAAAAGCTGAATCCAGCATATAAGTCACCCACTGAGGCAAAGTATTACATTTAAATGTTATCATGATGATTTTACGTAAACTATTTCAACTCTAGTGGATTTAACAGAATGGTAACACCTGTATAATAATTTGGTTTTCATTTAATCTGGTCAGGGTGAACAGTTAATATGCAGATAGACAGAGGACATAAGTGCTATTTCTCAATAAATAATGCTTTAATCAAACATTTGAGTTTTCTTTAAGCAGTGGTTTTCTAATTTGGTTTCAAACACATTATGTGTTCTTTCTTCTGCGAAACACAAATGAAGATATTTTGAAGGATGAATGAGGTATTCTTCTCCATATAATGGGGTCCAAAACTTTCAAGCATATGAGTTTAAGATGGCATGAACCCATGCCAAATAATGAGAGAATTCTCACTTTTTGGGTGAATTATCCCTTTAAATTAGAATCATTTTTGTGAACTCTATCCATCAAACTAAAATTCCAATATAATCATATTTGTTGGGTAGACAAGTGAACACAATAATCCATTCTGGCATAATGATGGTAAATTTTGTATGTTTCATTTTACATTTTTGCTGTTTCATATAAATTGTTTTGTGCCTGTTTCAAAACTGAACCTACCATAAGAAATATCCACTGCAGAAAAAAAGTGTGACAACTAGCCCTGGTCTCCCCTAAAATGGCCCCAAGTATTTGGACACTTACCCCTAACGCTCATACGATCAAACTGGTGTGATTACAATAGGCTGGGCTCAGAGGCGTACGATCAAACTGGTGTGATCTTCATTCGTGCTGCCATTTACCAGCAAAGAGGTACTGAAGTGGCTGTCATAATGAACCAGCTCCAATCCCATGCTGCTTTGTAAAGTAAACAATATGGCGGCACGCATAACCCCCACACCCGTCTACAACAACGATCATGCCTAGGGCACAAAAATGGTCAGAAATAGTGCTGTCGTTACGCTTACTAGTTACCAGAAGAACCATTCTACCTCATGTGCTGGATCCCCCACACATCCAGCAGCCATTCAATCCTGTGTTGTTATTGGACAACCCGATTCCTCTTCCTTTTTTGTCCGGTGTGTCTATTTATAGTGCTCTTGTTCATTAAGACGTTAAATGTTTATCACCTTTTATTTAGTATGGCTTATTTGTTTATAGGGAATCAGAAAGTGGGAAAGGGCATGATGAGTCTAAGGGGTGTTGGCAAAGGTTGTTTGAAAACATACTTGTGGCAGCGGGGGCGTGGTCGACCATCCGTCCGGAGAGAGAGAAATCGGTTAAGGTGCTTGCACCTGAGCTAGATTATGTGTAACACCTGTCTCTAATTCCAGTGAGCATGGGGAGAGCAGCATATAAGCAGCCACACCACCAGCAGAGAGAGTGAGAGAGTCTGGCACAAAGAAGGCCATGGTGTTCCTGAAGCTGTTACGTTTAACCTGTTATGTTTATGAAGCTGATGTGTTTAAGTGACTATGTATTTATTAAGCTGATGTGTTAAATGCCAGCGTGCCTGTGAAGCTGATGAGTTTGTGAAGTTGTAAAGCACTGAAATGGCCTATTAAAAGTCCTACCTGAGCCAGGAAAAAACTGCTTCCCTGTGTCCTCCTTCCCACCTGTTGTGAAGCTGTTCTACACTGGTGCCGAAACCCGGGATCATTGAGGTACGCCCCATGGAGCCCTCCCATTTGGCCGAGATCCTCCAGTCCCTCGCCAGCCTACATCAGAACTGCCAATAATCTCTGCTTGAGCTCCGCCAAGACCAGGATCGCCACTTCTTTGAAATCCTGCGAGCTCAAGCAGAGGACCGGCATGTGATCTGGAGCCTTCTTGGCCAGGAGAGAGCACTAGCTGTGACCCCGGCAACAGTAGCCCCCACCCACGCTCCTGAAAATGGGGGTGGAAGACAACACAGAGGCTTTTCTTGACCTTTTTGAGCGGATGGCTGAGGTCTTGAGCTGGCCGCGTGACCAGTGGGCGGCCAGGCTCCTTCCACTCTTGTCCGGGGAAGCCCAGCTTGCTGCCCAACAGCTGCCGGCGGCTAACCTCCTAGCCTATGAAGACCTGAAGAAGGCCATCCTGCAGCGGGTGGGTCAAAGTCCGGAGCAGTACCGACAGCTCTTCCGGACCTTGAAGCTAGGGAAGTCCGACCGCCCGTTTGCCTTTTCCCAATGGCTCTGAGACGCATGCCAGAAATGGCTGCTGGCGGGGAACCGCGACGTCGTGGGAGTCATCGATCAAGTGGTACTGGACCAGTTTATCCTTCGTCTGCCAAAGGGAATGGCGGAGTGGGTCCAGCGCCACCACCCAGCGTCATTGGAGGAAGCTGTCCAACTCACGGAGGACCATATGGTGGTGTACCCGAGGGTGGAAGAGCCCTCTTCTTCTCTCTCTCTCTCTCCCTCTTCCCCCTCCCCCTGTGTGTTCCCCCTCTCCTCTCACTCTGCTCTCTCTCCAGAGCCCGTTCCTCCTCACCTTCATGGCCAGTTCCTCTGGGACACACCCAGCTGCCACTACAGTGCCCCGCCGCTCTCCCCCTCAGGTGGAAGTGTCCGCCGACGCAGGTGCAGGCGTGGCGCCTGGGCCGGTCTGCTGGAGTTGCGAGGATCCGGGACACTTCTGGGATCAATGCCCTGTGATGGAGCTGGGAACGGTGGTCCAGATCCCTGACACTCTGCAGGCTGCCCCAGATCGGGCCAGAGCGTACCGGATACCGGTAAGTGTCAAGGGGGGTACTCACCAAGTATTGGTGGACACGGGTTGTAACCAAACCACTATCCACCAACACTTGGTTCAGCGCGAGGCTTTGGGCACAGCTAAAATGGTGAGGGTGAAGTGTGTGCATGGGGATATTCACAACTACCCTGTGGTGACCCTTGTTATTAAATTTCGGGGAACAAAACATAGAATAGAGGCCGGGGTTAGTTCCCGCCTCACCCATCCGCTGATTTTGGGGACTAATTGGCCTGAATTTAGAAATATATTAAAGAGAATATGCGCGGATGGGTCCTGCACAAAAATGATGAGATGTGAGATGTGCGATGCTCTGGCAGGGGAGGTGGAGCCAGGCCCGTCTTTGTCTGCTCCAAATCAGGATGACGTGAGGGGGGGAGAGGCTGCAGCCCGTCCCGTCCTCGGGGGATTTCCCGAAGGGGATTTCCCTTTGGAGCAGTCATGAGACGAAACCCTTTTGACCAAGTGAGAGTGATCGATGGTCAACAACTCCAGCTGGGTGTCGCCCTTTCATATCCTTATTTTGCAATTATAAACGAGCGGTTGTATAGAGTGACGCAGGACGCTCAAACAAAGGAAGATACAACCCAGCTCTTAATACCGTGGAGCCGTCAGGAAATGGTGTTCCAGGTGGCTTATTATAATCCCATGGCTGGTCATCTAGGGGTAAGAAAAACACTGAACCGCCTAATAGCCCGTTTTTATTGGCCGGACATTGGCGGCGATATCCGCGGGTGGTGTGTGGCATGCCGAGAATGCCAGCTGGTGAATCCACCGGCCACCCCAAAAGCGCCATTGCACCCTCTTCCGCTGATCGAGGTCCCCTTCGAGAGAATTGGAATGGACCTCGTCAAGCCATTAGAGCGGTGAGCACGTGGACATCGCTTTGTATTGGTCCTAGTGGATTATGCAACGTGATATTCGGAAGCAGTGCCTCTGCGCAACATCTCAGCACGCAGTGTTGCGGAGGCACTCTTCAAAATAATCTCCCGGGTGAGGATTCCGAAAGAAATCCTCACCGATCAGGGCACAACATTTATGTCACGAACACTATGCGAGCTTTATGAATTATTGGGCATTAAATCAATCTGCACCAGCATTTACCATCCACAAACAGATGGCCTGGTGGAGCGATTTAATAAAACCCTTAAAAATATGATTCGTAAGTTCGTGCACAAGGATGCTAGAAATTGGGACAAATGGCTCGATCCCCTGTTATTCACAGTACGAGAGGTCCCACAAGCCTCCACGGGATTTTCCCTATTCGAGCTGCTATATGGGCAGCGCCTGCACAGCGTACTTGATGTTATGCGCAAAGCTTGGGAGGAGGGACCTTCAAACAGTAAGAATGAAATTCAATACGTTCTTGATTTTAGAGCAAAACTCCACACTTTGGGACAACTAACACAGGATAATTTGCTCCAAGCTCAAGAACGACAGAGCCGACTGTACGACAGGGGAATGCGGCTGCTGGAATTTGCACCGGGAGATTAGGTACTTGTATTGCTTCCCACATCGAGCTCCAAATTACTCGCCAAGTGGCAAGGACCCTTTGAGGTCACACGACGAGTGGGGGATCTCGATTATGAGATAAAGCGAACCAATAGAGGGGGCGCACGTCAAATATATCACCTCAACCTCCTGAAATTGTGGAGGGAGGTGGTCCTTGTGACATTGGCTATGGCAGTCCCGGAGATGGTGGAGCTCGGGCCAGAGGTGAATAGAAAACACAATCATTTCACCCCGGTCACTAGCGGAGACCACCTCTCACCGTATCAACTTGCAGAGGTTGCCAAGTTGCAATAGGAGTTTGCAGACCTGTTTTCCCCTCTACCGGGTCGTACGAACCTCATACAGCACCACATCGAGACTGAGCCGGGGGTGGTGGTACATAGCCGTCCCTACCGATTGTCCGAGCACAAAAAGAAAATTGTCCGGGAAGAATTGGATGCAATGCTCGATATGGGAGTAATAGAGGAATCCCACAGCGATTGGTCCAGCCCGGTCGTTCTAGTTCCTAAGAGCGATGGGTCTGTATGGTTCTGTGTGGATTATAGAAAAGTCAACGCGGTGTCTAAATTTGATGCATACCCAATGCCTCGCATTGATGAGTTGCTCGATCTGTTGGGCACTGCTCGATTTTATTCGACATTGGATTTGACAAAGGGTTATTGGCAGATCCCCTTGACACCAATTTCCCGTGAAAAAACAGACTTCTCCACGCCATTTGGATTACACCAATTTGTGACGCTTCCGTTCAGTTTGTTTGGAGCCCCAGCTACGTTTCAGCGTCTCATGGAAGGAATCCTCAGACCGCATTCGGCTTACACCGCTGCCTACTTAGATTGCATCATAATTTACAGCAATGATTGGCAGCGGCACATGCAGCATCTGAGGTTAGTTCTGAGATCGCTGAGACGAGCAGGACTCACAGCAAACCTCAAGAAGTGCGCGCTTGGGCGGGTGGAGGTACAGTATCTGGGGTTCCACTTGGGCCACGGGCAGGTGCGTCCCCAAATAGACAAGACTGCGGTGATTGTGACCTGCCCGAGGCCCAAGACCAAAAAGGGGGTGAGACAGTTCCTGGTTCTTCAGCCATTTACGTTCAAGGTGGTCCACAGACCGGGAGCGCAGATGGCTGTCGCCGACTTCCTGTCCAGAAATGGGGGGGGGGGGGTGGGTAGACAGGCCAGATGTCTCCCCGGCCTGAGTTGGGTGGTGGGGATATGTGGCAGCGGGGGGCGTGATCGAGCATCCGTCCGGAGAGAGAGAAAGTAGTAAGGGCGCTTGCACCTGAGCTAGATTATGTGTACCACCTGTCTCTAATTCCAGTAACCATGGGGAGAGCAGCATATAAGCAGCCACACCACCAGCAGAGAGAGTGAGAGAGTCTGGCACAAAGAAGGCCACGGTGCTCCTGAAGCTGTTACGTTTAACCTGTTATGTTTATGAAGCTGATGTGTTTAAGTGACTATGTGTTTATTAAGCTGATGTGTTAAATGCCTACGTGCCTTTGAAGCTGATGAGTTTGTGAAGTTGTAAACCACTGAAGTGGCCTATTAAAAGTCCTACCTGAGCCAGGAAAAACCTGCTTCCCTGTGTTCTCCTTCCCGCCTATTGTGAAGCTGTTCCACAATACTTTATTTTTGTAATTCCGTTTGGTGCCAATAGTAGCGCAGAAATTACACACTTCACCTTTAACTATTATCAACTGCAGTTTGACAATCAGTAAGCATCTACATACTTTTTCTCTGCAACAGTAATTCTGTTGTTTTATCATTTTCAACTGAACTTTTTTTGTGAACAGTCAACTTGTGCTATTTTTCTTGAAAAAAAAAATCTTTTGATATTTTGTTTGACATTTTGTATCCAATGTTACTTGATAAACCATAAGTCACATTTTTAAATGTGCCTTAAGTGTTCAAATACTTTCTAAGTGTCTTTAATTTTCATTTGAGTTTTTGCTTGTGTTTGTATGCACATGACACACTTTCCATAAAGCCTTCATCTCCAAGACACAACACAGACACAGTCAAATACTCAAAAAGTGAAGGATGGGTGACTTTTATTGGTGTGGCAATAAAAGACTCTGATGAAAGGAGAGTGGGTCCAAAAGAGAGAAAGAGGCATTCAGAGGGAGGGGCAAAGGAGTGTGAAACAAGGTCTCATCCATCAGTGGTGTGGACGAGCGACATTCCAGCACTGTTAAACGGGAGGACACACTCACTCACTGCCACAATGGAGAGGGGGGGGCAGCTGGGCTGCAGCTGGGAGGAGCAGGGAGTCAATGCACAATCTCCCTCACCTCCTTCTTTAGCTTTCTGTTCTTCTCACAGCATCAATGCGCACGGCGGAGCCGATTCAGCAAACTCTATGGCCATGACCAATGTAAATTTCAGATGCTCAAACCATGCACACCAGCAATGGGTTCTTTGAAGACTTTGATATTTGACTTTTTGGTGTTTTTGCTGAATAGTGAGAGTTTTAGTCAATAGTATTGTGGTTTGATGATTGGTTCAGTGCTGAGGTTCTGTTAGAAAGCTAAAAACACACTTTTGCGAGTTAGCCTACGTTGTGTTATTATGTAGTTGTTTGTGTATTTTAGATAACATTGGACTGCCTATGCGACTAAGATTCCTCTCATTTGTCCTCCTTTCTTGCTTCCTTACTCCCATCCATCAATCGGTGAGCCAATTCAGCAAATAACATGGCCATGACCAATGTAAACTGTGAACATTCAAAGCATGCATACAAGCGATGGGTTCTTTGAAGACTTCGATTTTAGTTTTTTCTGTGTTTTTGCTGAATAGTTTGAATTTCCACAAATGGTATGTAAATGGAGGTTTGATTGGTTCGGAGGTGAAATACTGCTAGAAAGCCTAAAACAATTGTTTAAGGGATTCTTTGCGAGTTACGTAGTGTTATTGTGCAGCTGCTGACCTTGTATTTTGAGCTAACAATTGCTCTTGGTGTTTTTGCTGAATAGTTAGAGTTTCAGTAATTAGTAATGTGGTTTGATGATTGGATTGGTGTCTAGGTCCTGTTACAAAGTTAAAAACAATCGTTTTTGGGAGTCTTGTTTGTGTTATTGTAAAATTACCTTTGTAAATAGCTGTCTCTCTGGCTGTTGCCTTGGCCAACAAGATTACTCTAAATAGTGATGCTGAATAGGGAGTTTCTGTGAATGGCACAGTGGTTTGTTGATTGGTTCAGTGCTGAGCTTCTTTTAGAAAGCTAAAACAGTTGTTTTAGTGAGATTTGCAAGTTATGTTGTAGTATTATACAGTTGTTTGTGCAGTTTAGAACTACCTTTGGAAAAGGCTAGTCCTTTGGACTGCCTCTGCGACCAAGATTCCTCCCGATTGTCCTGCTTTCTCATTCCCTAACTCCCATATATTGTTTGGTGAGCCGATTCAATGAAATCTTTGGCCAAGACCAGTGCAAATTTTGGACACTCAAATCATGCATACCAGCAATGGGTTCTTTGAAGACTTTGAGAGTACCTTTGGAAGATGCTGCCCCATCAATTCAGCTTTTGCTTTTAAGAACAATATAACCCTTGTTTGTCATCATCTCTTGTTTCATAACTTTCATCCTCGGATGACAAGATGTTCAAGGGGGTTGCTTAAATTGTTCGCAAGTCATGATTCTTTAAATCCCAAAAGATTTGCAAACATTTGTACATCTCAAAGTTTTTCAGCTGTAAAAGGGTTTACATTTCAGATGCAGTTAATATGTTGATATTGTACATTTCAGTGTCCATGCAAACGTAAAAAAGTGTATGTGTGATAGAGCCACACTTAATATACAAATACTGTACCTACTAATGAGATCACGTTGAAATTACAGATGCTCAATTTGTTTAGACCAGCCATGTATATTCTGAAGATTTAGATTTTTGGCTTTTTGCTGAATAATGTGAGTTTCTGTGAATGGTATCGTGGTATTGTGTTGGTGCTGCGGTTCTGTTAGACAGCTAAAAAAATATGCTCAGGCCCCCCCTACTCATTGTGGTGATGAGGTTTATAGTAGATAACTCTCTTGGATAACTCTTTTGGACTCTCTTGGAGTCAGACAAAATGTGACAGGACCAATTTATCACAATAATCATATGCTAGATTTAATTCTGTCATATGGCGTTGATGTTGATACTATAGGAATTCTACCGCAGAGCAATGACATCTCAGATCATTACCCCATCTCTTGTTTGTTGCAATCAGCTAATGTCACTCAATCTACACCACGCTATTGTTCAGGTCAAATCAAATTTGTATTTGAATTTTTGACCATTTTTACAGAAGCGCATTTGTGAGGTCAGACACTGATGTTGGACGAGAAGGCCTGGCTCGCAGTCTTCACTGTAATCATCCCAAAGGTGCTCTATCAGGTTGAGGTCAGGACTCTGTGCAGGCCAGTCAAGTTCTTCCACACCAAACTCGCTCATCCATGTCTTTATGGACCTTGCTTTGTGCACTGGTGCGCAGTCATGTTGGAACAGGAAGGGGCCATCCCCAAACTGTTCCCACAAAGTTGGGAGCATGGAATTGTCCAAAATCACTTGGTATGCTGAAACATTCAGAGTTCCTTTCACTGGAACTAAGGGGCCAAGCCCAGCTCCTGAAAAACAACCCCACACCATAATCCCCCCTCCACCAAACTTCACAGTTGGCACAATGCAGTCAGACAAGTACCGTTCTCCTGGCAACCGCCAAACCCAGACTCGTCCATCAGATTGCCAGATGGAGAAGCGTGATTCGTCACTCCAGAGAATGTGTCTCCACTGCTCTAGAGTCCAGTGGCGGCGTGCTTTACACCACTGCATCCGACGCTTTGCATTGCACTTGGTGATGTATGGCTTGGATGCAGCTGCTCAGCCATGGAAACCCATTCCATGAAGCTCTCTACGCACTGTTCTTGAGCTAATCTGAAGGCCACATGAACTTTGGAGGTCTGTAGCAATTGACTCTGCAGAAAGTTGGCGACCTCTGCGCACTATGTGCCTCAGCATCCGCTGACCCCGCTCTGTCATTTTACGTGGCCTACCACTTCGTGGCTGAGTTGCTGTCATTCCCAATCGCTTCCACTTTGTTATAATACCACTGACAGTTGACTGTGGAATATTTAGTAGCGAGGAAATTTCACGACTATCATAGTACCACGCTGGAATTCACTGAGCTCCTGAGAGCGGCCCATTCTTTCACAAATGTTTGTAGAAGCAGTCTGCATGCCTAGGTGCTTCATTTTATACACCTGTGGCCATGGAAGTGATTGGAACACCTGAATTCAATTATTTGGATGGGTGAGCAAACACTTTTGGCAATATAGTGTATATAGAATGTACAGTGTTGTACTGTATTGACATTCAGGCTGTCGGTTGATAGTCAGTTGTTAAGAGAGAACATAATATAATAATAATAATATAATTTATGACAGTCCGGTGTGAGATATAAGAGTAAGGGTAATAAAGTGCAGTGCTGATGTATTTTGATCGTGGGAGATCAAGAGTTCAGAAGTCTGATTGCTTGGGGGAAGAAGCTATCATGGAGTCGGCTGGTGCGGGTCCTGATGCTGCGATACCGCCTACCTGATGGTAGCAGTGAGAACAGCCCATGGCTCGGGTGGCTGGAGTCTCTGATGATCCTCCGAGCTTTTTTCACACACCGCCTTGTATATATTTCCTGGAGGGAGGGAAGCTCACCTCCGATGATGTGTCTGGCAGTTCGCACCACCCTTTGCAGTGCTTTGCGGTTGTGGGCGGTGCTATTGCCATACCAGGCGGAGATACAGCCAGTCAGGATGCTCTCCACAGTGCAGGTGTAGAACCGTGTGAGGATGTGGCGGTTCATTCCAAACTTCCTCAGCCGTCTCAGGAAGAAGAGGCGCTGAAGAGCCTTCTTCACAACGACTTCAGTGTGGATGGACCATGTGAGTTCCTCAGTGATGTGGACACCCAGGAACTTGAAGCTGCTGACTCTCTCCACTGGTGCTCCATTGATGGTGATGGGACTGTGTTCTCTGTCTTTTCAGCTCCTTTGTCTTACTGACGTTGAGGGAGAGGTTGTGCTCCTGACACCAGTGTGTCAGGGTGTGCACCTCCTCTCTGTAGGCTGTTTCATCATTGTCAGTGATCAGACCTACCACTGTCGTGTCATCAGCAAACTTAATGATGGCATTGGAGCTATGTGTTGCCACACAGTCATGTGTGTACAAGGAATACAGTAGTGGGCTGAGAACACAGCCCTGAGGGACTCAAGTGTTGAGGGTCAGTGATGAGGAGATGTTGCTGCCTATTCTAACCACCTGGCGTCTGCTTGACAGGAAGTCCAGGATCCAGCTGCACAGCGAGCTGTTTAAGCCCAGAGCCCAGAGTTTCTCATCTAGCTTGGAGGGAACTATGGTGTTGAATGCTGAGCTGTAGTCTACAAACAGCATTCTCACATAAGTGTTCTTTTTTTCCAGGTGGGAGAGAGCAGTGTGTATTGTAGATGCAATGGCATCATCAGTGGAGCGGTTGTTGCAGTAAGCAAACTGCAGCGGGTCAAGATTGAGTGGCAATACAGAGCAGATGTAATCTCTGATTAGTCTCTCAAAACATTTGCTGATGATGGGGGTCAGAGCAATAGGACGCCAGTCATTTAAACAAGTTATTTTTGATTGTTTTGGTACAAGCACAATGGTGGATGTTTTAAAGCATGTGGGGACTACAGACAAAGAGAGGGAAAGGCTGAAAATGTCCGTAAAAACACCAGCCAGCTGGTTCGCGCACGCTCTGATGACGCGGCCCGGAATGCCGTCTGAGCCCGCGGCTTTGCGGATATTCACCCGTCGGAAGGATCGGGTTACATCTGCTACAGAGACGGAGAGTGAACTAACCTCTGTAGCTTCAGCCGCGAGAGCTCTCTCCGCGAGGGCGGTGTTATTTCCCTCGAAACGAGCATAAAAAGTATTTAGCTCATCCGGTAGAGAGGCAGCGGTGTTCATGGCGGAGTTTTTATTCCCTTTAAAGTCCGTGATGATGTTAATTCCCTGCCACATGCTTCTAGAGTTGGTGGTGTTAAACTGTCCTTCAATCTTGCTCCTGTACTGGCGTTTTGCGGTTCTGATAGTTTTTTGGAGGGCACAACTGGCTTGTTTATGCTCCTCCGCGTTCCCGGAATTAAAAGCGGAGGTCCGCACATTAAGTGCCGCGCGAACATCGCTATTGATCCATGGTTTCTGATTCGGATAGATCCGTATTGTCCTGGTCGGAATCACGTCCTCTACGCACGTTCTGATGAAACACATTACGCTATCAGCGTAAAGCTCGATGTCGTCATCAGAGGCGGACCGGAACATCTCCCAGTCCGTGTGATCAAAACAGTCTTGTAGCGTAGAATCTGATTGGTCCGACCAGCACTGGATTGTTCTGAGGGTGGGTGCTTCCTGTTTCAGTTTCTGCATGTAAGCGGGCAGAAGCAGAATGGAAAAGTGGTCCGATTTGCCAAATGGCGGGCGGGGGAGGGATTTGTAGCCATCCCGGAACGGAGAGAAGCAATGGTCCAAAACCCGGTCCCCTCGTGTGTTGAAACTAATGTGCTGGTGATATTTTGGTGCGACTGATTTTAAACTGGCTTTATTAAAGTCCCCAGTCACAATGAACGCGGCTTCAGGGTGCGTGGTTTCCTGCTCACTTATTCTCCCATACAGTTCCTTGAGTGCCCGGTCTGTGTCGGCTTGTGGCGGGATGTACACAGCAGTGATAATGACCGCTGTGAATTCCCTCGGTAGCCAGAATGGTCGACACAGAAGCATAAGAAATTCCAGATCAGGAGAACAGAAAGACTTGATAGAATGTACGTTCCTCTGATCACACCAGGATTTGTTGATCATAAAACATACACCACCTCCTCTAGTTTTACCTGAGAGGTCTTTCGCTCTGTCCGCTCGGTGCACGGAGAAGTCTGGAATCTCCGCAGACATCCAAGTTTCTGTTAGGCAGATAATGCAGCAGTCCCTCGTCTCTCGTTGGAAAGAGATCCGCGCTTTCAGCTCGCAGAGCTTGTTATCCAGAGACTGAACATTTGCCAGGAGAATAGTGGGTAGCGGGGGTCGATTTGCGCGGCGTCTTACTCTGATGAGAACGCCGGCTCTGTTTCCCCTTTTCCTCCTGCGTTTCCGCGGCTGTGCTGCCCAGACAAAGGGCTCCGCTTGCGTGTTTGTAAACAGCAGGTCGGCATTGAGGAATGTGAAGTCCGGTTTTCGGTGTGAGATCGCTGAACCAATGTCCAAAAGTGTTTGTCTGTCGTAGACAATAAGGCAGACAACATCCAAGACAAAAAACATAAGAATTGTGAACAAAACAAACAAAACATTGCTATGTTGTGTCGGAGCTCACAACGCAGCAGCCATACTCGGCGCCATCTAGAAAGAATAGGTAGAACTATTCTTTCAACCACTAAAGATAGCTTCACTAATAATCCTCCAGAATTGTCTCACATACCAGTAATACAAAAAGTCTAGAAGAACTTGATGAAATAACAGAAAATATAAATACAGTCTTCTCTAGCACTCTTGATAGTGTCGCCCCCCTTCGATTAAAGAGAATTCAAGAAAAAAGCCTTGCATCATAGTACAATTATCACACTCATGCTCTCAGGAGAGCAGCTTGGAAAATGGAGCACAAGTGGAAGAATACAAAATTAGAGGTATTTCGCGGTGCATGGAAGAATATTGTCTGCTGCTACAGTCAGGCACTAAAAGCTGCCAGCATATTTTAGCAAACTCATAAAAAATAACCACAACATTCCTAGGTGTTTATTTAGTACTGTGGCTAAATTGGTTAGGAATAAAGCATCGACTGAACCAGATATTCCGTCGCAGCACAATATGACTTCAAGAATTTCTTTATTGATAAAATTGAAATAATCTGAAAAAAAAAAGTTAACTATGCAATCAACTGTCACAGCACACCAGAAAACAGTGTCTCATAATTTTGCTCACGAGCAACTTCAATCCTTCGCTGTCATAGATCATGAAGAGCTAACAAAACTTCAAAAAAATCAAAAGCCACAACATGTATATTAGATCCAATACAAACTATGCTCTTAAAAGAGTTATTCCCAGTAATCTCAGAACCTCTTCTTAATATTATTAACTCCTCGCTATCCCTTGGACATGTCCCAAGAAACTTTAAAATGGCAGTTATTAAACCGCTTATTAAGAAGCCACAGCTTGATCCTAGAGAATTGGCTAATTACAGACTGATTTCAAATCTACCATTTATGTCAAAAATACTAGAAAAGGTAGTGTTCTCCCAACTATGTTCATTTCCACAGAGAAATGGAATATATGAACAATTTCAGTCAGGATTTAGGCCCCACAGTACAGAGACTGCACTTATTGAGTTACAATTCATCTGATCGCGGCTACATTTCTCTTCTAGTGTTTTTAGATCTTAGTGCTGCCTACGACACAATAGATCATAACATTCTCTTGAACAGGGTGGAGAATTATGTTTGCATTAGTGGACTTGCATTAGCATAGTTTAGGGTCCTATTTATCAGACCGCTACCTCTTTGTATTTGTAAACGAGGAATTACCAAATCAAACAAAAGTTAAGTTTGGAGCGCCACAGGGATCAGTTTAAGGACCTCTGCTTTTCTCCTTATACATGCTTCCCTTGGGAGATATTATCAGGAATCATGGAATAAGTTTCCACTGTTATGCCAACGATACCCAACTTTATATTTCTTCTAAACCCAATGAAAATTCACAATTCTCCAAATTAGCAGAGTGTATCAATGAAATCAAAGATCGGATGGCCAGAAATTCCCTTCTACTCAATTCTGACAAAACAGAGGTACTAATGATTGGACCAAAAACTTCTAAAAATAAGCTAATAAAATATACTTTGTCTATCGATGGATATACTGTTACGTCATCTTCTTTAGCAAAGAACTTAGTGTGTTATATTTGATACTAATCTATCCTTTGAAAATCAAATTTCCAATGTTTGTAGAACAGCATTCTTCCACCTGAGAAAAATTGCCAAATTACGACACATGCTCTCTGTTGCTGATGCTGAAAAATGTATTCATGCATTCATGACCTCAAGACTAGATTACTGTAATGAATTACTGGGAGGATGTCCAGCAAGTTCAATAAATAAACTTCAATTGGTTCAAAATGCAGCTGCCAGAGTGCTGACTAGAACTAAGAAATATGATCATATTAGCCCAATTTTATCATCGTTACATTGGCTACCTGTTAAATTTCGTATTAATTTTAAAATTCTGTTAACTACATACAAAGCATTGAATGGTCTAGCTCCACAGTACTTAAGTGACCTTCTGACACGTTATATTCCGTCACGTTCATTACGATCACAAAATTCTGGCTTCTTAATAATTTCAAGAATATCAAAATCCACAAAAGGAGGTAGATCCTTTTCATACTTGGCTCCTAAACTATGGAATATCTCCCTAACACTGTTCGGGATGCAGACACACTCACTCAGTTTAAGTCTAGACTAAAGACTCATCTATTTAGCCAGGCATACACCTAATTTAACCTTCAACTCACAATTAGGCTGTTTTAGTTAGGTCTGTCGGAACCAGAAATATTCATCATGATCTATAACTCTGCATAAAATTGAATGGCATCTATGCTAATATTATTTAGGATTCATATCCCGAGGTTACCAGAGCCTGCCAGATCCAGCTCCATTCCTGTTTGGTGTTGGACTCCACTGCTATGTGTCGCTGAGAGATGACAACAAACTACAGCCGGTGCTAGCCAGATATCACTTCTGTTTTTTGACTTCAGAGGTTGAACTGATGCCAACTCCAACTGTAAGACATCGGATACTTTATATGCCACTGCCTGAACCTTGGACTTAGGATGGACCCCACCGAACCTCACCAAAATGACCTGCAGGTTGAACTGCGATGCACCTCATCATTTACATAGATTGAGGTAGGGATGGCAGGGACATGACCTCAGAGCTTACTTAATTTACAAATTTAAAACCATGACTTGTACTCCACACAAATAACGAATATTGGCATTATGTTCATGTTGTTAAGCCAGAGGGGAACTGGCCCCCACAGTGAGCCTGGTTTCTCCCAAGGTTATTTTTCTCCATAAACCAACATCTTATAGAGTTTTGTGTTCCTTGCCACAGTTGCCTTCAGCTTGCTCACATGGGTTCTAAATACAGTTATTATTTAATTTTTATACACATTTTACAATCATATTTAATCAAACTACACAATGATCACTGTAAGACATTATAGATATTACAGTTTCATTTTTTGTTTTGTTTTTGTTAATGCATGATTTCCTGTAAAGCTGCTTTGAAATGATGTTGTTAAAAGTGCTATACAAATAAAAATGACTTGACTTGACTAAAACAATCATTTAAGGGAGTCTTGCAAGTTACGTTTTGTTATTGTGCAGTTGTTTGCATGTATTAAAGATACAAAATGGGAAATGCTGTCTCTCCATCTATTGCTTTTGCGGTCCAGATTTCTTTCAGTGGTCCTCCTTTCTTGGTCCCTAACTCTTATCCAACACCAATTCAGCAAACTCTATGGCCATGACCAATGTAAATTTCAGATGCTCTAAGCATGTATAACAGCAATAGGCTCTTTCAAGACTTTGATATTTGGCTTTCTTCTGTTTTTGCTGACTTATGAGAGTTTTGGTAAATGGCATGTTAATTTATATTTGGGTTGTTGCTAAACAGCTAAGTCTTGCAAAGTATGTTGTGTTATTATGCAGTTAAGTGTGTATTTTATAACTAATTTTGGAAAAGGCCAGTTCTTTGAACTGTCTTTGTGACCAAAATTTGTCTTGTTTGTTCCCCTGTTCTCGCTCCCTAACTCTTGCCCATTGCTTGCTGTGTGTGTGTGTTAGTATTTTAGCAGTCTGAAGTATGATTGCTCAACTCTGGATGAACAGGCATTGGAGAAAGTATATTTGTGTTTAGAGAGGAACATTTAAGTGAGTATTTGGTCGGAGTGTGCGTGTAGGGAGCAGGTGATGGCTTTTTGGAGTGCACCCTTTCACACCCCTCTTATTTTGCACTTGAGTGTGGGTGTGGGTGTGTGTGTAGGCTTAGGGAGAGAAAATGGTGAACTCTGACCAACTGACCTCAGAGCTCTGCTCATGGTAACCTGCTCTGCATATTGGTAATGCATGCAAATGCACTGATCATATCAATAGACAGGCAGATGCCTTAAGCTACAGCAATTTTACCCTGGTAAAGAGAAGCTAAGTGCCTAAATCCCTCTTAATCATGGTAAAATCACTGTTACACAAGGCTTTGAGTGGCTTATTGCTTTAATAAAAGTGATATGATTAAAGACACCTATGTTCAATACAGCAAATAAGTACATTTATTAACAAGATTTTTACATTTTCTGAATAAAATTTGCTTGCAATTACAAAAAATGCTACAATGTTGCTAAGGTGTCCTGATTGGTTGTTAGAGCATTGCTATGTGGTTCTGGGTGGTTGCTAAGTGGTTACATACTGGCCCAAGTCAGAAGAGCTCATTCTCAAATAAATTTGCAAAGATTTCAAACAAACTTCTTTCACACTGTCATTATGGGGTATTGTTTGTAGAATTTTGAGGAAAATAATGAATTTAATCCATTTTGGAATAAGGCTGTAACATTACAAAATGTGGAAAAAGTGAAGCGCTGTGAATACTTTCCGGATGCACTGTATGCCCCTCTTACAGTGACCTTGATTAGTATTTAGACACTTAAGCCACACTTTAAAATGTATGAATGCCGTTGCATTTGACATAAAATATAAAACCAAATGGCATTTAGTTTAAAGAAAGACAGCATAAGTACACTTTTCAAGCAAAACATTTCACATAAAGATCTTGGTTGTGGTTTAAAATAATTAAACAGATATACTGTTCAAAATGAAGAAAAAAGTATTTGGACACTGCCTGGTCATCAAATGTTAGTGACACATGTTCTTATTCAGGGCAGTCTCATAAGCGAGGTGTCACCATAGCGACAATTTTCCTGAACCATGAAAACATCATGGACAGAATGGTCTTCCCTAAGTTCAGACGATTCCGTTTACAGGCTTGGAAATCTTTGGATATTATTGCATGTTTAATCGCAATATGTTTTATTATACTAAGAAATACATTATTTTAGGTACATTACAGTATACTATTGTATTGATATTTTAGATCCCCTAACCCAACCCATTCCTAAACCTAACTGTGAGACACTTTAAAGGAAGGAGGTCCCGGAACACAGATCTTCACCAACAGGTTTGTTTTATTCAAACAAAAACACGGGCTCCATGGCCACACCGCACAAACAAACTCAAATAACAATCAGGCCTCACGGCCACACAGTGAGACAGTCTTTCCACTTTTTAGCAGCAGGCACACCAAGGTTGTGTTCTGTCTCGCTCTCTCTCTCCCTTCTGGTGGTGGCGTGGCTGTTTATATGCCGCTTTCCCCAAGCTCACTGGAAATAGAGACAGGTGTTAGACATAATTTAGCTCAGGTGTAAGCCCCCTTACTGCTTTCTCCCACTCCGGACAGGCTCTCGACCATGCAACCGCTGCCACACTAACCAATTATCAACAATAGGGTACAAAACATTTAACAGACAGGTAAATTTAGTCACAGTAATTTTCATTACATATACAGTGGCAAGAAAAAGTATATTGAATAAGCTGGTTTTCTGCAGTAATTGCTCATAAAATGTGATCTCATCTTCATTCAATTTAAAGTAAAGACAAAGCACAATGTGCTTAAGCTAACAACGCACTCACAATTAAAATCTTTCATGTCTTTATTGAACACATCCCATTAAACATTAACAGTGCTGTGGAAAAAGTAAGTGAATCCCTAAACTAAAGAAGACAAAAAAGCTTATTAGAGCCAGCAGTTGGCAAACCTGGCATCCAATTAATGATACGAGACTGAAGGTGTGGGTTAGAGCTACTTTGAATTATAAAAAGCACTCAAACATTTTGAGTTTACTATTCACAAGAAGCATCTGCCTTGCAAAAAACTGATACCTCGCAAAAAAAAAAAAAAATTTATCTCAGAAGACCTACGATCAAGAATTGTTGCATTGCACAAATCTAAAAAGGGTTACAAAGTTATCTTGAAGAGCTTAGATATTTATCTGTCCACAAATTTTCTATAAATGGAGAAGATTTAGTACTGTGGCTGCTCTCTCAATAAGTGGCTATCCAGCCAAGATGGCTCAAAGGGCACACCACAGAATGCTCAGTGAGGTAAAATAGAACCCTAGAGTGAAAGCTAAAGACTTGAAGGAATCAGTGGAACTGGTTAACATCTCTGTTCATGAGTGTACTACAAGGAAAACATTAAACAGCCATGGTGTCCATGGCAGGACACCACGAAGGAAGCTGCTGCTTTCCAACAAAAACATTGTTTCGCACCTGAAGTTTGCCAAGACCACCTTGGCACTCCACATTGCTACTGGGAATATGTTTTGTGGACTGATGAAATTAAGATTGAATTATTTGAGAAGAACATGCAGCACAACATATGGCATAAAAAGGGCATCATATACCAACATGAAAACATCCTCCCAATGGTGAAGGATGGTGGAGGGGAGCATCATGAATTGGGGCTGATTTGCTGCTTCGGGACCTGGACCGCTTGCCATCTTCGAGGGAAAAATGAATTGAAGATTTCCTACAGGATAATGTCAGGGCGCCAACTGAAGCTCAGTAGAAGTTGAGTGATGCAGCAGGACAACGACCCTAAACATTGAAGTAAACTCACTACAGAATGGCTTCAAAAAAATAAAATCCACCTTTTGGAGTGGCCCAGTCAGAGCCCAGACCTTAAACCAATAGAGATGCTGTGGAATGACCTCAAGAGAGCCATTTACACCAGACATTCTAAGAATATGGCTGAGTTGAAGCAGTTCTGTAAGGAAGAATGGTCCAAAATTCCAAAAACGTTGTGCAGAAACGCTTGGTTGAGGTTATTGCTACCAAAGAAGTATTGGCCAGTTATTAAATCCTAGGATCCTTACTTTTTCCACAGCACTGTGAATGTTTAATGGAATGTGTTCACATAAAATATTATAATTGTTCATGTGTTGTTTGCTTAAGCACATTGTGCTTTATCTATCTATACTTGTGACTTTGATGAAAATGAGATCACATTTTATGGCCAATTAATGCAGAAAACCAACTAATTCCAAAGGGTTCACATACTTTCTATGCGGGGTCCGACGGCCGTACGCGATCCCTTCCGTGGTCCATGGTGCAAGGGGCAGCAGCTTCCTAGTGGCTCTGCTTCCCTGGGGCTGCGCGAGTGTCAGGGGAAAGACGGCCCGGCATCCATGCGTGCTCCAATCCCCTGGTGTCGCATCTAATTCAGCTGGTACCCTCCCTGCTCTGCTCCTGGCCTGCGATACCAGTGTGTGCACACATAGAGATAGAAGCTGGCTCCACGAGGAGAAGAATGCTCTGCGTTCATATAGCAGCATTGATGAGGCTCCACTCACATAAGGTGTGCCTCATCATTCGCTACCCAAACAAGGCTCATAAAGTTGCGCCTCTCCCCAACTACCATTGTGAGCCTGGATGAAGGACAGCCCTAAGAGGTGGGGCGCCGATGATGAGAGGGAGGGGCAGGTCATATCCCCCCCACCACAAGCGTCGCCACGGTAGCAACTCCTCCAATGGCCCTATCCGAAAAGAGCACACTCTTTAGGCGCCCACACGGGAATGCTACTTCCTCAACCAGGCCCTGTGGTCGGAGTGGGCATACAGGGGATACCTGTCTGGACCATCTCACCTCCTTGCTTGCACCCGGGCAGAGACAAAGAAAGCACGGATTAAACATGACAGCCTCAACCAACTGCAGGGTAAATGCTTATTAAGTGCCACTTACCCTTTTGGCAGTTGGGAGGCCATCCCCATGGATTTTCCGCTCCTCTCCAGGCTTTCCATCTAAACAAGAGAGCGAGTGACATCACTGTTGGTACCCAAATGCCCCGTCTCTGTTCATGGAAGTAAATGCATTCTCCACCACTGTGGTGGTGTGAGCAAGAGACAGACACAGTGGGCGTGGCATCAGGCCCTGGAGAGGCATTTATTTAAAATGGTAAAAACAGAAAAGGGGGAAATAAACTGTCCAAAGGGGAAAATGTCCAAAACAAAGGGGGATCTGGCACCCTCGTGGTGAATAGGGCTATGTGAAGGAAGGGTAGTGGTGAGAGGTTAAGGTCCAGGTGAAAATGGGCAGGGTCCGACAGCCTCACGCATTCCCCTCGTCGGTTCCGAGGCACGTGGAGCGGTGGATTCTCTTGAGCGGCGCAGCTTCCCTGGGTCTTTGGCATGTAAGGGGAATAGCGGCATGGCATCCTGGAGATAGAAGCCAGCTCCCCGAAGAGAGACACGCTTTGCATTTTTATAGCAGCGTTGATGAGTCTCCACTCGCATCAGGTGTGCCACATCATCCACTGTCCAAACGAGGCTCATAAATTTGCGCATCTAGCTCACTCCCATTATAAGCCTGGGGGTGGGGGAGGGTAATCACTGGCACACCAGCAATGGCGAGAGAGGAGTAGACTATTTTATTTACGTATGTAAATTCTGCACCTGCATTCCAATCTACGTCTTGATGTAATCCTTCCTCATGATCATGCAGCGTGTTTTCATGAACTGAATGGGAGGCTAAACAAAAAGTTAAAATGTGACGACACTGCAGTATACCCAACAGACTTGTGCAGCGCGTGCAAGCCATTTGCGCATCACGAGCCGGCAGCGCTTCACTTTTGGTTAATTGCGCGAGTAAATGCACCCGCTTTGCTTTGGTCAGGATGCGTAGATGACATCTACATTCTGTGTTTTATTTGTTTCTTTTTGCTTTCAGAACAACACGTGATGTAATAAGGAATACACCACTATTAATCCTTGAGATTAACAACCCAGCACACAGGTACACCCTCCTTAAACAATAGTCATGCTCAAAATTACATTAAACGATTAAAAGAGAAAACATAAACCCACTGTGGTGGTGGGGGCGTGTCAATGATTGTCTCTAACAGCTGTTTGTCATTGAAGTGAGAGTTGGAGACTGATGTAAGAGCGAGCCAGATGCCAGTGGAGGGAGAGAGACACACACAGCAGTCTTCATGTGTGCATTCATTGTGCAGCTGAAAAGCGACTGATTTATTGTAAAAATAAAATACCTTTTTTTTTGGATTTTGCAGTCTCCCGCTTCCTCTTTGCACCTTCACTTCGAACTTGTTACATTGGTGCTTAAACCCGGGAGCAAGGGGGAAGAACACCGCCATGGATGCCTCACCTCTGGAGGATGTGTTGAAGACCCTCTCCAGAAATCCACCAGTCAGAGCATCAGGCCCTCCTCGAGCTGCACGCAGAGCAGGAGCAATGATTCATTGCATTCCTCCAGGCCCAAACGGAGGACTGGCAGGTGCGCCGGAGCTTGTTGCCCCAGGAGGGGACTTACAGTTGGGAACCAGTAAGGCCATGAGGTCTTCGGAGTTCTTATTCAGTAGCTCCGTGGACAATGGTTCATGGTCGCAGCGCGTTCCCGTGTCGACCGGTGGGTCGTCCAAAGACGCCCAGAGTTGTCCCCGAGCGACTGCACCCCATGGTGGCCACACAACAAGCGGTCAAAAACTGACTGTTTTTCTTGCAGTTCTGAAGCCGACCGCTGGGTGCCGCCACCACATCCCACCACAGGATTATTGCAATGGGCTCCCTCTCCATTCAAATAAACCACAGGTGGGCTCTTTTTTGGGGGAAGGTGGGGGCTGACCCCAAAAAACCTATCCATCTAAATACCCACTATATTGCATCACTTCCTCCTTGGGGGGCTAAGGACCGCCCCCACGTCCCCTTACCAGCTATTTTGGGGGAAGAGCCCACGGAAGCGAGCCTTTGATTGGCCGACCACGGGAGGGGTGGGAGGGTGTCTGGGAGGGGGCGGGGCTGACCACAAACACACTATTTGTCAACGTACCCACTATATTACAGGACTTTGTCCCTGGGGGTCCACAGACCCCTGGACTGTGTCCTGTAGGGGATGGGGCTGAACACAAAACAACTATTTGTCCATTTGCACACTAAATTGAACAACTTCCTCACTGTTGGTCTGAGGACACTCGGTGTCTGGGAGGCGGTGGGGCTGTCCAAGGACAAATTATTTGTCTACTTTGACCAAACTCCAAGGCCTTTTGTTTTTTTGGGCCTAATTTTTTTTTACTTTCTCTGATCCTCTCTAAATTCACACCATAGAGAGTGGAGACTGAGATGAGCACAGAAGTATAGGTTTGAAGTGTCTAAATTGTCCCAATCTGGAGTTATGGAGATCCCACATACAATCTATACTATTCATAAATATAGTCTGTTCATGGATGGTCTATTTTTGAGGTTTTAAAGGTTGTATGTTGTTCAGGAGTCACATAGTCACCTAAATATCATATTTAATTCATAAATTGATCATGGACCTTGTCACATACTGAACATGGGATCATCCCAGATACAATCTATTTTATGGGCAACAAATAGATGGTCTGTGGACAAACATGTTTTAGGAATTTTTTTTGTATTTGTATGTGATAATATTAATGAAACCACCTGTTCAGAACACAACATACTAAATGTAACATATCTATGCAATTTATAACTCATAAATGTGTATAATATGCTTAAAAAATGACTGTCCATGAACCATGTATTTGCGTCCATTAAATAAGCTGCAGATGGGTCCTTCCTTTTGGACTTGGAGTTTTTGAGGAACAATTACCACACTTTTTATTTATATGACTTTATTATCATTTATATTAAATATTATCAATAAAACATCATGTATGTCACTCAGGACACTCCTATAAATGCATTTATGTAACATTAAACTCTTAAAAACTTATAATTAGCTTAAAAAATGACTGTCCACGAACCATGTATTTGCCACCATTAAAATAAGTTGTACGTGGGCACTTCCTGCATGACTAAGCAAAAAGACAAGAAGTGCCCACATGCAATTTATTTGAAGTGCAGAAAATAGGTGGTCTGTGGACAATCAAGTTTATGGCTTTTCTTGCTATTTGCATGTAATATTATCAATCAAACATCAAATATATCACTCAACATACTCAATGGAACCCACTTATGCAACTTATAACTCATAATAATGTATAATTTGCATTAAAATGATTGTCCACAAACCATGTATTTGGTGGACAATAAATAAAATGCAGATGGGACCTTCCTTTTGGACCTTTTTGAGGAACAATTACCACACTTTTTATTTATATGACTTTATTAGCATTTAAATTAAATATTATAAAAAAAACATCATGTATGGCACTCAGGGCACGCCTATAAATGCATTTATGTAACTTATAACTTTAAAAAAGTGTATTTTAGCTTATATTTGCCACCATTAAAATAAGTTGTATGTGGGTACTTCCTGCATGACTAAACAAAAACACAGGAAGTGCCCACGTGCAATTTATTATGAAGTGCAGTAAAAAGGTGGTCTGTGGACAATCATGTTTATGGCTTTTCTTGCTATTTCATGTATAGCACACAGGGCACTCCTATAAATGCATTTATGTAACTTACAACTTTTAAAAACTTATAAAAAGCAAACAAATGACTGTCCATGGACCACCTATTTGGCAGCCTTGAAATAGATTTCACGTGGGCACTTCCTGTGTGACCTGGCGAAAATAACCTTAAATTTGATGCTAAGACCTGGGGGCTTCAAATACTTCATCGTTGGGCCCTCATAAACAATGTATTAAAAATCCTTGTCCCTCACCAATTGGGAAATACTTTTGAAAAAATCAAGAAATATTCTGGAAAAATAACCGGGTCAATTTAGGTGCACAAGTCAGCCAATTAAGCACTTAATGAATTCATTCAGACTTTAAACTTTGCACACTGTCTAAGGGCCTCCTGAGAAGCTATAGATTTCAAATTGGAGTCATTTGGAGCTTTCTGAATGGTGTCCATAAACAGACAACAGAAATGAATGGTTTAAATTGTACATTGGCTTAGGCCTGGCATCGTGCCCAGAGGTCCGACAGACCCCAAATTTCACACGGTAACACGTCGAGTGCCCCTTGATACCATAATAAGAGGACTAGGATGCAGAAAAGTATTTTTCATTATTTTCAATAGATTTCTGCTTGTCATAGGAATCAAGGAGACAGCCTGCCCTGTAGGCCCATGTTCAGCAGTACATTCATCAGAGACTTTAATACTTAGCAAGCACCTATGACCTCGGGGCCCCTGAGGCTCGAGGATCTGGAGTTTCAAGATCCTGCGACCTTTTGACCCCTCTTTTCCAGACATCCCACTCGCCAATTAAACCAATGCAATTATCATAAAGGATCTGTGGACGACATCCCTAATTGGGCCAATTAAGTGTAAAAAAGGTCAAAGGGTCACAGAACTCTGGACACGGCCTAAGAGCCCCCTAATGAGTTGAATATGTCAATTTCGGGGTGTTTGGACCTTTCTGAGCACCGTCCACCAACCAGTTACCAAAAATTAATGAAATAAATTGCAGGTGGGACTTTTCAAGAAAAGTCCCGTGGCCCCCAAATTTCACATGATGGTAGCCTGAGGGCCCTCAAACACCATATTAAGAGGATGAGTCTCCAGAATGAGGACAAAGATTGATTGGGCATTTATGCAGGAATCTCTCACACAGGCCTTTTCAACTCATGCCCAAACAGAGCCTCTTGAATGTTTAAAGAAAAACTAGGGTTAGGGTTGAGATTTACACTCATGAAGGTTCTAGAAACCCCAACGGCCCGATTTGGGGGTGCCTGATGGTCGAGGATCTCAAATTTCAAGGTCCTGTTGCTTTCGGAACCCCCTTTTCTAGACGTCCCACTTGCCCATTAAACCAGTGCAATTCCATAGGGGTTTTGTGGACAACCTTACATTTTGTGCTAAGACCTGGTGGCTTCGAATGCTTCATCGTAGGACCTTTAGAAACAACCTATTAAAAGTTTGTATCCCTCAGTGATTGGGAAGTACTGTAAAAAAATCAAGAAATATATTATAGAAAAAATAAGTCACTTTTCATTCACAAGTCAGCCAATTAA
The DNA here is from genome assembly GCF_019703515.2 of Myxocyprinus asiaticus. Taxonomy (NCBI): domain Eukaryota; kingdom Metazoa; phylum Chordata; class Actinopteri; order Cypriniformes; family Catostomidae; genus Myxocyprinus; species Myxocyprinus asiaticus. Next base: position 59,912,278 of record NC_059346.1, read on the forward strand.
GCACTTAACGAAGTCATTCAGACTTCAAACTTTGGACACTTACTAAGGGGCCCCTGAGAAGCTAAATATTTCAAATTGGAGTAATTTGGAGCTTTCTGAGTGGCATCCACCAAGCTGCTAGTGAAAATGAATGGTATAAACTGTACATGGGATGCGCTCTAGCATCACTCCGTGAGGTCCTACGGACTCCAAATTTCACACGGTGACACGTCGAGTGCCCCTTATCGACATACTAAGAGGACTAATGCTTAGGATGCAAAAAAGTATTTTTCTCTGCCTGTCACTTACTAAGGGCCCCTGAGAAGCTAATGATTTCAAATTGGAGTCATTTGGATCTTTCTGAGTGGCATCCACCAAGCCGCTAGTGAAATGAATGGTGTAAACTGTACATGGGATGCACTCTAGCATCGCTCCATGATGTGGCACACGGTGACACATCCAGTGCCCCTTATCGACACACTAAGAAGACTAAGGCTTAGGATGCAAAAAAGTATTTTTCATTATTTTCAATAGACCTCTCTGCCTGTCATAGAAGCCTATGAGACAGACTGAGAGGCCTAAATGCACCAATACATTCATCAGATAATTTATAGTTATTAGGATGAGTTTTGGGATAAAACCACATGCACGGCGCTCAGGGCTTCCCATTGAACACGTTTACATAACCCACAAGTCTTGAAAATGTTGATTTTGCATGAAAAATGGCTGTCCACGGACCACCTATTTGACGGCCTTGAAATAGATTGCACGTGGGCACATCCTGTGTGACCTGGTGAAAATAACCTTAACTTTGGTGGTAAGACCTGGGGGCTGTGAATGCTTCATCGTAGGGCCCTTAGAAACAACATATTAAAAAGCCGTGTCCCTCAGAGTTTGGGAAGAACTTCAAAAATTAAGAAAAAATAATTCACAAGTCAGCCAATTAAGCACTTAAATTCATTCAGACTTCAAACTTTGCACACTGACTAAGGGGCCCCTGAGAAGATATATATTTTAAATTGGAGTTATTTGAAGCTTTCTGAGGGGTGTCCACGAAACACCTATAGAAATGAATGGAATAAATTGCTCGTGGGATGTGCCCTGGCAGAGTGCCCAGAGGTCCCAGAGACCACAAATTTCACAGAGTGACCCCTCGTGGGCCTCTTGAAGACAAACATTGAGGGCTAACAATTTCGGTGAAGTTTAACACCTTTAAAGGACTCAGGGCAGGCACCCGCCATGTGCCCCAGGAGGAAATGGATTGAAAAATAAAAAAATAAAAAAGTGGTGTCAGGAACGCCTAAAACACACTTATGCAGGCATGTGGGACGCCTAGGCACTGCCCGGCATGAATTAGGGCAATGTATGGCATTGGTATTTAGTGGGTAAGGGGACAAATAGTGGTTCTGTGGACAACAGGAAGACCATTTAGAAGAATAGTGTAGGGGGGACACAGGAAGTGAGTTTGTGGACAAGAGGAAGACTATGAGGAAAAATAGTGGGTAAGGGAGACACAGGAAGTGAGTTTGTGGACAAGAGGATGACTATGATGAAGACTAGTGGGTAAGGGGGACTCAGGAAGTGAGTTCGTGGACACAGGAAAACTAGTAGGTTTCTGGACAAATAGGGGCTCTGTGGACACTCTTTACATTACTAAATGCCCCGTGGGCGATAGGTGGCTCGTGGGTATGCCCCGAAGTGACCATGACAACTTGAGAGTGCCCCTAGAGGTGTCCATACAGAGTAATGGCAAAGTGACAGATAGCCACCAAGCTAATAGACAAGTGGACATCCACAGAAAGGGTACAATCCATCACCCCAACTATGGGTCCAATGGCAATTTAAATGTATAGGCCTTTCTCCCATGAACCACCTAGGTTCCTTTACTGCCGCTGTGACCCTGGACCCCGTGACCGCTCCGTCCCATGTTCTGCTCATCAAGATGGGGCCCCAAGATAATCCGGAGACCTTCCTGGAGCACTTTGAGCAGTCCGCTTGTTACCACTGCTATCCGGGGTGGCCCAACTCGCAGCGCAGCAGTTACCAGCAGAGATCCTCCTGGTGCTGGCTGAGCAACGCGATCTCTGGACTGTGATCGACCTGTTGGTACTGGAGCAGTTTATTGCTCGGCTTCCGAGAGGGACGGCAGAGTGGGTCCAATGCCACCACCCGTCATCGTTCCACACGGCCATCCAGCTGGCAGAGGACCATATGGCGGTGTATTTGGGAGCCGGCAAGCCCTGGGATCCTTTTTTTTCTCTCTCTCCTGGCTCCCCTCACTCTCTTCCCTCCCCTTTCTCCCGTACCTTTCCTCCTCCCTGGAAATGGCATCGGGGACTGCACAACCCACCGGTTTCTCCTGTCCCTCTCCGCTGCCACTCCCAGGTTGGTGAATCTGCCACCGTGGGCGCGGGCAGGAAGTGGTTGGTTTGGTTGGTTCTGGGCTGGTTTGCTTGTGCTGCAGGGAGCCCAGGCATTTCCAGGACCAATGCCTGGTGATGGAGGTTGGGACATTTGTCTGGGTCCCCAACGCACCTGCCCCCGAACAAGCATGGACGTACCTTATACCTGTGAGTTTTAAAGGGGGGTACATACCAGGCCTTGGTGGATTCAGGTTGTAACCAAACCTCCATCCATCAATGCCTGGTTCAAGACAAGGCTTTGGGTGCTAGTCACAGGGTGAAGGTGAGGTGTGTGCCTGTGGATATTCACGATTACCCCTTAGTGTCCACCGTTATTTAATTTAAAGGGCAAAAGCATAGAATAGAGGTGGTGGTTAGTCCCCGCCACACGCATCCATTAATTTTTGGTTCAGATTGACCGGCATTTTTTAACATTACTGAGGGAAATTTGTGTGGATGGGTCCTGTAAGAAAATGTCTCTGCCTATGGTTTGCGATGCACTGGCTGGGGAGGCGGAGCCGGGGCCGTCTACATCAGCTCCACATCAGGATGACGTAAGGGAGGGGGAAGTCTTGGCTTCCCCAGCCCTTAGAGGATTCCCTGCAGGGGATTTCCCTATGGAACAGACACGAGACGAGACCCTTAGACACACCTTTGAGCAAGTGAAAGTGATTGATGTCAGCGTCTTCAGCCAGACATCGCACTCTCATATCCGTATTTTTCATTATTAAGGATCAAAGGAGTATACAACCCAATTGTTAATATCGAAGAGCTGTCAGGAAATGCTATTCCACACAGCTCATTATAATCCAATGGCAGTTCACTTAGGACAAGAGAAAACACTGAACCATCTAATGGCCCATTTCTATTGGCCGGGCATTCACAGGGATGTCTGCAGGTGAATCTGCCAGCCACCCCAAGAGCACCATTGCGCCTGCTTCCATTAATCGAGGTCACCTTTGAAAGAATTGGCATGGACCTCGTCGGGCCATTAGTGTGGACGGCACACAGACATCACTTTGTGTTGGTTCTCGTGGACTATGCAATGCGATATCCGGAAGCAGTGCCTCTGTGCAAAATCTCCGCACATAGTGTTGTGGAGGCACTCTTCAGAATAATCTCCTGAGTGGGGATTCCGAAAGAAATTCTCACTGATCAAGGCACTACATTTGTCACGTACAGTACGCAAACTGTATGAATTATTGGGGATTAAATACATTCGTACCAGCGTTTATCACCCTCAAACGGATGGCTTGGTCAAAATCAGCCCCTGAAAAATGGGATTTTCCCCATTTGAACTTCTGTATGGGCATCATCTGTGTGGCATGCTAGATGTCCTATGTGAAAATTGGGAGGAGGGACCTTCAGCACGTTCAATACGTTCTTGACCTGAGAGCAAAACTCCACACTTTGGGGCAACTAACACAGGCGAATTTGCTCTAGGCTTAGGAGCGGCAAAGCTGACTGTATAATAGGGGCACTCGACTACAACAGTTTGCAAGATAAAGTCCTTATATTACTCCCCACATCGAGCTCCAAATTACTCGCCAAGTCACTCCAAGTTACACAGCGAGTCAGGGAACTCGACTATGAGGTTCAGTGAACGGATAGGGGTGGGGCACTTCAGATATACCACCTCAACCTCCTAAAACCATGGAGAGAGGCAGTCTCTGTGACGCTGGCAATGGTGGTTCCTGAGGAGGAGGAGCTCGGACCCGAGGTGAATTTAAAAGCCAATCAAATTGCCCCGGTCACTTTTGGACACCACCTCTCACCACCCCAACTCGCGGAGGATGCCAAGTTGCAAAAATATTTCTCTGACATGTTCTCGCCTCTCCCTGGTCACACGAATCTCATAGACCACATCGAGACAACCCCAGGGGTAGTGGTACGCAGTCATACCTAACGCTTACCCGAACACAAAAAATAGTGGTACGGGAAGAATTACAGGCCATGCTCGATATGAGAGTAATAGAAGTACCCCAAAGTGATTGGGCCAGCCCGGTCGTTCTAGTGCCGAAGAGCGATGACTCGGTCGATTCTGTGTGGATTAAAGGAAAGTCAATGCAGTGTCTAAATTTGATGCATATCCAATGCCACATTTTGACAAACTGCTCTATCGGTTGGGCACAGCTTGCTTTTACTCGACACTGGATTTGACAAAGGGTTACTGGCAGATCCCCTTAATGCCTGTGTCCCACAAGAAAATGGCCTTTTCCACACCGTTTGGCTTACACCAATTTGTGACCCTTCTGTTTGGTTTGTTTGGGGCACCGGCTACATTTCAGCACCTTACGGACAGAGTCCTCAGACCACACTCTGCTTATGCCGCTGCCTATCTGGATGATATCATTATATACAGTAATGATTGGCAGCGGCACATGCAGCATCTGAGGGCTGTTCTGAGGTTGTTGCGATGGGCGGGACTCACAGCAAACCCTAAGAAGTGTGTATCTGGGGTTCCACTTGGGCCATGGGCAGGTTTGTTCCCAGATTGATAAGACCGCAGTGATTGCAGCTTGCTCGAGACCCAAGACCAAGAAGGAGGTGAGACAGTTCCTGGGGCTAGCTGTTTACTATAGAAGGTTATGCCTAATTATTTGGATGTCACCAGCCCGCTGACTGATCTCACTAGATAGGGACTCCCAGACCCGGTCTGGTGGATGGAGCTGTGCCAACAGGCTTTTATGCAAGTGAAAGCTGAGCTTTGTGGCAGACTATTGTTACATTCTCCTGATTTGCCCTCCCTTTTGTTTTACAGATTGATGCGTTGGACAGGGGGTTGGGAGATGTGTTGTCCAAGGTGGTCGAGGGGGAGGAACGCCCGGTGCTGTACATCAGCCAGAAGCTTTCGGTGAGAGAGGTGAGGTACAGCACCATTAAGAAGGAGTGTCTGGCCATCTAGTGGGTGGTCCTCACCCTTTGGTACTGCCTCCTGGGACAGGCTTTCACCCTCTGTTCGGGCCACGCTCCGCTCCAGTGGCTCCATCACAGGAAGGATTCCAACGTGCGGGACACTTCGCACAACTCATAGAAGAGGCGCACAGAGAAATGCCAGTTTCTGAGTTTTTAGTTTTTTACTTGAACTGTATTAAAGCTATAACGCATTAAATATAACTGCATTAAAGATGTACTGCTGGGGTGTTTCCTTTAAAGATGCTTGACATGCAAGTTTTATTATTCATGTTGGCATTAACGATGTCCGGCTGATATGTTGGTATCTGGCTCTTCAGCTGTTTAAATTTGAGGTGGTCCACAGGCCGGGGGCACAGATGACTGTTGAGGACTTCCCCTCCAGAAATGGGGTGGGGGGAGTACTGGGCAGGCTGGATGGTCCCCGGCATGAGTCGGGCGATGGGAGTATGTGGTGGTGGGAGCATGGTCGAGTGCTGGCTTGTGAATGGAGAGCGAGATCGGAAGTTGAGAATGGTAAGGATCATCACCTGTCAATGATTGTCTCTAACTGCTGTTTGTCATTGCAGTGAGAGTTGGAGACGGATTTAAGAGTGAGTCAGACACCAGTGGAGGGAGAGAGATGCACGCAGCAGTTTTCATGTGTGCATTCAACGTGAAGCTGAAAAGCAAGTTTGATTTATTGTAAAATAAAAGACCTTTTTTTTTGTTGGATTTCGCCATCTCCGGCTTCTTCCTTGCACCTTGATTTCGAATTTGTTACACCCACATAGTGTGGTTAAAAAATCTGAGTCTATTCAAAATATAAATTAAACCTGGAAATAAAGTTTTAGGATTTTGCAGATGTGATTCACCGAAAAGGGCTAAAGAGTTGATCGGCTTGTGATGCGCGAATGGCATGCATGTGCAGCTGAGTCTTGTCACACTCCCATTCAGCTAATGAAAACACTCTGCGTGATCATGAGGAAGGATTACATCAAGATGTAGATTGGAATGCAGGTGCGAAAAATGTCATATAAATAAAATAGCCTGCTCTTTTCTCACTGTTGCTTGCATATTAGTTACATGATTACAATTACATATTGTAAGAAATATTTAAGATTCCACACAATTTTGTGGTCATTAATCAAATAAACAAATTTGTGACCTTAACTGTGATAACTCATTGTAACACTGTTCAGTGGAAAGGAGAACAGGGAAGCGAGGTTTCCAGGTTCAGGTAAGCATTTAATTTGTTCACCTTGATGCTTACAACTTCACAAACTCATTAGCTTCACATGCACATAGTAACTTAAACACTTTAACTCCACAAAACACAACAGCTTCTGTAGCAGCGTGGCCTTCCTTGTGCCAGTCTCTCCCTTGGTTGCTGGTGGCGTGGCTGTTTATATGCCACTCTCCCCCTGCTCACTGGAATTAGAGACAGGTGTTAAACATAATCTAGCTCAGGTGCAAGCGCCCTTACCGCTTTCTCTCTCTCTGGACGGACGCTTGAACACGCCCCCGCTGCCACACTCATTTTGTATAAAAGTTATTTTCCCTATATGTTTACTTTCATTAAAGCACTTTCACAAAATGCTCTGTGAAAATTCACATGCAAGATCATGATTAGATCATAATCATCGGGTTTTGCACAAATTTTTCAATCAAACTGTTATGCTGATAATTTAATTTGTAATTAAAAAATAAATGATTACATTTACATTACATTTTTACAAGTGGACTCAAACTTCGGAAAAATCACATACACGTGCATGTATGGGTGTAATGACACGCCAACTCAGGAGACTGAGATGAACCCAGATGCGGGAGTTTATTATACTGGCCACAGGTAAAGCAGGTAAGCAAGTGAGGTAAGTATTCAGGTACAGTACAAAGTCTATGGAGACAGTCTATGCTAACACAGTGAACCAAGCCAGAAGGCACAAATCCATAGATGGTAACTTCCAACTTAACACGTGCCCAAACAGGTAACTTCGACTTCATATAGGGTCACTGGTGAGTCACGTTTATAAACAGAGGAGCAGGTTAGTAAATCAAACACAAAGTATTTTCAGAGTTCTCAAAGTCACATTTCCTGAGCATTCAGAGAGGCTCGTAGTATAACAGGTAAGTTTCAGACAGGTAAGTAGATATGCTGTACACGGGTTTCACAAAGTCACTTAACTTGTATCTCTAGAACAGGTCGCTGACAATCAGGTAAGTAAAACACAGAGAAGCAGTATTCCACTGTGGCAGAGCAAGAGGGAAGTCCAAGGTACCTTTCAACAAGGCCAGGTACTGACTGAGTGTGAAAGTGAGACTTAAGTGCAAGTCTTAACGAGGTGATAATAAGCTGCAGGTGTGGATAATTAAAACTTAGGCGAGTGAGAGCGGGTGACTGACGGTGAGGGAGAGCCCTGCCACAGAGCAGGGACGGGGTCAGGAGGCCTGGGAGGTGGCCACAGAGCAGGGATGGGGTCAGGAGGCCTGGGAGCCAGCCACAGAGCAGGGACGGGGTCAGGAGGCCTGGGAGGCGGCCACAGAGCAGAGATGGGGTCAGGAGGTCTGGGAGGCGGCCACAGAGAAGGGACGGGGTCAGGAAGCTTGGGAGGTGGCCACAGAGCAGGGATGGGGTCAGGAGGCCTGGGAGGTGGCCACAGAGAAGGGACGGGGTCAGGAAGCTGTGGAGGCGGCCACAGAGCAGGGACGGGATCAGGAGGCCTGAGAGGTGGCCACAGAGCAGGGACGGGGTCAGGTAGTTTGGCCGCAGGAAGTGGAACTACAGGGGATGAGGGTGGAGCTGTGGAAGACTCAGAGGGTGGAGCCGTGGAAGGCGGAGTCGTGAGAGGCTCGAGGGGTGAAGGCATGGAAGGCGGAGTCTTGGAAAGCTCAAGGGATGAGGCCCGGGGCTTGGAGCCATAGGAGGCCCGGGGCTAGAAGCCATTAGTGACTAGGAACTGACCTCCGGGGTCGTGCGCACTGGCGGCGACTGGGGAATGACCTCCGGGGTCGTGCGCCCTGGCAGCGACTGGGGAACAACCTCCATGGTCATGAGAACTGGCAGCAACTGGGGAACGACCTCCGTGGTCATGAGCACTGGTAGGGACTCTGGAACGACCTCTGTGGTCGTAAACATGGACAGAGACTTGGGAACGACCTCCGTGATCGTGAGCATGGGCAGCGACTGGGGAACAACCTCCATGGTCGTGAGCATGGGCAGAGACTGGGGAACGACCTCCGTGGACGTGAGCACGGGCAGAGACTGGGGAACAACCTCCGTGGACGTGAACACAGGCAGAGACCGGGAAATGACCTCCGTGGTCGTGAACATGGGCAGAGATTGGGAAACAACCTCCGTGGTTGTGAACATGTGCAGAGATTGGGAAACGACCTCCGTGGTCGTGAAAACTGGTAGGGACTCTGGAATTACCTCCGTGGTCGTAAACATGGACAGAGACTGGAGAACGACCTCCGTGGTCATGAGCACAGGCAGCGACTGGGGAACAACCGCCATGGTCGTGAGCATGGGCAGAGACTGGGGAACGACCTCCGTGGACGTGAGCACGGGCAGAGACTGGGGAACAACCTCCGTGGACGTGAACACAGGCAGAGACCGGGAAATGACCTCCGTGGTCGTGAACATGGGCAGAGACTGGGAAACAACCTCCGTGGTTGTGAACATGTGCAGAGATTGGGAAACGACCTCCGTGGTCGTGAAAACTGGTAGGGACTCTGGAATTACCTCCGTTGTCGTAAACATGGACAGAGACTGGAGAACGACCTCCATGGTCGTGAGCACGGGCAGAGACTGGTGAACAACCTCCGTGGTCGTGAACATGGGCAGAGACTGGGAAATGACCTCCGTGGTCGTGAACATGGGCAGAGATTGGGAAACGACCTCCGTGGTCGTGAAAACTGGTAGGGACTCTGGAATGACCTCTGTGGTCGTAAACATGGACAGAGACTTGGGAATGACCTCAGGAAAATCCATGATGTCACATAGAGATTTAGAAACCTTGTCCAATCAAATGTTTTCTTGAAGAAAATGCACCCTCCCCCTGCAGTTGTTCAGCGTATCTTGCCATGTTCTAACCTTTGCAGGGCACTTCGAATGGAGCACAATCCATGCTGTAGGGTCGTTTCAAATATGAATCACTTAAAAAGTGAGTTCTGACTGACCGTTATCACCTATCAGCCATCCGTCACAGTGAATGGTAATTCCTACCTTTTTAGCCGGAAGAGAGACAGCAGATTTGAAATGCTTATATCTTCTGAAAACAAATTTTGTCAATGTTTAGAAGTACCCCAGCATATAGATGACCTTAAAACTAATAAATATGAACTAAAAGTAGCAAAACTTTAATGTTGATTTCACAGGGTCTTTACATGAGTGGGGGTCGGGATCTGACTGTTACAGCGGATGGGAATTACTTTCATGATTATATATATGATGCTTTTCTTGTTTTTTTTTAGCCGCAACTCTGACATTCTGAAGACTCCCTTTGTGTCCCATGACAAGCAAAATAATTAAAAAATTAAAAATTAAACAATAAAGCAATAAGTAAATGATGACTATATTTTCAAATCATTGCATTTTTAAATTTAGCCATGGGAAAAGTAATGTAATGCTCCGAAATGATCTTATTACAGTATTAGAGTGACATTTAACATATGGCAATGTTTTGATGTGCAGGCAAAACGTCCCTCCAGTGATGTTTCATCATGAGAGTGTATTGTCATAGTTAATGTGAAGTACACCTGTGGTTCCTCTGCTAGGACACCACTATTAAAACCGTAACACTAGTTAGTTGAAACTTGGCTAAGACATGGCTAAGTGAAGTTAGTTTTGAGAAAAGGTCAAGCATTTAGCTCTATTTAGCCCCTTTCCCACCTATAGTCCTCTTACGTTTAGATGAGATCTCTTACGAGGAACGGAAAACATGAGGAGACTTTTCCCCTCTTGCATCTCACAAAAGTAACCCCCGTAGCTAGTATCGACCATTTTTCTTCTGACATAGTTTGAACACACGATTTAATAGCAAAAACAACAAAATCAACAACACTGACGGAGGCTGCCAGGATTGGAGTTACACTTTTGTTTTACATGAACTTTGGCTGCATTGGAAAACGTAGGCAGTTGTCTTGCTGCCTAATCAGTAAATGGTTTAAATGACAGCGTTTTTGAATGAATGGATCTCTTACGGAAACTGGTCTCTGAACAGTTTAAAAAGCACCTTATTTCATCCGACCTCCTTATACAGCCCCGGAAGGCAGCATTTTCCAGTTTTCGGATGCAACCTGTGTTGTCAGGTTACAGTTTACACCGGGAAAATGAGCTGTGCTGCAGCCGAAGTGAGAGGGGAGGGGAGGCGGTCAGACTACAACACACCCTGAACTCAGTGGACAACATGTTGAAAATGCACTCTAAACCTATTTATCAACATGATCTTTTACAATACAAGCTTTTAAGACTCAACATACAGTACAGTACTGAACTACTCATTGACTGACTTTAAAAATTCGTCTTGATTCAAGTTAACCACGCAGTAACAAGCATGCAATACTTCCCTCATGTAAACTAGATTTCATGATGGTTTAGTGTATAATAAAGTTCAATTACCCACTCTCGATAAACATCTTATTATTCACGTCAATCATCCCAGAAAAAAAAACATCTATGTAGTAATCCAGAAATCCCTTTATTTCTAGTAGTCACACAGTACAAACAGAACAGATGTGATGAAAACTTGCAGTAGGCGCACCCTTGCATCTCTAGATGTAGACTTGACATTTTTTAGAATCCTAGCCCACACACCCTCCTCCAATACCAAGTTTAAATCTTTCTCCCATAATCTCTTTATAGAAGTTAAAGCTCCGTCCCCCAGACTCTGAATTTGCAGGGCGTAATACACTGATGCCTCATGACCTTTTCCAGAAGCAGTAATCACAACTCCCAGAGTATCTGCCACTTTAGGGGGATGTATGCTACTCCCAAAAATAGTACAGAGCAGGTGGCACAGCTGTAAATACCTAAAGAACTAAGATCTGGGAATCCCAAAATGTTGAACCAAATTTTCAAAGGATCTCAACACTCCACTCTCATATAGGTCACCGAGTATATTAACCTCCCTCACAATCCACTCTGACCAGCAGAAAGGGGACTTATTAATACATAATTTTGGGTTCAGCCATATGCTCGAGGCAACATTTAAATAAATGTCCAAATTAAACACTCTGGACACTTTTGTCCACATCGAGTGCAAATGCGAGATAACGGGGCGTAACTTAACTTCTCCGATTAGTTGATAGAAAGGCTTTGCAATGGCAAAATAGGGGCAATAACTTCCTGTTCAATACAAAACCAGAGAGGGGCTCTCTCAGGTGGAAGCAACCAATGAGCCAAATGTCTGAGTCCGAATGCAAAATAATAAAACAAAATCTTGGGTAGGCCTAGCCCACCTTTGTCAATCGGCCTATGCAATTTACTGAAATGTAATCTGGGACGTTTACCATTCCAAATGAAGCATACTTCGCTATGCTATCAAATTGCTTGAAATAAGAGAGGGGGACATCTATAGGGAGAGCCTGTAGCAGGTGGTTGAATTCTGGAATACAATTCATTTTAATAACATTAACCTTCCCAATCATAGATAAATGTAATAAAGCCCACATGCCCACATCGCTCGAAAACCTTTTTATTAATGGGTCAAAACTTTTAACTCTAGCTAAATCAGACAAATTTGCTGGGAATAAAATACCCAAATACTTAATGCCCTGTTTGGGCCACTGGAAGGCACCCGGCTGAAAAGCCGTTACCGGGCAGTACGCTGTCAGAGACAAAGCTTCGAATTTAGACCAATTAACTCTGTATCCCGAGAACTTAGAAAAGAATTAATAATTCTGTGGAGGCAAGGCATAGATCTAGTAGGGTCGGAGACGAATAATAAAATATCATCTGCTTAAGGAAAAGCTTATGCGCCACCCCTGGAAAATCATCCTCCTTTTTTATTGCGGCTGCTAATGGTTCCAGGGCAAGACAGAACTATGATGGGGAAAGAGGGCAACCCTGCCAGGTGCCCCTGTCCAGAGTAAAATAATCTGAAATTAATCCATTTGTTTGTACCACCGCTACTGGGTGTCAATAAAGTAACTTAATCCAACCAATAAAAGTTTTCCCGAACCCGTACATTTCCAAAATCTTAAAAAGGTAATCCCATTCTACCATATCAAATGCCTTTTCACCGTCAAGTGAGATGTCAGCGACTGTAGTCTGATCATTCACCAATGACAACATGATACTGATGAAACGCCTAATGTTATCAGAAGAGCTAGGGCCCCAAATAAACCCCACCTGATCTATATGTATAAGAGATGTCATAACTTAATCAGTTAGCCAAAATTTTTGACAATATTTTAACGTCTAGCTGGATCAGGGAAATTGGATGGTAACTCTTACACTTGCTTGGATCTTTGTCCTTTTTTAGAATCAGACTGATCCGGGCTTGTGTAATGGTTGGCGGAAGTTTCCATTCTTTTTTTTTTCTCCCCAATTTGGAATGCCCAATTCCCAATGCGCTCTAAGTCCTCGTAGTGGCGTAGTGACTCGCCTCAATCCGGGTGGCGGAGGACAAATCTCAGTTGCCTCCATGTCTGAGACCGTTAACCCGCGCATCTTATCACGTGGCTTGTTGAGCGTGTCACCGCGGAGACATAGCGCATGTGGAGGCTTCACACCATTCTCTGCGGCATCCATGCTCAACTCACCATGCGCCCCACAGAGAACGAACCACATTATAGCGACCACAAGGAGGTTACCCCATGTGACTCTACCCTCCCTAGCAACCGGGCCAATTTGGTTGCTAAGTAGACCTGGCTGGAGTCACTCAGCACGCCCTGGATTCAAACTTGTGACTCCAGGGGTGGTAGTTCTTTACTCGCTGAGCTACCCAGGCCCCCGGAAGCTTTCCATTCTTTAATGATTCCATATAAACTTCTAGCAAGAGTGGAGCCAGTTCTGTAGCATAAGATCTAAAAAACTCATCTAAAAAGCCATATGGCCCCGGAGCCTTGCCTGCAGGCAAGGCCTTAATTACCTCGCCAAGCTCCTCCAAGGTTATCTCAGAATCAAGAAAATGTTTTAGCTCAGCCATCAGTTTAGGAAGTTCTAATGGTTCCACAAAATTTCTAATATCCTCATCAGTAGACGAAGATGTGGAACTATAGAGATCAAGATAGAATTCTTTAAAAGCATTATTAATATCAAAGGCTGAGATTAATATTTCACCACCAGCAGATTTCACTGAGGAAATGGTAGAAAAAAACTCTCTCTGTTTTATATATCTAGCCATAGTTTTCCTGCCTTGTCCCCAACTCAAAGTATGACTGTCTTGCCCTGAATTGCCAAAACTCCACCTTCCGCGACAAAATAGTATTATATCTGTATTTCAATTGGGTCAATTCTCTGAGGCCATCAGACAACATTTGGCGCTTCAGCTCTGTCTCTGCACTTTTAATATTTCCTTCCAACTCCACGAGTTCTCGTGTTTTGGATTTTTTGGTGAATGAGGCATACTGTATGATCTGGCCCCTAAGAACCACTTTAAGTGCCTCGCAAGCCATGCCCACAGAGGATACTGAGGACAAGTTGCTTGCTTGTGACATGGTATGGAGCAGTCTGGGGCTTGGCTGAGACATGGCATGGAGCAGACTGAAGCTTGGCTGTGACATGGCATGGAGCAGACTGAAGCTTGGCCGTGACATGGCATGGAGCAGACTCAGGCGTGGCTGTGACAAGCCCCCAGCCATGCCTCGGCCTGCTCCATGCCATGTCACAGCCACGCCTGAGTCTGCTCCATGCCATGGACACAGCCACGCCTCAACCTGCTCCATGCCCTGTCACAGCTACACCTCAGTCTGCTCCATGCCTTGTCACAGCCACGCCTCGGCCAGCTCCATGCCATGTCACAGCCATGCCTGAGTCTGCTCCATGCCATGTAACAGGGCAGCCTCAGTCAGCTCCATACCCTGTCACAGCCAAGCTTCAGTTTGCTTCATGCCATGTCACAGCCACGACTGAGTCTGCTCCATGCCATGTCACAGCCACGCCTCGACCTGCTCCATGCCATGTCACAGCCATGCCTGAGTCTGCTATATGCTAAGTCACAGCCACGCCTCAGCCTGCTCCATGCCATGCCTGAGTCTGCTCCATGCCATATCACAGCCAAGCTTCAGTCTGCTCCATGCCATGTCACAGCCAAGCTTCAGTCTGCTCCATGCCATGTCTCAGCCAAGCCCCAGACTGCTCCATGCCATGTCACAAGCAAGCCTTTGCTCCATGGTCCAGGCCCACTTCTGCTCCACGGTCCAGGCCCGCCTCTGCTCCACGGTCCAGGCCCACACCTGCCTCTGCTGCACGAGCCAGCACCCATGCCTGCCATGGCCAATGAGCCAACGCCCATGCCTGCCACGGCCAATGAGCCAATGCCCATACCTGCCACGGCCAACGAGCCAGCGTTGCAAGCCTCGTCCATACCAGAGCCAGCGTTGCAAGCCTCATCCGTCCCAGAACCAGCGTTACAAGCTTCGTCTGTCCCAGAGCCAGCGTGCAAGCCTCAGCGGCCACGTTATGCCATGCTGCCATTCCTACCTCATCTTGCCATTATACCACGTCTGCCACGTCAAGTGACCCTGCCTTGGTCCTTCGAGCCTCCGGCTCCACCGTGGCCCTTCGAGCCTTCAGCAACTCTCCGGGCTCCAAGTTCCCCAGTTTTGCCCCTCGAGCCTTTTACAGCTACACCTTCCATGGCTCCGCCCTCAAGCCTCTCACGGCTCCACCTTCCATGGCTCCAACCCTCAAGCCTCTCATGGCTCCACCTTCTACTGGCTTTGCCCTGGTCTCATGTTCCATGCCCTGTTTTCACCAGGCCATGCTCCACGCCCTGTCTCGCCAGGCCATGCCTCAAGGACCCTGCCACCCCCCACCCCAGCTCCCTATTTAACTCCATGTGTTTTTGTTTGGGCGTCGGGAGCTGCCCCTTGTGGGGGGGGATATGTCACTTTTATGTGTTTTGTTCATGTTTTGTGTTCATGTCTTTTATTTTGAAAGTTTATTCCTGTTTATTTGCCATGTCATGTGATCTGTTCCCTCATGTGATCCTCTCTTGTTCCATGTGTTTTGTTCTCATTGGTTTGTGTTCATGAGTCTTGTTATCTTGTTATCAGTTCTGTTATGTCATTGGTTCATGTTTCATTGTCTTATTATTTGTTCAGTCTTGTGATTGGTTGTCTTGTTTACTTGTTACCCATGTCTGTGTATATAAACCCTCATGTTTGCCATGGTCCTTTGTCAGGTAATGTTTATGTAACGTTGTTTAGCTAAGTCAAGTCAAGTCAAGTCTAGTTTAGTCAAGTTTATTCAAGTTCTTGTTTATATTTTGTTCACGTTTGGGTTTAAGTTTTTTGGATTTCACGTTTGTAATAAACTGCACTTGGGTTCTTCACATCATCTCGTCTTCGTCTGCCTGTCATTGCCAGCATCCTTACAGCAATCAACGACAGATGAAATGAGGGACTTAGATATAAAATAAAAAAAAATCTATTCTAGAATAAATCTTATGGACTGATGAAAAAAATTTATTGTCCCTACCAGATGGGTTCAAAAGTCTCCAAATATCTGTAAGACCATGATTTTTACACATCCTGTGAAGCGTCAATTGCTTCACTATGATCAAGGACTGAGTCCATCAAAAGATTAAAGTCTCCTCCCAATATTATATCATGAGGGGTGCAAGCGGCTTGCAACATCCCTTCCAGATCTATAAAAAAGCCCTGATCATCTAAGTTAGGTGCATACATATTAGCCATAATAAGACTTTGCCCCTGAATTTCTGCTAAAACAATAATGACTTTTCCTAATTTATCTTAAATCTGTTTGAGACATTTGAATTGGAAATGCTTACTTAACAGTGTAATGACTCCGCTGCTCTTAATTGAGCCAGCACTAAAAAAAAAATGTCCACCCCATATCTTCCCAAATTTTTCAGCTTCCTGGCAGGGAAAGATGCATTTCCTGAAGAAACTCTATATCGTATTTCTTACGCTTAAGAAGAGAAATAACCTTCTTTCTTTTTATGGGGTGCCCCAACCCATTCACATTCCATGTGAAGAGACAATCCACTCATATTAACATTTGACATTTTGACATATGAGAAAAAATAGATTGTGTGTCAAAAACAAAATTATAAAGACCACATTCCAACAATAGTGCAACAATAAAACCTCAAACTTCCCCCAGAACCAAACAAACAGAAAAAAGAAAAATGTCCGCATTAACCCCACATACGACAGCGCCAACTGGCGTCCATCCCTCTAAACTCAAACTGTCTATATACGCCTATGAGAGCCCTACCCCTACGTGACAACTTTGCCGTCAGATTGCTCAAGTCTGGTGTTCTATACAAATTTAGTGAGACAGAGTTACACAACAACATATAATCTATAAAACAAACTCCATTCAATAAGCGGAATAAACACAAAGAACGTGTAGATTCATCCACATAACTGTCCCAAAGGTGTGTTATTCCACAAAACAAACACCAGCCACTAGGCGGAACCAGCAAAAAAAAAAAAAAAAACATTTCCTCGGACAGTCAAACGAATGTTCAGTGAGCCGGCCCATTCGGCTGCTACATAAGTGCAACAAATGACTTAATCACTCCAATGTCTTGCAGGAAATACTCCACAAAACAAACTCCAGCCAATAGAAGGCATAAGCACAAAGAACGTGCAGATTCATCCACTCAACAGGCCCGAAGGACTACACAAAACAAACTCCAGCCACTAGGCGGAACCAGCACAAAAAGAAACAAAAAAGGCGCTCAGTTCCTCGAACAGTCAAGTGAATGTTCAGTAAGTCGGTCCATTCGGCTACGATGTGAGTACCACAAAATAACTTACTCCATTGACTTTATGAAGGACATCGCTTGCTGTGGACATGTAAATATTTTGCGGCCATCCTTAGCAACTTTTCTCAATTTGAACATCAGTGCAAAAGCGACCTTCCGTTGATGTAAGAATTTCTTGCATTCCTTGTATCGATCACATTTCTCTCTTGTCAAATTTGCAAAGTCTGGGAACAAGAAAATGCTGTGGTTCTTCCAAGAAAGCCTTGCTTTTCGCCTCGCGCAACACAAGATCTTTATCGGATGATCTTAGAAATTTGGCCAGAATTGAACGGGGCCTGTCTCCCTCAGCGAATCGCCGAGCCAGAACCCTGTGAGCTCGCTTGATTTCCAGCTTATGGCCTGTTATGTCAAGCAGATCCAGAAAAGGCCCATCCAGGAATTTCACCATATCCTAACCCTCTTCGGCTTCAGGAATTCCAATGATTTGGACTTTATTCCGCCGGTTGTGGTTCTCCAAGTCCTCCAATTTCTCAACTCACCACGCTCCCCACCGAGAACTAACCACATTATAGCAACCACGAGGAGGTTACCCCATGTGACTCTATGCTCCCTAGCAACCGGGCCAATTTGGTTGCTTAGGAGACCTGGCTGGAGTCACTCAGCACACTCTGGATTCAAACTCGCGACTCCAGGGGTGGTAGTCAGCGTCTTTACTCGCTGAACTACCCAGGCCTCCGGAAGCTTTCCATTCTTTAATGATTCCGTATAAACTTCTAGTAAGAGTGGAGCCAGTTCTGTAGCATAAAATCTAAAAAAAACTCAGTGGCAAAGCCATCTGGCATCCTCCAATTTCTCCCAGACGTGCTCCAAATCCACCTTGGTCACTAGCGGAGTAGCAGCTAGTTCCCTCTCTGATGACTCCAGATAATCAATCCGTTTCTCGACATCCCCCACTCTTGTGACCACCTCAGTGAATTTCGTCTCCATGGCAGTGATTGATCGACGTATTACAGCAAGATCCTCCAAGTCAGCAACGACCTTCATCTGCATTGCCGACATGTTCAACAATTCTCACCGAATTTTCCTCACTTCTCTGGCCAAAACGCTCGGGGCCTCAGGGCACGTAAGTGTCTTTTAATGTCTCCAGAGCCCGAGGATTTTGAATTCTTTGACATATTGTCTTCCTAGAACAGTTATGAAATGGTGTATCGAATCTCATCGGTTTATGACATAAAAAGTATTAAAACTAGCAAAGTGCGCAGAGCTCGCCGTTCACACGTCCAAACCTCGCATGGCGACTCGTGACTCCCCGGGCGATACTCTTTGGATAATTTGTTAGTTTTATGTTATTTTTGTTAAGGGAGTTGTAAAATTAGTGCAATCCTCCGAGTAGCAAGCTAGCAGCTAAAATATTGTTTACAAATGGCGGCAGCTGACTCTTTGCATTTCTCAATGCTTTGTGCGTCATAAGTTTTTGACCAATCACAGGTTGCAGAACCTCCCATAGTCCCTCAACACCTCAAAAAGTGCCTACCCTGGAGTAGGAGCTAAAAATGTCCCTGGGGGCCTGGGTAGCTCAGTGGTAAAATACACTGGCTACCACCCCTGGAGTTCGCTAGTTCGCTAGTTCGAATCCCAGGGCATGCTGAGTGATTCCAGCCAGGTCTCCTAAGCAACCAAATTGGCCCGGTTGCTAGGGAGGGTAGAGTCACATGGGGTAACCTCCTTGTGTTTGCTATAACGTGGTTCTTCTCGGTGGGGTGCGTGGTGAGTTGAGCGTGGTTGCTGCGGTGGATGGCGTGAAGCCTCCACATGTGCTTTGTCTCTGTGGTAACCCAGACTGAGGCGAATCACTATACGACCACGAGGACTTAGAGCACACTGGGAATTGGGCATCCAAATTGGGAGAAAATAAAATGTCCCTTAAAATGGCTCAGAGGAACTATAGTTTCTCAGGTGTGAAAACAATGAAAAGTACTAGTCCTGGGGAAAAGTACCTAAAACGGGCTTTATTCCCTGCAGTGGGACAGGGCCTTTTGTTTGTAGATGCCAATTAGTTTGATATTTTATGTAATGCAATGAAGTTCATATATTTGTAATTGTTGTTTAAATGTTTAAATACTTTTTGATTATTTAAGTTTTGATTGTTTAGTTTCTTGGCAAGTTTTTCGGTTGTTTTTGAGATTCTTATCTCCGTTATAATGGAAGTGCACTTTTTATTCATAAATTGGACAGTTTTTTATGTGTGTTGTTTCTCTGGTGTGGTCTCTGCATGAGAACAGCAGTCACGGGATACAATGCTCATTTATAAAGTCTGTCGTTCTCATGACGGGCTGTCATGGCGATGCCAGCGGCTCTTGTTATGTCAGACAAACTGGGTACAAATGGGGTATTATTTGCCACACAGAGGTCCGTTCGGGTTTCATCTGGATCCGGGTCTATGCATGGCACCCCTGGCCCGCTCCAGTCCACTGAAAGCTGGTTTCCAGGGTGATAGGGAGGAGGAAGGGGTCATCAGCGGCCCCTCCCCAGGACTGCGTCCCGCCGCGTGTCGACCCCTGCTTCTGCCCACTGACCCGTTCAAAATGCAGCCACACAAAAACACACCCAACAAATTTTATACCCCAAGCACAGGCCTTCTCTGAAGCACTCCCTGATCTCATAACTCAAACACACACATACACAAAAAAGAGCCAATGCAGAGTGAGAGAGAGTGAGTGTTTGTGTCGCTCTCTCTCTCTCTCTCTCTGTGTGTGTGTGTGTGTGTGTGTGACAGAGAGAGTGAATTAGAAAGAGAGCGGTTGCCCTGGTCATTAGTAAAGGGGGAAAGTCAGATGCAGGAATGAAAGAAACCAGAGAGAAAAAAATCAAAGGAGAAATTAAACAAAAGGTTGCTCTAAAACACAAAACACTCCATGGAGATTTGGGAAGAAAAGGGGATATTGGGTTATGAAAATGAATCAGGGGGCTTTTTTGCACATGCAAATGGGGCTTTTTAGATTTCTCATTTATTACCCTGAGAGTGATGCTTTCAGCCTTTTGTCTGCAACACTATATAGTCTCTAATATATACAATGCCTGTATAGCATCACTAAATGCTCAGTTCCCATGTTTTAGTATTTATTAATTAGTCTTTAATTTACAAAAAAAAATTTTTTTTGTCTTGACTTCATGACTAATTATAACTTAGAATTGATTTAACATTTTGTCAAACAAATTCAAAGATACAAATATATTTCTCTGTTATAGGTAGCTCCTGTGTATAAATGCCATATGACTTTGATATGTAAAGAAGCCTTTGTATTATTCCTGCTTTAAATATAATGTAATAATTTTCAAACATTAGTATGCAAAAATGTGTCTAAAATTCTGAATAACATAAAAATAAAAAAGATCTGGCATAAAAGGGAGTTTGCTTTGAGAGCTTAAAAGGTGAAGTGTGTCATTTTTGCGACACCAAACACAACTACAAAAATAATAACAAACAGGTTTTCCCAAACACTCCCCCATCTGCTATTGGTCAGCCAAACAGATAATCCCACCCCAAACTCAAGCCATTGGTTGAGCCAGCATTGCTGTTTTGGGCTGATTGGGATGCTCAAACAGAGCAACATATACTTTTCGGGGGAATCAATCTACAAATGGTTTATTACAGTTTTCTTTGCATATTAATCGAATAGTTCACCTAAAAATTTTAAATTCTGTCAATTCTTTACTCACTCTCATTCCACATCTTTAAGACTTTCTTTCTTTTGAGGAACACAGAAAAAGATGTTTTAATGGTCAGTCTTTTCAATAAATGGCAGCTGATAGGGACTTTAAAGCTTAAAGGATAGTTCATTTACTTACCCTCATGAAATCTAAGATGTGCATGACTTTCTTTCTTCTGCTGAACACAAACAAAGATTTTTGAAGAATATCTCATCTCTGTAGGTCCATTCAATGCAAGTGAATGGTAATCAGGCCTTTGAAGCTCCGAAAAGCAGATATAATCAGCATAAACATAATCCATCAGACTCCAGTTGTTTAATCAATGTCTTCTGAAGCGATCCAGTTGTTTATGGGTGAGAACAGACCAAAATATTACTCCTTTTTCACTGTACATATTGACAGCAGTCTCCTTAGCGATCATGATTATATGCTCGATTAGACTTCCTTTAACACCATCTAATGTTCTGCGCATGCGTCAAGCATTAGGAAGTGTAATTGAGCTTGAAATCATGATCGTGCCTAGAGACTGCAATGGCAAGATGTACATTGAAAAAGGAGTTATATTTTGGTCTGTGGATCACTTTTAGAAGACTGGAGTGGTATGGATTACTTTTATGCTGACTTTGGGCTCTATTTTCGTGAGTGCGAAAAGCACAGCGCTATGACCATGAGCAACATCTTATCCAATTTTCATGAGAGCGCTAATTCTAAGTGCAATTTTCATGCCAGTGCAAAATGCAAGTTGCCATGGGAGGGAGTGTTTGCACTACTGTGGAATATTGTATGTTAATGAAGTGCCGTAAAACGCAATTTGCTATTTTCCTGAGAAATATGTCATTGCGGTAAGATGTTTCAATACCATCTCTTAACTCAGTCCAAATTCAGTTCCTGCATTTGATGGGAGGGGATAGAGTCTGCTATATATCTTAACAAATGCTGAGTCCAGCCCACAAATTAGCAACTCAAAGAGCAAGTCAAAAAGTGTCAAATGCCTGAAACTTCAGCAGGATTGCCCTAAAATACTTACTAATAGTCAAAGATTTACAGTACCTTAATTGTCACTGAATAGCAGTGCAATCTCCTGGCTAACAACAGTTACAAAGTCCAGTATCACAGTAAAAGCCCAGCAAACAAACTAAATAGTAGCTGTTTTCCTCTGACAGACCAAGTGCTTGTCCTAATTCATTGCATTCAGTCCATTTACACTACCAACTTCTTATGAATGTGCTGTCTTTGTTTATATCATTGGTGCTTGAGGGAATGGACTATATAATGGGACGTAGATGGTGGAATAACTGGGGGAGAACCTCAGAAAGAATTCAATTGCACTTGACCCAGTCCATTTGCACACTGCACGGGCGATTTCCCACTTGCGCCTAGACTTAGCCCATGCTTGCACAAAAATACCAAAACTTCATGGCCATGCCCATTGACTTTGTGCTTATGACTCAATTCATTGCGCTGCGCTTAATGCCAGCACTCCTAAAATAGGGCCCTTTATCTCCTTTTTGGAGCTTCAAAGGCCTGATCACCATTCACTTGCATTGTATGGACCTACACAACTAAAAATATTTATTTGTGTTTAGAAGAAGAATGTCAAACACATCTGGGATAGGCATGAGGGTAAGTTAATGAGAGAATTTTTATTTTTGGGTAAACTATCGCTTTAAAAAAATTACCTAAAAGTATCATTAAAGTTGTCCATGCGACTCGTACATCATATCCTTCTTCTAAAGACATATAGTATTGGTAAGAAACAACCTGAAATTTAAAGGAACAGCATTGCTCCAAACCTGTATGACTTTATTTTTTTCTGTAAAATATAAAAGGAAACATTTTTATAATCTTCATACGTCTTTTTACCATATGATGAAAGTGAATGGTGACTCCAGGCTGTCAAGCTCCATAAAGGGCAAAAACTCATCAAACCACAGTAAAAGTGGTAAATGCAACTCGATGCACTAGTTATCAAGTCTAAAGCCTTACGATCACTTTGTGTGATGATCAGACTGAAATTGAAGTTGTTACACTGTAAAATCTAATTAAATCTTTCATCAACTTCCATAAACAGTGCCCAAATCAAATATGACACATTTACATTTATATAAGTAATGCATTTACAAAACACAAGTTGAGCCACTTTGAACAATCTTCTCTCATAGCACTCACAAATGCATAACGCACGTCAAGATTTTCACACAAAAAATTTGTTTTTGCGTTTTTTTGTCTCACCAAAACCTATCAAGTGAGTCCCATTAACTACTTTCATGATACTTTTGGGCCTTTTTTAATCTTTACAGTGAGGATCTATCAGCTAATTGTATTGAAAAGATGGATCAAAATATTCATTAAAAAATCTGCCGAAGAAAATGTCATGCAGGTTTGAAACAGCATAAGGGTAAATGAGTAAATGAAGACAAAATTTTCAGTTTTGGGTGAACAATACCTTTTATGCTGGAATTTAAAAAGTAATTTAACTAGGGCTGTTGATATAACAGGTTAATTTAATGTGATTAATTATATAAAAAAAATAATGAATTAAAAAATTAAAGCAAGTAATCATGCTCCCTGACCCTTACATAAAATTCTGTAATTAAAGTATGTATTTTCCTACTATCGGAGCAATACAAGCTTGAAGTACATGTAACCTCATGTTTTTACTAGACGCATCAGCATGGGACAGTTGGCGCGCCGCAACAAACCTCACAAGCAGCGCTGCCACAGAATGAGAACCAGTCAAAAAGAATGCGTTCTTGATAGCTGGATGAAGAACAACAGTATGAATCTCGAGTTTTAACTACTCTTAACTTGAGAAATTGTCCTAAAAATTAGCCATTTATGATGCTGAAAACCAGTGAGATGCTCCAAAAACATCTGTGTGACACACATAGACCAACAATTAAAAAATAGCGCAGACTATCTGTGAAAACAGGACGGAATGATGAACTCAATTGCAAAATGGATTGCTGTTGACTGCTGGGTTGCTCAAGGATATGTGAGTAAAAAACAAAACAAAAACAATACTGACTTCTAAAGCCACTTTTTATATCGTCAAATTAATGCTTTCCCAGAATAATGCAGCATATTTCAATCTGAATATCTGCATTATTATTTATAATAGGCCCTACATATTATATTTTTACTTAATAGAATTTTTATGTCTTGTTTATTTTAAATAACATTTATTTGGGGGCCTTTCTCAGCAATTATTGATATATGCGATTAGTTTAAGTGGTGTCATTTAATACTGTCCCCAACGAACACCCCTGTGGTCCCACATAATAACACACACACACAACCAAAAAATAAATATATATATATATATATATATATATATATAATAAACATAAATAATTAAACTAAACTTCATTCTCCACATCCCCTTCCTGAGAGTCCCCCCCAAAAAACTAAATAATTGCCCCATTTTTTAACAAATATGTCCCAAAATCCCAGCCTTCAATTTACCACTTCCTCGAAAGCAGCCACCCTCCCCATTTCCACACACCACTCCGAAAAATAGGGCACTCCATCAGATTTCCATCCCCTTAGAATTATTTGCCTGCCAAACATGAGACTGGTGAGAACCCAATTTTTTATGTGATTATCCCCCAAATTTATGACCGACCATCACCCAAAATACAGAGTTTGGGATAAAGTAAAATTTGAGTGCTCAAAACATCACACATACAACTCTGAACTTTCAACCAAAATTCTTGAATCTTAGCACACCCCCAAAAAACATGGATTGTGTCTCCATCTTCTGGTTGGCATCACCAGCTGGTGGGTGTGTCTTTAAAACCAAGCCTATATAATCTAGAGGGGGTCCAATAGAATTGCACAAGGTGAACCCTTGCATCTCTAGATGCAGACTTGACATTTTTTAGTATCCTAGCCCACACTTCCTCCTCCAATACCAAGTTTAAATCTTTCTCCCATAATCTCTTGATAGAAGTTAAAACTCTGTCCCCCAGACTCTGAATAAACAGGGAGTAATACACTGATGCCTCATGACCTTTTCCAAATGCAGTAATCACCTCTCCCAGATTATCTGCTGTTTAAGGGGGGTATGAGCTACTCCCAAAAATATAACAGAGCAGGTGGTGCAGCTGTAAATACCTATAGAACTGTATAGGGCTCTCTCAGGTGGAAGCAACCAATGAGCCAAATGTCTGAGACTGAATACATAATAATAATACAAAATCTTGGGTAGGCCTAGCCCACCTTTGTCAATCGGCCTGTGTAACTTATTAAAATGTAATTTGGGACGTTTACCATTCCAAATGAAAGACTTCGCTATACTATCAAATTGCTTGAAATAAGAGAGGGGAACATCTACAGGGAGAGACTGTAACAAGTAGTTCAATTTTGGAATGCAATTTATTTTAAAAACATTAACCTTCCCAATCATAGATAAATGTAATGCCCACCTGCCCACATCGCTTGAAAACCTTTTAAATAAGAGGTCAAAATTAACTCTAACTAAATCAGACAAATTTGCTGGGAATAAAATGCCCAAATACTTAATGCCCTGTTTGGGCCACTGGAAGCGCCTGGCTGGAAAGCCGTTACTGGGTAGTACGGTGTCAGAGACAAAGCTTCGGATTTTGACCAATTGACTCTGTATCCTGAGAATTTAGAAAAGGAATTAATAATTCTGTGTAGGCAAGGCATAGATCTAGTAGGGTCGGAGACAAATAACAAAATGTCATCTGCGTAAAGCAAAAGCTTATGCGCCATACCTCCCGCCACCACCCCTGGAAAATCATCTTCCCTTCTTATCGCATCTGTTAATTGCAAGACAGAACAATAATGGGGAAAGGGGGCAACCCTGCCGGGGTAAAATAATCTGAAATTAATCCATTCGCTTATACCGCTGCTACCGGGTGTCTATAAAGTAACTTAATCCAACCAATAAAAATTTTCCCGAACCCATATATTCCCAAACTCTTAAAAAGATAATCCCATTCTACCATATGAAATGCCTTTTCGGCATCAACTGAGATGGCAGCAACCAGAGACTGATCATTCGCCACTGACCACATGATATTGATGAAACGCCTAATATTATCAGAAGAGCTACGACCCCGAATAAACCCCACCTGATCTATATGTATAAGAGATGTCATAACTTTACTTATTCGGTTAGCCAGAACTTTTGACAATATTTTGCCTGGATCAGGGAAATTGGACGGTAACTCTTACACTCGCTTGGATCTTGTCATTTAATTAATTGTTACAGTTACAATCGAAATTATTCAACCCCCCCCAAGACAGTAAGGATTTACAAAGGTAAGCTTTTCTGATGACCCAGAATGTTTAAACTTTACATCTATATCAGTTGAGTGACACATTCAAAGTCATAGTGTGAATGATTCAGACGTTTTGCTAGACATTTTAGTTGGAGGCACAGCTCTGCTGTTCAAGAGACGAAGGCAAGGGAGACGAGCCAGTACGCTGGTCAAACTCCATCGGCACGGATTTCGAACAGCACTGCTGTGTATTCACTTAGCGAATCTCCGCTCTCTTCCTAACAAAACGGATGAACTACATCTCCTCACCCACAAAACAAGGACTTTTCAACCTCTGCTGCCTTGTGCTTCACAGAAACCTGGCTGAGTGAAGCCATTCCGGACAGCGTGTTACATCTCCTGGGCTTCCAATTGTCCAGAGCGGATCGCATTGTGGAGCTAATGGGGAAAACGAGAGGCGGTGGAACATGCTTTTATATCAATGAAAGTTGATGTACAGATGTAACAACGTTAAAGAGGATGTGCTTTCCTAATTTGGAAGCACTCTTTATTAACTGTAAATTTTCCTTGTTTATTCTGGTGAGTGTGTATATCACACCAAACGTGTGTTTGAACACAGCGCTGCAACAGCTGGCTGATCAAATCACAGACATGGAACAACAATACCCGGACTCAGTTATTATTATTCTTGGGGATTTTAACAAAGCAAATCTCACACGTGAACTGCCCAAATACAAACAGCACATCACATGCCCCACCAGAGACAGGAACATACTGGATCATTGTTACACAACAATAAAAGATGCATATCGCTCGGTCCCTAGAGCAGCTTTGGGACTCTCTGATCACTGTCTGGTTCATCTTCTTCCAACCTACAGGCAGAAATTAAAATCAACCAAGCCAGTAGTAAGGACTGTAAAGAGATGGACCAATGAAGCAGAGCGGGAACTACAAGCCTGCTTCGATTGCACGGATTGGAGTGTTTTTGAGGCTGCAGCCACAGACCTGGACGAGCTCACAGATACTGTTACATCATATATCAGTTTCCGTGAGGATATGTGCATTCCTACTAGGACTTATTTAAAGTTCAACAATGACAAACCGTGGTTTACAGCAGAGCTCAGGCAGCTTCGTCAGACCAAAGAGGATGCTTACAGGGGTGGGTATAATGTCTTGTACAATCAGGCCAGGAACACACTGAACAAGGAAATCAGAGTGGCTAAAAGAAGATACTCTGAGAAGCTGAAAAACAGGTTTTCAGCTAATGACCCTGCATCAGTGTGGATTGGCATGAAACAGCTCACAAATTACAGGACTCCTACCCCCAACCCTGTAGGGAACCAACAACTGGCTGACAACCTGAATGTGTTCTACTGCAGATTTGAAAGGCCCAATCTCACACCCCACACCCACTCTGACCTTCACTTCACACAAACACCAACACCTCCTGCAACCTCCCTCCTCCCCCCTCCTGCTACTCAACCTGCACTTAAGATCTGTGAAGATGACGTGAGCCGCGTCTTTAGGAAACAAAAGACGAGGAAGGCTTCAGGCCCAGATGGCGTCTCACCAGCGTGTCTTCGATCCTGTGCTAACCAGCTGGCCCCCATCTTCACATAGATCTACAATAGATCACTGGAGCAGTGTGAAGTCCCATGCTGCTTCAAACGCTCAATCATTATTCCTGTCCCAAAGAAACCAAAAATCACAGGACTTAATGACTACAGACCCGTCGCCCTGAGGTCTGTGGTCATGAAATCATTTGAGAGACTGGTGTTGACCCACCTGAAGAACATCACTGGACCCTTTCTAGATCCCCTTCAATTTGCTTGTCGAGCAAACAGGTCTATGGATGATGCAGTCAACATAGGATTGCATCATATCCTGCAACATCTGGACAGACCAGGGACATATGCAAGGATCCTTTTTGTGGACTTCAGTTCAGCTTTCAACACCATCATCCCAGCTATACTCCAGAATAAATTACACCAACTCTCTGTTCCCATGTCTATCTGTCAGTAGATTACCAGCTTTCTGAAGGACAGGCAGCAGCTTGTGAGACAGGGAAAACTCACTTCTAGCACCTGTACAATCAGCACTGGTGCCCCCCAGGGATGTGTGCTCTCCCCACTACTCTTCTCCCTGTACACCAATGACTGCATCGCCAAGGTCCCCTCTGTCAAGCTTCTGAAGGACACCACTGTCATTGGCCTCATCTGAGATGACGATGAGTCTGCATACAGAAGGGAGGTTGAACAGCTGGCTGTCTGGTGCAGCCAGAACAACCTTGAGCTGAACATGCTCAAAACAGTAGAGATCATTGTGGACTTTAGGAGAAACACCCCAACACTGACCCCCCTCACCATTCTAAACAGCACTGTGGCAGCAGTGGAGTCATTCAGGTTCCTGGGCACTACCATCTCACTGGACCTGAAGTGGGAGACCCACATTGACTCCACTGTGAAAAAGGCCCAGCAGAGGTTGTACTTCCTTCGCCAGCTGAGGAAATTCAACCTGCCACAGGCGCTGCTGATACAATTTTACTCAGCAGTCATTGAGTCTGTCTTCTGCACTTCAGTAACTGTCTGCTTTGGTTCAGCTATGAAATCAGACATCAGAAGACTACAACAGACAGTTCTGCTGAGAGGATTATTGGTTGCCCCCAGCCCACCCTTCAAGAACTATACATTTCCAGAGTGAGGAAAAGGGCTTGAAAAATCACTATGGACCCCACTCACCCTGCCCACTACCTTTTTGAACTGTTGCCTTCTGGCCGACGCTTCAGAGCTCTGAGCACCAGAACCGTCAGGCACAGGAACAGTTTTTTCCCTCAGACTATCCATCTCATGAACAGTAAAATTGCCCCATTGAGCAATAACTATGTGTAATACACAGTTTAGTCTTTCTTATATTTATCCAACACATCCAACCTCTTCTGCCATTTCATTCCTCTAAAAAAAAAAACAACAAAAAAAACATTTGCACTGTACATAACAGATTTGTATTTGCACTGTACATAACAGATTGTATTATATTTGCACTACCCATGTGTATGTGTGTATGTATGTGTGTGTGTGTCTGTACGTATGTGTATAATTAGTTTTATTTTTTATTATTATCTATGTCTTGCTACTGTTTTTGTATTGTTTTTGTATTGTTGTACACTGGAAGCTCCTGTCACCAAGACAAATTCCTTGTATGTGTAAGCATACTTGGCAATAAAGCTGATTCTGATTCTGATTCTGAATATATAACCTAATATTTCTAAATAGCAGGATTTTTTAAAAATACAGCCATGTCATAATTATTCAACCCCTATTGCATGTAGCTGTTTCTTAAATATGTAAGGCTACACAAGTAATTGTTTTAAAACAAAATTAAGTCATCAATCTGCAATGGCACTTATTTAATTTTTAAAATTTAAGTTTAGCATTGTAAGCAAAAATATATTTCTATGCAAAAAATGCAATTAAAAATAAGCTGTCTCCAAAGCTAATAGAGGAGATTTTTCATTACACAAGAAAGATCATGGCTAAAAGTACATTTCCAAGGCACTTAAATTTCCAGTAGACAAAGTTGGCAGCACCATTTATACATTTTTTAAATATGGTACAACAGCAACCTTCTTGGAGTGTGGAAGAAAGCAAAACTTCACCAAGGGAAATGTTGACTCCAGTTGACTGAATATTCAAGAAGTAATTAGGAAAGACCTGTGGAGTCCTGGAAGAAGGTTTTATAGACATATGACACTAAACTGAAAATGAGTTTTAGACCCATGGGTCAGCAGTATGTCTGGAGTAAGATGACAAGGTGATGACAAGAACGACACCATCCCCACAGTCAAGCATGGAGGTGGGTCAGTCCTGTTATGGGGGTGTTTTGCGGCTGCAGGAAACTGCTATCCTGACTATGTGACTGACACCATAGATTCTTTCAGGTATCAGGCCATTTTGGCATGAATAATGTGATGCCTTCAGTGTGTAAATTGAAGCTCGGTGATCACTGGAATTTCCAGCAAGACAATAAAACCAAGGATATATCCAAGTTGTCCAAAATCTGGTTCAGGGATAGGTCATGGAATGTCCTTAAATGGCCCTTTCAGTCCATCATTAAAATCCCATTGCAAACCTTTGTTGGGATTTCAAGGAAGCAGTGGCAGCACAGAAACCAAAGAATGTCAATGAGCTGGAAGCTTTTGCTCATGAGAAATGTGTAAAAATTCTAATAGAGAGGTATCTGAAGCCTGAGAACACTTACCTGAAACATTTATTTGCTGTTATTAAGGATAAAGGATGCTCCACAAATGATTGACTTTGGGGGTTGAATATTTTTGGCATGACATTTGTGGAGACATTTTTTTATTTTAAAATTTGGGTAAACTGAACTCTTTGTTCTCAAAATCACTCAATTGTGTATTAAAACTTACTTTTGACTGTTTACTGAGGTTTTAGTTGATGTGTTTTAATTCACATCATCAGAATGTATTGCTGGTCAGGGGGGTTTAATAATTTCGATTGCAACTGTATGTCAATTAATTAATTCGATTTACATTATTAATCAAATTTTAATCAAATTTTGAAAAATATTTCAGCTTTAAGTGAGCCTTGTAAGAAAAAGTTTAACATTGTTTTGAATCAAATATTACTCTGAACATTCAGTCTCAGTGTTGGTACAAAAGTAAAATTGAATAGTAATATGCTCTACAATTTTCCTTGCAAATGAGGTGAAATTTAAATGACTTAAGTGCTAGTCTTTAAGATTTTAAGAAAAATTCAATGAATGCCAAAACCCATAAAGTGTCCTAAATTTTCTCTAAAGTGTGAAATCGATTGATTTAAGCATGGACATCAGACAGCAGGTGATTCGCATCAAACTCCCTCTCATCCGTCATCCTTTCTTATCTTCTTTTCTACCTCTTTTTTGATCCGTCTCTCTACTCCTCCTTCTATCTCATCCCAAAAGAGTGTAGAATAAATGTGAGGAAGATGCTCATTACAGTGAAGGGACGATTAAGGGGAAGAATAAAGAGGAGGGGGGATAAAAAGATGGCCAACACAGCTTTCTGTATGCTACAACCATCCGAAGATCTTCTCAAACTGGTTTTGTTTGGCCAGTTGCTCTGAGAGGTGGAAAATGTGGTTTGCATTCCTTGACTTTTGTTGTGTGGGAGTGTTTTGGGCAGTGAAAAAGGAACTGACTCAAATTGGGA
The DNA here is from genome assembly GCF_019703515.2 of Myxocyprinus asiaticus. NCBI lineage: Eukaryota > Metazoa > Chordata > Actinopteri > Cypriniformes > Catostomidae > Myxocyprinus > Myxocyprinus asiaticus. The sequence goes on from NC_059346.1 coordinate 59,943,626, forward strand.
GAACAATGATGAAAACTCGGATGACAGGACCATCACTGTCGTTCTCAACACGTTGAACAATCTTGTCAATGGGGACACTCAAGAGGTCTGCATTCTAAACATTGTCACATTTGTGTACAAAACTCTTGAAAGAACTTTGCTGACCTGCCTATCCGCCTTTATGGGAGTTCAAATGGCAAAACACTTTCTTTGTGTCAGAGAGTTCATTAAATTCATTGGTTTGACCCACCATTTTTTAAAGACCAAATGTCCACTGAATTGGAAACTAACTTCCATGGATAAAGACAAACCCCTTTTGAAGCTATGTCAGAGCTTTTAACGCAAAACGGGGGGAAAAAAGATGACTTCTCAATCATTGCTGTACCATAACCAATGGATTCACATCAAAAGGCAATTCAGATTCACAATGAGATATTAAAAATCCTGAACTTTTTCAGTCAGTCAGTTGTATACAAAGTAACGAGATCTCTCTGGTTAATTTAAAGTTGTTTATACGCCAACATTGGTTTGGTTTCCACCACAAGCTTAGGGTCCCATTTGCAAATTTCCTTTCATCTTCATGTGTGACTTGATTCATTTATTGTGAAAGCATTTAAGTGAAAACATTAAGCTTTTACCTGCCTTTAAGAGCCATTTCTACCTGACATCACCATTAAACATGACCTTTGCTGATGTAACCTAACATCATATATACAGTGTGAGATTCCATCATTTTAAATAATATATATGACTTGAACAAACAATTTAATTTAGATGCTACTAGACATAACATTACTTGTATTTTAACTCTCATTTGCATTACAACAATATGTTCATGCTGCTTTTGCCAAATTCACACAAATAACCTCCCCTGTAAACAACCTAATATGCAGTATGTGTATTTGGGAAAATATAAGTTACATATATGCCATATAGCCATTTTTATAATATTTTTAAATATATTTTACATATATGTACAAGTAAGGGAATTTTTATATCAGTAAACAAACATATATGAATAAATATTTAATATATATGTGTTTTACATATATTACCATATATTAGATTTCAGTGTGGGACTTTTGTCTGACCTGAATACTGTAAATTTGGAATATAAATATTCCAAAAGTGTTTTCAGAAATCACAAGCTGAACTGAAGCAAGGATTGTGTGACTGGTATTTTCATGGATTGTGGGATGTTGTTAAGGGAAATTCTCTTCTGTGTAATAAGTGTTGATATACTGTATATAAATAATATGTAAATAAGCTATTTTACCTTGTGATACATTACTAATGTGTAGTATGAGTTATCACACCTCTCACAAATAAGAATGAATGGATTTGAATGGATGGTCCACAAGATCTACTGGTTGATCTAGCCTATTATCTCAGCAATATAAAATGCAATTTGGTGTTACATAAAAAGGGTTTGAAAATATTGTATTTCTCTGTCTTCTTACTCACAATATTAATAGATACATTCATCAAGCTCAATCATAGTTAATTGTAACCTTTTGTCTTACTGGCAGCATTTGTTGTCATGGCATTATCAAGATGACACTGTATATATATATATATATATATATATATATATATATATATATATATATATATATATATATACATTTTTAGTGCAAACCATCGTCATCAATTTACCTTATATGATGTAATAAGATAAAAATTCAAGTTACATATTTGATCACCAATAGCTGAAATCATCAGTTATGACACTTGAAGTATACCAGAAAAAACAAAACATGAGAAATATTTGTAAATATTTATTTTAAAAAATTTGATTCACAAAATTTTGATTCCCTGTACAATTCTTCCAAACTGTTGTATTATGATTTTACATGTCTGCCTGCTTTCTTAATGTCGGGTGCCAGGTTGTGATGTCTCCTTAGCGCCCGCACACACACACACACACTGAACTATTAATGTAACACTAGTCTCTCAGTCGGGTATAAACAACTGCAACAAGGGCTGGTGGCTGAGCAGAATATGAAAGATACTACGACCTTTTCAGCATCCAAAAGCAGGGAAACCTGCAGTTTGTGTCATATAGCCTAGGGGTAGATCTAGGAGGGGGGACCCACAGACAGCCACAGCGCCTTCCAGCTCAGGCAAATCCCAGAGGGACCCTAAATCCTGTTTCACTGTTAGCTCACAACAGATCCCTCCATACAGACAAGTGGGGGCAACAGCACCAGCACGCACTTCAACCTGTCTCTAGCCAATACAGTCTCTGACCATGAATAATTCACACCATACGGAAGCCATTGACCCCCAAACCCAATGAACTTAATGCTCACTTAATTTTATTTTATTACTCACAATTGAGAAGAGAGAAAACAAATGGTGTGGAAAAAGGAGCCGGGTGAATCTGGCAGCTGCAGGCCTGCAGAACAAAACAACATCCCAAAATAGCCTCAGGCATGACTTGAGTAGCAAAATGGGTTTGATTATTGATATTTTGAACTTTTGTAATGGAGAAGGTATAAATTCATGAGTACAGAGATTATTAATGCTCTGTTTTTATTTTGTTTGATAATATTTTAAGCTTGTAGCATGAATGATTTAACAAAGAGCTATAGGCCTATTTATCTTTGGGATGGGGGGGGGGGGGGGGCGGTGGTTGTAGTCTGAATGTTGATATGTTGAGCTCAAATAAGTTTTTTTGCTGGCCTACCATATTATGAACTATGTTACTCTTTGTGTAGATGTTTTATTTGTGTGGCATTGTGCAAATTATATTAAATTATATTTAAAATATTTATAAATTATATATAACAACAAAATATAAATTAGATATGATACAATTAAACATAATTATGAAAATCTATAGAAATACCAAATATATATATATATATATATATATATTTTTTTTTTACAAATGTTGGTTAGCTTGCATTTTAATAATAAACTATAATTTTTATTTGTTCACTTGGTCAGTTGACAAACTAGATCAACCAATTCCATGTAAAAAAAAATCAAATTTTGATAAATATAATGTATTATGTTCATTCTGTATCCATATTTAATAAATGGTTAATTGACAAATAAGGTTGTTTCGAGGTGATACAAATGAGAAATGTTAAAAATCTAGTTTAAAACATGCGTCAAGTTCAAAGAAATTAAATTTTTGTGTCCATGCTAGTTTCACAAAGTTTTGAAAAGCCTTTATAGCATTTTTACCAAAAATTACAATTAAATAAATATATAATTACTTAAAAATATCTTATGGCGTAACCATCAAGTAAAAGGTATTAAAGTACTTTCCTTGTACCTTGAATTCATAAGATTATACACAACTTAATCATTAATTTCAAACAGTTTTCAAATATATTTTTCAAGTTAAAAATAATTTTTCACAGATATCATGAATTTTTGAGTCAAGATTATCAAGTATTTTTAAGGTTACCCATTAATGACTTAATGTACCTTTAAAAATGTCAGATTGTTGAAATGTAATTAATATATATATATATATATATATATATATATATATATATATATATATATATATATATATATATATTTATATATTTATATATACCGAACAGCCATAACATTAACAGCTCTGAGCCGTCGAAGCATCATACTGCCTCCACCGGCCTGCCTTCTTCCCATAGTGCATCCTGCTGCCATCTCTTCTTCAGGTAAACGATGCACACGCACCCGGCCGTCCACATGATCTAAAAGAAAACGTGATTCATCAGACCAGGCCACCTACTTCCATTGCTCCATGGTCCAGTTCTGATGCTCACGTGCCCATTGTAGGTGCTTTTGGTGGTGGACAGGAGTCAGCATGGCACTCTGACTGGTCTGCGGCTATGCAGCCCCATACACAGCAAGCTACAATACACTGTGTGTTCTGACACCTTTCTATCATGGCCAGCATTAAGTTTTTCAGCAATCTGTGCTACAGTAGCTCTTCTGTGGGATCAGACTAGACGGGCTAGCCTTCACTCCCCACACGCATCAATGAGCCTTGGGCGCCCATGACCCTGTCTCTAGTTCACCGGTTGTCTGTCCTTGGACCACTTTTGGTAGGTATTAACCACAGCATACCAGGAACACACCACAAGACCTGCCATTTTGGAGATGCTCTGGCTCAGTCGTCTAACCATCACAATTTGGCCCTTGTCAAAGTCGCTCAGATCCTTACGCTTGCCCATTTTTCCTGCTTCCAACACATGAAATTCAAGAACTGACTGTTCACTTGCTGCCTAATATAGCCCACCCCTTGACAGGTGCCATTGTAACAAGATAATCAATGTTATTCACTTCATCTGTCAGTGGTTTTAACATTGTGGCTGATCGGTGTATATACAGTGTACAGTTGGTGCCAGATAGGCTGGTTTGAGTATTTCTGTAACTGCTGATCTCCTTGGATCTTCCCACACAACAGTCTATAGAGTTTACTCAGAATGGTGCCAAAAACTAAAAACATCCGGTGAACGGCAGTACTGTGGACAGAAATGCCTTGTTGATGAGAGAGGTCAACAGAGACTGGCCAGACTGGTTCGAACTAACAAAGTCTACGGTAACTCAGATAACTGCACTGTACATTTGTGGTGAGAAGGGTTGGTGCTGTTTTGGCGGCACGAGGGGGACCTACACAATATTAGGCAGGTTGTTTTAATGTTGTGGCTGATCGATGTGTATATATATATATATATATATATATATATATATATATATATATATATATATATATATATATATATATATATATATATATATATATACACACACACTACCGGTCAAAAGTTTTGAAACACTTGACTGAAATGTTTCTCATGATCTTAAAAATCTTTTGATCTGAAGGCGTATGCTTAAATGTTTTAAATTAGTTTTGTAGACAAAAATATAATTGTGCCACAATATTAATTTATTTCATTATAAAACTAAAATTTAATAAAAAAAAGTAATACAGTTTTTGAAATTGATGACTTGGACCAAATAATAAAGAAAAGCAGCCAATAAGTGCCCAACATAGATGGGAACTCCTCCAATACTGTTTAAAAAGCATCCCAGGTTGATACCTCAAGAAGTTGGTTGAGAAAATGTCAAGAGTACATGTCTGCAAATTCTAGGCAAAGGGTGACTACTTTGAAGATGCTAAAATATAACACAGTTTTGATTTATTTTGGATTTTGTTTAGTCACAACATAATTCCCATAGTTCCATTTATGTTATTCCATAGTTTTGATGACTTTACTATTATTCTAAAATGGGGAAAAAAATTACAATAAAGAATGAGTAAGTGTTTCAAAGTGTGTGTGTGTGTGTATATATATATATATATATATATATATATATATATATATATATATATATATATATATATATATGAGCAATGCAGTCTCATCTTTTATCATACTGTATATATATACAGTATGATAAAAGATGAGACTCATGCCAATACTCATGTCTTTTAATTATTATTATTATTCCTGTTTCCAGAAGGTTACACCACATTACATTTTTTACTTTACATTTTTTTTTTAAGTGACAGACCTCAGTGACTGAAAACATGTTCATCATAGATGTTTATTCCAGTACTTGTGTGTGTGTGTGTGTGTGTGTGTGTGTGTGTGTGTGTGTCTGTGTGTGTGAATTGCATTTGTAATATATTTTTGAATAATTCAATTGATCTGGACAAAAACAAAAAAAGACAAAAAAAATTGCGTCATGCCATTGACCCATATTCTGCTTTACAGATAAGCCAAATTTTGCCAGGAATTGTAGTGTGGTGACAACATCTTAACACGCAACAATTTGCCTGCGCTTAAGACTAATACCTCTGGAGGGCAGTCTCCATCTCCTCAGCGGAGGTCAAAGTTATTTGTCGGTCTCCAGTTGAGAGTACAAATGAGGATGAGCTTCCCTGAGCAGAAGCGCTCACTCTCTGGTTAAGAAATCACAGGTGCTTCACTATGGCAACCACAATTACTTATTCTGATTTATTCAATTCCCTTAGATGTTAATAAACATTTTAAGATAGTGTTGTAAAATTGTTACAATGTAGACTCATTTCTCTCGATTAAAACCCAAACCCATACGCGGCAAGCCCGCAGAAAAGACAAATCACGAAAGAGATCTGTCTATGTTAATTGTTTCAGCAATGAGAATAAATTTGCTGAAGTTCTAGTAATCTCACATATGTCTCGTCTAGTGCTCAAACTTGCTAAATATCAATGTAATAAAAAGTCAGAGATTTCAATAACTCAAATGTTTCTCGTGTAATTCTTCCAAAACCAAATGATCTGATCTGTTATCCGTATTCATTTGTAGAACTCTACTCTCTTAATGCACGTCAATAATTGTCTCATTTATTTCCTCAGGAATTTTAAAAGAAACTGAGAAAGAAAGAAAAAAGAGCTGAGGCTGAATTAAAGCTGAAACATAACTGAGACAGTCCGAGAGCCACATTAATCCTCTCGAGCTAAAAAACAGAAGAGAAAGCCTCTGAGCAATAAAATTATCTTCTGGGTGGGATTATATAACTAATCCCCAAGGAGACTATAATGGCTGTAATTAATGTTGCCAAAATAAGGCAAAATGTCTTGATATTAATTCCGCGTTACATTATAATATAATCATCAGCCATTTGGTAATTATGGTCTTGGAATAAAACAAGGTCTGGTGGGGCACGGGTAGCACTCTCCTATTAGTTAATGGCGAGCGCCTGGCATGCGGTGTCGAGGAGAATGAAAAGCTTAATTCTTCTCTCACTGCCTATCACATAACAGGCTCTTGTCCGTGTGACTCCGTACCTGCCGCTTGTTTAAGGGTTTAATTGCTCCTAATTTGTCCGGCAAAGACCTGCTATTACGACGCTGCAAAGTTGTGACCAAATTATCCCCTTTATGCGAGTCGAGTGGTGATTCCAGTGGAGTGAGCTGTGGTGGGAGGGAGGAAGGGATGGACGAGGGTTCCCTGTCATTTTCCAGAAAATAAAACAAATGGCTAAAGCCTGCAGTCCATTACCAGCTCAAGGCTCGGTTCTGAACTCAAGAGCTATTAGGCGAGTCGGCTCGGTTCCGTGCCTGTACAGTAAAAGGGCAGGAATAATTGTTGTAGTTGTCAAGGACCATCAGCGGTAGCCTACCGGGATTGATTTTAACGGTGTTAGCCGTATGTTCAGGTCATATGTAGACCTGCGCAGTCGCACGTAGGTCGCGTGTTTTGGTTGTATCCATCATCCATCATCCACCGTCTGCATTTGGCGATTACTAAAGCTTTCAATGCAGGCACTGAGAGTATGATTTGTAGCTAAATCTTTCCTCCAAACATTTAGCATTTAATGTTTTCAAAAATATAACACGCAACAAGCATACTAAAATAGTGGCCACTGCTAGAACACACACACATAACAAGTTACCTAACGACGTTTAACATTGTACACACATCCTAATTTAATGTGAAGTTTCTTTATTGTCATGTAGGAATGTCGTTTCACTGAACTGCATTTAAGTCAAGCTCCTCTTTCTGTTTTTATTTATATGTATGTTAATGTCCATTCAGTGTGTTGAAACCAAGTTACATGGCTCGCGAGCGTTGAACATCCACAGACCAGAGATGTTGAACTTTAAAATGTTTTCCAAAATAAAACGTTAACCCCACATTTCGCTGTTTACTCACACATTAGTGGTCTATTTCCCTTTGAACGTCTTGTTTAGCAAACCTAAAGTGGAAGAAAATGTTTTCCTATTACTTAATTCAATCAGGGCGCGGCGAGCAGGGGCTTTCACTCACCGTGGATTCGGCCCCTCGCTGACAGAGTCGGCTTTGTGCCACTTTGTCCGCTGCTGTCACACACTTTAATTCGAGCCTTTCTCTCTCGCATTGAAAACTCTCCACAATGACATTCAATAAGGGCTCGGAGAGTGAAAACCTGGTTATTTTTATATATTCCTTCCCGGACCCCTGCGGGGCCCCGCGCGCAGGAATTAATCACTGTTTTTTAACCTCATCGCTTTGAGGTTTTGACGTGTCTCTTTTTCAGAGACTGGAAATGATGCGTTTGCCTCACAATGGATACGGACCCTTAGAACCCACATTTTAAAAATTCTCAGAGGAAAACTACGGTTTAGAATAGGCTACTCGGATAATTGTAGATCTTTTCTCAAGCCGGTGGTTCAGCCTCTATCTTATCGTCGTCATGTCAGGGTAGATTGAGTGCTATAAAAGTCAGAATTTTATAAACATTCTATTTCTATCTTTTATTAGTTGTTAGCTTATTTAGATGAACGGCCACAGGCGGTCATAGACTCTTCTAGACTGATTCATCCCATTAAAGACCTTCTAAAATATGTTTAAGGGTAGTTGGAGTGCGCTCAACACGCGCGTCTCGTCCTAGTAAGCTTGCAATTACGCCTTGTGGTTTGTTTCCCTTGATGACTTTTAGAGCTAGACTACGTTACATCTAAATAAATTCATTTGAATGTATAAAAAGGTTTTTAAAAGGTTTTTATTGGGCACATGTTATGAATACATTTTCCTCAAACGGATAATTGTATGTAAATAATGTAACCTTATCGCTCACATATTCGTGATGCCATGTTTAAGAATAGGGCGACATGTGTATATTTTTCATATAGGCCTACATTTTTGGAAATCCCTGATTACACATTGCCTACAGAGGAAAAAGCGCAACTTTTGCATCTGTTCCAATGTTAAAATGTCCTGGCGCTATTTAGAAACACATGCTTTTCCAAGTGTCAGGTGTTTAGATGTTTAGATAAATACTGTATGAAGGTGAAGAATTGTAATTGCTGTTTATTCCTCTTAACTTGGTAGGCACAACTTTACAAAAAGCTGCTTCGATTCAGAATCGTTTGCGCATGAGAACATTGAGGCTATCCAACCGTAGGGCTCGGTCATGAAAGAAAGAAAGAAAGAAAGAAAGCGTTCGGATACTTTATTTAACATTCGAAACTCAAAAAGACAGCTTCACTTAACTTGATAAGATGAGTTGTATTGGTTGATACTTCTTGTTAAATCAACTGACATGAGACAACATTTTGTCACTAAGAAATATTCTTTATTTTCAGCATTAATATTTTTAAATAAATAAATATTCTCATTACAATAAAAGTACAATAACAAATTCTGTCACTGAAGTGACGTTTAGTTAGTGTTCGCCGTCCCGGTTACATCCATTTCCATTCCGTTCCAAAATTGTGCTTAAGCTACCCTGTACTAGCCATCCATGCAAAAAAAAAAAAAAAAAAAAAAAAAAAAAAAACACAACAGTTTTGTTTATCCAAAACAGTTGGTTCACTAATTTTTAGTAAAATTCATTGTGTACTATTTAATTACAGATATCAAAAACATTTGGTGACAGGAAAGGTATTTGGATGCGGAACTATGGGCTTAACAAGTCGTTTTCAGAAGAAAAAAGAAAGAAAAAACTACAAACATAATACATGTAGACAAATATACAACATTAAAGGGATACGCAGATCCCAAACGTATATAAAGGTTTTCTTGTTTCTCGCTATTTACAGGTGACGGCACACGCAGGTGCCGTCGCTTTTTGGCTGCATTCAAGATTCCACAGGTGTGGCGTACAGAGTCTGTTGATGTGATAATGAATACGAGTTCATGGGCTAATGGACAGATCTGCGTCCTCTTTTTCTGATGTCGGGGGTGACATGGGCAGATCATCCTCTTCCTCAGAGCACCGGGCGGAGGATAAGGACGACGAGCACTTGCAGTTGTGCAAGCCCGTCCTATGGGAGCCGCTTTTGCCTTCTTTTTTGTGCTTTACGCGGCGGTTCTGGAACCAAATCTTGACTTGCTTCTCGGACAGGTTGAGGTAAGTTGCAATCTCTATGCGCCGAAGTCTTGACAAGTACATGTTGGAGGTGAACTCCCTCTCCAACTCCAGGAGTTGCGTACTGGTGAACGCGGTGCGCATGCGCTTGCTGCTCTGCAGTTGGCTGCTGTTATTCTCTGTTGAAAAGAAACATGAGAAACTTTATTAACGTGGGTGATATTAAAATAAAGTAGACAAGAAAGGACATAGAGTCTAGTTAGAAGTAGACTTTACTGTCTTTTATGATTATTGATCAATGCAAGGCGTTTGACAAGAGTTACTCACCTATGGATATGCAGTGGAACTGTCTCGGATCTGGAACTGGATATGTTGCTTGGTATAACCCCGAGCCGCTGCTGAGGTTTACACCGCCAGAAGTTGAGTGCTGCCTGGACAGCGCGGAGTGACAGTACTGGGAGCCGAAGGCAGGAAAGGAAGCCTTGATAAGCGGTAGTGTTGGAGGCGACGGATGCAGCTGCGACGCCGTGACGCACAGCGGGCAAAAGCACAACAAACCCGCTTTGCGAGAGTGGCAGGAGCCTGTGGAAAGGCTGTGGAGAGGATGAGACGGATGCACGGCGTACGGAAATAACGGCGGGCTGTTCTCTCTTCCTTTCTCGCTGTTCTCCCTCAAAATCAAGGAATCCACAAGAAAAGATCTTGGCATCTTGAAAGCACTGTGTTTCTTCACTTAGTTTTTGAAAGCTTTTAAAAGTTTATCTGAGTCGGTCTCGTTCCAGTATCTGTAGCCAAGGCTCGACGGCAGAATGATGCTGAGGAGAACGTGGTCCTGCTTAAATAGTTGGAGAGCCAGTTCGTCCATGTGACGGTTACGTTACTAGCGGCTGAGAGCACTCAATAGGGTTTTGTGCCTTTTCTCTCGGCATTCACTCTGCACGCTTCCCTATTATTTCACTTGTTAACTAAATGAACTGCATAATGTAGTCTATTATTGTCAGCCCCACCCACACTGCAAGAGGCGGTACTGCCCCTTCTCCCTTTTGAAATGTCCCATCTTTTTATACTATTACTATTTAGTGTCGTTTTAAACATTATTTTCTTTCTCACTCGGTCATACGGGCACTATTGCTCTTTTAATTCATTTCATTCAAAGAGGGTTCCTCATTTGTTCTGCGTGAACGTAATTACGGAGACATAGAGACTCATTCGTGCATATGACTGATGTCACACGGCTCCTCGCGGGGGTTCATTCCACCTGCAACTCTGCCCCAATTATAAGACTTAGTTTCTGAGAGAGTGATTCAGGGGTTTCTTAAAAATGGGAATGCAATATATATATATATATATATATATATATATATATATATATATATATATATATATATATATATATTGCATTATCGGACGTAGAAAATTGATCTTAAAATATTGGTTTGACTCGGGACTCTTTTCCTTCACAAGATTTCAAATATATATCTTTTGGAATTATCGTTAGGACAAAATGTTCTCTTTGTTTTCCTGTAAGTCCGCCAATACAACTCACCCTATCAAGCTAGGTGAAGCTGTCTTATTGAGTTTAGAATGTTAGATAATTCAACAAAAAAGTATCCTAACGCTTTCTTTCTTTCTTCTGTAGGCAATGTGTGATCAGGGATTTAAAAAAATGTAGGCCTATATGAAAAATATACACATGTCGCCCTATTCTTAAACATGGCATCACGAATATGTGAGTGATAAGGTTACATTATTTACATACAATTATCCGTTTGAGGAAAATGTATTCATAACATGTGCCCAATAAAAACCTTTTAAAAACCTTTTTATACATTCAAATGTATTTATTTAGATGTAACGTAGTCTAGCTCTAAAAGTCATCAAGGGAAACAAACCACAAGGCGTAATTGCAAGCTTACTAGGACGAGACGCGCGTGTTGAGCGCACTCCAACTACCCTTAAACATATTTTAGAAGGTCTTTAATGGAATGAATCAGTCTAGAAGAGTCTATGACCGCCTGTGGCCGTTCATCTAAATAAGCTAACAACTAATAAAAGACAGAAATAGAATGTTTATAAAATTCTGACTTTTATAGCACTCAGTCTACCCTGACCTATAGTTATCGTAAGAGATTTTGGGTATTTACGCTAATCTAAATCACAGCATCTCTATGCTCCTCTATTTACAACTCAAGTGCATCGGGATCGATCTCCGTCAAGAAGTCCAAAGAGACGCGTATTCATCGGGTTCCTCATGGCATTCCCAGGGGACGCAGCTGAAAGCGCCTGGTGTCCCTCAGGCGCGGGGCCTCCCCGTTAAACACTGAGCCCTTTAGGGCACGGTTCTTAACAGTCTCGTGAGAGCGGGTTAATAAAACCCAAAGTAGTGTATTAATGCACAGACAATAATACGCAAATGAATAAAATATGTGAGTCAACGAGACAGATTAATCGATGTTTGTATTTAAATTTATTTAAAAGGGGTCGAGGCGCACACATGATGATGATGGTGATTATAGTTTTTTGCCTGTTGCGTTTGAGATCGCTGATATAGCGACAATAATTATGTGCTGCATACTTTACTGCATAAATGAAAGGCATGAGTACAATACATGTGTGAATGTATTAATCATAATTTAACACATTACTCACTTAAAAAAAATAATTATAATACAGTACATGTTGCTCCAGGTCCCCAAATTTAATGAGCATTAGAGTGGACATTAAATGGGAAACGGATATCTTTAAAAAAAATAAAGAAAAACAAATGAGACGTGTGAAAAATGACACGTTAAACTTGAAAAGGGCACTTCAGCCTTTCCATTTTTCTTTTCTCGTATTCTTCTTTTTTAATGCGCAACAGAACTGGAACTCAGTTTAACGTGTTTATTAAGACCGTTCCCATAACTTGGGAACTCGTTTCCACGCGCTCTACACCACCATCATAGCGCTTTCAATCTTAATTTAAATAACTAAAATAAGGTTTTAATGTTATTTCCATTTCTTGCCATTTATCATCAGCTATCGGTGTCAACAAAGGCTCTGGTGAGATCGGCACATTTACTAAATTATTCCAGTTAATGTGGGATACTGGGCTTCTCTCCCAAACTCTCATTTAATTGTTCACTTAAACATTTTAACAAAACTCTAATATTTGCATTTGTTAAGATATAGGATTAGACCATTTTGTTAATTACACCATAGAGTCTCATTTTGCACCGTACGTCCTCTGCAAAGCGCCCTTTATCCATTCAATAGCCCGGGGGTATGCGCCCTGGGGGAGTTTTAAGCCTAGTGCTCCTCAAAATTCTCAATTTATTTATTCTTAATTTTGCGCCGATCAATTCATTGAAGCAAAAAGGGCTACAGTGTCTTTTTAGAGAAAGAAAAGCGAATTGTTGACGTGACCCTGACAGGGGCTGCTGAGAGGGCTTGCCTAACGCTCGAGGGCCGCTTGAGTCAACAGACCCCCATCTAGCAGACTCGCCCTTGTCTTTCTTCCAACTAATTTTTCATTTACGGCTTTTCTTAGACTTGTCTCTTATCTATCAGATTAAAAGAGCAGCTTGTAACAAATCAGTCTGCCCGATTTACAAGAGCATTAAAAGCGGACAAAAGAGGCAGGCCGTCAGTACCTGAGTCTGGTAGACGGTGAGGCGCTGCAGCTGATTCGATGAGTTGAAAATGCGCACGAAACAAAATACTTGAATCCTGAAAAAGAGCCTTTGTACGTTTCTTTAGAAATAAAGCAATTCTGCATGACAAAGGACAATTAATAAGCCGTCTTTTCACGACCAGCAGCTGGTTTCCCTGTCAAGGAAAGTTGGAAAAAATTCGGACTGAATGCGCGCAAAAGCCCTTTGCGCGCAGACAGCTACCCAAGGTGACCCATTTGGCACAGTGAAAATAAGCAGGCCGAGGCAAAAGCGAGGGAACTGTCAAAAACATTTAAGCTGGAATATCTTGAAATTGCAAATCCCTTTATGTGGAGGGACGCTGCCGATCTGGGTTAGACGTACAATGGAGGTGGTTAAGTTGGAGAGGCTTTGGAAACGGACACGTGGCCTCTCAATGAGAGCTTCTTGGGAATCGCGGGGCTCGCAGCCAGTCTACAAACTTTAAACGCTGTTAAAACCTGATATTTTCTCTGTTAAAAAAATCCCAGAAGTACAATTTAGCTACAGTTGGAGTTAAAGATTGTACGATATTACTAAAAAAAAAAAAAAAAAATTAGAATAGTACACTACACTAAAGTGAATAGATTTAATTTGACCGATGAATCCCCGTGTGGCAGCGGCTCACTGCAGCATCTCCTTAAATCACTTTCTACGTAAAAATATGTTTTTGTACATATTCAAATCTCTCAATATCCCATAAAGGGTTCATGTCATAAAATCTCACATTTTTATTTAGTCATTAAACAGTTATTAAGCTACCATAGGTGTAAAAATGTGTTAATCTGTGTTAATGTGAGACCTTATATATATATATATATATATATATATATATATATATATATATAGTTTCAGCATATGTTCTGTTTACAAATAAAAACCTGTTCGATTTCAGAACAAGACATTTTAAAGGTCGTTTAGCATATTCAGTCGCACCTTTCTAAGACATATGGCAATGGCGTTTAATAACAGCTTAACAGCGCAAACATCCGCAAAAGACCAATGCTTTTTGTTGTTGTTGTTGTTTACTATTATTATTATTATTATTATTAAAACGTCAAGTGCAGAATTTAGTAAATTGGATTTCTGACCATTTCTAAAAATCCGCTTTTGCACTGTTTATAGCCTAGTTTGGAATACGCCAAGTATAGGCATAACCTCTCAGTGCTTGTGTTGAAGTCAGATGAATCTACCTTGATGGTGGCGTTGTATCCAGCCAGTAAATTTATACGACAGGCTAGTCATCGATCATGACCTTGCAAGAGCAGCCTTATCCACTGGCAGTCTATCACATTTGGTCACGCTTTTACTCAAGTTTACGCATACAGAAACAGGAAGCCTATTTAATAATAATAAAAACGCTAATAATCAAAAGTGTTTCAGCGGGCGTTCAAATCTCAGATATTCCCACCACAATACAAGACTGTCTCACATAAACAATCAAAGATAGAAGAGTGTGACTGGCTTCATAAAGCCCGGAGCATTTTAAAATTAATTCAAGGGTTTCCAGTGAGCTTTTACTCAGTATCACATGTTGTTCATGCAGAATTTAATCACAGAGACAATGCGAGGGAGAGAGGCTACTATTCGATTCTGCACCTGCAATGTCAAGAGGTCGAGAAATAATGAACAGGGCTGACTCAGAACTGCGCTTTCAAGTGTTAACTCTTGTAAACTGATATAAAGAGACAAGACATTCAATAATGCACAAAAAAGCACTCGCGTACCCGCCTGTATGTTTTCAGCGGCGCTTTCCAAACTTTCACAGCCTTCTAAATTCTCTTTTTGATTGAATTTTGCACAGTTAAACAGTTCCTGCCACCTCCTACCCTCCATGCCATTGATGTCTTTCTGACCTGATAAAATGCGCTTGGCTGCCGTCAAATGGGCCAGCTTTGCCTGTTCACATTTAAATATGGGAATTAGTCATGAGCCCTGTCACAAGCAGCAGAAATTGCTAAATTGTTGGCCTCTTTTCAGCGACGAGAGCGCCGGGGTCTGCATTCTTTACATTGAATTTAGCGTCGAGGTGAGAGACCTCTGTGGCTCTCTTTTACCGGGATGTCATAACAAGGAATCGTTCTGGAAATGAGGGGGCGTGCGCAAAAAGAAAGAGGAGGGGTGACGCCGTCCTCGGTTTGACGCAGCGTCATTTCGGTTTCAAGCGGATTCTGTCATTTAGCTAAACAAATGAACTCACAAACACTTCTGAGGGTGGGCGCATATTGAAGCTGCAAACATAATGAATAAAGTTCATGTCACCTTCAAGAGCTTTTGATAACAGACCAGTAGTTTGATATCATTCAAAATCCTAGAAGCCATATGATGAAATGCATCCTCAGAATTTTATTTCGGTCATGGTAGCCACTTCAAAAAGTAGCTATAGGTAAAGTTGCCTGAGACAGTCGATCCGCGCACCTTATCACGTGGCTCACTGTGCATGACACCGGGGAGACTCACAGCATGTGGAGGTTCATGCTACTCTCCGCAATCCACACACAACTTACCACACACCCCATTGAGAGCAAGAACCATTAATCGCGACCACGAGGAGGTTACCCCACGTGACTCTAACCTCCCTAGCAACCGGGCCATTTTGGTTGCTTAGGAGACCTGGCTTGAGTCACTCAGCACCCCTGGATTCGAACTCGCGACTCCAGGGGTGGTAGTCAGCATCAATACTTGCTGAGCTACCCAGGCCCCTGATATCATTTTTAATAATGTATTGTTGTCATTTAATGTAAAGTCAAATATTCTATGTCATTATGTATTTTCACAAAGTATTTGTCTGTCATTATTCAGTCATTCAATTTTTATTATAAGTTTACCTTAAGGTAAACTTATTCTATGAATTATTTACAGGCCTATGAATATATACATTTTCAAATGCCCATTTTGTAATAGAAGGGATGCCATAATATCAATATTATGAATTCAGATTGAATGATTCCACTCAATTAGCCTATAGGCATTTCCCCCCAAATTCTGAGTGGGGCATTTTACCCCAAGGGCCTAACATTACCTTTTCAACAAATAAAAAAAACAACAACAACTTTTTACTCCACAAATCTAAATACATTACTGTGTCCACAAATCTCCCATTAATAAATAGGCATAAACACTTTTAATGTCCAACATAATAGAATGTCACAGATCACAATTTTCCAATGATACAAAATTAGATCAATCAGCCTCAAAGCTGTTCCGGTGGAATAAATCTCACAAATGCTGATATTCAGATTAAATGACCAGATGAAGAGGAGCACACCCATTCAATAAATGTACTGAGATTAAATTTAATGCCATCTATGGTCAAGAGAAAAAAACGAAGGTTGGTATTTTTTATTTATTTATTTTTTTGTGGAAAAAATGACCATGGTATAGTTACCGCCAAAATACCATGGTTACTACACTTAGGCCTATTGTAAACTTTCAGGATTATTCTGTCATTTCAATTGGGAGCGTTGGCAAAAACTGTAGCAACATTATAGTCTATGATATTTTGGCCGCAACTATGTTTATCATAGTAAATATTTGAAAAGGTCTCTTTCTCTCCTATAAACTCATATACCACTGATACAATCACTAAGCAAATGGCTATTCAAAGATAAATATAAACAATATAAAGCCAACATCACTTGTAGGCCTGTATTTATATTGATAAATATAGTAAGATTATTCAGGTTTTTATTTATACATGATGGCAATTAAAACACTTCTAACAAAATTTTTTTGTTCTGCACTTCAAAGCTTAAATTCATAACTATAGGCTAACATGCATCTGCTGAAACTATCTCTAACAGGTAAATGAAGGTGAAATAATTACCTGAAATCAGTCCTGAACTCAGAATAATGAATAGGATGCTGCCATTGTCTCTGCATACAATCTTTCAGTTACAACAGCCTTCAGGCGCTATGCCAGCTCACACTTTAGAAGGGAACGTCGTTGCAGTGGAGTTGCTGCGCCATCTCATGGCACATACAAACACATACACACACACACACACACACACACACACACAAGGTTAGATGGACCAGATGTCGTTTCTTATAACGATTTTTTTTTTTAACCCTTGTGCGTCAATAAAAAAAAAGTTACTCAGAGGTCCTTAGAGGACAAAAATGTCCACGTCAAAAAACTGCCATAATAATATTATATATTAATATTATTTTCCACTTTCATTGACTTTTTTAACCAACATCAGGCCTGATCATAACTACCAAATATTCATTCAATTTCAGGTTTTTAACCCTTTAAATGCCAGTTTGTTTACATAATGCCACTATTGTTCTTTACACACACACACACACACACATTTCTCAATACGCACATACAAAACACACTCTGACATCCATACCAACACACCCACACAGTTTTAGCTGCATCATTTATTTAATTGGCCTTCAGTGCTCTATAATACAGCAAACAGAAAATAGGAAAAAGCATGTATTTGCTCCATAGGCTAAACATGAGAAACATGGCGCCATCTGGTGGAAAATATAAAAAATTGAATTTTTGAAGCCAGAGCTCTGGAACGAAAGCATAATAACATATAATTCATGATTTTATGCTTTAATGGCACTAGGATCAAATATTGCAGTTTTAATGGGTTTCAATGAGGACATTTTTGTCCTTAAGGTCCTGAGTGTAACTATTTTGTGTACACAGTTTATTATAGATGTATTACAGGAACTGAGGTTGAAATATCAAAATTCCCCCCAAAATACACATCTTTGGCAAAATGTATGCCGTTTTCATTAACACAGCCAAAATGATCAAAAAACTAAAATGAAAAAGACAAAAATGTCCCGAAAGTCGCACAAGGGTTAAAGGTAGATCTATAAATCCATGTCTGTTACAGGAATAACCAGGACTTGGGATTAATTTGAAATTGTGAGGTAGACATGTTTTTTAAAGGTAGGCTACTGAAGAACCTCCCACCCGATCCACAGCTGTTCTTAGGCACAGCATGCAGTCTACATTTAAGTTTGTGTACAATTTAATTACAGTTGGCTCTGGCTTTTACAAATGTTCTGGTTGAAATGTTGTGCATACTACATTGTATAATAGATAGGCTAGCTTTTGCGAACACTGTGCATATTGTGTAAACTGTCTGATAATATGTACTACCTAGTATCTCTCTCTCTTTGTCTCTCTTTCCTCAAAAGTGCACTGGCGCTCCACACCAGCAGGCGGCAGTGATTTGCAGTCAGTTCTCGGTCTACCGTTAGGAGACTATTGCGAGTGGAGTCTTCTGTCAACCTTCGTGTCTCCGCAGAAGGGGGGCAGTACGGCGACAAAAAATGATCAGAAATTACTGCAAGGTTCTCCAAAAACATGTCCGGAAATTCACCATGCTCCCGCACGTTGCTACGGGTAAGCCGAGCCCTTTACAGAAAGTATTTTATAAGCATTTCGACGTGTTGCGGCCAGGGGGCGTACATGTGGAGGTGTGGCCAGTATGGCAAGCGTAAACTAGTTTTTTGTATTGCAACGTTAAGAAACCTAGGGGTTTTAGCTAGAACACTGTGATGTATCGATATAATTCAACGTTTTTGATTTAGCTATTTGAACGTGCAACTCTGCTATCTCGAGATAACAAGGCGGAAAGTTGCTGCGCAGATGGTTGATGAACCTGGGGAGAGATCACATGTACTTGGTCTTCTAGCTAAGCGCCACCAACTGCAATTAAAAATTTTTGTTTCCCCTAAATATAGTGAAAAAGGGTTGAATGAAAGAAATCAGTGAAAGACAATCTTCAAAACAAGCGAAAGAGCGTTGTGATTAAACCATGGCTGTCACGATTTGATGACATTTTTAAAACTAATTACGTGATGTGCCAATTAATTAAACAAATTTATCGCAATTAATATTGCTAATAAGAAAGGCCCCAAAATAAAGATAATTTAGTTTATAATATGCCTAATTAAAATATTACAGTTCAGATAATTAAAATACATATCATATAGCCTAGGCTAATGGCTTAAAAGTAAAAACATTGTTTTATTTCCATATCATTGAACATAATCGTACTATTGGCATGCACTTTTGGTGGGTCTCACTTTAGTTGCGTCGTGTTTCATTTATTTTCTAGTCATAAGCCCTGTGTTGTTAGAGCACTGATATATATATATATATATATATATATATATATATATATATATATATATATATAATAATTAATCACAGTAAATTAACAAGTTAAAGATGCTGTAAGCTATTTTTTTCATGGAAAGTATGCAAAAAAAAAAAAAAAAAAAAAAAAAAATGTCCTACTCACTGAAAGATATCACTGAAATAAGTGTCATGAGATATCTCACCAGTCTCTGTGACAGCTGTAGACTTTGTAAACAGCCAACGTAAATGTGTCCGCCGGCCGTGGTCATTGACGCTTTCTGCCTGTCAATCATTTTGCGCGTTCTCATAGTGTTGTCATTGCAGCTAATGGACTCTATGCACGAAACGTAGCCTAGGTATTTCCGGTCAAATCTCAGGGGGCTAACTATCTTCCGGTATGGTATCCAGCTAACGCGAAAGTGTCAAAGAGTTATAGCAAACTACAATTTTTTCTATAATAAAGCGATTTATCACAACAAATGTAATTTTATTTAGTAAACGTTTAAAAGTGATCTCTTTAATGAGCTTCAAAAGTGCAAATACATACATTTTGAAGTTTGCAGAAGGGCCGAACACTGCTATAACGTCTGTACAGAGTATTTACATCCAGCGATTGTACAGTGATTTACATGTGAGAAATACAGCAACAAGCAATTCCAGAGCACAAACTATTACCAGAAGAGGATGTGGGACAGTTGCTCCATTACTCAGCTGAGGTTTCAGCGCCATCCACAGGGTGATGAAACATCACTGAGAAACACACACAATCCTTTTTTTTTCTTTTTTGGGATTTTTCTCGCCTTTTCTCCCAAATTTGGAATGTCCAACTCCCAATGTGCTCTAAGTCCTGGTGGTGGCGGCGTGTTGACTCGCCTCAGTCCAGGTGTCGGAGGACAAATCTTAGTTGCCTCCACGTCTGAGACCATCAATCCGCGCATTTTATCACGTGGCTTGTTGAGCGTGTTACTGCGGAGACCTAGTGCGTGTGGAGGCTTCACGCTATTCTCCGCGGCATCCACACACAACTCACCACGCGCCCCACTGAGAGCGAGAACCACATTTTAGTGACCACAAGGAGGATAACCCAATGTGACTCTACCCACCCTAGCAACCGGGCCAACTGGTTGCTTAGGAAGCCTGACTGGAGTCACTCAGCACGCTCTGGATTCGAACTTGTGACTTCAGGTGCGGTAGTCAGCGTCTTTACATGCTGAGCTACCCAGGCCCCCGAAAACACACAATACTAATTTTTTTGTAAATTATTATACTAACCCCTAGTCAAAGCATGAGATTACACATGAGTAAAGCACTATTGACAAAATTTGTTGAACAGTTGAGGATTAATTAGTTTTTATTCATATAATCTGTAAAATCACAGCACAATGTTCATAAATAAAAGTAATGATACAATAACAATTGGTAACACTTTACAATAAGGTTATTTGTTAACATTAGTTAACATGAATGAACAATGAACAATACTTCTACAACATTTACTAATCTTAGTTAATGTTAATTTCAACATACTAATAGATTTTAAAAATCAAATATTGTACATGTTAACAGTTAATGCACTATGAACTAACAATGAACAATTCTATTTTTATTAACTAATATTGACAAATATGAATAAATATTGTTAAAAATGTATATTGTTAATTGTTTGATCATGATACCTAATAATATATTAATGCACATTAATGAATGGAACCTTATTGTAAAGTGTTAACACACATTGCAATCTATATTTTTTTTTTTTTTTTTTTGCAAATAAAAGAAAAAAGGAGAATAAAATGTTCACTTCTAATAAGCATTCGTCCATCATCAGTGTTCTCTTCAGTTCGGCAGATCCCTGCACAGGCACATGACAAATCTCTCAGAAATGGGACACGATTCTTATTAAAGGTGCAGTATGTAAGACTCAGAAACCCTTGTTATTAATGACACCTGTGGCCATTAAGTGAACTGCAGCCAGCTGTCACCTGTTGCTCATGATCGCGCACACACTCCGTAGGGATGAGCGCATCGACCAAAACAATGACGTAACATACAAAGAGGCTGAAATTGATCCACAACATCATGCTGACAGATGAGGTAGCATAATTAAAATTACACAGTTATGATTGTTTTACTACAAACTTTGAGACTGTATATTATATTTGACTCTCCAGTGCTGGAACAGGGCTAAAACAAAGTGTGGATAAAGGTCTGATTATGCAAGACTGTAGTTTGAAGTAATCACTTATCTTTGCATGATACATTGACTTCATTTATAGATAGCCTATGTCGGCGTTAGCTAGCTAGTATGCTTTATCAATAGCTGTTAGCTAAATTTGGTGGATGATGACAGTAGCTGTTTATAAAATAGATTGTACATTATAAATATGTTGACACAATTCAGTATTGATTTGATTCCATCACAACTGTCATTTTGATAAAATAATGCGCTATTGTTTTATAATAATAGAATGTATATATTTTCTGTATAACCTAGTTATGTTACACTAATGAATGGAGCTTTTTGCATTATCTTGAACATTGTCTAGCATTCATTTCATGTGTTATTGTTGTTTACCTTGCTGAATAATTACAGATTAACATTGTTTATGACAGTTACTGTGCAGGCAAGATCAAGTTAGCTAAAATGACACGGATCAATCCTTATGGCACTATATTTCACATGCTTTGCAGTTATGTAAGCTTACCTGTCCAATAAGAAGAACGCCAATTCAGGGTCGGTTTTAATTTCCAAAACCGAACGAAGGTCCCTCCAGGAATCAAATGCCCTGCCGATGTTCACTAGTTTTCATTCGACTGCGATCACGTTCCAGCTTATCCAGATGGGATTCAGCAGATAAATGTTGTTTTGGCTTACTCTGAGTTTGTGTAGGAGTCGGTGTTGTGTTGGGAGCCGGCTGTTTGCTGGATTCCATCTCTAAGATAACGTTACCTAGTGTTGCAGTTTGTTGTCGCTGTTGGATTGCGGAAGAGAAGCACTGAGTCAAGGCTCTCGGGAGCGCGCATAAATGTCACATCCTTTGGATTTTCCCGGCAAAACCGGCCCGCTCCCTTCCCATGAAATTCAGTCTACAGGCTTTAATAGGCAACCTAGGAAGTCCAGGAAGGGCTAATTTTTTAAGTTGCGTTACAAGCCATTCACAGATTGGCAAATTGTTACATATTGCACCTTTAACGTAAATTTGACTGAAAGTGAAAATTATATTATACTGCATAAGTACAATACAATAATCTAATATTGACCACTATTAGACCAGTTGTATGGTTAGAGTCACTATGTTAAGAAATATATTACCATTCACTCCAGCATTTGCTGTGAAGCTGGAGTAGCATCAATTATCATATTATATTAACTTATAATATCACAGAGGGCTATACTTTATCTAGAAAAATAAATCAAAACAATTACATGTGTAATACAGCCGGAAACAGGGACCTTGCTAAGCCTGTGCTGGTCTATGGCTTGTGAATATTCACCCTCATTGTGATCGAAATATCTTAAAATACACGTTGTTAAACCACTTCTTTTTACTGGATGGAGCAACAGCTCCGTGGCTCAATGTGCAATGGATATTGTCCAATGTCATCCGTAGAAACTTGTGTAAATAACGCGTTTGAAAAGTAATTTTCCCCCGAGTCGTCTCGACAGCATTTATCAGCATAGGAAGAAATCGTTTCCAGCGCTGCGCCGGAAGTTAGTGTGCCCCCTAAGGCAAAATGTGGAAGTGACCGTGCATAGAGTCCATTGTTGAGGCCATATTCTGATTTATAATTTGTCAGTTGAGGGTGCTATTTCTCTACTGTTGTATTTGGCAACCGTGAGAACATGATTTCTGTTGGTTTCATCGGTATCGTTGCAGTGTTTTAGAAAGAGGGGGCATGGCTAAATCAGCGGCTCAGTCTGGTGAAAGTTAGAATGGCTAAAATCACTTACAGCACCTTTAAATCAACAGCCCTAGTTTAACAACGTCCACACTAACCTGATTTTGTTTGGAAAGTTGTTTTTACCAAGTTGCATTATCGTTTTCCAAAGCATGCTGTAATCAACCTTTTTCTTGAATGTGGAAGTGTTCTACGATTCATAACGGACGCCTGTTTTCGTTTTCCTGTCTCCAGTGTTTTCTCGTGCATCAGCAGGCCCGCCCAAACTCCTGACTTGGCCCCTTAATAATTATACCTTGTAGGCCCCCCTCAGACCGGCCGTGCCGGTATATGTTGGTGTTCTGGTATCTGTCATAGGCAATGCGCTCTCGATGTCCTGATGTCATGGTAGGGGTACTGTACTATCTGGGGTGTTGATCTATCTATCTACTTACATTGATATCATTAACTACCAGGGTTGGGAGGGTTACTTTTAAAATGTATTCCACTACAGATTACAGAATACATGCTGTTAAATGTAATTTGTAATTTATTCTGTTAGATTACACGAGGTCAGTAACATAATCTAAATACTTTGGATTACTTCTTCAGCACTGGCAGATTTTCCAGATTTTTCCAGAACCAAAAAATGCCAGTAGAGTAAGACAAAATACATTTATAATAAAAGTAAATTCTCAAAAAAACTAAAAAAACTAAACATCTTATAAAGTTGCTTATAAAACACAGTAAAGTAAATTTATATTGTTTTAAAGGGAGCATGACATGAGGAATCAAGTTTTCCTTGATCTTTTGACATATAAGAGGTCATTGTACTATAAAAACATACTGTAAGTTTCAGAACTCAAAACTTCCTCCTTACTGAAAAAAGAGCATTTGTTGAAACCAAGCTGCCAAAATGACTCGTTCTCTAGTGATGTCACACTGTGGGAGACATTTTCATCTGACCGCCTCCACAACAACACATCAACACCTACTCTACCATATCACTTTGGTAGCCCGCCCAGTAGCCTTGAGCAGTGAGATGGCAAGGAGAAAGCAGGTCAGTCAAGAGAAGAGAGCCAAACATAAAAGTGGGCGTTTACTGTCAGGACTTAAAGGAGAAGCAGCACCAAAACCGAGCGTTTCTGACAGAGGGTCAAAATGAGGGTGGAAAATGATAATGTTTTACAAATATACAGCTGTTTTATGTGCAGAAAACTTTACAAATATTATAAGTAAATAAGGAACATAATTTTTTTTTTTTTAAAAGACATGCATGACCCCTTGAAGGATTTTTAGATAGATTTAGAGAGAAACAATACAAAAATTCTCATTAAGAATAAGATTTTTGCAGTACATCTTTGCCTTAATTTTAAAGATCTTACTAGAGAATTTTATTTATTTAATGTGGATTTTATTGATAGAAAAATATAATCGTGCCTCATAACAGGTGCATGTAAAAGGGCAAAAATAGCATTTTAGCTTAGCATAAAGCTTACTATTCACATCAATTTACACAAGGTTAACAATTTCTGCTGCTCCAAAAATATACACAACGACATCATTTTCTAGGTGGATTCAAATCAACACCACTTCTGTCACTTTTGTAGTATTAAAGGGATAGTTCATCCCAAAATAAAAATTCTCTCATCATTTACTCACCCTCTTGTTATCCCAGATGTGTGTGACTTACTTCTGCTGAACACAAACTGACATTTTTAGAAGAATATTTCAGCTCTATATGTCCATACAATGCAAGTGAGCACATAAAGGCAATCCTTATGACTCCAGTGGTGTAATCCATGTCTTTTGAAGAGATTTGATAGCTGTGGGTGAGAAACAGATCAATATTTAAGTAATGTAACTTTTATGCTGCTTTTATGTGCTTTTTTGACCTTCAAAGTTCTGGGCACCATTTACTTGCATTGTATGGACCTACAGAGCTGAAATATTCTTCTGAAAATCTTTATTTGTGTTCAGCAAAAGAAAGAAAGTCATACACATCTGGGATGGCATGAGGTTGAGTAAATGATGAGAGAATTTTAGTTATTGGGTGATCTACCCCTTTAAGGAAACTAAATTACCGTGCAAGTCAAAAGCAGTAACTACAATGCCTCAAAACTGACTTATGAAAAAAAAAAAAAACGGTGTAGTTACTGCATTTTTGGCTTTGTATGGTAGCATTAATGACTAAATAGATGTAATAAAGGGAAAGTCGATCACAATTCAATATGCAAATATTACAGTTACCTAAATTGGCCTGAATTTTGAATGGCGAACATTATAACAGTGAAAGTCAATGATAAAGTCAGATTTTAATCTTACATTGCTTAGAAAGTATATATATAAAGTTTATTAAAAAAGCTCATTTAGATAGCATAGATATTGATGATATTATCTACAAAAGAAAGTTTGAATGGAGTCATTCAGCAGTTCGAGGTGAATTAATAGCGGCCACTTTTTCAGCTGCCTTGGTTCCAGAAGTTTTTTCCATTCTTTTCTTCCATAGGGATTTAATAAAATCCTTTATAAAAGAGTTCTAAGCCGTGAACCACACCAGTCAGCTCTGAGGTAAATAACAACATTATAAACTTTGATTTGAAGCTAAAAGATATTTGAAAATTGGACAAAAAGACAAAGGTACAAGACTAGGGATGCACCGATACCACTTTTTCTCTTCTGATCCGGTATCGGAAATCTCAGTATCGGCCGATACCGATCCCAATCCGATACCAGTGTTGTTTTTTTGCATAATCAGTTTAGAATATCTTTACATTATTGTGTGGAACTAATTGGGTGTACTCTTTATTGTGTAAAGAAACACAAACCTCTAACTACACATTATTTCAATATAAATGTATAGCTTATTAAGAAAAACTTTATTGTTAACTAGTATACTGGATAATGTAGCAGCAAAATTAACAGTAATTCCAGTATAAGTCATCTGTAGAAAGGAAGCTGTTTTTTTTATTTATTTTATTGCAAAAAATGTTCAACTTCTATTCTGGACTTTTGTTCAATTTAGTTGTAAGATATCAGCTCACTTTTCATTCACACAGTTATTTTTTGGAACCCATTCAACTTAAATATTATTATAATTTGTAAACAAATGATAATAATAATAATATATTATAATAGTAATATATCTCAATAGTGCACCTTTTGTCACGGATCCACCGGTCTCTCTCTCTCTTCCTCACTGCCCTCAGTGCTCACTCTTCACTGAGTTCTGATTACATGCACCTGCATATCATTAGTGGCTAATCAAGGACTGCATATATACCCTGCTTTCACACACACTCTTTGTCTGTTCTCATCGATAGTATCTCTGAGACTCAACACCTTTCTACTATGTCAAACATACCTGTGTCTTCATTATTGCCTGCAAGTATCATAAGACTGTTGTGAGTTATCTGTTCATCATGTCTACAGGTGCATCTCAATAAATTAGAATGTCGTGGAAAAGTTCATTTATTTCAGTAATTCAACTCAAATTGTGAAACTCATGTATTAAATAAATTCAGTGCACACGGACTGAAGTAGTTTAAGTCTTTGGTTCTTTTAATTGTGATGATTTTGGCTCACATTTAACAAAAACCCACCAATTCACTATCTC
The DNA here is from genome assembly GCF_019703515.2 of Myxocyprinus asiaticus. Lineage (NCBI taxonomy): Eukaryota > Metazoa > Chordata > Actinopteri > Cypriniformes > Catostomidae > Myxocyprinus > Myxocyprinus asiaticus. Next base: position 59,970,676 of record NC_059346.1, read on the forward strand.
AACAAATTAGAATATGGTGACATGCCAATCAGCTAATCAACTCAAAACACCTGCAAAGTTTTCCTGAGCCTTCAAAATGGTCTCTCAGTTTGGTTCACTAGGCTACACCATCATGGGGAAGACTGCTGATCTGACAGTTGTCCAGAAGACAATCATTGACACCCTTCACAAGGAGGGTAAGCCACAAACATTCATTGCCAAAGAAGCTGGCTGTTCACAGAGTGCTGTATCCAAGCATGTTAACAGAAAGTTGAGTGGAAGGAAAAAGTGTTGAAGAAAAAGATGCACAACCAACCGAGAGAACCGCAGCCTTATGATTGTCCAGCAAAATCGATTCAAGAATTTGGGTGAACTTCACAAGGAATGGACTGAGGCTGGGGTCAAGGCATCAAGAGCCACCACACACAGACATGTCAAGGAATTTGGCTACAGTTGTCGTATTCCTCTTGTTAAGCCACTCCTGAACCACAGACAACGTCAGAGGCGTCTTACCTGGGCTAAGGAGAAGAAGAACAGGACTGTTGCCCAGTGTTCCAAAGTCCTCTTTTCAGATGAGAGCAAGTTTTTGTATTTCATTTGGAAACCAAGGTCCTAGAGTCTGGAGGAAGGGTGGAGAAGCTCATAGCCCAAGTTGCTTGAAGTCCAGTGTTAAGTTTCCACAGTCTCTGATGATTTGGGGTGCAATGACATCTGCTGGTGTTGGTCCATTGTGTTTTTTGAAAACCAAAGTCACTGCACCCATTTACCAAGAAATTTTGGAGCACTTCATGCTTCCTTCTGCTGACCAGCTTTTTAAAGATGCTGATTTCATTTTCCAGCAGGATTTGGCACCTGCCCACACTGCCAAAAGCACCAAAGGTTGGTTAAATGACCATGGTGTTGGTGTGCTTGACTGGCCAACAAACTCACCAGACCTGAACCCCATAGAGAATCTATGGGGTATTGTCAAGAGGAAAATGAGAAACAAGAGACCAAAAAATGCAGATGAGCTGAAGGCCACTGTCAAAGAAACCTGGGCTTCCATACCACCTCAGCAGTGCCACAAGCTGATCACCTCCATGCCACGCTGAATTGAGGCAGTATTTAAAGCAAAAGGAGCCCCTACCAAGTATTGAGTACATATACAGTAAATGAACATACTTTCCAGAAGGCCAACAATTCACTAAAAATGTTTTTTTTATTGGTCTTATGATGTATTCTAATTTGTTGAGATAGTGAATTGGTGGGTTTTTGTTAAATGTGAGCCAAAATCATCACAATTAAAAGAACCAAAGACTTAAACTACTTCAGTCTGTGTGCACTGAATTTATTTAATACACAAGTTTCACAATTTGAGTTGAATTACTGAAATAAATGAACTTTTCCACGACATTCTAATTTATTGAGATGCACCTGTATACCCTGTCTGGATATTACTCACCTGCTGTTTGCTACTCTGCTCAACTGGATTTACTCGCAATGTTTACATCACTGTTTCAATCATCTGTTCAATAAACCCTGCTACTGAGTTCATATCTCTGCCTCCGTGAGTCTGTCCTTGACAACTTTACCTTTTAAAACCCTCACGCTTTTATTTTGACATTGTAAACTCTAGTAAGTCCTGTATGTGTCTGTTTGTAGGAAAGTTCACAGTAGTTTAATTCGCTTCTTTTTCAAATTCTGGTCAAATGCACTTCCGGTGCCATTCTAAATGCATATAAGTGAACCAAACTATTGAGCATCTACATCTGAGATGATGTTTGTGAGTAGCGCTCAAATATTGCGCACTGCATGAAGGCTAAAAATAGCCGTGGGTGTGTGTAAACGGAGCAGTGCCATTCAATAACGTGCTGGAGCTGCATGTGCATTTTATATATTTACTTATAAAACACAGCCTTTTATGATTCACAGAGCTATCACACGTCTTCAAGTGGCTTTGAATAAAATGCATGAGTCATATGAACTGCTTTAATTTTGTTTTAATTGCCATTTTTTGAGCTTGACAGTAACGAACATGACTAACACACAGTATCGGATTTGGATCGGGCTCGTAGGACCGATAACCGATCCATTTAAAAACATCAGTATCGGAGCAGATACCGATCCAGGTATCGGATCGGTGCATCACTATACAAGACTGTGTACTTACATGTGAGGGAATAAACTACAACCCCATGAAGCATTGCGAATGATATAATCAAATTAAAAACAATGGAAAAACATAAAACTAGTTGTTGATTATAAGTGTAGAAATGATGTATTTAAATTTCATTGCAATAAATTAGTTAGTGTAGGAAGACCAACTAGATTAAGTCATTCATGGTATGTCGTGAGTGGGCAGTCACTGCAGAGCTTGTTTGGCGTGCATTGTTTGCCACGATTCTCTGATTGGCTGAGCCTGTCAGTATAATGGGTACTGTAGTTCTTCATCAGGAATTCTGCTATTAAACAATTTCAAAAATTGAAATAACGAGGAATGATGGCTTTAACAGATGCTTACCATCAATTAACGTCCTTGGAGCTCATGGTAGTAGATCTGTTTTTAAAGATTTATAAGTTATTGTTAAAAATCAATTCGCTAGGAAAAAAAAACAGATTTTTACACCCGGAACCCGACTGTTGCACTCTGTTGAATGGAACGTTTGAAGAATATCAATAAAGTGCTGCCTTGTAAGCACTGTCAAAATGACTACTGTGAAATCTGTTACCCTTCAATAAAAAGGTATTTACTAAGCCAGTGATTGTTTATGTTTTGTTTTAGGTGTTCGGCAAAAGACAACAATCCAGTATGCCACACGGCCAGACCTGCCAAAGCTGGCCTACAGGAAGCTGACAGGGAAGAGTCCTGGAGTGGTTTTCCTGCCTGGTTTTGCCTCCAACATGGGCGGTCAGAAAGCAGAAGCCTTGGAGGAGTTCTGCAAGTCTTTGGGCCACTCATACCTCCGGTAATAACGCTGTATAGGTGGTTTGCTCTACGATCATAAAGAGTCATGCCTTTTTTCAGTAAGACAGAGCAATGGCCTGCCTTTAATTTGTGCACTATTTGTGCATGCTTGTATGGAGGAGGAAATGGAAAATGTAGTGCTTTCTGGTGCATTTACAGTGGCAAGAATAAATATGTGAACCCTTTGGAAATAGGTGGTTTTCTGCATTAATTGGTCATAAAATGTGATCTCATCTTCATCAAAGTCACAAGCATAGACAAACACAATGTGCTTAAGCTAACAACAGACAAACAGTTATAATATTTAATGTCTTTATTGAACACATTCCATTAAACATTCACAGTGCTGTGGAAAAAGTAAGTGAAACCTTGGATTTATTAACTGGTTGATCCTCCTCTGGCAGCAATAACCTTAACCGAGTGTTTCCGGTAGCTGCGGATTAGACCTGGACAATGTTCAGAAGGAATTTTGGACCATTCTTCCTTACAGAACTGCTTCAGCTCAGCCATATTCTTAGGATGTCTGGTGTGAATGGCTCTCTTGAAGTCCACAGTATCTATATTGGGTTAAGGTCTGTTCTCCACTGGGCAACTCCAAAAGGTGTTTTTTTTTTTCTTAAGCCATTCTGTAGTTGATTTACATCAGTGTTTAGGGTTATTGTCCTGCTGCACTACCAAACTTATACTGAGCTTCAGCTGGCAAACAGCCACCCTGATATTATCCTGTAGGATATCTTTATAAACTCTGTAATTTGTTTTTCCCTCGATGATGGCAAACGATACAGGCCATGAAGCAGCAAAGCAGTCCCAAATCATGATGCTCCCTCCACCGTACTTCACCCGTGGGATGATGTTTTCATGTTGGCATGCGGTGCCCTTTTTTATGCCATATGTAGTGCTACATGTTCTTCCCAAACAATTCAACCTTAGTTTCATCAGTCCACAAATTTTTTTCCATAGTCCTTTTCCACCGACATGATTCGGGGGCGGGTTCCTGGGCATTCTCGAACTGTTACGTGCATTTCCACTGCACAAAAGGCAGTTTCAGGGCTTGCTAGTCTTTGTGTAAGAACCGATTATGTCAGGCAGCAGAGGGCAGGACAATGTGTCGTCACCAGGTAAAGTTTTCCCAAACAAAAACAGATTGGACAGCTGCCGTCTGCAGCAAGGAGTACTTCTTTACTCTATATCAACAATGAAAAAAACACAAAATGTCAGACATTACAGACATAAAAGCGTTCAGGAATAACGGATGAAATGCGATATGGTATTCTGCGGAGATCCATAAATTGCAAAGGGAGAAAAAGTCGGTTTTAATCGGACGACTGACCAAATCATTAACAAATTGAAAGAGAGAACAGTGACCAAAAGGAGGACATAAGCAAAAGCGGCAGTGGACGGAGCAGTTTGATTTTCAGTGGGATACGAATCCAACGTTAATACTTGTAAACAGTACAGATGATGCATGTAAACAATAATCATCCATTCACTAAGAACTTTATTAGGAACACTATGGTCCTAATAAAGTGTCCGACGTGGTCTTCTGCTGTTGTAGCCCATCTGCCTCAAGGTTCGACGTGTTGTGCATTCTGTTCACTACAATTGTACAGAGTGGTTATCTGTAGGTCTTCATTGACCTCTCTCATCAACAAGGCGTTTCAGTCTGCAGTACTGCCACTCACTGGATGTTTTAGCTTAGAGAATTTCTTTCATATTTAAGGCAAAGCAAAATTGACACTAAAATACACCCAAATTAATCGGAATCAAATCTAATCGAGAGCTGGTGAATCAGAATAGAATCTGGAAATCTGTATCCATAACCAGCCCAAGTAATCAGCACTTTACAATAGATCTGTGCCTACCCACACTTCAGATGATTCCAACACCCCTGTTTTTTTTTTTATATGCTTTGGCATTGGTTCATATGGATTGTCATTTTAAGTGTGGTGGTGGTGTAGTGGACTAAAGCACTGAACTGGTAAGCAGAAGGTTGTTGGTTCAATCCCCACAGCCACCACCATTGTGTCCTTGAGCAAGGCACTTAACTCCAGGTTGCTCCAGGTGGATTGTCCCTGTGTAAAGGGCATTGTAAGTCGCTTTGGATAAAAGTGTCTGCCAAATGCATAAATGTAATGTAAATGTAATCAATTGCCAAAATGTGTTCTATGTCTGCTTTTACATCTGTATTATGATGGTGATAAATTTACTTCTTTTTTTTTTTTTAGGTTTGATTATTCTGGCTGTGGGTCATCTGAAGGGGAAATGGCAAACTACAACATTGGTGCTTGGAAGAAGGATGTGCTCTTTGTACTGGATGAACTAGTAGAGGGGCCACAGGTGAATGGATTAGCACTATTAAAACAATGACTATATTGGATTGAATTTCACTTTAACAACTAAATAGGTTTGACTAATTAATTGCCAAATATGACTTCAATGATTTGAATACAAATTCATCATTTAATGAATTGTATTTACATACAGTCCATTCAGAAAGGATTCAGACCCCTTAGTTTTTTTCACATTTTGTTATGTTGCAGCCTTATGCTAAAATGCTTTAAATTATTATTTTTTTCACATCAATCTACAGTCCATACCGCATAATGACAAAGCAAAAAAACAGATTTTTTATAACTTTGCAAATTTTATTATTAAATTATTAAAAAGAAAAAAACTGAAATATCACATTGACATAAGTATTCAGACCCTTTGCTTGACACTTGAAATTTAGCTCAGGTGCATCCCATTTCTCTGGATCATCTTTGAGATGTTTCTACACTTTGATTGGAGTCCACCTGTGACAAATTAAATTTACTGGACATGATTTGGAAAGGCACACACCTGTCTATATAAGGTCTCACAGCTGAAAATGCATATCAGAGCAAAAACCAAGCCATGAGGTCAAAGGAACTGCCTGCAGAACTCAAAGACAGGATTGTGTTGAGGCACAGATCTGGGAAAGGCTACAAAAAAAATTTGCATCATGCTGAGGTGGTGTTTTCAGTGGCAGGGACTGGGGGACTGGTCAGAGTTGAAGGAAAGCTGAATGCAGCAAAATAGAGAGATATCCTTAAACCTGGTCCACAGCGCTCAGGACCTCAGACTGGGACAACAGGACAATGACCCTAAGCACACAGCCAAGACAACACAAGAGTGCTTGGGGTCAACTCTGTGAATGTCCTTGAGTGGCCCAGCCAGAGCCCGGACTTGAACCCAATTGAACATCTCTGGCGAGACCTGAAAATGGTCCCCATCAAACCTGACAGAGCTTGAGATTATCTGCAGAGAAGAATGGCAGAAAATTCCCAAATCCAGGTGTGCAAAGTTTGTCGCATCATACCCAAAAAGACTTAAGGCTTTAATCGCAGCCAAAAGTGCTTCAACTAAGTACTGAGTTAAGGGTCTGAATATTTATGTCAATGTGATATTTCAGTTTTTTCTTTTTAATAAATTTGCAAAGTAAGGTTTTTGCTTTGTCATTATGGGGTATGGAGTGTAGATTGATGTGTGAGAAAAAAATTAATAATTTAAAGCATTTTAGCATAAGGCTGCAACATAACAAAATGTGAAAAAATTAAGGGATCTGAATACTTTCTGAATTAAAATCTTCTGACAAAGTAGACCTATCTCTCTTATGTTGTTGTGTTCAAGATTTTGGTGGGCTCCAGCATGGGTGGTTGGCTGATGCTGCTAGCAGCTCTTGCGCGACCAGAGAAGACCGCTGCCTTGGTGGGCATCTCGACAGCTGCAGATCATTTTGTCACATCATTCAAGATGCTACCAATAGAGGTGAGAAAAGTCATCTTTTAAACTTCTGGGGCCTCATGTATAAAACTTGGCACACATTTCATCTTAAAAGTGTGCATACTCACAAAAGACGGATTTTGCCTACCCAGAAAAGTTTAATACAGATTTAGACCTGCACAAAGTTCACTTTATAAATCCCAGTTAGCAGAAGATTGTGTGTACACACACAAACTTTATTCTCCACCCTGTCTTCTCCACGAAATAACCATTAAGGTTCATAGAGTCTTGAAAGTTTGGAAAATGCTTTATTTTTACAGTTCCGCCTCAGAAGGAATGGCTTGACACTAGGGCTGGGCAATTAATTGAATTATATTTTAAATTACGATTTTGGCTTCCAGCGATTATGAAAACAATATAATTGAGATAAAACGATTATTGTGCTGCATTCCGTTTTGCAATGAAACACCCCGGTGTTATATCTTTAAAGCATCCTTTAATAAAGTTAAAATAATAAGGAAGCGGGTTATGAAAAAAACTCAGAAACTGGCATTTCTCTGTGCGGTCAGCGCCATGTCTATGAGTTGTATGAAGTGACCAGGAAAGAGATTGAATCTTCTCCCGGCTGATGCACACTCTGGCACGGGGACGCTCGTCACTCGCACGTGTTTGCTGCAGCTAGATTATAACGTGATGGCTCGCAACGTAGTGAATCATAATATATGTGTCACATTCACTGTGTGTATCTTATCATGAAGAAAATCAGCGATACGCAGCTCTATTAAGAAGAGAACGTTTGTTTTTTGTGGGTTAAAGATGGATCGAAGTGAACATACATTTGAGAGAGTGTAGTCTTAGCCCATTATACACTCGGTCAAAATAATATCAAAAACTCCTTTAAAACAACGTACATTTACTTTAGGAGCTATGCTGCAGAAGAAAAAATTGTTATCGGAGAATGTTGAATACAATATTTAATCAGGGCTCGACATTAACGTCACAAGTGGATTTTTGAAGGGGCAAGTGAAAGAGAATTTTACTTAAGCAGACTGATAAAAACATCAATAACGAAAAAATAACCGGCTATATTTGTGATAGCCTAGGCCTGTGTCACTTATTAGAAAGTTAATATTCTTATTCTGCTGTTGGAAGTAATCCAGAGTGCGTAATTTTATAATTTGCTAGCAATCTAGTAACAGCTGCGCCCTGTTTGATTGACAGGCGGCGTGTGTGTGTGCTGAACGTGCACGTGTTCCGAAAATGATCGCACTAATGTGCACCTGAACAGTCAAATACATTTCAAAATTCCGCCAAAATGCTCATCTTGGTGGGGTGTTCATGTAAGCACAGAGAGTGATGTCTAAAGTGAACGTAAACAGTGGAGAAAAAAGCGGATTTGTATTAAAATGTCGGACTTGTAAGTATAAATGTAAGCTAATGGACCTGCTGCTGTCTAGTGCGTCATTACAATAATCAAACAACCATAACAATAGACTGGGTAACTTTAATAGCTTTAAAAAGTATTAATGTATTATAATCATACAGTGAAGACCAGTAGTAGTTTTGTGTTGCATTTCATTCTGAATGTTTACATGAATACTTGATAGCCTACTGCTGTTAAAAACTTTTAAAACTGTTAAAAAAGCCCTGAATTTTCTTCATTTGTATTTTTTGTTCTATTATTTCTAATCTATTTCTATTAATTGCTGTTTTTTTATTGTAATTTTATTACTGACTGTTTACTAGTCTTGTATAATTACTTAAGAACTTGAAACCATTCTTCCATAGTTAACATATTAGTTAGTGTTATTATTTGTGGTGGTTTTGAAGCTGGTATTGAAAATCGTCAAATTTCACTACCGGCTACTGAAATTTTGGTATAGTGATAATGTATAGCCTTTATTGTACATGGTAGATCTTGCTGCAATAACATAATGAAAAAATAGATCTCATTCCATAGAAGTGTGAACACCCCTGTTGTGAATGATGGCGATGGAGACTTACCTTTATTTGACTACCATACATAACATAAAATAATTATCATATGACAATAGCCTCCTCCCCTACCCAGTGCAGTTTACATTTCAAGTTCAAGGAAATCCACTGTTAAAAAGACAAGTTTTAAAAAAAAAAGTTCAATAAATGCATGATGTTCCCAAAGTCAATGAGTAATCGTGTTAAATAATCATGATCTCAATATTGACCAAAATAATCGTGATTATGATTTTTGCCATAATCGCGCAGTCCTACTTAGCACTTATCAGCCATTCTGAAGGTATAATCTGAGACAAAGTTTTCGTTAAAACTTTAATTTACTTTGGAATAATTTACAATTAATATGTAGTATCACATGAATACTTAAAGTAAATCAAAAAGTCAACGTATGTGATAAATTAAGGGCTGAGTTAATCAAAATAAAATCGAAATCTTGATATGGCCCAGTGTGATTTATTAAACCCACCAAAAGACCGCAATTTAATTAAATAAATGCACTTACAGTGCATCCGGAAAGTATTCACAGCGCTTCACTTTTTCCACATTTTGTTATGTTACAGCCTTATTCCAAAATGGATTAAATTCATTATTTTCCTCAAAATTCTACAAACAATACCTCATAATGACAACATGAAAGAAGTTTGTTTGAAATCTTTGCAAATGTATTAAAAATAAAAAACGAAAAAAAAATCACATGTACATAAGTATTCACAGCCTTTGCCATGACACTCAAAATTGAGCTCAGGTGCATCCTGTTTCCACTGATCATCCTTGAGATATTTCTACATCTTGATTGGAGTCCACCTGTGGTAAATTCAGTTGATTGGACATGATTTGGAAAGGCACACACCTGTCTATATAAGGTCCCACAGTTAACAGTGCATGTCAGAGCACAAACCAAGCCATGAAGTCCAAGGAATTGTCTGTAGACCTCCGAGACAGGATTGTATCGAGGCACAGATCTGGGGAAGGGTACAGAAAAATGCCTGCAGCATTGAAGGTCCCAATGAGCACAGTGGCCTCCATCATCAGTAAATGGAAGAAGTTTGGAACCACCAGGACTCTTCCTAGAGCTGGCCGCCCGGCCAAACTGAGCGATCGGGGGAGAAGGGCCTTAGTCAGGGAGGTGACCAAGAACCCGATGGTCACTCTGACAGAGCTCCAGCGTTTCTCTGTGGAGAGAGGAGAACCTTCCAGAAGAACAACCATCTCTGCAGCACTCCACAAATCAGACCTGTATGGTAGAGTGGCCAGACGGAAGCCACTCCTTAGTAAAAGGCACATGACAGCCCACCTGGAGTTTTCCAAAAGGCATCTGAAGGACTCTCAGACCATGAGAAACAAAGATTGAACTCTTTGGCCTGAATGGCAAGCGTCATGGCTGGAGGAAACCAGGCACCGCTCATCACCTGGCCAATACCATCCCTACAGTGAAGCATGGTAGTGGCAGCATCATGCTGTGGGGATGTTTTTCAGCAGTAGGAACTGGGAGACTAGTCAGGATCGAGGGAAAGATGAATGCAGCAACGTACAGAGACATCCTTGATGAAAACCTGCTCCAGAGCGCTCTGGACCTCAGACTGGGATGAAGGTTCATCTTCCAACAGGACAACGACGCTAAGCACACAGCCAACATAACAAAGGAGTGGCTCCGGGACAACTCTGTGAATGTCCTTGAGTGGCCCAGCCAGAGCCCAGACTTGAACCCGATTGAACATCTCTGGAGAGATCTGAAAATGGCTGTGCATCGACGCTCCCCATCCAACCTGATGGAGCTTGAGAGGTCCTGCAAAGAAGAATGGGAGAAACTGCCCAAAAATAGGTGTGCCAAGCTTGTAGCATCATACTCAAAAAGACTTGAGCCTGTAATTGGTGCCAAAGGTGCTTCAACAAAGTATTGAGCAAAGGCTGTGAATACTTGTGTACATGTGATTTTTCTTTCTTCGTTTTTTATTTTTAATAAATTTGCAAAGATTTCAAACAAACATCTTTCACATTGTCATTATGGGGTGTTGTTTGTAGAATTTTGAGGAAAATAATGAATTTAATCCATTTTGGAATAAGGCTGTAACATAACAAAATGTGGAAAAAGTGAAGCGCTATGAATACTTTCCGGATGCACTGTATAGTCTGGGTTAACATGGTCCAAGAACGGACACTGTTTTCCACTGTCTCAGCAGCTCGGAAACGGTGAGTGTTCTGATTCTGAGATTGGTTTGCTATTAGTGCGTGGTGTGTTTTTCTTATAATGTGCATTGAGAACGCAAAGTGCTACGAAATCACTTTATTTTCAATTAATACAAAACATTCTCGTAATAACGTGACACTGGAGCACAGAAGATTAGGATGTGGCATTTCACCATAGTGATGAGCATGTTTAAAAAAATAACTGCAAGAAATACAAATATCTTCAGTTTACCATAAAAAAGGCTTAAAGGTTTAATAGGACCAATGCTGTGTGAATGTAATGAAATAACAACATACATTTTACTGTTGTACTACAATATAATTCAAATATTCAATAATAATCATTCAATATTATATTACAGTAATATAATTCAGTTTGCTAAGGAAATCTCTTAAGAGTTATCAAGGACACCCCGACATGACGTTTGACATTTAATCATTTAGAAGAATTTGTTGGTAAATATTGCTATGTATTGATATGTTGGTACATTTGCCAATTTTAATCAGATTTGTAACACAAATGTACAGGTGCATCTCAATAAATTAGAATGTCGTGGAAAATTTCATTTATTTCAGTAATTCAACTCAAATTGTGAAACTCGTGTATTAAATAAATTCATTGCACACAGACTGAAGTAGTTTAAGTCTTTGGTTCTTTTAATTGTGATGATTTTGCTCACATTTAACAAAAACCCACCAATTCACTATCTCAAAAAATTAGAATACATCATAAGACCAATAAAAAAAACATTTTTAGTGAATTGTTGGCCTTCTGGAAAGTATGTTCATTTACTATATATGTACTCAATACTTGGTAGGGGCTCATTTTGCTTTAATTACTGCCTCAATTCGGCATGGCATGGAGGTGATCAGTTTGTGGCACTGCTGAGGTGGTATGGAAGCCCAGGTTTCTTTGACAGTGGCCTTCAGCTCATCTGAATTTTTTGGTCTCTTGTTTCTCATTTTCCTCTTGACAATACCCCATAGATTCTCTATGGGGTTCAGGTCTGGTGAGTTTGCTGGCCAGTCAAGCACACCAACACCATGGTCATTTAACCAACTTTTGGTGCTTTTGGCAGTGTGGGCAGGTGCCAAATCCTGCTGGAAAATGAAATCAGCACCTTTAAAAAGCTGGTCAGCAGAAGGAAGCATGAAGTGCTCCAAAATTTCTTGGTAAACGGGTGCAGTGACTTTGGTTTTCAAAAGACACAATGGACCAACACCAGCAGATGACATTGCACCCCAAATCATCACAGGCTGTGGAAACTTAACACTGGACTTCAAGCAACTTGGGCTATGAGCTTCTCCACCCTTCCTCCAGACTCTAGGACCTTGGTTTCCAAATGAAATACAAAACTTGTTCTCATCTGAAAAGAGGACTTTGGACCACTGGGCAACAGTCCAGTTCTTCTTCTCCTTAGCCCAGGTAAGATGCCTCTGATGTTGTCTGTGGTTCAGGAGTGGCTTAACAAGAGGAATACGACAACTGTAGCCAAATTCCTTGACACGTCTGTGTGTGGTTGATGCCTTAACCCCAGCCTCAGTCCATTCCTTGTGAAGTTCACCCAAATTCTTGAATCGATTTTGCTTGACAATCCTCATAAGGCTGCGGTTCTCTCGGTTGGTTGTGCATCTTTTTCTTCCACACTTTTCCCTTCCACTCAACTTTCTGTTAACATGCTTGGATACAGCACTCTGTGAACAGCCAGCTTCTTTGGCAATGAATGTTTGTGGCTTACCCTCCTTGTGAAGGGTGTCAATGATTGTCTTCTGGACAACTGTCAGATCAGCAGTCTTCCCCATGATTGTGTAGCCTAGTGAACCAAACTGAGAGACCATTTTGAAGGCTCAGGAAACCTTTGTAGGTGTTTTGAGTTGATTAGCTGATTGGCATGTCAAAATATTCTAATTTTTTGAGATAGTGAATTGGTGGGTTTTTGTTAAATGTGAGCCAAAATCATCACAATTAAAAGAACCAAAGACTTAAACTACTTCAGTCTGTGTGCATTGAATTTATTTAATACACGAGTTTCACAATTTGAGTTGAATTACTGAAATAAATGAACTTTTCCACGACATTCTAATTTATTGAGATGCACCTGTATATTTATGATGAATATTATTCTTTTATGAACTCATTAAGTGGAAAACATGACTTGATTATTTTAAATTGACAGAAACCCTGTTTTGCTGATAAACAATGTTACATGTTCTAAGGCCTTGTTGAATGTGTGCCCCAGCCTGGCTGTACAATAATCCCTTACATATTTTAACTGTCAGAACAGCTGAAATCACTCATAATTTTCATAATAACATAATTTTCTTCAAATCAGTCTGATAATTGCAGTCACCAGGTGCCGTATGCATAAAGCCGCTTAGAGTAAAATTTTAGTCTTAAGTGTGTCAATGTTCTAAAAATGACGTAATTTTACTTTTATTCCTAGACTTAAGAATAAGTGTGATTCATAAAGGTTCATAAGTGTCAAGACTTGGTCTCAGCTCCTAAATTGTTTAAGAGTGCTGGAGAGGTTTCATAACCTAGTTAGGAGTAGCATGATGACTGTGTCCCATGGAGACAACAAACTCTACAACAAAGAAAGAATGTGTTGGAATTATGATAGTGGAATTTGGGCAAATGTGTTTTGTAGTTGAGCAAAATTAAATCCATAAATACTGTATATTTTTTTAATTGCAGCACATTTTTTCATTTAATGAATACATTGAAACTCGTTGTGAATTAAGCATTTGGAAAATTTGATGGGCCTAAACTTTCAGAGGGATCCAACAACTAATCAATACAATCTCAATGATGAAAATAAATGTAGTCCTTGTTTCACAACACTTAAGTGTAACCTCAGTCAGCACTTAAGAATCAGGTTTAGACTTTACAGAAAGTTCCTTTTAGTATCTTTATAAAAAGCTCCTATTCTTACACAAGTCCTACTTTTTGCTGAGAATTTTTTTAACACTCAAGTCAAAGCTTAAGACTATTCTTAAGAGCATTTCTGAGAAGTTTGATGCATACGGCCCCAGGATTATGTGCGGCAGGCAGCACATTTTGCGCTCATGTTGGGTAGTGTTGCCGTATGCAGCTGTACAGTACCTTGTTTCTGATATGACATATGCAAACAGTCGACTACCAGTCTTTCCAATGGAAATTGTCGCACAGTGTCTGTCATTATTCTGTCTATTTTACCAGGCTATTCCACGTCAAAGTCAAGTGTGTATCATGAGCCAAGAAATCTTCACTGTCATTAAAAGCAAGCTCCCTCCGTATAATGCAACGGGTAACATGTCTTCCAAAAGCAATGCATCAATTACCAATATTTCCTTGTTACAGCTTATGTACTAATGCCTTTACAATTGGTTTGCCTAATATTAATCTAAAATGTCACCTAGATAGCGATTACTTCTCCTTTGAGTGCTTAACTCCATACGTTTTTATTCTAAATGTGCTATTAAATGAAAAGCGAGTTTAATCAGTCTTTTCAGTTAAATATTTGGCCATTTGCTGTTGCAAATTCACACACACCAGTAAAAGAGTGCATTCGCATGGTCAAGAGTGTGTGGACAGTGCGCACATTTACGGCAAATTAATTTTTCATAAATCCAGATGTGTTCATGGAAAGTTGGGTAAGCATATTTCAAAGCCCATTTTGTGTATACATCAGGCCCCTGGTTTAAAAAAGTTGAAGTATTTTGTTGCTGATTAGTTTGGCTAGTTTATTGTGAGCTTAATGATGTCTGCATTACTAAATAATATTATTAGTAATGCTTGCTAAGGGTGGTTTTTGGAACAATATGAGGAAGAGTAACCATCCAAAAATGAATAGTCTGTCATTATTTACTCATTCTCATGTTGTTCCAAACCTGCATGACTTCCTTTCTTACATGGAATACAAAATTCGTATGAATTGATGTAATGGTACATAAACCAATTTTAATGTGATATATATATGTGGAAAACATGGCTTCGTTATTTTAAACATGCAGATACCATTTTTTGTTGATAAGCAGTTTTAAAGGGATAGTTCACCCAAAATTGAAAATTGTCTTATCATTTACTCACCCTCATGCCATCCCAGATGTGTATGACTTACTTTCTTCAGCAGAACATAAAGATTTTTATAAGAATATTTCAGCTCTGTAGGTCCCCACATTGCAAGTAAATGTTGACCAGAACTACAAAAGCTCTAAAAAGGGGATAAAGTCAGCATAAAAGTAATCCATAAGACTCCAGTGGTTAAATCAATGTCTTCTGAAGCAATCCAGTTGGTTTTGGGTGAGAACAGACCAAAATGTAACTCCTTTATAACTTTACATCTTGTAATTGCAGTCTCTAGGCACAATCATGATTTCAAGCTTGATTACAGTTCCTAGTGTTTGACGCATGCACAGATCGCTAGATGGCGCTATAGGATGAGTAATCGAGCTTGAAATCATGATTGCCAAGGAGACTGCTTTCAAGATGTACAAAGAAAAAGTTATATTTTGGTCTGTTCTAACACAAAAAAACTGGATCACTTCAGAAGACATTGATTAAACAACTGGAGTTTGATGGATTAATTTTATGCTGACTTTATCTCATTTTTGGAGTTCTGATCACCATTCACTTGCATTGTATGGACCTACAGATCTGAGATATTCTTTAAAAATCTTTATTTGTGTTCTGCAGAAAAAAGAAAGTCATCCACATCAGGGATGGCATGAATGTGAATAAATCATGAGAGAATTTAGATTTTTGGGTGAACTAACCCTTTAAGGCCTTGCTGAATGTGTGCCCCAGCCTGTTTAAATTAAAAGAGCCTGTGATACATAATAATTATTATCATTATTTTTTTTTTTTAGATTGTGTGGGTTTGTTCTGGTATGGAAATTTGGTATTTATTTTATTTGTTCAGGTCTTTAAAAAATGTCTTTAAACATCTTAAATTTTATTTTAAAAACTCTGCAGCAACCCTGGATTAGGACACCCAAATGTAATCGCAAAAATAACAGGTTTTCTTAAACACTCCCTTGTCTGCCAAACATTGGTCTGTCAAACTGTCCTACCTCAAACTCACAGCACTGGTTGAACTAATGTTACAGCTTTGGTTGTTGCTGTGCAATACCGGTCAGGATGCTCAAACAAATAGAGGAATGTTTTTATAGTGTCTCAGGGTCACAGTGTTTATACTTTTCAGGGGAAATCAACCTATGAATGGCTTACTTATAGTTTTCTCTCCATATTAAGCTGAGATAAGAGAAAGTATTGGAAACATGGAAAAATGACCCACTACACCTTTAATAGCTCTTCCTCTTCTTTATCAGACAAAGAAGGAGATAGAGGAGCTGGGCTCTTGGAAATTCCCAACCAAGCACAATGAAGAGGGTTTCTACACTCTGAGCATAAACTTTCTGAAAGAGGCAGAGAACCACTGTGTACTCCAGAGCCCACTCCCTGTTACCTGTCCAGTACGTCTGATCCATGGGGTTAAAGACTCTGACGTACCCTGGCATGTCTCCATTCAGGTCGCAGAGCGGGTACTCAGCAACGATGTGGACGTTATTCTTCGCAAACATGGGCACCATCGCATGTCAGAGAAAGATGATATTAAGCTCATGGTGTACACCATTGATGACCTTATTGATAAACTGACCACATTGGGGTGAGGAGGGATGGACCAGTTGTGATGGGAGGGGTGTCTGGAAAACCTTGTTTGGAAGTAAGGTTTTAAATGAAGGAAGCCAAATTAACTGAAAGGGTTAGTTGACCAAAAAATAAAAATTATGTCATCATGTGCTCACCCATCCTCATGTTGTTCCAAACATGTGTGTTTTTCTATCTTCCATGTAACACACAGGGATCTGTTCTTTTGCATACAGTGAAAGCATATGGGTGATTCTTAAGAAACCTGTCTAGAAAATGTCCTGTTCATATTTAACCCCAAATAAAATATATATACTGAGTGTGTATATATATATATATATATATATATATATATATATATATACACACACACACACACACACACACACACACACACACACAGATATATATATACACACCGATCAGCCATTCTCTGTTGACCTCTCTCATCAACAAGGCATTTCCAACCACAGAACTGCCACTCAATGTATGTTTTTTGTTTTTGATCAGCAGTTACAGAAATACTCAAACCAGCCCGTCTGGCACCAACAATCATCCATGCGATTTATCTAATCAGCCAATTGTGTGGCAGCAGTACAGTGCATAAAATTATGCAGACACGGGTCAGGATCTTCAGTTGATGTTCACATCAACCATCAGAATGGGGAAAAAAATTTGATCTCAGTGATTTGGACCGTGGCATGATTGTTGGTGCCAGACAGGCTGGTTTGAGTATTTCTGTAACTGCTGATCTCCTGGGATTTTTTGCTTTGGAAATTGCTCCCAAGGATGAAGCAATTGGTGCCAAAAACAAAAAACATCCAGTGAGCGGCAGTTCTGTGGATGGAAATGCGACCTACATACTATTAGGCAGGTGGTTTTAATGTTGTGGCTGATTGGTGTGTGTGTGTGTGTGTGTGTGTGTGTGTAGATATATACAGTTGATGCCAGAAGTTTACATACGCTTAGGTTGAATTCATTAAAACTTATTTTTTAACCACTCCACAGATTTCATATTAGCAAACTACTTTTTGCATGACACAAGTAATTTTTCCAACAATTGTTTACAGACAGATTGTTTCACTTTTAATTGACTATATCACAATTCCAGTGGGTCAGAAGTTTACATATACTAAGTTAACTGTGTCTTTAAGCAGCATGGAAAATTCCAGAAAATGATGTCAAGCCTTTAGGCAATTAGCCAATTAGCTTCTGATAGGCTAATTGGAGTCAATTGGAGGTGTACCTGTGGATGTATTTTAAGGCCTACATTCAGAATCAGTGCCTCTTTGCTTGACATCATGGGAAAATCAAAAGAAATCAGCCAAGACCTCAGAAAAAAAATGTGGATCTCCACAAGTCTGGTTCATCCTTGGGAGCAATTTCCAAACGCCTGAAGGTACCACGTTAATCTGTACAAACAATAGTACGCAAGTATAAACACCATGAGACCACGCAGCCTTCATACCACTCAGGAAGGAGACGCATTCTGTGTCCTAGAGATGAACGTAGTTTGGTGCAAAAAGTGCAAATCAATCCCAGAACAACAACAAAGGACCTTGTGAAGATGCTGGAGGAAACAGGTAGACAAGTATCTATATCCACAGTTAAATGAGTCCTATATCGACATAACCTGAAAGGCTGCTCAGCAAGGAAGAAGCCACTGCTCCAAAACTGCCATAAAAAGCCAGACTACAGTTTGCAAGTGCACATGGGGACAAAGATCTTACTTTTTGGAGAAATGTCCTCTAGTCTGATGAAACAAAAATGTTACTGTCTGGCCATAATGACCATCATTATGTTTGGAGGAAAAAGGGTGAGGCTTGCAAGCTGAAGATCACCATCCCAACCATGAAGCATGGGGTGGCAGAATCATGTTGTGGGGGGCTTTGCTGCAGGAGGGACTGGTGCACTCCACAAAATAGATGGCATCACGAGGAAGGAAAATTATGTGGATATATTGAAGCAACATCTCAAGACATCAGCCATTAAGTTAAAGCTTGGTCGCAAATGGGTCTTCCAAATGGACAATGACCCCAAGCATACCTCCAAAGTTGTGGCAAAATGGCTTAAGAACAACAAAGTCAAGGTATTGCCCTGACCTCAGTCCAATGGAAAATTTATGGGCAGAACAGAAAAAGCATGTACGAGCAAGGAGGCCTACAAACCGGACTCAGTTACACCAGTTTTGTCTAGAGGAATGGGCTAAAATTCCAGCAACTTATTGTGAGAAGCTTGTGGAAGACTACCAAAAATGTTTGACCCAAGTTAAACAGTTTAAAGGCAATGCTACCAAATACTAACAAAGTGTAAGTAAACTTCTGACCCACTGGGAATGTGATGAAAGAAATAAAAATAAATAATTCTCTCTACTATTATTCTGACAATAAAGTAGTGATCCAAACTGACTTGTTTTCTACGATTAAATGTCAGGAATTGTGAAAAACTGAGTTTAAATGTATTTGGTGTGTGTATACTTCTGACTTCAACTGTATATACAGTATATATACACACTTAAATATATATATATATATATATATATATATATATATATATATATATATATATATATATATATACATATATACATACACACTACCAGTCAAAAGTTTTGAAACACTTACTCATTCTTTATTATAATTTTTTTTTTCACATTTTAGAATAATAGTAAAGTCATTAAAACTATGGAATAACATAAATGGAACTATGGGAATTATGTTGTGAATAAACAAAATCTAAAATAAATCAAAACTGTGTTATATTTTAGCATCTTCAGAGTAGTCACCCTTTGCCTAGAATTTTCAGAAATGTACTCCTGACATTTTCTCAACCAACTTCTTGAGGTATCACCCTGGGATGCTTTTTAAACAGTATTGGAGGAGTTTCCATCTATGTTGGGCACTTATTGGCTGCTTTTCTTTATTATTTGGTCCAAGTCATCAATTTCAAAAACTTTTTTTTTATTATTTATTACATTTTAGATTTATGATTAAATTAATATGGCGGCACAATTATATTTTTGTCTACAAAACTAATTTCAAACATTTAAGCATATGCCTTCAGATCAAAAGATTTTTAAGATCATGAGAAATATTTCGGTCAAGTGTTTCAAAACTTTTGACCGGTAGTGTATATTTATTTATATATATATATATACAGGTGCATCTCAATAAATTAGAATGTCGTGGAAAAGTTCATTTAATTCAGTAATTCAACTCAAATTGTGAAACTCGTGTATTAAATAAATTCAATGCACACAGACTGAAGTAGTTTAAGTCTTTGGTTCTTTTAATTGTGATGATTTTGGCTCACATTTAACAAAAACCCACCAATTCACTATCTCAAAAAATTAGAATACATCATAAGACCAATAAAAAAAAACATTTTTAGTGAATTGTTGGCCTTCTGGAAAGTATGTTCATTTACTGTATATGTACTCAATACTTGGTAGGGGCTCCTTTTGCTTTAATTACTGCCTCAATTCGGCGTGGCATGGAGGTGATCAGTTTGTGGCACTGCTGAGGTGGTATGGAAGCCCAGGTTTCTTTGACAGTGGCCTTCAGCTCATCTGCATTTTTTGGTCTCTTGTTTCTCATTTTCCTCTTGACAATACCCCATAGATTCTCTATGGGGTTCAGGTCTGGTGAGTTTGCTGGCCAGTCAAGCACACCAACACCATGGTCATTTAACCAACTTTTGGTGCTTTTGGCAGTGTGGGCAGGTGCCAAATCCTGCTGGAAAATGAAATCAGCATCTTTCAGCAGAAGGAAGCATGAAGTGCTCCAAAATTTCTTGGTAAATGGGTGCAGTGACTTTGGTTTTCAAAAAACACAATGGACCAACACCAGCAGATGACATTGCACCCCAAATCATCACAGACTGTGGAAACTTAACATTGGACTTCAAACAACTTGGGCTATGAGCTTCTCCACCCTTCCTCCAGACTCTAGGACCTTGGTTTCCAAATGAAATACAAAACTTGCTCTCATCTGAAAAGAGGACTTTGGACCACTGGGCAACAGTCCAGTTCTTCTTCTCCTTAGCCCAGGTAAGACACCTCTGACATTGTCTGTGGTTCAGGAGTGGCTTAACAAGAGGAATACGACAACTGTAGCCAAATTCCTTGACATGTCTATGTGTGGTGGCTCTTGATGCCTTGACCCCAGCCTCAGTCCATTCCTTGTGAAGTTCACCCAAATTCTTGAATCGATTTTGCTTGACAATCCTCATAAAGCTGTGGTTCTCTCGGTTGGTTGTGCATCTTTTTCTTCCACACTTTTTCCTTCCACTCAACTTTTTGTTAACATGCTTGGACACAACACTCTGTGAACAGCCAGCTTCTTTGGCAATGAATGTTTGTGGCTTACCCTCCTTGTGAAGGGTGTCAATGATTGTCTTCTGGACAACTGTCAGATCAGCAGTCTTCCCCATGATTGTGTAGCCTAGTGAACCAAACTGAGAGACCATTTTGAAGGCTCAGGAAACCTTTGCAGGTGTTTTGAGTTGATTAGCTGATTGGCATGTCACCATATTCTAATTTTTTGAGATAGTGAATTGGTGGGTTTTTGTTAAATGTGAGCCAAAATCATCACAATTAAAAGAACCAAAGACTTAAACTACTTCAGTCTGTGTGCATTGAATTTATTTAATACACGAGTTTCACAATTTGAGTTGAATTACTGAAATAAATGAACTTTTCCACGACATTCTAATTTATTGAGATGCACCTGTATATATAAACATCCCTTTTTCAGGACACTGTATTTTAAAGATAATTTTGTAAAAATCCAAATAACTACAGATCTTTATTGTAAAATGTTTAAATAATGTTTTCCATGCTTGTTCAATGAACCATAAACAATTAATGAACATGCACCTGTGGAACGGTCGTTAAGACACTAACAGCTTACAGATGGTAGACAATTAAGGTCACAGTTATAAAAACTTAGGACACTAAAGAGACCTTTCTACTGACTCTGAAAAACACCAAACGAAAGATGCCCAGGGTCCCTGCTCATCTGCGTGAACATGCCTTAGGCATGCTGCATGGAGGCATGAGAACTGCAGATGTGGCCAGGGCAATAAATTGCAATGTCCATACTGCGAGACGCCAAAGACAGTGCTACAGGGAGACAGGAAGGACAGCTGATTGTCCTCGCAGTAACAGACCACATGTAACAACACCTGCACAGGATCGGTACATCTGAATATCACACTTGCGGGACAGGTACAGGATGGCAACAACAACTGCCTGAGTTACACCAGGAACGCACAATCCCTGCATCAGTGCTCAGACTGTCCGCAATAGGCTGAGAGAGGCTGGACTGAGGGCTTGTAGGCCTGTTGTAAGGCAGGTCCTTGCCAGACATCACCGGCAACAACGTCGCCTATGGGCACAAACCTACCTTCACGGACCAGACAGGACTGGCAAAAAGTGCACTTCACTGACGAGTCGCACCATTGAACACGTCTGGGACCTGTTGGATCGGAGGGTGAGGGCTAGGGCCATTCCCCCCAGAAATGTCTGGGAACTTGCAAGTGCCATAGTTGAAGAGTGGGGTAACATCTCACAGCAAGAACTGGCAAATCTGGTGCAGTCCATGAGGAGATGCACTGCAGTACTTAATGCAGCTGGTGGCCACACCAGATACTGACTGTTACTTTTGATTTTATATATATTGTGCTTAAGAACACTTAAACACATTTTACCCCCCAATTCTCATTACCGTAATGTGTCCTAACATTTTACTTTTACCATTTTAATTGTTTTCAGTGATGACTCATTGCTGTAACAGTCATTTTTAAACTTTATTACAGTAAAAAGATGCTGTTGTGCAGTGATTTTTACAATTAAAATATATATTAAATAATATCATTTATCATAGTGCAGTAATGAGAATATCAAAATCTTTTTTCGCATTGCGGTATTGAGAATTGTGGGGTAATACTTTATGTGCATAACTGTCATGAAAATGTCACAATGTAAAAAGTGCCATTGGCCCTTAAAATAGGCTTCATTGTCTATAAACAAAATCAAATTTCTTATTTATTTATTTAGATTTTTGAGTAAAATGTGACTTGGTGTGATTTTGAGAGCTAAGGCAGAAGGCAAAATATTTAGTAAATAATGACTTAATTTTCGTCTTTTCTGCATAAGATATCTATAGTATGGCTTCAGAAGACTTGGAATATAGCTCAAGGTTGACTTTTATTGTGCTTTTTTTTGGAGCTTGACAGACCTGGACACTGTGAACTGTCATTGTATGGAAAAGAGCAACGTGAGCATTCTTCAAAGTTTGTTCTCTTGTTTTCCACAGGAGAAAATCATACAAGTTTGGAGCAACATGATAAAACAGAATTTCATTTTAGGGTGAACTTGTATGTGGTCAGAGCCAAATGCTTTTATTTTTATGTTCATGAAAATGATTGCATCTCTTTTCAGTAGTAAATACAGTACATTACCCAAAATACACATACTAACATGTTCACATAATCACTCACAACATCCTTAATTTTGCCAAACCATTGTAGACTTACAAAAAAAACAAGAACTCAATGTTCTTCTCCATGTCTTGTTTTTATATATAAAGTTTATTGTAATAGCACTGTCGCCTCACAGCAAAAAGTTCCCCCAGTTCGAGTCCCGGCTCACTCTTGTTCCTATTGTGTGGAGTTTACATGTTCTCCAAGTGTTTGCATGTGTTTCCGCTGGGTTCTCTGGTTTCCCCCACAATCCAAAGACATGCAGGTCAATTGAATTGGAGACTCTAAATTGACCTTAGGTGTGAGTGGAAGTGTGAATGTGTTTGTCTGTGTGTGTTAGCCCTGTGATGGACTTGCCGACTGTCCAGGGTGTTTCCCTGCCTTTGGCCCGAGACAGCTGGGATAGGCTCCAGCCCTCCCCGTGACCCTACATTGGATAAGTGGCTATAGAAAATGGATGGATGGATGTTAATGTTACATTTTAATGTTGTTATAATTTAACCTGTATAGCCTTATTTTGTTTTCAAAGTTAATAACATTTCAAGTAGCCTAACACAATATTTCACTTAAAGTTTTGAAGAAAATTTTTTTTCATGTCTAGTTTATCATCTCTTGAGGGGCACACTTCTATAGATCATTGGTTCACAAAATGTGTGTATTTTGCACGTTTTCAGCATTCAGAAGTTATCGATTTAAAATGTATTTTGTTTTCCGTTTTTTGTAGGAATGACAGCAGTTTATGTCCAGGGCTTTGTGTACGCTGATGACAAGAAGTAGAATTTATTGTAAGCTGCTATCTCAAACCAAATATTACAAGCAATCTTGTAAATTATATTACAAAATAAGGAAAGAAATAGTTTAGAATAAGGCTTGGTAAACAGCCACATGGGGCGATGTCATTCAGTATATTTGTTCTTTTAAATCACTGTATCTTTGTTTTTCTGTGTACTTGAAAGAAAGAAAACTTAATATTTATATGCAAAACTGCATCCAAGAACTGAATGATTAGTACATGCTTTTAATTGCAAGGGATTCTGCTAATGGGGCAGAGTATATTTAAGCATATGGAGAATATTTTATTCATATGCAAGCTTTCTGTATGTTGTGAACATGATGGATAGAAAATGTACACAACACTTTTTGTTTTTATTTTCCTAACTGATAAACAATATCAGGTTAGATTTGCAAGTGATCACAGTACTGGTATATTAACATTCACACAGAAATGAAAATGCTGTCATTATTTACTCACCCTCATGTAATTCCAAAACCTATAACGCAAAAGGAGACATTCAGTAGAATACCACCCTGCTCCAATGTGGATGGGGTCCTGGGACAACTGTAGTCACCATTTACTTTCATTGAATGGAAAAGAGCAGCATGAATGTTCTGCTAGATAACTCCTTTTTTGTTCAATGCAAAAAAAGAAAGTCATGTTGGAATGATGTAAGATGAGTAAATTAATTTTCAGTTTATTGTAGTAACCTGCTGGATTTTTCAATGGCATTCAGGGTTTCTCTGAACTCTCATAGGGATTGTTGAACATAACACCCTCATGTGTTTTTATCATGCACTAGTGCAATGCTGCAGCCACAAAACAAGAAGGTCAAGAGCCTTTTTTTCCCTTTAATTCTCTTGTTTGATAAATATTACAGTGCCATGAAAAAGTATTTGCCCTCTTCCTGATTTCTTGTATTTTTCATACTAAATTGTTTTAGATCTTCAAACGAGATATAACAAAAAACAAAGGCAACCTGAGTAAACACAAAATACAGTTCTTTTCTCTCTCTCTCTCTCTCTCTCTCTCTCTCTCTCTCTCTCTCTCTCTCTCTCTCTCTCTATATATATATATATATATATATTATTTCTTATTTATTTATTTATTTATTTTATTTTTTTGAAGCCAAAATGTTATCCAACACCTATATCACACATGTGAAAAACGAACTGCCCTCCTAAACTTAATAGCTGGTTGTGCCACCTTTAGCAGCAACAACTGCAACCAAACACTTCCGATAACTGGAGATCAGTTTTTCACAAAGCTGTGGAAATTTGGCCCCCTCTTCTTTGCAGAACTGCTTTAGTTCAGCCACATTGGAGGGTTTTCGAGCATGAACTGCCCATTTAAGGTCCTGCCACAGCATCTCTATCAGGTTTAAGTCAGGACTTTGTCTAGGCCACTCCAAAACTTTAATTTTGCTTCTTTTGAGCCATTCAAAGGTGGACTTACTCCTAAGATCATTGTCTTGCTGCATAATCCAGTTGCACTTGAGCTTCAGCTCACGGACTGATGACCAGATGTTCTCCTTTAGGATTCTCTGGTGGAGAGCAGAATTCTCTCCTCAATTATTGCAAGTCACCCTGTCCCTGAAGCAGCAAAGCATCCCCACACCATCACACTACCACCACCATGCTTGACTGTAGGTATAATGTTCTTTTTGTGGAATTCTGTGTTTGATTTACGTCAGATGTAACAGGACACCTGTCTTACAAACAGTTCCACTTTCAACTCGTCAGTCCACACAACGTTCTCCCAAAATGTTTGAGGATCATCAAGGCATGTTTTGACAAAATACAGACGAGCAGATGTTTTTCTGGGTTAGTAGTGGTTTTTGCCTTGCCACTCTTCCATGGATTCCATTTTTGGCCAGTGTCTTTCTAATAGTGGAGTCATGTACAGTGACCTTTATTGATGCGAGAGAGGCCTGCAGTTCCTTAGATGTTGTCCTTGGCTTTTTTGTGACTTCCTGGATGAGTCGTCACTGTGCTTTTCTGGGAAGGTTCACTTCTGTGCCAAGTTTTCTCCATTTGGAGACAATGGCTCTCACTGTGGTTCTTTGGAGTCCCAGAGCCTTTGAAATAGCTTTGTGACCCTTCCCAGACTGATGTATTTCAATCACCTTTTTCTTCATCATTTCTGGAATTTCTTTTGACCTTGGCATAGTGTGCTACTGGGTGAGACCTTTTAGCCAACTTCATGCTGCTGAAAAAGTTCTATTTAGGTGTTGATTTGATTGAACAGGGCTGGCAGTAATCAGGCCTGGGTGTGTCTAGTCCAGCTGAACCTCATTATGAATGCAGTTTCATAGATTTGGGGATTTAGTAACTTAGGCCCAGTTGGTTTTGGATAACATTTTTGCTTCAATAAATAACATTATTATTTAAAACATTTATTTTGTGTGTACTCAGATTGCCTTTGTTTTATGATAGATTTTGTTTTAATTTTTGAAATAAATGGTATGAGATATACACAGAAATTGAATGTATATATTGTTTTGCATTTAAAATTTTCACTGTCATCTGTGGGGTTATGTGTGTTGGGTGCATGTACTTTCCAACAGTATCCATTGAGACGTTTTGTCTTCCTTTATTTGTTAGTTTTTTAAGAGCACTAATGTTTCTGCAGGTTGATCACTAAAAGTATTATCACCTTTCCCTCCTTTTTTGCCAACAATATAAAAGCTTTCTCTTATTTATCTCATGTTTTCTAAATATAGGTCTTCCAGGCCAAATTAGGAACTCTTTTTTTTTTTTTTTTTTTTTTGTCTTTATATTTCTATTAGTTCATATCAAACATTTCCAAAAACAATTTTAAAATTGTGTATCACGTTTTCAATTATGTATACAGGTAAATCTATGCCATGTATATAAAAAGGGCTTTTCATTATTAATAGCTGGATGATGGTGAGTGACTGAAGCTTTTTCCCCCAAGTTTTCGAATTTTGCTGTGTTCATAGCGTTAGGTTTCTGCACAGTCTTGACTGAATGCTTATATAAGCATGTGGCAGATACAAAAAGAGCCTGTTTACTCTCTGCGTGTGTGTGAGCTCACAATTAGTGTATTTTGGGTTTTTGCCTTTATACTATATATGGTTGATTTACGTAGTATAACTACATTATGATATTTTTGTCATTGTTAATGGATTAGTAATAAAATGCATATGTGTGGTCTCAGATATACAGCGACATATTTGGTCATTTGGTCTCTTAAAAATTTATGAATGTCATTGCATTAGACTACAAATATCAAACCAAGTGCCATTTATTTGAGAAAGATGACACAAGCAGACTTTTCAAGCAAAACATTTCACAAAATACATTTTTACTACTTTGCAAAAAATCACCTTTGCCCAAACGGTTCGGAAAAGTGAAGTTACTTCAGAGAAAAGGTCTAGCGTCATTTGTTTACAAATGCCATTTAATTTTATATTTGCTATCTAATGAAATGGCATTCATACATATTTAATGTGGCTTTAGTGTCCAAATACTTTTAGTGCATTTTATTTTTGAAGCTTTTCTCAATGAGTAGTTCATTTCTTTGGTCATGGATCCAACAGTGTTGTGTATTCATGCCTGTTTTGAAAGGGAGCCCTATTCCCCCTCACACCAATGCTACACATTCTGCCTCTCATGATCAGCGCTTGGTGGACTTCATATTCAACAGCACAGGTAACTCATAGCCATACTCTAAGTTTAAGCAGATGTTTTGTAGAAAATGATAGCAAACTGACGTACTTTATTTGTATTTACTGATGTTAAAAGTCATTCAGTGAATCTGGTAATGTGTTATTACCAGTTGTAATATGTGCATTATAATAATAGGGGATTGATTTCTATTGCCGGTCACATTTTTCCGGCTTCCAAAGAGATGAAACGCATGAGGCATATAGTAATTCTAATGGCCCTCATAGCTGGTGAGTTAAATTAAAAATAGTATCAAATAGTTTTTATTATTTGCATAAAACATTCTGTGTATAACAAAATGTGTGAGCAAGCGAAAGGTAACTGTAGCAAGGAAAACACCCTAAATACATCGTGAACTCTCACTATTGTCTTGCCTCTTTACTGTTTTGTCTCTTGTTGTATTGCTGCTTGTTTTTTATATTTCACATTTTGGCCCTATTTTAAGTGTGCTAGCGATAAGTGCAGCGCTATGCTTTAAG
This sequence comes from Myxocyprinus asiaticus, assembly GCF_019703515.2. Lineage (NCBI taxonomy): Eukaryota > Metazoa > Chordata > Actinopteri > Cypriniformes > Catostomidae > Myxocyprinus > Myxocyprinus asiaticus. The sequence goes on from NC_059346.1 coordinate 59,998,580, forward strand.
TCATATGTGCAAAGTCAGTGGGCATGGCCATGAAGGTTTGGTATTTTCGTGCAAGCATGCGCTAAGTCTAGGCGCAAATGTATTTGGCGAAATTGCGCACGCAAGCGATAATGGGCTGGGTCAAGTGCAATTTAATTCTGAGGTTTTTCTCTGGTTATTGCACTGTCTGCATCCTATTATATCGTTAATTCCCTGTCAAGCACCAGCAATGTAAACAAAGACAGCACATTCATAAGAAGTTGGTAGTGTAAATGGATTGTATATGCAATTAATTAGAAGAATAGAAATATGGACTTTCTTTTGTGCATTAACTGTGTCCTTGTTGAACGACATAATTCTATGACAGTGACATGCTCCTTTTATATGCATGAAAATTTAGTTCTCATCAGTATTTGGATGTAGGCTCTGTTAAATTTTAGAAAATGTAAGTATTATTATTAATTTTCACCTGCTGACACAAATCATAGCTAGTATTAACAGTGATTGTATCGGCCTTCCAGGTAAGGTGATAAATCGAGGGATTTTTGCACGCACTTCACTTCTACTGCTCAGTTTTGAAAAATGTATTTCATTTATTGAAACACGAAAAAATTAATTCAAATTACACTTGAAAACAAAATGAAAATATAATCAAAATAATGAAGTGATCCAAAAAATCATAAAAAAAAAAAAAAAAAATTCTAACATTTTACCCTCTCCAACTTGTTTTTATGAAACAAACATCTCCAATTGTTTGTTTCATTAAACGGCTACAACAGTGATTGTCAGGGACATTATTTGATGTTCCATTATATTTTCAGAGTTTGAACATGAACATTATTACCAGTACTACCTTCTGGTGGAATCTCTTAACTGATCTTAGACTTTGCACTGAGATTAGACGTCCTTCTCAAATGCCTTAGCCTAATGACCTATTTCTCAGGAAAATAGCAAATCGCGCTTTGCGCCACTTCATTTACGCACATTACACCCCAGTTTGCATGCATACACCCACTGAGAGCGCAGACACTCCCACCCCCTCTTGCACTTTGCGCTGGCACGAAAATAGCGCTTAGAATTAGCGTTCTCATGAAAATTTGTTAAGACTTAGCGCACGTTCGTTGCATGTAGCGCTGTGCTTAGTGCGTCATGAAAATGGAGCCCTTTATTTCCATTTTCTTACATTTTTATATATTATTTCATATATCTTTATATTCTGTTTTATATTTTATAAAGTTTATTGTCTCATGTGTCTGTCTGTTGCACAATCTGTTTGTCCTAATTTTGCAAGGAATAATTCAAGAATTTAATTGGACTTGGTACACTATACTCTGTACATATGACAATAACAACCTGGTCTAATAGAACTGAATTACTATACCTACATTTTTGCAAAATAATTTTTACGTGATTCGTTGTATGTATCGTGAGAGTTTCCTGGTAAAATGAACACTAGAGGCATTAAAACAATGACTTCTATTCCCTTTCATACAAATCACTAGTGAAACGGCAGATTGTTAGTTCATAAACACTTATCACACTTTTCAGCCTGTTCCTCACGCAATGCTGTCTTATGACATCTAAACACTTTTACTATAATGCGTGACTTGTAAGGCGATACGTTTGAATGTTTGCATTATATATCAACTACATTTAGAGGTTTGTTCTTACACAATCAAATTGCCCAGTATCAGTTAATAAAGTGTTGCAATTGCGATGGGCACACGAATCGATGCGTGAGCCAAAAATGTAATCGAAGCATCACTAGATGACATGGTTGCTTCAGCAATTGCTTTTCACGTGTCACTTTTGCTTTAAATGACAATATTTGTTAGGTTTAGGCTTAAGGTTTAGGGTTTTGTTCATTTAAACCCGAGAAAGCACTGACCTTAAAAACCTCATCTGTTGGGAAAAGATTTAACTTGCTTTTAGCGCCACTCAGTGGACATTTTACTTTGGAACTGCCACGATATGTGTAATGAACCACATAATATTGTTTTGCAAAAATGTTGCCACAGTCATGTTATTTTCATGAGACCAGGCTGGACAATAAAACTTTGACTTTGACCAAAAGATAGTTTGGAAGTATGCAAAAGAAACCTTGGGAGGAACCAAAAAAACAGAGAACTCCTCCTCTGGCTCGCATGTTTAAAAGAGTGTATATAAAAACATGAATACATGCACAGATCATCGTTGGCAAAATAGTTATCAGCCATATTCCCAGATATCACACGTTTATTTCTGAGATGTCTAATTAGCATTGCTTTCTAATTAACATCTGATAAACATCTTAAAAAGTCAGATTTACAAACATTCTAAATCATAAATGTCTCAAAGCTATATGTCCTTTTAACATCCAAGAGGAAACGTCTTATAGACATATTTTAGATGAGCAAACAATTTAAAATATGTCTTCCAGATGGAAACATGCCTCAAATAGACGTCTGGGTGATGTACAATAATATGAGAAGTGCTGTTAAACAAAGTTACAAATTGCTCTGAAAAATACAAGTGGAGAGGAAAGTGAGAGACGGTGGTGAAAGAGTGGAAGAGAAGTTCGTGAAATGTATTAGTGCCTCTGTGAGATGGCACCACAAGGCACCTCTCTTCAGCCGATCGCAAGCTTCTGGAGGGCACATACATTTGAAGTAGTGAGTGTAGATGGGGGGTGCGGAACCAGTGGCTGTTCTGTATGACAGCATCAATGCCTTGAATTTGACATGAGTAACCATTGGCAGCCAGTGTAGTTAGATTAAGAGAGGCGTGACGTGCACTCTTTTGGGCTCGTTGAAGACCAAACGCGCCACCACATTGTGGATCAATTGTAGAGGTTTGACTGTATATGCAGGAAGTCCTACCAGTTGTCCAGTCTCAATATAACAAGAAACTGGACATGGAGTTGTGTAGCATGCTCAGATAGGAAAGGTCTGAACTTACTAATGTTGTACATTGCAAATCTGCATAATCGTGCCATCTTTGCGATGTGGTCCGTAAGTTCAACTGATCGTCAAACACAACCTCAAGTTTTTTTGCTGTCCTGGATGGTGTAATTGTTGACGAGTCTAGCTAAATGGTGAAGTTATGTTGTATAGCTGGGCTTGCTGGAACAACTGGAAGCTCCGTATTTGCTAGGTTGAGTTGGAGGTAATGTTCTTTCATCCAACATGAGATGTCTACCAGGCTGAGATCTGTGCAGCTACCATAAGATCGTATTTGTGTGTCACTGGAACACTCTAAGTTCATACAGGTTTGTGGTGGTGACTTAGTCCTTAATCGTGGCTACTTTGAAGGGGGGAAAATGGACACCTTGAGGGGTAATGTCCCAATCTGGACCGGTAACACTGTCAATGTAGGCACTGCAGGAACATGGAAGCGTCAACAGTTGTTGAAAAAAGGGGCTCAATCCTTTGACACTCAGACAGAAACGGATGTTCCAACATCTTCTGAAAGTTTCCAAACACATCTGAATCATGGGATCACCAGTGAAATAACTCAAGATCTGGTGGAAGTAACAACAGCTGAACCATCACCTGTGTCAGGCAATACTGACCAGTCACCCTCAAAGATTGTACAAATATAAGAGACTGTTAAACGCTACCCCACTCACATCACTAGACCACCTGATTGTTATTAAGCAACATAGTGTGTACATTCTTTAAGATGAACAAGGACACAATAAGCTGAATAAATACACAAGAATAAGATTAAAAAAACTTTACATAAATTTTTTTAAAAACTTGTCAGAAACTGATATATTCTGCAATCATTGTGAAACACTAAGTGGCGCTGTATTGTTGTTTACACCACTGAACAACTTCAGTAAAAGTTGAGTTAAGAAAAATATCTTAATGCCTCGACCTTGACCTGTTTCTCAATGCTAAGAATGCAGACAATGGACTTGGGTTCTTATGAAGACTTGCCAGGCTATCTTGGAAGAACAAACTCGGAAGGACAGGAGGACGTAGAACGCATCTATTGCGAGCTTTGAGATGTGCTACGATTTTCCTGTTGTGCAATTGCCCGTCCCAGCACATTTGTAGACTGAGAGAAATACTGTCATTACAAATACAATAAATGTCCTTCATCTGCCACCGTAGTGCTGCTATGACTTCTGGTACTTCAAATGGGTTCTTGCCCACAAGTCACCATTCGATGCATCCTCGATTTTCTGCCTGATCAAGAACACATAGGGGTAAATTTATGCATTCTCGGTACTTGCATTCTTGAGTATTGGAAGTGAACTTCGTCAATGGATGATGAATTCAAACGAGTCCACGATTACGTAAGAATAAATAAAAACACACATTAAAAAACACCCATTGTGCCACTCTCCATTATTTTTACAATATATTGATATTGAGGGAGGAGTTCAGTGAATAGATATGAATGTTTTGAAGAGCATGCGAATATCAGAATTGCTGTTGATTTAGTTTAGATAGTATTATGTTTAAGCGGTTTAAGTAGAGAAGGAAGAGAGCAGTGACTGATACCTGCTTAGGTCAGTTGGATCTTTAAAGTTGTGCCATTTTCTTACTGCAGCTCTGAGTTTGGACCGATGTTCACAAAGAACATCAGATAGCCAGGGGTTTAAGGGTGTAGCATGGGCTGGCCTGGAGGAGAAGGGACAGAAGTTGTTTTGTATAGATGTTTTTAGACCATAGATATCCATTAATATCTAACTATATGAATTTCATTAATGTAAACAAACATTATGGCATGATATAATGCTTAAAATGCTGCCCATATCCACTATTGAAATCTGCTGCTCTAAAGAACCTGGATGCACGGTTGCCTTTGTGTAATGTCATGGTAATTTCATCTGTTGCTGCTTGCAGCATCAGTTTGTTAAATAAAAATTTAATTGTGCATTAAAACTGGCAGAAATATGTCAAGTGTAAGTTGGGTTAACCTCTTTTCAATCAACAAAACATCTAATTTTACCAGGGGTGCCCAGACTTTTGCATTTAACTGTTAATCGCAGAATGTATATTATTAATTATTCTATTCTGTTGTATCACGGTAAGATAGGAGTCTATCTTAAGGTTGTGTGATGGATGCAAGCGTTGATTAAGAAATTAGTTACAAATGGTTTCAAAGACAACTGTGAACATAAAAAGACACCAGTTTAAGCTATTAGCTGTTCTTCATATGAAAGTGAAGGCTTCCCTTCCACACACGTACATCACCCAGATGTCTATTTGATGTATGCGTTTACATCTGTAAGACTTATTTTTTAGGTTGTTTGCTCATCTGTAATACGTCTATAAGACGTTTCCTCTCAGATGTCAATAAGACATTCAGCAGATGTCTTTGAGACTTTTATGAGATCTTTTTAAGATGTTTATCAGATGTTAATTAGAATGTGATGCTTTTAAGATGAAAAGATCTAAAACAGACATCTCGGAGATGTACATGTGCTATCTGGGACATTATCTGAGGGATGCATTACATTTAAAATTGCATGCAGTCTAATGAAGAACTGTTTGCATGTAAATGAGAATTGTATTTGACTTGTATAGTCAACAGATTTATAATTGAGTTTTCTAAGGGTGCGTTTGCTGCTCCGTTTGTCAAGGGGGATCAGGCCAAGAAATGTTTATGCCCGAAGAGACAGTTTGGCTACTGGGACCCCAGCCACTCACACAACCAATGGGGTTACACCATTCAAGAGCAGGTGAGTCATCTTTTGACAGTCTCATATTTGATTTCTTTCATGAAATTCCTTGCATTTATCAGTGACGACCATGTGTTTTAAATGCTGTTCCTCATTAGCATGCACATGGTCTCTATTTGATAGGCATTGAATACTGGAATTCTCTGAGAGCAGATGCTCAATATTACATGGACATGGTAAATCTGAAGTTTGACCGTTCTGTGGCTGAGTGAGGACATTTCAAGGTGAAGTGTGTAATTGTTTCATTGTTAAAATACTTTCAGCTTAATGTGGATAGACAACATAAGGTAGCCATTCGAGGTTGACCACGAACATTTTAAACAGAGTGGCTCTGTGGCACTATCAGAACATTGCTTTGTTTAAGCATCATAATGGCCAGCCTGACATAATTTAGCAACATTAATTACATTTACATGCTAATCAATAATCCTTTTTTTTTTTTTTTTTTTTTTTTTTGTGAGAACAAAGGCCATCTTAACCAGAATATGGACCTTAAGCAGAAAATTATATGCATGTAAGGGTCATTCTCATGAAATCTGTCAAGAAAATGTCCTGGTCATATTTAACCCCAAATCTATATGAAAAATATAAAATAAAAATTATATTTTTCATAAAGAAAATGAAGCCTACATTGAGGACCATTAAGATATTTTGCAATGTTAAATTATTTTCAGGACACTTAAGGACATTTTACCCACTAATTCTCATTACCGTAATCCTTAAGAAAGTTTACTTTTACTATTCCTATTGTTTTCAATGAGAATTCTTATTACCGTAACACAGTCATTTGTTTTTACTGTATTACAAGAAAAAAAAGATGCTGTTGTACAGTGATTAATTAAAATCAGCTAACATGAAAGACAGTACAAAGGGAGAACTACTATGATGTATAAATACTTTACAATTTAAATAATATATCACTTTTTTCATTTTGTGGTAATAATACCATAATGACCATCTGTTTTGCATTGTGGTAATGAGAATTAAATGTGCGTAACTGTCATGAAAACAATGTCACGATGTAAAAAGTCCTAATGGCCCTAAAAATAGGCTTAATTTTTTATAGGAAAAATATAATTTCTTAATTGTTTTTTATTGATTTGGAGTAAAGTAGGAGCAGTACATTTTTTTGTCAGATTTCTTGACAGAATCACCCGTAAATGTAGTCATTGTCTCCACTAGTGGTGTGAGTTTGGAGCTGGACTATCTTGTTGATGACCAATAACAGACAGGGAGAGTGAGGGAAACCTGTATGGAAAAAGTGATTCTTTTTGCAATTCAGTTGATGCTAGTGGTACAGAAATTACACTTTTACAATTACACTCCTTTAATTAGTCTAAATAGTGAGATTTAGGTGTAACAGACCCAACAAGAGTACAATGTCATAATATAATAAAACAATAAATCAAAGTCTTTTGTTTTTTCTATAGTGAGAACAACAGGCTTTACATGGACATGCTGAGGAATGTGAGAGCACAGCTGTATGCACATATAGGCCGACAGTGATTGACATGACAGACTGATTGATGGATTAATTAAATCGATAGAGAGTGCTGAGGCAGCTTTGCTGATCTCGGGGTTGTGGGTAGGGCTAATTTCTCTTTGCAAATGGTTCTCTCAGAGATTGCATTTTGTTTGCTGAAATACCGTCTAGCATAGAGACCAGTATAAAGTGCTGTATGTCATCATACATTTATATTTTCAGTTATATATGTAAAAGAATACATTTGCAAGTACACAATAAAGAAGTCTGCAATGCATCTGCATCTCTATTATTTTGTTTTTTGGAGGGGGGCAAAAGTGTTTTCAGAAAATTAGTTATAAGCTATTACAGATTTAAAGTATAGAGGCTATAAGGGAGAATGGCTAAAGGCCCTTTAGGGTAAAATCCCTTTTTAATGTTCCGGTCCTATTTTGTCTATTTTAAATATACAAATAAAAATGTATATTTGCCTATAGAAAATGAATGTTATTTATAGGGCCATTAAGAGTTTTTACATTGTGACATTAATGACTATTATGCATATGTTAGCCCCCAGTTCTCATTACCACAATACAAAAAAAGATTCTCTTATAATATTCTCATTACCACAGTATATATTTGTATAAGTATATATTATTTAAATTGTAACATATTTATGCATCAAAGTAGTTCTCCCTTGGTATTGCCTTTCATTTTTGATGTTTTAATTATGAAAATCACTCAAAAAATAAATAAATATATATATATATATTTTGGCCTATCTGTTTTTTTTGTTGTTGTTGTTGTTGTTTTTTTTTTTTTTTTATGCAATTCATAATTTGCATTTCAATGTCATAACAACATTCCATCAAATTGAATTGTGTAATGTTTAACTAAATTAAATTAATTCACATTTTATTTTATTTAAAAGATTACTTAATTCAATGTGATGGAATTCATCGTTATAAACTCTGACCTTGATCTTGCCTTACTGTATATCATGCCACATGTTCATCATGGCCTACTTTTCATGTATGCACACTGATGCTCTCATCCATGCACGATCAAGTCCTAACGGCTTTCAACGTCCTTATTGGCTGGCTGCGTCACGCATGTCACACATTGTATTCTGTCAAGCCAATGATGAGCGCAACCTTCCATTTTTACGTAACACTTTACCGTGCAGTTCCCAACCCAGTTCTCTGAGTGGGATGCGTGATGCTCTGACTTGGCTAACTTCATGCAATGACGGATGCTGAGCTGTGTCCCACCCCCTCGCCCCATACGGATGCTCTTCCATGGTGCCAACAGACGGGCATTACACGGGCGAGAAAAACAACAAACAGCCTTCATCACTAGTAAGTATGTGCATGATGCCTCACTGGATTGTCAGTGAAATAATAATATTTAACAATTAGTTACACAGTAGCGCGCAATTTTCTCTAAATATTTGGATTTTTAATACGAGTGTAGGCTGCTTCGGGCAGTTTAATGCGCATATTTAATATTTTGTTGTTGGAGCAACAATCCTGATATAACGCAGGTTCTTATAGTTTATTTAACACAGCGTAATTCATTATATTATCATCGTAAAAACACGATGACTCAAAAAGTGCTGCGTGCCAATCCGTGGAGGAAAATGCGTGCATCACTATTTTGTCAGGTGGACATAAGGTAACGATGCCATAACTGCCTGATTTCAGGATTTCTTACGATTTCATTTGGAAAGGTTAAAGCTGAGCTTTCAAGAAATAATTTTCTCACATTAGGCCCAAAGTAGGGGAGACCATGGGTTGGTTGGTACAGAGCTGATTTCTGGTAATGTTGTAATTAATTTCACAAAAGTGTAACATTTACGTTCACGTTCTTGATTCTGTCAGGGAATTTGAATGTGAAAATCTGTTAAGGTGAAGATAACTTTTCATTTTATTTGTCAAAATAAATAAATAATAAACCCACTCTTCTAAGACCGGTATAGAAACAATACGTTGAAAGATTTTAAATATATAAATTTTAGTTAAAAGTGATGGGTACAAGTCATTTTTTATATAAGATTTGTAAGACTGCTTAGCTAAGCTAGCTGGCTAACATCATCACATGTTTATGTAAAATGGTTAACATTTAAACAAGTTTATACATGTTCAAAATTTTCATATTAATTCCAAACAAAAAAAAAAATATTTTAATGACAATCATGTTAATCATTACTCATAGTAATGATACTGTATATGACAAACATGTGTTCGGTTCAGTTGCCCTGTTAAAATAAACTGTTGTTTGTACTGTATTTCTGTGTAGATTCTCTCTTGAAACTTTAGTGTCAACACTGTGCCAACCAACCCCAATATAATTTTAATTATTAAATAAGTCAAAAAATGTTTGGCGACATTGAATGCATTTGTTTTTTACCTAAGAACCTAAGCTTTTATTTGCACGAGTTGGGTATCTTAACATTTGTCCCATCAAATACTATATTAAAAAAAGTATGAGGATTGTGCCAACTGCCAACCCACTTCGGTCTCCCCTACTCAGCCATAACAAGTATTGGGGGATCACCATAGGGGGATCCACGATGTGCCTCTCACATTCAGATTAGTGGTCAATCAATATAAGGTTTACAATGACATATTTTTGAACTACTATCTCCCAACCCTATCTTAAATACTTCTAGGAATTTATTTATATACTAATCCAAAGACTACATAATTTCAACCCCATCAAAGTTTGTAGCCTATTTTATGTAACTACTTAACATTTGAATATAGCAAAAACCATTAATTGCACCACATAACAGTCGATATTATGTTTTGTGCAAATATCCATATTTTTTATTTTCTGAAGTAAATATCACACTATCACATTTTTACAAATAACAGAGCTGAAATATTGAGCTTGATGAAGCTAAGATATGTAAATGTGTATAAATATTGATATAGACTGTAAGGGAAACTTGCCTCTGTTTGAACTAGGTTGTCAAAAAATGTATTATGATTGTCCTCCTTTAAATAAGATGTCTGAAAATTCAAAGTATTGTTTTATTAATGAGGGAAATGTCACAGCATAATGCAGTTGAAGAGAAAGTTCAAAAAGTGAGGGACAAATATAATTTTTAATTTGAATAAAAGCAAAGTTTAGGTAGAATTAAACAAATTTGTAACCGAATAAAGTGTAATGAAGGGGAACATGCAAACTGGCTGATATTCTGATGCAAAACAAACAAAACAAAGGTTTTATTTAAAATAAGTGCATTACACACCTACAGTCGAAATGTATTATTGTGACTAAATTTTGTACCCTGTTCATCAGTAGTCAGTAGTCATGGGGACTTTTCCTTAAAATTACCCAAGTTTATAGTTTATGCTTTAGTATAAAAAATTAATCATCGTTTGTTTGTATGAAACAATAAAAATAAAAAAAGGATGAAAAAGCGTACTTGTCAACCACTAATCTGAATTTTGGGCAAAGTGTCCCCCTTGTTGACTGTGGTGCTTATAGCCCTGGTTGTCTTGAATACAGACATGTTCTGTGTGTGTGTGTGCGTGTGTGTTTATACCCTAGCAGTTCAGATCATCTCTGGTGTAGGTCGGTGTTGATGTCTGAGTGCTGCCATGGCAAACAGGGGACCAAGCTATGGGCTCAGCCGTGAGGTCCAAGAGAAGATTGAGCAGAAGTATGATGCTGAGCTGGAGGCTAGGCTGGTGGAATGGATCCTTGTCCAGTGTGGAAACGACCTGGAACGGCCAGAACCTGGCAAACAGAACTTCCAGAAATGGCTCATGAGTGGAACAGTATGTGTTTTATGTTGGAATTAGAAAGAAGGAAAACTGTGGAGACTAACATTTAAAACCATGTTGCCCCTTCCAGGCCCATCGTGGAAAGTACTTGAAGGAACATGTCATAATTAGTTTTCATCATTTTATTTTGTTAGTTAAAAATTAAATGTTGGTCACTCTGTTTCACACAGTGCCAGAAACAGCACAATGTTTTGTAAACTGGAATAATGACATCTTCTGGTGTTAGAAATAATAGTATCTATCATGCTTCCTCCGTAAGACTAGGTGGTAGTATTTAAGACTATGTAGTAGCTGAACACCAAATAGGCATCATTAACGTGTAACTGAGGGTAGTCATATGTTAATGTATTCATAGGTTAAGTTGTAGACATCTGAAAGTTGTGGAGTTTCAGAGCTAGACAATTTTTTGAGCTTAGTTGCTCTTCGATGCTCTTTTTGAAATGAGCAGAAATTGAGTTTGTTTGCATAGTACATTGAATTCTCTTCTCAAAATATAAAAAAAAACTATTTTGACTATTCAAAATATGAACCCTATCAAAGTAAAAGACAGCTGTGAGATATGTAGTTATTGCTTTAGTTGCCTGGATAAATGGCATTATTGAGAATCTGGCAGAATGGATTCAACGAGTTTTGCATGGTTCTGGATATGCTCTGTCAGAGAATGTTTTCTGGCACATGTAGATAAAGATGCTTGTAACTCAGCATTCTGGGTGCGATATAAATGTCTCCCTGCCTTCCCTCTCCCCACCCCAGATTCTGTGTCGTCTCATCAACAGTCTTTACCCCAGTGGAATGGAGCCCATTAAGAAAATTACAGAAAGTAAAATGGTCTTTAAACAAATGGAGAAGATTTCTCAGTTCTTGCAGGCTGCTGAAGAATATGGAGTCACCAGAGGAGATATATTCCAAACCGTTGATCTTTGGGAAGGTAACACACACACACACACACACACACACACAGAAAATATTTATAAAACACATTTAATCCCACTGGTTAAATTTTTGATTGAAATTTACTTTGTAATTTCAAAGGTCTAAAAGAGCTGATGATTAAGTTTAAACTGTTGAAATGAATGTGCAGAATGTCTTGATTTCATGTTATCATTTTTATATGAGTGGTGCAAATAGTCAAATGACCACAGCCTTGTAATTCCACTTTGCCCTTCTAAAAGATGGTGTGTGTGTGTGTGTGTCTCAAAGCTCCATAAAAGGATGCAAGTAAAACCTGTAATAAAACGCATACAGCTACCAGATTTGGTACATATAATGTTTAAAGGGTCTGTTATTAATTTATTAATAAGATTGTTCTGGCTCATATAAATCATGCTCACAGGACAAGTAAACATGTAAGTCATCATGAAAACATTTAACAATTGTGACCACTAGGAAAACACAGAGCCTCATTTTTGAATAGGTTACTTTTAGCTATTGACTCCCATCATAAAATTGCAGATTTCAGAGTATTGTTTTGTTACAATAAATGAAACAAAATGCTTTTATTTTTCTCAATTGCATAAAAAAGTTATATATATATACAGTATGTATATGAACAATTCTACAGAGTTTAAACTGCAGTTTCACAATAAAAATAAAATGATAAAAAACAATTAAGAGTTTAGATACTGGATATTTCATAAGACTATGTTCTGATCTATTTAAACCCAAGGCATTAATTGACATGATAATAATTTAAATATACTGTATACAAAAACATAATTTATAGTATATTTTTTATTAGGAAGTGGCTGTCCCAAATCCCAACCCCTAAATTTCAATTTATGAAAATAATGCATAATATTAAATATATATATATATATAAAAATCTTCAGTGTTTATTATTTATTTATTTAAGATTTGTTTCCTTACATTCTATGGCAATATTTTGATTCTATTGAGGCTTTAATTTTTTATAATTACACTGTATCTAAGCATTTATTGCATCTGAAAGCATGACCAAAACTGGGGACATAAAGCAGTGCCCTCGACCTGAAGTAGAAGTGTGTGTGCAAGATCAGCCATTCTTGATGAATTTTGCAATAATTGATAACCTGCCCGCCGACATGATTTTAAGAAGAGACTCGCCAGTACTAGGGACTGTTACAAACCACCAAGGACTCTAACACTGCCACTGTAAATATGTCATGTCCAGCTGTTACTCGGGCCCAAGCCAAAGCAGGTGAATGATGGCTCAACCCGCAATAGCACTGAAGTGCAAGGTGCTGTTTATTTACAGTAGAGTTGGGGTACTCGAGTTCGGACTCGAAAAAAAAAGCATCCGGCCGGGATTTCAAAATTGCCTCTAAATGTCCGGGATTTGGCTTTGTCTTCATAATGATGAGGACTCTCTACAGTTAGCACCATCATACATTCTGTATATTTGATACTGCACATCAGTTTTCATGTGTGCATGTCCTTACGTGTGATTATTCTGGCTGAGAGCGGCTGCGTGCACTCTTTCAATGTACTTACTCTCTCTCTCTTGCCCGCGCATGTGCTGTATGTGTATGTGAGAAAGAGATCGCCACATTTGCTCTGCAACTTTCATCCAGAAACATCAATAACGTAAGTACACTTTTGAAAGTATGTTCCCCAACTCTGCAAATTATTAAATAGAACAAATGTTTTATCAGACTCACGTTACTATGCAAAGCAATTTCTGTAAATGAAAATGCTGTCTATATCGAGACAAAATCAAATTAACTATGTATCAGGGATATTTAAACTAATATGATGGATGAAATTGACCATGGAGATTGTTCAACTCAGTCCGTTACATATTTGTAGTGCAACCTCCGTGTTATCTGTAAAGCTGGCACTTGCGTTTCAATGGCAAAAAAGTCAGAAAATTCAATGAAGAACACAAGTGAGGGGAGAAGTCTATATTCACCTATTATCCATACTAAATATAATGTGAAATGAACAACACGTCAGCTCAAGGAGAGTTTGTCATAAAAAATTTGATCTTTAGGGAAGTAGGCTATACCTGGACACAGCAGGAGGACTGAAAAGTGTGAAGTGTAGTAGAATAAAAAGACATTTCTAATGGTATCTGATCTTTTCTGTTTTTTTCTTTCTGTTGAATTTTATGGGCGTTAAATGTTTTAATATTACATTTTATTAAATGTATTAAACACATTAAATGTATTTAATTAATTATATTACATGTATTTCCAACATCATTTAAATAAAACTAAACTAAATTAAATGGACAAATTGAAAATAAAGTAGAAATTTTTTTTAAATTAAAATTAGAAATAATAATAACTCTGGTTGTAATGACTAACGCAGATTTCACTTTCTTTGGTGTATGTTTGAGTGGAGGGGAAAAGCAACAAATAATTGAAATGTCAACAGAATGCAATAAGAAGTGTGTTGAAGAACAGTTTTGTCTTCATACACCTAAAGCATATGCTTTCATTCAAAGTTGTGAAAATTAAAATAAGCTTAAAATATTGATGTTGAGTTAACGGTTACAATTTTAATTCAGATTCATGAACAGATTCATTTGGACTCAACTCGGGCCTTGTATGGACACGGTCTTGAGTCCGACTCGGCCCCATTTTGACTCGGACTTGAAGTTATAGGGTCAGGTACCATCTTGTCACCCTCGCGTTGTGGTCCTTCATGGAGTGGATCCATGTTAGAGCACGATGGTCTGTCTCAAGGTCAAATTCTCTTCCCATTAGGTAGTACCTTAGACTATCGAGTGACCAATTGATGGCAAGACACTCCTCTACCGTCAAGTACCAGTTTCTCTGGGCAACAACTTCCTACTCAGGAAGACATCTGGCTTCTCTGCTCCCGCATTCCCTGGGGCAAGTACTTCTCCAATTCCTGTAGCTGAATCGTCCACCTGCACCAGGAAGAGCTGGGAAAAAACTGGACTCTGTGGGACCAGGCTTGAACATACAGTATATTCTTCTTCAGGGTGTTGAATCTTCCTGGTTTTAGTCAGGAAGTTTGTCAGTGGTGCTGCAATGGAGGAAAAGCCTTCAATACATTTTCTGTACCAGTCCATAAGACCTAAGAAGGACCTTAGGTCTCGGGCTCTGCTGTATTGCCTACACTTTATCGATTTGTGGTCATAGCTGACCATTGCCCAGATTATACCTAAGGTAGCTGGTTTCCTATCAGGCCCACTCACACTTTGCCACATTCAGGGTCAACCCACATCTTGGATCTTCTTTAAGCTCTGCTGCAAGTGTTCCAGGTGTTCTGCCAAGGTGTTACTATGTATCACCACATCACTGAGATAGGTGGCAAACCATCCCTTGTAGCCCTGCAGAACTTGGTCCAACAACCTTTGGAACGTGGCAGGTGCCCTATGCAGACAAAAGGGGAGGATGGTGAATTGGAACAGGCCCAGCGGTGTCCGGAACACGGTGTATGTCATTGAGGCTTGATTGAGGGGCACCTGCCAGTACCCCTTACACAGGCCCAGGGTGGTGATGAACCAGGCCTGTCCTATCCCTTCCAGCAGATCATCATTTTGTGGCATTGGGTAGGCTTCAAACCTCGACTGGGCATTTAGCTTGCAGAAATAGGTGCAGGCACACAGAGTTCCATCCTTCTTCAGGACGATGACCAAGGGACTACTCCACTCACTCATGGAAGCTTCGATTACTCCCATCTCTCTTATCGTCTCGATTTCTTTCTTCAAAGGAGCCACTAACATCTCAGGTACCCATTAGGGCCACTGTCTTGAAGTTGTGGGGTCGGTTAGGTGATGGTATTTTGGATCAGCTCAGTCCGTCCTGGCCCCTGGCGGAACAAAGTAGGATACCGGTTGAGAAGGTGTCACAGTTCAACCTCCTTGGAGTCCGTCAGATGGTCTAGGTTCACTGCTGATGACTCTGTGCTCTACCCTCTGGTTCCAGCTCTTCATCCTTCATATCTTCCACCTTCCATATCAGGAGCGATGTTTAAGTGGTCTTACTGGGTGGCTCCTTCCATTCCTAAGTAGGTTTACATGATATGTCTGTTTGTTTTTTCCCTTGTCGGGGTGGTGGATCTCATAGGTTACTGACCCCATCTTCTGTACAACAGTGTATGGCCACTGCCACCTGGCCAGCAGCTTGTGCATCAATGTCGGCAACAAGAGTAACACCTTCTGCCCCAGCTGGAACTGTTGAAGCCTTACATGCTGTAGTACCAACTTTTCTGTAGTGCCTGTTGCAGGTTTTCCCTCGTCTGTTCCCGATATCACTCAAGCCGGTCCCTCATCTCCAGGATGTCCCAGACAATGCCTCCACTGTTCTGGACTCCGGGACCTATCAGCCCTTCCTCAGCAGGTCCAGTGGTCCTTGTACTTGCCAGCCATTCGCAGGCTTGAGGTACTTCCCTATAAGCAAACAGTACAAAGGGAAGCCATTTGTCCGTGTCTGCGACGAACTTATGCAGCATGTTCATCAGTGTTTGATTGAACCTTTCCACAAGGCCATCAGTATGTGGATGGTATGGACTCATCCTGATGGTAGTGATGCCCAGCTGTCAGTGTAGCTGCCCCATTAGCCATGAGGTGGAAATCATCCCTTGGTCTGTTAAGATCTCTGTAGGGATGCATACCCTGGAGAATAGCTGGACGAGGGTGTGGATGATCTTGGATGTAGTAATAGATCGGAGTGGGAAGGCTTCAGGGTATCTCGTAACGTAATCGCTGATGACCAGGATGTACTGATGTCCCGCAATACTTCTTTCAAGTGGCCCCACGATGTCCATGGCAATGCGCCTAAAAAGGGAAGAGATGACAGGCAGAGGATGTAGGGGTGCTCTGCCCCGCTGGCACACAGCACAGGTCTTTTGACAGATAGCGCATGTGGTGCAGTATGTCTGTACATCAGTATACATGGTAGGTCAATAAAAGCGTGAGCTAAAGCATGCATATGTTTTCTGCTGGGCCAGGTGACCGGCCCAGGGAACAGTGGGTGCTAAGTGCAAGACAAGAGGATGACAGCAAATGGGAACAATAAAACGTGTGTCATCATTCGCTTGCAAATACAACACACCGTTCAACACAACATATTTCCTTTCACATAAGGTAGACACATGTACACACTGAACAGCGATGGTGTTAACATAGTTGACATTTGACACAAAACATGGTTTAAGCAGAGAAAGAGAGCTACCAGTGTCCAATAAAGCTCTTAGCGATTGTCCATCAACAGTCACATCATATACAGTCTGACTCTCCCCTACAGAGTCTTTTAAACAGTCCTCCTCCCCTGGGACATAGCAAAATCCAGTTAATTTGGCTCCAGCTGCTGACAGTAAAAGCAAACCAATCTTTTGCTAGCTGTTGACTTTGACCACTGTGTACTGTCCAGGCAATGTACTTGACCCATTTCAGCACCGCCCCCAGAGCTATGGGGTGTAGTACAAGTGATACCTCTGGGTGGTTGAGAGTGCGGACCTCCACGGTGAGCATTCATGTATTGCTGTGGCAACTTCCCCACCGCCAGTCCTGTCATCGGCTCGTGCTCCCTCACCCAAGTACGGCTGTCGTATGGGAGCACATGAAGTAGCTGCTCTAGGATTATAGTCTTGCCAATCTCCTCCTTAGAGTGCAGCTCAGGTCTCACCCAACATCGATAGAGATTTGCGCTGGTGGTAGGTCTCCGGAGAGATGTTAAACTTCTCACATGAGCGCCTCCTTTAGTTCCCTGTACACCTCTGCTTGCTCTTCATCCAACACTAGGTAAGCCTCCAGTGCCTGTCCTGTCAGCAATGGAACAAGCCAACAGCTCCACTCCTCCTCAGGCCACCGCCAAGTCTTGGCCAGACGCTCGAACCTGCAGAGATAGTCTTTGACATCGTCCCCCTCCTGGAAGAAAGGCATCCTCGGCTCAGATTGGGGCGTTGGCTGTCTATCTGAAGCAGAAACCATCAGTGAGTAGGAGTCTAATGCTATTAAGTTGTTGCCGCGTACTCTCTGTGGTGCCGGTGTTGGAACTTCCATCCACAGGCTCTCGTGATCGCTCGGGGTTGCTGCAGGCCGGACAGACTGCAGGATAGACTCATGTAAACCATGGAGCTCCAGAATATTCACTGTGACATGCCACAGGAATTTTTAGGGCCCAAGCACTGAAAGTGCAGAGACCGTATTGTTCTTCTAAGGATTATTATTAGGGCCCAAGCACTGAAAGTGCGGACGCCCTATTGCTTTTCTAAGGATTATTATTAATATTATTCTCTTCAAGGTTTCGGTACATTTGGGGTACTTAACATACGTGAAAACTATTTTTTTTTTGTGATATACATTTTTATTGATTCATACAACAAACAAAGAAAAGCAAAACATATATACACAGAATCAACATTTAACCCCCACCACTACCCCTCCCCCTCCCAATACCTGACCCCACCCTGACCCCCAACAAACATTCCTGTGGTCACACATGAGTATATTCACACACAAAAACATATATAATAATCACACACATGTATAACTATACCTCTCTCTCCAAGAACGCTAAATAGTTGCCCCATTTCCCAACAAACGCATCCAAGTTCCCCAGTCTTCTAGATGATGCTTCCTCGAAAGCCGCCACCCTCCTCATCTCCGTGTACCACTCCTGAAATGGGAGCACTCCAGCCGACTTTCATCCCCTTAAAAAGACTTGTCTGGCAATCATAACACTGGTTAGAACCCAATTTTTTATGTGTTTATTCACAATATTGTTGACCACCCCATCGCCTAAATTACAGAGTCTGGGACAAAATGAAATTTGAGTGCCCAATATGTCACACACAAAACTCTGAACCTTCAACCAAAATTCTTGGATCTTAACACACCACCAAAAAACATGGGTTGTGTCTCCATCTTCTGATTGGCATCACCAGCAGGTAAGTGTGTCTTTAACACCAAGCCTATATAATCTAGAGGTCCAATAGAATCGATGTAAAATCTTGAATTGCATAAGGTGCACCCTTGCATCTCTAGGTGTAGACTTGACATTTTTTAGAATCCTAGCCCACACTCCCTCCTCCAATACCAAGTTTAAAGCTTTCTCCCATAATCTCTCAAGAGATGTTGAAGCTCTGTCCCCCAGACTCTGAATTAGCAGAGAGTAATACATTGATGCCTCATGACCTTTTCCAAAAGCAGTAATCACCACTTCCAGAGTATCTGCCGCTTTAGGGGGGTGTATGCTACTCCCAAAAATAGTACAGATCAGGTGGCGCAGCTGTAAATACATAAAGAACTGAGATCTGGGAATCCTAAAATGTTTAACCAAATTTTCAAAGGCTCTCAACACTCTACTCTCATATAGGTCACCAAGTGTATTAACCTCTCTCACAATCCACTCTGACTAGCAGAAAGGGGACTTATTTATACATAATTTTGGGTTCATCCATATGCTAGAGGCAACATTTAAATAAATGTCAGCTTGAGCACATAAGTGTCTTTTAATGTCACCAGAGCCCAAGATTTTTGAATTCTTTGACATATTGTCCTCCTCGAACAGTTGTGGAGCCGAATGTATAGAATCTCACCGAATCTTATGTCATCAAAAGTGTTAAAACTAGCAAAGTGCGCATAGCTTGCCTTTCACACTTCCGAACTTCGCATGGCGTCATGTCTACGTGAAAACTCTTGAAACTTTGCACACACATTAGAGTCGTCAGCCATTAGGGCTGGGTAAAGTTGCGGGGGGTGGGGTGGGGGGGCTCTGTAGCACCCCCTTGAAAATGGGCATGTAATGGGTTCTCTGTAGCACCCCCATTTTCACCTAGAGTCACCAAATTGGTACATATATTGTTCTCATTAAGCCAAACAACTTTCATACTTACAGTTATTAGCTTGCCCCACAGGAAGTCAGCTAGTTTGGATATTCTGAAAATCGCAGGCTCTGAACTTTTAAATACTAAATTGCGAACAGATTTTTGATATATTGAACAGTGTTGCCATGGTGAGGCAATAAATTAATGGTGAAAAAATGGGAAACAGGAAGTGTCTCGTATCTTCTGTGTGTATTATGTTATTTAGATCAAAATGGAGCTGTATGTTTGGTAATGGGACTGATCACATGGCTACTGTGTGTCATGGTCATAGTGCCACCAACTGGAAACAGGAAGTGTGGCACTTACAACAGATTTTGAAATAGTCCTCTTACATTTACCCAAAATGCCCTGTAATGAAAATGGGCATGTATGGGGCTCTGTAGCACCCCATTTTCACCTACAGTCACCAAAATTGGTACATATATAGATCTCATCAAGCCAGACAACTTTCAAACTGACAAGCTCTGCCCAACAGGATGTCAGCCATTTTGGATTGTTTGAAAAATGCATGCTCTGGATTTTGAAATACTCCTCCTAGGGGATTCATGTTACTGGTACCAAATGTGGTCGACATCATGCAACATTGACAATACTAAATTGCAAATGAATCTTTGATATATCGAATGGTGTTGCCATGATGACATGATAAAGTAATGTCAAAAATGGTAAACAGGAAGTGTCTCATATCTTCTGCTTGCATCGTGTGATTTACATCAAAATTGAGCCATATGATTGGCCTTGCGGGTTGATCAAATTGATGTGGCTATTGTGGGTCATGGTCATAGCACCACCAACCGGCAGAAGTCGGCCATTAGGCCTGGTAAAAAGTTAACACATGGGCATGGCTGGGGAGCTCTGTAGCGCCACCTTTTGACAAAAGTGGTGGGGTCAGTTTCTTCTATGGTCACTAAACTTGGTACACATATTGTTCTGATCAAGCCGCACAACTTTCAAGTACAGTTATTAGCTCCGCCTCACAGGAAGTCAGCCATTTTGGATTGAATGTGCATTTTTTGAAAATTGCAGGCCCTGAACTTTTAAATACTCCTCCTAGGGGATTCATGTGATTGGCACCAAATTTGTGCAACAGCATGCCATCGTAGACATTGTAGATGCTAAATTTCATGCAGATTTTTGATATTTTGAACAGTATCGCCATGGTGAAGCAATACATTTGTGGCGAAAAATAGAAAACAGGAAGTGCCTTCTGTGTGCAGTGTGTGATTTTGATGAAAATTCAGCTGTATTTTAATAAAATCGCGGTAGTAAATATCCGAGCCCTCTATGCGCAAAACTTAGTGGTGAGCTTAACAACACTGAACAAGTGCAACAACAGCATCAGTGGTCGTCAAGCTATCCATGGTCCAGTTCTGGACCGGAGCGTGCATGTTTAAGCTTGTCTGGGCATAGTTCAGTTACACTCTTTTCCAAAACATGAACCAGCAAATTTTAGGTGAGCGCATTTTATCGCATCTTATTCAGTCAAATGTATTTATGCAAATTGTTTATCCACTGGGTGCAGTGAAAACTACAGCTTCAATTCAAAAATTCAAAGCTGTTACAGAAGTCAGCTCATATGCACAACCTTTTTTCACAAAAGATAAATCGATGATGAAAACCGAAGCTTCAAAGTAAATACACAGGAAAATGTGCATTTTATTCTCAATTCTTTTCTGTAGTGCTCATAAAGAGATTATGTGAAGTGTCACTGAACTTGCCTATGCATAAATCCTGACAGTAATTAGTTGGATACAAGTGTGTGTCAGTGTTCACAATCCTGAACATCATCAAATCAGTTTGTTCATTGTTTCTTATGATTATTTATTATCTGCATTATGATTATTTAGGATATAGCTCCTGTGTGCAAATTAATGTGTGCAGGACAAGAAAAGGCTAATTGTCCCCCTCATTGAATGACATTATGCTCTTTTTTTCAGTTTTAGGCTACATTATTTTGTGTAAAATGAGAGTTCTACATTAGATTGCCTTAGTTCTCTTATGTGAGTTGATATGGTCAAAGATAGACTTAAGCAGGTCTAAATATTCTTCCACAGATTTCATAAACAATAACCCTACATTGTATATTTTTATTTTACAACTTTCATACTAACAGTCATTAGCTCCACCCAACAGGAAGTTGGCCATTTTGGATTTTCTGAAAATCACAGGCTCTGAACTTTTAAATACTCCTCGTAGAGGATTCATGTGACTGGCACCAAATTTGTGCAACATCATGCCAAGACATTGTAGTTAAATTATGAACAGATTTTTTATATTTTGAACGGTGTCGCCATGGCGCAGCAATTAATTTATGGCTAAAAATGTGAAACAGGAAGTTCCTTATATCTTCTGTGTGCATAGTATGATTTTGATGAAAATTCAGCTGTATGTTTGGTAATGGGGACTGATCACATTTATGCAGCTAATATGGGTCATGGTCATAGCGCCACCAACTGGCTGCAGGAAGTATGGCACTTTTAACAGACTTTGAATATAGCCCTCTTATGTTTACATGAATTGCTTCAAAATTCTTTAGAATAATGTCTGATGTAAATTTGAAAAGGGATATTTGATATCTTAAATACTGTTGCCATGACAACGCATTAATTGTGATTATTCCTTCCTATATTTGGGTGTTTTTGAGGCACTTGACATGCTTAAAATTTCATGAAATTTTGCACACACATCAGTCGTTGGCCATTAGTTCTGGGCAAAAGTTCACGCATGGGTGTGTAGGGGGCGCTTTGTAGCTAAAATTGGTACATATATAGTTCTCATCAAGCTGGAGAACTTCCATAATTATAGTCATTAGGTCCGACCAACAGGAAGTCATCCATTTTTGATTTTTCTGAATATTGCAATCTCTGAACTTTTAAATACTCCTAGGTGATTCATGAGACTGTCACCACATTTAGATAGTATTATGCCAAGACATTGAAGATGCTAAATTTTGAACAGATTTTGATATATCGAACAGTGTTGCATTGGCGAGGCATTAAATTAATGGCGAAAAATGGGAAACAGGAAGTCATTTTTATTTGTATAGCACTTTTCACAACACACATAGTTTCAAAGCAGCTTTACAGAAAATCATGCATTAACAGAAAATAAAACTGTAATATCTATAATGTCTTACAGTGATCATTATGTAGTTTGATTACATATGATTGTAAAATGTGTATAGAAATTAAATAATAATTGTATTTAGAACCCATGTGAGCAAGCTGATGGCGACTGTGGCAAGGAACACAAAACTCCATAAGATATTGGTTAATGGAGAAAAATAACCTTGGGAGAAACTGTGGGGGCCAGTTCCCCTCTGGCTAAACAATATGAATATAATGCCAATATTAGTTCTTTGTGTGCAGTGCAAGTCATTGTTTTAAATTTGTAAATTAAGTTAAGGTCCAGTGTTTTAAAAATAAAAATAAAAGATTTTTTATGAACTTTAAGATGAATGACTAATGCAGAAGTTTACATAGATGTATTGTCCTTTGTTAGTTGGCTGATGAAGGCTTTTGTTGGCAATTAAATGATTGTCTATGTATTCCATTTCAAGAGTGTAGTCCATCAATAGACAAAAGTGATGCAGGCAGAGATAAATGATGAGGTGCATCGCAGTTCAACCTGGAGGTCATTTCGGTGAGGTTCATCCTAAGTCCAATGTTCAGGCAGTGGTATATGAAGTATCCAATGTCTTACAGTTGGAATCAGTTCATCCTTTGAAGTAAAAAACCTAGCAACACGTAGCAGTGGAGTCTGACACCAAGCAGGAACAGAGCTGGATCTGGCAGGCTCTGGTAACTTCGGGATATGGAAAAAAATAGAATAATATTAGCATAGGTGCCATTCAGTTTTATGCAGAGCTATAGATCATGATGGATGTTTCTGGTTCTGGCAGACCTAACTAAAGCAGCCTAATTGTGAGTTGAAGGATAAATTAAGTGTATGTCTGGCTAAATAGATGAGTCTTTAGTCTAGACTTTGAGTGAGTGTGTCTGCATCTCAAACAGTGTTAGGGAGACGATTTCATAGTTTAGAGCCAAGTGTCCTTATGTGGATTTTGATATTCTTGGAATTATTAACAAGCCAGAATTTTGTGATCATAATGAACGTGACAGAATATAGCGTGTCAGAAGGTCACTGAAGTATTGTGGAGCTAGACCATTCAAAGCTTTGTATGTAGTTAACAGAATTTTAAAATTAATACAAAATTTAACAGGTAGCCAGTGTAACGATGATGAACTTGGGCTAATATGATCACATTTCTTAGTTCTAGTCAGCACTCTGGCAGCTGCATTTTGAACCAATTGAAGTTTATTTATTGAACTTGCTGGACATCCTCCCAGTAATGCATTACAATAATCTAGTCTTGAGGTCATGAACGCATGAATACATTTTTTGGCATCAGCAACAGAGAGCATGTGTCGTAATTTAGCAATATTTCTCAGGTGGAAGAATGCTGTTCTACAAACATTGGAAATGTGATTTTCAAAGGACAGATTGGTATCAAATATAATACCCAAGTTCTTTGCTGAAGAAGACGACAGTACATCCATCGAGAGTCAAATTATATTTTAGTGGCTTATTTTTAGAGGTTTTTGGTCCAATCATTAGTACCTCTGTTTTGTGGGAATTGAGTAGAAGGACATTTCTGGCCATTCAATCTTTGATTTCATAGATACACTGCTAATTTGGAAAGTTGTGTATCGTCGGCATAACAGTGGAAACTTATTCCATGATTCCTGATAATATCTCCCAGGGGAAGCATGTATAAGGAGAAAAGCAGAGGTCCTAAAACGGATCCCTATGGCACTCCATACAATTCCTCATTTACACATACAAAGTGGTAGCGGTCTGATAAATAGGACCTAAACCATGCTAATGCAAGTCCACTAATGCCAACATAATTCTCCAGCCTATTCAAGAGAATGTCGTGATCTGTCATGTCGAAGGCAGCACTAAGATCTAAAAGCACTAGAAGAGAAATGCAGCCGTGATCAGATTATAAGAGCAAGTCATTTGTAACTCTGATAAGTGCAGTCTCTGTACTGTGATGGGGCCTAAATCCTGACTGAAATTGTTCATATATTCCATTTCTCTGTAGAAATGAACATAGCTGGGAGGACACTACCTTTTCTAGTATTTTTGACATAAATGGTAGATTTGAACTCGGTCTGTAATTAGCCAGTTCTCTGTCTAGGATCAAGCTGTGGCTTCTTAATTAGCGGTTTGATGTCCTAAGGATAGCGAGGAGTTAATAATATTAAAAAGAGGTTCTGAGATTACTGGGAACCTTAGTTGGTATTGGATCTAACATACAAGTTGTGGCTTTTGATTTTTTGATAAGTTTTGTTAGCTCTTCAAAATATTCCTCTTATATTTACCCAAATTGCTTCAAAATTGTTTAGAATAATGCTAAATTCCAAATGCATGTGTCCACCTTCCACTGTTTTCCGAAAGCCACCGTGTGGAAGTGGACCCATGATGCTTGGGCCCGTCATCACTGCTTGCATCTTATGGAGTTATGTGTGCACAGTCGCCTTTGATTTGCTCACTGGGGTACTAATTTTTATGACAGGATTTTCAATGACCTTCAATGAAACTGCTCATCGAGGACTTTAAGACATAACTGCATAATTTTCTGTAAAGCTGCCTTAAGACGGTGTGTATTGTGAAAAGCGCTATACAAATAAATATGACTTGGCATGGTGTTTAACTGTGTGTAGTATTTGAGATATTGTCATTAGCATGGTGGATGTGGTGTGAAAGGTGCTTTGGTCAGGTTGTATTGTGTTACAGCAATGATGTTTATTTAAGACATTTTGGTGTGTTTTTAAGGAAAGGACATGGCTGCAGTCCAGAGGACACTGATGGCTTTGGGAAGTGAAGCTCTAACAAAGGATGACGGTCATTATCTTGGAAACAAAGACTGGTTTCATAGGTGAGCTGGTCAAATGAGTTTGTTACTAAGGCCAGGTCCACACCAATATGTTTTCGATTGAAAATGCATTGATTTTATGCCTCTCATCCACAGTGTAATGCCGTTTTCCTCTACAGACAATGTAAACTTTAGAAAACACTCTCTAGTACTAAATACTTTGGAAAAAAATGACATTAGGAAATGGAAACTTTTTCCACCAAAAACTTGGAAGTTGCTGTGTATGGTCAGTTAGATGGACCAGACTCTATGCTGAAAGTTAAAAGTCTGTTGCTGGGAGACTAATCAAATCAAATACAGATACAATTTGTTATGCATTGTATTAGCACATTATTATTACAACCCATTATGCACACTTTCTGTAAAAAAACAATTGTGTTTTAGGAAAACAAAGGGAAACAAGAGGGAGTTTTCTGAGGAACAGCTGCGTCAAGGCCGTAGTCTAATTGGCTTTCAGATGGGAAGCAATCGTGGAGCATCACAGGCTGGCATGACGGGGTATGGCACCCCACGCCAAATCATGCGGTATGACTCTCCTCGACACAATGGAGATGAAACCAATCCCTAAATACAACACTGTTGGGTATGATTTAAAATCTCTATTGGAGATAAACAGTCAGTTGTAGAAGGACCATGTACATGTGTGTACCATATTTACAGTGCTGTGAGAAATTATGCACACCCCATGAAAGGTTTTATTTTTTATTTATTTTTATTTTATTTTTTTTACATATGTTGGCATATCAAAATCGGAGCTTTATTTAGACCGTATTAATGAGTGAAGGTGATCATTTAACAAATAAAATGTGAAAATTTGACTTTATTCAACAAAACTATCTACAGAAATGTCTTCTGTGTAAAAAATAAGCAAACCTTTACATTCAGTAGCTGGCATTTCCCCTTTAGAAATACCTTCTTGTAAAAAAAATTTGTTGTTAGTCTCTTATTCTGTGTTGCAGAACTCCATGAGGGGTTTCTTGCATGTAGTGTATGGCCCGCGTCAAGTCCTCCTACAGCATTTCAGTTGAATTGAGATCTGGACTTTGACTTGACGATTCCAAACCCCTCCATTTCTTTTTTTGAGCCACACCTTTGTGGATTTGCTTGCTTCTTTTGGGTCATTATCATTATCAAATATCCACTTTGCAAGTTTGCTGGACCCTTAAGCAGCAAAACAGCCCCCATACCAAGCCCAAAGTTGTTACAAGGTTGTTTTTCTCAAATCCAGTTTGGTTTTCGCCAAACATGGGGCCCTTTTTTCATACCTGCATTAGGTGCAGGGCTATGAGCAACAACTATGCTACATCTTATCCAATTTTCATGAGAGTGCTAAATTTGAAGTGCATTTTTCATGCCAGGGCAACATGCAGCTAGGCATGGGTGAGACCTGATTCTAATTTTTGGCACTTACAGTATAGTAAGTGATACAATAAATGTAGGGGTGTAATGAATTTCTTTGAACATGGTCATCTCTGTTTAAGCTATACACATTTTTACAAAATGTACATTCAAAGTGTCATTTGTTAAATTTAATTGCTTTTTATATCTCTATGTTCTAATATGCAAAAAAAAAAAAAAAAAGAAAAAGAAAATAATACACTTGTCATGGGGTGTACTTACCTTTTCACATCCCTGTATAGAGTGGACTTACACCAGCCCTAGATTACCCACATTAGTGTTATTTCTTCACCCACAGTGCACCAGTGTCCAAAACAAAAGTTCACAATACACATCTAAAACTGAATTAAAACTATTCAATATTAAATGTAATAATAAATTGTGGATGTTTCTAAATGCGTACCCCTTTAAGAATGGTAAGCTAACATGCAGTCTTTACAGGTCAAATGTCAAGTCCTGCATACTGTGCAACAGGAATGTTCTAAAGAATTTGTTTTATTTATTTTTTTTAATCTAGAAGCCATATAGAACTAATTATTGTGTTTAAAGATGTCATATTAAAAGAATAGTTCACCCCAAAATAAAATGACATTATTTACTCACCTTGTCGTTCCAAACCCCATAATTATTTTCAGAATTTTCATTTTTGGGTGAACTATTTTTACCATTAACCTTCAATATTCAAAAAATGTCAAAGTGCTCAAAACAAGAATGACCCTAGTCTCACTGTATATGGTTGAGGTAATACTTTGTGAAGTGACAAACAAATGTATACTGTTGATGCATAATGTCTCACTACAAAGATACACGTATTTTACAGTAACCTGCTACCAGAATGCTGCAAACTGACAGACTCGTGTCATTCTAAATTGTCTTTACAAAATGTAATTGTACTGCACATTTTTGTGATGTTACTGCAGATAACTGATGCCATAGATTCATGTGATATGCTGTACAATCATATACTAATCCAGTTGTGGTATTTATGAAATGTCAATTAAAAATGCATCTATTTTCAACTTCTTTTGCATTAACTAACAAGCATGTGCTTCTTATGCTTTATGATTGTATTACAGATTATTACACCATTATTTATTGTGAAATTTAATGTATATAACTACATATACTGTCCCTTTGACAATCAAAACACTTTCCAATTTTGACAATTGGTCAACATGTTTAGCTAAATCCAGTAGTACATTTTTTTTTCTTCATTTTAAATGCTGCTCATTTCTTTAAAAAATGGAATAGTCTTCATCGTAAATTTTCACTTCTACCACAGTACATGATTTATTATTAACATTAGGTTTTTATTTGTATTTTATTTTATTTCTTTTATTAGTTTTAGAGCATTTGCTTCACAATAAATTATTCAAGGTTTAATTGATTTAGATTTAATGGAATGTAGTACCCACTTTTTTTTTGACAGCATGGTTTGGCTGCATTGAAAATTAACAGGAGCAAATACTGTGCGGTTTTACCATTTAAGATGGTTCAGTGTTAAGATGACAGTTAGACCAGCATTGGCAAACATTGAGACACATGTTTGCGTATCCATCTGAATTGGGACTTGTAATTTTTTTTTTAATATAAAGCTAATTATAATTACTACAGACTAACCTTAACTCACACCCTACCCCTAAAAGAAAACATTTTGGACAGAAATAAAGTGTGTGCTTTGAGGACGTCCCTGAAGGTTCCCAAAGTGAGGTCTGATTTAGCTCTCTTTTAGGGACATTTTTATCTCCAAAGTATAGCCAAGTACATATGCACACACGCATGCACGCGCACACATCATTTCAGACCATGACCACTGAAGAGTCTTGCATAACTTCTTATGGTAACCTGATAAACAGCTGACAGTAAACATGCTCCATAGAAAGAGTAGTAAGCCATAATTTTTAAACAAAGAAGTTTATTTCAAGAGCTTACTATTACGCAGTCATTGAGCTGTGATGAAGTGACAAACATTTAATTTTGTTTACTGATACACATCCAAACCATCAGAACGACTTCACAAGTTTGTACACATCCGTGTCTCTCTCACTCTCATGGCGCTTTCAAAAACAAAACCTTTAAACAGTAATAATATGAAATGTAACTGTAATCAAAACAAATGATAATAAAAAATTAATCAAAAGTACAATGCCTTTGTCTTCCTCATGTTCACGCTTTTATTCACTCAACCATCTGGGTGTCCATCAGTGTCCTCATCCACTTCACCATGTTTCTTCTGCAAATCAAAGCAAGATGTAAGCTTATCCATGAAACCAGGATATGTAAAAGTCTAATATATGCCTATATATATATATATACATATATATATATATATATATATATATATATATATATATATATAGGCAACTGCTAAACTATGTCCATGGAAAATATCCTGGAACTGTAAGGTATACAGTGTGGAATGAAATGTAGTTTCATCAGGTCTACAGTGAAAGTTACAAATATGACAATGAACACTTGTAAACACACAGTGACCACGTTTACATGCACTTCAGAAAATGGTTTATTCCAGAGTTTTTGCAGTAAGTGTCATTCTGAAATGTCATGTAAACAATAACCGATTTCATTACACCATTTAAGAGATTAAGAGAAAGCAGTTTAACAAATCCAGGTTTCTACCCGTGAACGTGGCTTATGTGGTCATATAAACACATCAGCAGCGTTGTAACAGTTTTTGAAGTGTGTGCATGTGTGTGAACATACCGGACAACAAATGTCAAAGGATGGAGCCCAACAACAAGTCAACAAAGTGGAAAGAATTCAAAATTTCTGGTAGTACAATGGGAAAAGCAAATACACTACACTATAAACTATACCCATTAATACACACCCATGTAAAATATCACAGTCCCTCACGTTTGCTATGCGCTTGTAAATTGGAGAGGGGTCTGTCTGCATCCTGCAATACATGCCCACTACAAGTTGCGCCCCCTCCAAATAACCAGCGAAATCCTGAAGTCTTGGAACAGTTGGATGCCACATTCACACACACTGTTTGTTGTGTTTATTTGCTGTCCCTATTCACCTATCCATACTAACCATAGCTACAAAGATTTTAAAAACAAAAAGTTTGTAAATTCATTACATATACCGCAAAATAAAAGTTCTTTTGAATTCGATTACACCACCGTATAACTAGGTGGCGACAGTGAAGAGGAGAAGCTACCGGTATTCTAAGCTAATAGGCTAACTGATTAGCCTGTAAGCTAACTGGAGAAAACAGAACAGATAAATGTTTATCTTACCATTTATATGTTTTTTATTACTGAACAAGCAGAAATTGTACAAACACAGGAATAAAGAGCACTTCATCAAAATTTCACATTAAACAAGTTCAGTTTACCATTTATATCTTCCGTTTAATAATATGCTGTGTGACATATAATTTACAAGTTATTCTTTGTCATATTTAAAGAGTTAAGAGAAAATGAATTTTACAGCGATTGCATAGGATTTTAAAAGTTCTTGTAGCCAATAGAATCGCTTGATGATCCAAGGGGGGCATGTCGTGAAGTGGGTGTTCCTTGTAGTCTTGCTGGACGAAGATAGATACACTTGGTAAATTGGGGGAATCCCGGAATTTTACTTAAACCCCCACTATTGCAGCAAATTTCCACTGCAGGTTCCGATAAAAAATTAAGAAATCAAACGCAGCAACAACTCTGGAATATCTGGAAATAAAGCAACGGGGAATGAAAATATGGATACCATGTTTGTTTTTTACATGAGATTTTTGGGGAAAAATTCCATCACTGTGGAGAAAGCTGCTTACTGACTGAGCCACATGTATACGGGAGTAAAGAGTACACCGCACTTAAACAGTGCATGTAAATGGGAAAGCTACTTTCTTGCAGTGCAATGCTTTCTGGTGTCCATGTAAACGTAGTCACTGAGAGCATTTAAATTGCTCCCCTGTAAACAATACACTTTGCAGAAAGTGTTAACAATAGACTGTAAACAATAGACACTTTAAATATAAACTAGTACTGAAAAGATACTTGGATAACAAGTAGATGTTGACAGTTATTCCCCCTTAAAATACATTTGCTGCAACACAATAATACACTGACCAAGAGGAATATATCAAGTTACTCAAAAATATTCAAGCCAAAATCAATTATTCTTCTACCATTTAGATTTTCAGATAATAATATATTCATAATAAAGATATTGTATGGCTGCAGAAGACTTGGAAAATAGCAGACAAATTGAATGGACTATATTTCTTCTCTACAAAAAAAGGTTTTGCTGCCATATTACAGTAACTACTGCAAAAATATTTACTCTAATTTCTGTTCTAACCCCAGTACCTTCAGGTTGTTGTAGTGGTCAAGGCTGCGGCAGTGCTCTGATTTTGCTCTCTTCTCATTGCTGTAGAACATGTTACACAGCTTGCAAAAGAAGCCAGTTACTGGGATGACGTAGTTCACACCTGAAATGGGGCAAATTAATATTTAGTAAGATTTGAGCTTATTTCAAAAATACTCTAAAGTTACATTGGCTGTTTCTTAATGCAAAGAACGCAGAGAACGGACTTGATTTCTTATGAAGACCAGTCTTGCCAAGCTACCTTGGAAGAATGAACTCGGAAGGACAGGAAGACTTAGAATGCATCTTTTGCGAGTTTTGAGATGTGCTGCGATCTTCCTGTTGCATAATTAACCATCACAGCACATTTGAAGCCAGTGAGAGAACTACTGGCATTATCACATACCAGTGACATAATTATTATTACACCAGTGAGGTGTAGCAGGATAGTAACACGTTAAAAGAATAAAGTTTTTAACACTCAATTCCTCCATGTGTTTTTTTACGATATTAAAATTATGCCCAAAAACAACAACAAATGCTGTTTAACTCTCACTCTCAAGAGCTGCCAGACGTTCGTGAGCTTACAGCAAGAAACTCTTGAGGGAGGGGGCCTGGGTAGCTCAGTGAGTAAAGACGCCGACTACCACCCCTGGAGTCGAATCCAGGGTGTGCTGAGTGACTCCAGCCAGGTCTCCTAAGCAAACAAATTGGCCTGGTTGCTAGGGAGGGTAGAGTCACATGGGGTAACCTCCTCGTGGTCACGATTAGTGTTCTCGCTCTCAATGGGGCACGTGGTAAGTTGTGCGTGGATCGCGGAGAGTATGCACAACGAGCCACGTGATAAGGTGCGTGGATTGACTGTCTTAGAAGCGGAGGCAACTGAGACTTGTCCTCCGCCACCCAGATTGAGGTGAGTAACTGCGCCACCACGAGGACCTACTAAGTAGTGGGAATTGGGCATTCCAAATCTGGGAGAAAAGGGTATAAAAATTAAAAACAGTGCTTTAAACAAAACAAGTATTTAATAGTGAATGTGACTCATTCTAATTTTTGAAAATAGCTGTTAAGCTAAAAGGGGAAAAAAGAGAGTTCAGATCTATCTGAGTGAGTGTATATAATTTAACAGCTTTCTTTTACTTTTCTTATTTATTTTCTTAATTAAAAAATATTTATTTTATTTCTTGATTTATTTTATTTCTTGACTTCTTAATTGGTTTTAAAATGTATTTTTTTGGATCTTGTACTTATTTTCTTAATTTTTTTTTGTATGTAAAGCACTTTGAATTGCCATTGAAATCTGCTTTATACATAAACTTGCATCACCTATTGATAAAAAAATAGATGCAAAAGATGCATCGTGATGCATAGAGAATTGTTTTGTAATCGAATTGTTACCCTTTGGATCGTAATAGAATCATGAGGCCAGTGAAGATTCACACTCACACCTCTAGTTGTTATTGAGAAATATCTGACCTGAGATGGCGCGACTGACTAATCAGAATTAAGTATTAAAGAGAGCTGTGTAATATTGTACTATTTTCATAGCATTTTAATGTTTTCATATTTTTTTATTGCAATTAAAATACCTCGTATTATATATAATACATATAATGTAAGACAAGTGTAATGACTGACTTAATTTTTATGAAACTTTAAGTAAACAAAACAGTTCTTGCTTTTTTTTGTGTCAGGAATGAATGAATAACCTCATTTGTTCATCAGTTTCAGTTGTTTATTCAGTAACTGCTCTGATTGACTCAGTGAGTTCATTCAGGGAAGGATTCGTCAACTGATTCATACCGATAAATTGTGAGTCGGCAAGCCATTTGTAGAGATTCATTAAAAGAACTGGCTCATAAAGGCCATTTGTTCATGAATTGAACTACACTTGTCATGCTGTATGCCTGTTGTTTCTACGTGCGTCGGAAAACAATGCAGCAGAAAGACATTTTTGTGATTATTTTTTATCTCAATGCATTTAATTCAGAGTGCAAGCTCACCACTGGGGTGAAGCATAATTTCTTTTGCTGTGGCCTTTGAGGTTCAGTAGCAGCAGAGCATGTGATTTATTAAATGAGGCTGTAGTGGACATAGTTCCTGTAGCTCAATTGGTAGAGCATGACGTTAGCAATGCCATGGTCAAGTGTTTGATTACCACTGAACACACATACTGATACATTTAAAGCTTGAATGCACTAGTCACTTTGGATATAAGCATCTATCAAATGCATAAAAGGAAATGTAATGGAAATATATATTTTGGCAATGATTCTATTTTCAGAGTGTGTGAAAGTCTTACCCACACTGTGGTCAGGTAGGTAAGGGCCCAGAAGGGTTTTTTCTTGATGGTCAGTATCTTCTGAACCTGGTGTTTCACAAACTGGATCCACACACACCCCTTCACAATCTGGAAAAGAGCTGTGGTGGTTCTACAAACACAAAAATATTGCAAGTATTGAATCACTTATTTTGACAAATCAATTTCCACTTCCTGTCCATGATTTTTACAGTGTTTTGTGATTACTAGATAAGGATTTTAAATATGATTTTAGAAAATTTCTAGCTGATGAGCATGAGCATTACTAACAAAAATGATGTTCACTACAGAAATGTTCATGTCTTTTCCAGACCTGGAAACCACAATGTAAAAATTTAAATTCATTACCCATTAAATCAATAAGCTATTTTAGGCTTTGCGTTACAGTCATTTTACAATAGTTAAGAGATTTTTCTTAGGCAAGATGCAAAGCCGAGGTCAAATCACTAACATTCACCTCCTTTGTGCCACTCTTGGTCATCTGGTCCTTTTCTGTCCTTTTGGTGCTTTTAGGTTTTTTTGCCTCCTTTCTGAATTCTCTCTCCTCAGTGCTGTGCTTAGGGCGTTTCCTACAGTAACAGAGCAAAGTCTCAAGAGTTTACTACAAATTGAGAATAACACCAATTTTTTGTTACATCTTTATTGTTAAAATGGCTACCACAAGTCACAAGTGCATTCACCTAACACAAGGTTGGTCAACTATTTTGGTAAAGGGGCCACATCGGGCTTTTAGTGCATAGGGGGCCACATTGTATTCCTTTTGAGATACAATGTTCTGCATTGATTTGGTTTTTGTACCTTTTAAGCCCAGAAATAGTTGTGTACTCAATCTTAAGTGTATATGTGACTGATGGGACTATTCTGCAATTGCCTAAAGTACTGTATTGCTCTACAAAGGTAGATACTTTTCTATCAGGCATTAAAAAACCGAATAAAGGCTGAGCTTATTATAAATTATTTATTTTACCATCTCTACTTCCCTGTTAATTTATTATTCAATTTAACACTCTCTACATCAGGGGTCTGTTTTAATGAAAAAAAAAAAAAAAAAAAAAGATAGAACTTTTAATGTTTGTCGCGAAGCTGGCAAGTTTACTTATTTTATTCTCAAAACATTACTCGTTTACATGCTAAAAGGGTCATGATGTGGGTCTCGTCAATGTTTTGACTTTCCATTCACCACACAACTGAATAAAACAGGCTGAATGACTATGATAAATTATTACTGCAAGAGTTAGATTAACATACAGGTGCGAGGGGACTTCAACATTCCTAAATTGCACAAATACTGGTCAAAAGTTTTGAAACATTTGACTGAAATGTTTCTCATGATCTTAAAAATCTTTTGATGCTTAAATGTTTGAAATTAGTTTTGTAGACAAAAATATAATTGTGCCACCATATTAATTTATTTCATTACAATACTAAAATTTAATAATAAAAAAAAAAAAGTTTTTGAAATTGATGACTTGGACCAAATAATACAGAAAAGCAGCCAATAAGTGCCCAACATAGATGGGAACTCCTTCAATACTGTTTAAAAAGCATCCCAGGTTGATACCTCAAGAAGTTGGTTGAGAAAATGTCAAGAGTACATGTCTGCAAATTCTAGGCAAAGGGTGACTACTTTGAAGATGCTAAAATATAACACAGTTTTGATTTATTTGGGATTTTGTTTAGTCACAACATAATTCCCATAGTTCCATTTATGTTATTCCATATTTTGATGACATTACTATTATTCTAAAATGTGAAAAAATATTATAATAAAGAATAAGTGTTTCAAAACTTTTGACCGGTAGTGTACATATTCGTCTCCCGCTTGCTTTTGCTCATGTGTCAATGATGCCGAGATCTACTTTTATATTTGATTTCATCACTGAGAAGGTTTACTTGCAAACTCAGTAGCACCAAACATCATATATACTTCATATATACATATATACGTATAACACTTTTCCTTGAGCAGAATATTGCACAAGAGATCGCTAAATTTTTTCAATGGGGAAAGCGAAAGCTAGAAAGAGTGCACTCGTGTGCATGGTTGCCAGACTGCACAAAATAAGTATAACATTAGGTGGAATATTTCCAATTTACGCAAGTATAAATCACAAATTGGGGGTGTTGCGTCTCTTATCTGGCAACCCTAAGCATGTTAAAGGATTGTGGAGGCGCGTTAGGTCCCAATGCAAGATAACTGAAATATCCAATTAAAAAAAAAAAAAAATGCTTTTAGGATAAATGAGCCGTGGGCCACATTAAACCATGTGGAGCGCTGGATCCGGCACATGGGCCGTAAGATGCCCAGGTCTGACCTAACAAAGGCATCATGAGATTTCATTCAGAAGTTAAACTGTAGAACCTAGTCAGTCATTAGATTCATGAACTTATTATTTATAAACTCAGCAAAAAAAAGAAATGTCCCTTTTTCAGGACACTGTATTTTAAAGATAATTTTGTAAAAATCCAAATAACTTTACAGATCTTTATTGTAAAGCATTTAAACAATGTTTTCCATGCTTGTTCAATGAACCATAAACAATTAATGAACATGCACCTGTGGAACGGTCATTAAGACACTAACAGCTTACAGATGGTAGTCAATTAAGGTCACAATTATAAAAACTTAGGACACTAAAGAGACCTTTCTACTCACTCTGAAAAACACCAAAAGAAAGATGCCCAGGGTCCCTGCTGATCTGCGTGAACGTGCCTTAGGCATGCTGCATGGAGGCATAAGAACTGCAGATGTGGCCAGGGCAATAAATTGCAATGTCCGTACTGTGAGACGCCTAAGACAGCGCTACAGGGAGACAGGAAGGACAGCTGATCGTCCTCGCAGTGGCAGACCACGTGTAACAACACCTGCACAGGATCGGTACATCCGAATATCACACCTGCGGGACAGGTACAGGATGGCAACAACAACTGCCCGAGTTACACCTGGAACGCACAATCCCTCCATCAGTGCTCAGACTGTCCGCAATAGGCTGAGAGAGGCTGGACTGAGGGCTTGTAGGCCTGTTGTAAGGCAGGTCCTTACCAGACATCACCGGCAACAACGTCGCCTATGGGCACAAACCCACCTTCACTGGACCAGACAGGACTGGCAAAAAGTGCTCAACACTGGCGGTTTTGTCTCACCAGGGGTGATGGTCGGACTCGTGTTTATCGTCGAAGGAATTAGCGTTACACCGAGGCCTGTACTCTGGAGCAGGATCGATTTGGAGGTGAAGGGTCCGTCATGGTCTGGGGCGGTGTGTCACAGCATCATCAGACTGAGCTTGTTGTCATTGCAGGCAATCTCAACACTGTGCGTTAAAGAGAAGACATCCTCCTCCCTCATGTGGTACCCTACCTGCAGGCTCATCCTGATATGACCCTCCAGCATGACAATGCCACCAGCCATACTGCTCGTTCTGTGCATGATTTCCTGCAAGACAGGTATGTCAGTGTTCTGCCATGGCCAGCGAAGAGCCCAGATCTCAATCCCATTGAGCACATCTGGGACCTGTTGGATCGGAGGGTGAGGGCTAGGGCCATCCCCCCCAGAAATGTCCAGGAACTTGCAAGTGCCTTGGTGGAAGAGTGGGGTAACATCTCGAAGCAAGAACTGGCAAATCTGATGCAGTCCATGAGGAGGAGATGCACTGCAGTAATTAATGCAGTTGGTGGCCACACCAGATATTGACTGTTACTTTTGATTTTGGGGACACATTATTCCATTTCTGTTAGTCACATGTCTGTGAAACTTGTTCAGTTTATGTTTTAGTTGTTGAATCTTTTTATGTTCATACAAATATTTACACGTTAAGTTTGATGAAAATAAAAGCAGTTGAAAGTGAGAGGAGTTTATTACATTTTTTGTAACCTGACCAACTAATTGAAAAGATCAGACTCAAAAGAATGATTTGTTCAAGTTGTTTATGATCTGACATCGTTACTTCTTTTATTTAACTTATAGGGTTAGTTCACCCAAAAATGAAAATTCTCTCATCATTTATTCACCCTCATGCCATCTCAGATGTGCATGACTTTCTTCTGTTGAACACAATGAAAATTTTTAGAAGAATATCTCAGCTGTGGACATCCATACAATGCAAGTTAATGGTGACCAGATCTCCAAAAGCTTCAAAAATTAGATAAAGTCAGCTTAAAGCTAGCATTTTTGTTACTTTTGTTTGTTTGTCATGTTTTTTGTCACTCTTTCCCAATCAGTTTCACCAGAGCTTAACTGCTTAATATTCAGCAGAGCATACTTGATAATTTTTTGCCGGTGTTTGATTATTCAGATGTTTTATTTGATATCTTAGTTGGAGGTGCAGCGGTGCTCTACAAGCAATCCAAAAGACGCACGCAAGGGAAGCAAGCCAGTGTGCTTGTGAAGCTTTGTCAACGCAGCTTTAAGACTCCACTGCCGAGTATTCATCTGGCGAATGTCCGCTCCCTCGACAACAAAATGGATGAACTGCTTCTGCTCACTCAAACAAATAAGGACTTTTCTAATGCCGCTGCTCTGTGTTTCACGGAAACCTGGCTGAGTGAAGCCATTCTGGTCAGGGTGTTACATCTGCCGGACTTTCAGCTGTTCAGAGCAGATCGCATCATGGAGTTATCGGGGAAAAGGAGAGGTGGTGGAACATGTTTTACATCAACGAATGGTGTACGGATGTAACAGCGTTGAAGATGTGCTGCCCTAATTTATAGGCGCTCTTCATCAACTTTAAGCCTTTCTACTCGCCGCAGGAGTTTTCCTCGTTTATTCTGTTGAGTGTTTATATCCCGCCACAAGCATGCATGAACGCAGTGTTGTAACAGCTGGCTGATCACATCGCAGACACAGAGCAACAACACCCGGAGTCTCTTATAATTATTCTGGAAGATTTTAATAAAAGCTAACCTCACCTGTGAACTGCCAAAATACAAACACCACATCACATGCCCCACCACAGAAAGAAATATATTGGACCACTGCTACACCACTGTAAAGAATGCATATCACTCTGTCCCGACCTACAAGCAGAAACTAAAATCAGCTAAACCTGTAGTAAGGACGGTAAAGAGATGGACCAATGAAGCAGAGCTGGAACTACAAGCCTGCTTTGACTGTATTGATTGGAGTGTTTTTGAGGCTGCAGCCACAGACCTGGACGAGCTCACAAATACTGTGACATCATATATCAGTTTCTGTGAGGATATTAGCATCGCTACTTGGTAATTTTTATCATTCAATAATGATAAACCATGGTTTACAGGAAAACTCAGACAGCTTCGTTATGCCGAAAAAGGATGAAGTGGGCATAAAACATTGTACAACCAGGCCAGGAAAACACTTAAGGAAATCAGAGTGGCAAAAAGAAGCTACACTGAAAAGCTGAAGAAACAGTTTTCAGCCAACAATCCTGCATCTGTGTGGAAAGGCCTAAAAAGCATCACCAAGTACAAGATACCTCCCCCTCACACTGTA
The DNA here is from genome assembly GCF_019703515.2 of Myxocyprinus asiaticus. Taxonomy (NCBI): domain Eukaryota; kingdom Metazoa; phylum Chordata; class Actinopteri; order Cypriniformes; family Catostomidae; genus Myxocyprinus; species Myxocyprinus asiaticus. The sequence continues at coordinate 60,037,722 of NC_059346.1, forward strand.
GAGAGTCAACTAATGGCTAATGAACTGAATACATTTTACTGCAGGTTTGAAAAACCCAGTCTCACACCCCTCCATCGCTCTGACCTTCACTTCACACACACACCAACACCTCCTGGAACCCCCCTCCTCCTCCCTCCTGCGACTCAATCTGCACTTATGATCTGTGAGGAGGATGTGTGCCGGGTCTTTCAGAAACAAAAGACTAGGAAAGCTTCAGGCCCAGATGGTGTTTCACCTGCCTGTCTGAAATTCTGCACTGACCAACTGGCCCCCATCTTCACACAGATCTTCAATAGATCACTGGAGCAGTGTGAAGTTCCCTGGTGCTTCAAACGCTCCACCATCATTCCAATCTGTCCATGGATCACCAGCTTTCTGATAGGCAGCAGCTAGTGAGACTGGGGAAACTCACATCTGGGACCCTCACTATTAGCACTGGTGCTCCTCAGGGATGTGTTCTCTCCACTGCTCTTCTCCCTGTACATGAATGACTGCACTGCAAAAGACCCGTCTGTCAAGCTCCTGAAGTTTGCCGATGACACCACGGGCATCAGCCTCATCCGCGATGGCAACGAGTCTGCATACAGACAGGAGGTTGATCAGCTGGCTGTCTGGTGCGGTCACAACAACCTTGAGCTGAACATGCTCAAAGCAGTGGAGATGACCTGTACATCTCCAGAGTGATGAAACGTGCAGGTTGAATCACTCTGGACCCCACACACCCTGCCCACTCCCTCTTTGAACTGTTGCCCTCTGGCCAGCGCTACAGAGCACTGAGTGCCAGGACATCCTGCCACAAGAACAGTTTTTACCCACAGGCCATTTTCCTCATGAACAATTGAACTGCCTCAGGACTCCCCCATAGTGCAATAATGTAAATACATCTCATGTACATATGTAAATTCACATATTTAAATCAATAACTGTACATACCCCTACCTTGCACGTACATTACCACTTGCACATACGCCATTCTGTTACATGTCCTATTATTTGTATGTCTATTTATACTCTTACATCGTTTTATATTCTGTGTCTCATTGTAGTGTTCTGTGTGCACTTGTTACTCATATCACCAAAAAAAATTCCTTGTGTACGTGAGAACACTTGGCAATAAAGCTCATTCTGATTCTGATTCTAAAGTAATCCATAAGACTCCAGTGATTTAATCAATGTCTTCTGAAGCAATCCAGTTAGTTTTGGGTGAGAACAGACCACAATGTAACTCCTTTTTCACTGTACATCTTGACAGCAGTCAGCTTGGCTATTATGATTTCAAGCTTGATTACATTTCCTATAGTGCCATTTAGCACTCTGCACATGTAAGTGCTAGGAAGTGTAATCGAGCTTGAATCATGATGTGTCTAGAGACTGCAATGACAAGATGTACATTGAAAAAGGAGTTATAGGGGGCCTGGGTAGCGAGAGAGTATTGACACTGACTACCACCCCTGGAGTCGCGAGTTTGAATCCAGGGTGTGCTGAGTGAATCCAGTCAGGTCTCCTAAGCAACCAAATTGGCCCGGTTGCTAGGGAGGGTAGAGTCACATGGGGTAACCTCCTCGTGGTCGTGATTAGTGGTTCTCACTCTCAATGGGGCACATGGTAAGTTGTGTGTGGATTGTGGAGAGTAGCATGAACCTTCACATGTGGAGTCTCCACGGTGTCATGCATAACGAGCCACATGATAAAATGACTGTCTCAGAAGCGGAGGCAACTGAGACTTGTCCTCCGCCACCCAGACTGAGGTGAGTAACCGTGCCACCACGAGGACCTAGTAAGTAGTGGGAATTGGACATTCCAAAATTGGGGAGAAAAGGGGATAAGATTTTAAAAAAATATATAGAAAAAGGAGATATTTTTTTCTCTGTTCTCACCCAAAACCAACTTGATCACTTTAGAAGACATTGATTAAACCACTGGAGTCGTATGGATTACTTCATTGCTGACTTTATCTCCTTTTTGGAGCTTTTGGATTTCTGGTTACCATTCACTTGCATTGGCTGGACCTGCAGTGCTGTGAAAAAGTATTTGCTGATTTCTTCTATTTTTGTGTATTTTTCACACTAAATTGTTTTTCTTCTTCAAACGAGATATAATATAAAACAAAGGCAACCTGAGTAAACACAAAATACAGTTTTCATTATATATATATATATATATATATATATATATATATATATATATATATATATATATATATATTTATTTTTATTTTTTTAAGATATCCAACACCTATATCACCCATGTGAAAAACGAACTGCCCCATTAAACTTAATAGCTGGTTGTGCCACCTTTAACAGCAACTACAACCAAATGCTTCCGATAACTGGAGATCAGTTTTTCACAACGCTGTGGTGGAAATTTGGCCCACTCTTCTTTGCAGAACTGCTTTAGTTCAGCCACATTGGAGGGTTTTCAAGCACGAACTGCCCATTTAAGGTCCCGCCACAGCATCTCAATCGGGTTCAAGTCAGGACTTTAACTAGGCAACTCCAACACTTTAATTTTGCTTCTTTTGAACTATTCAGAGGTGGACTTACTCCTTTGCTTTGGATCATTGTCTTGCTGCATAATACAGTTGCGCTTGAGCTTCAACGCACGGACTGATGACCAGACGTTCTCCTTTAGGATTTTCTGGTAGAGAGCAGAATTCATGTTTGCCTAAATTACTGCAAGTCGCCCTAGCCCTGAAGCAGTAAAGCATCCCCACATCATCACACTAACCCCTCCATGCTTGACTGTAGGTATAATGTTCTTTTTGTGGAATTCTGTGTTTGATTTACGCCAGATGTAACGGGACCCCTGTCTTCCAAACAGTTCCACTTTCAACTAATCAGTCACAGAACATTCTCCCAAAAGCTTTGAGGATCATCAAGGTGTGTTTTGGTAAAATTCAGATGAGCCTAAATGTTCTTTTGGGTTAGCAGTGGTTTTTGCCTCATCACCCTTCCATGGATGGCATTTTTGGCCAGTGTCTTTCTGATAGTGGAGTCATGAACAGTGACCTTTATTGATGCGAGAGAGGCCTGCAGTTCCTTGGATGTTGTCCTCGGCTTTTTTGTGACTTCCTGGATGAGTCGTCGCTGTGCTCTTGGAGGAATTTTGGAAGGTCGCCCACTTCTGGGAAGGTTCATTAATGCGCCAAGTTTTCTCCATTTGGAGACAATGGCTCTCACTGTGGTTCTTTTGAGTCCCAGAGCCTTTGAAATAGCTTTGTAACTCTTCCCAGACTGATGTATTTCAATCACCTTTTACCTCCTCATTTCTGGAATTTCTTTCAACCGTGGCATAGTGTGCTACTGGGTGAGACCTTTTAGCCAACTTCATGCTACTGAAAAAGTTCTATGTAGGTGTTGATTTGATTGAACAGTGCTGGCAGTAATCAGGCCTGGGTGTGTCTAGTCCAGCTGAACCCCATTAGATTTGGGGATTTAGTAACTAAGGGGGCAAATACTTTTTTTTACAAAGGCCCAGTTGGTATTGGTTAACGTTTTTGCTTCAATAAATGACATTATCATCATTTAAAAACTGCATTTTTTGTTTACTCAGACTACCTTTGTTTTATGTTATATCTCACTTGAAGATCAAAAACAATTTAGTATGAGATATACACAAAAATAGAAGAAATCAGGAAGGGCAAATACTTTTTCACAGTACTGTACAGAGCTGAGATATTGTTCTAAAAATCTTAATTTGTGTTCAGCAGAAGAAAGTCAAACATATTTGAGAAGGCGTGAGGGTGAGTAGATGATGAGAGAATTTTTATTTTTGGGTGAACTATCCCTTAAATGCAGTGGTTCCCAACCACTGTGCCGTGGCACATTAGTGTGCCGTGAAAGATTGTGAGGTGTGCCATAGAAAATTATCAGATTCCACAAAATACATCAGGGCTCTGGACTGAAACTCATTTTTCAACCATTTTTCCTAACAGTTCGATTAAACTTTGCAAGAGGTCGCATTTGTGCGACTACAAATTTGACTGACTCTCTGATTGTGCTCTGTCGTTTTTTGTTCCGTATGAGAAATATCAAATGGCAAATGTTCTAAACGCAAAAGGAAACAGCTTTACCAGGATCAACAATGGTTATGTGGGACAGTGGGATAGAGGTGTGCCATGGGATTTGTTTGATTGTAAAAAGGGTGCCGTGGCAGAAAAAAGGTTGGGAAACATGAAGAGATAGGGTGCATGTCTTCAGTGAATATCTTCAGTAAATAAATATTGATTTCAGTCTGTTACTCAGACAAGCTAATGTATGGCTTTAGAAGATTATATACAGGGTTCCCACACTTTTAGACCAAGGAAATTCCATGACATTTTTAGTCATTTGCAATTGCTGGAAACAGATTTTAAAAATCATTTTGATGTAGACTGAATCATTAATTAATCATTCAGACTAGGGATGGGACGATATGTTTCTCACGATTCGGTATGATATGAGGTTCACAATATGATATAATCTTTATTCGCTATAACACTTAAATGACAAAGTATGACATAAAATATAGATTTTTTTTTTTTTTTATGTTTGCGCATAATGCACATTATAATTTCTCATCAAATTGAAGTTAATTTATACACAATATAAATGCTCAAAGTTTAAATAATAAGAGTTGCTCATATACAGTTGAAATCAGAAGTTTACATACACCTTAGCCAAATATATTTAAAATCAGTTTTTCACAATTCCTGACATTTAATTGTAGAAAACATTCCCTCTTTTAGGTCAGTTAGGATCACTACTTTATATTAAGAATGTGAAATGTCAGAATAATAGTAGAGAGAATGATTTATTTCAGCTTTTATTTCTTTCATCACATTCCCAGTGGGACAGAAGTTTACATACACTTTGTTAGTATTTGGTAGCATTGCCTTTCAATTGTTTAACTAAGGTCAAACATTTTAGGGAGCCTTCCACAAGCTTCTCATAATAAGTTGCTGGAATTTTGGTCCATTCCTCCAGACAGAAATTGTGTAACCGAGTCAGGTTTGTAGGCCTCCTTGCTCGCACATGCTTTTTCAGTTCTGCCCACAAATTTTCAATTGGATTGAGGTCAGGGCTTTGTGATGGCCACTCCAATACCTTGACTTTGTTGTTCTTAAGCCATTTTCCACAACTTTGGAGGTATGATTTGGGGTCATTGTCCATTTGGAAGACCCATTTGCGACCGAGCTTTAAATTCCTGGCTGATGTCTTGAGATGTTGCTTCAATATATCCACATCATTTTCCTTCCTCATGATGCCATCGATTTTGTGAAGTGCACCAGTCCCTCCTGCAGCAAAGCATCCCCACAGCATGAAGCTGCCACCCCATGCTTCATGGTTGGGATGGTGTTCTTCAGCTTGCAAGCCTCACCCTTTTTCCTCCAAGCATAATGATGGTCATTATGGCCAAACAGTTCAATTTTTGTTTCATTAGACCAGAGGACATTTCTCCAATAAGTAAGATCTTTGTCCCCATGTGCACTTGCAAACTGTAGTCTGGCTTTTTATGGTGGTTTTGGAGCAGTGGCTTCTTCCTTGCTGAGCAGCCTTTCAGGTTATGTCGATATAGGACTCATGTTACTGTGGATATAGATATTTGTCTACCTGTTTTCTCCAGCATCTTCACAAGGTCCTTTGCTGTTGTTCTGGGATTGATTTGCACCTTTTACACCAAACTACATTAATCTCTAGGAGACAGAATGTGTCTCCTTCCTGAGCGGTATGATGGCTGCATGGTCCCATGGTGTTTATACTTGCGTACTACTGTTTGTTCAGATGAACGTGGTACCTTCAGGCATTTGGAAATTGCTCCCAAGGATGAACCAGACTTTTGGAGGTCCACAATTTTTTTTCTGAGGTCTTGGCAGATTTCTTTTGATTTTCCCATTATGTCAGCAAAGAGGCACCGAGTTTGAAGGTAGGCCTTAAAATACATCCACAGGTACACCTCCGATTCAGTAACCTCCTATCAGAAGCTAATTGGCTAATTGTCTAAAGGCTTGACATCATTTTTTGGAATTTTCCATGCTGCTTAAAGGCACAGTTAACTTAGTGTATGTAAACATCTGACCCACTGGAATTGTGATATAGTCAATTAAAAGTGAAACAATCTCTCTGTAAACAATTGTTGGAAAAATTACTTGTGTAATGCACAAAGTAGATGTCCTAAACGACTTGCCAAAACTATAGTTTGCTAATATTAAATCTGTGAAGTTGTTAAAAAATTAGTTGTAATGACTTCAGCCTAAGTGTATGTAAACTTCTGACTTCAACTGTACCCTTCTCTATAAGAAAAGATAAACAAATAAGCCTTCAAAAGTGATTAGGCTGATCAAGTGTAGAACAAGCAACAGAACTGAACAGAACTTGTCCTGAAAAAGTATGTGAAAGTGTTTATTTTTTAATAATTTGTTTGTCATCATTAGTCACATTGTATTCTTTTATATAAAAATTCTACATGTTATCATTAAATATTATATAATGAAATTGTATATAAAATAATGATATGTGCTATGCTATCAATGTTTGAAATAATGTGTAAAATTTACAAGTAAAAACAGAGTTTACATTTGTATTACAAGCGCTAAAAAGTTACTGTCACTTTAAGAGTTCAACGTGCACCTCACAATGTTTCGGTTATTAACGACAGAATTCTTTTTTTTTTTTTGCACATCTGTGCTATTTGTGATTAAAATTAATATTTATTTTTACTTTTTAAAGAAAAAAGTATATTAAAGATACATTATTCAATTAAAGTGGAGTATGCAAGAGGATATCATCTTTGTTGGACACACATTACATGGAAGAAATGTTCTCAAGCACTTTAACAAAACGGAGATTTCCAGGTATTCCTGTACTTAAATTTCTAAAAGTTAAATTCAAGCACTTTAAGGACCTTGTGTGAACCCTGTAAACAGTGTTGAAAAATAAAGCATGGCAGGGATCAAATCAAGCGACAGATTATGATGTTTGACAGGTCATTTTCATTTATGCTCACATGGACAGAAAACAATGTTACAAATTTTGAAATATCGAATTTTGCCTTGATATGGCTCATTTTTATTTTTTTAGTTTGTGATATATCGTCCCATCTCTAATTCAGACTTATTTGAGAATCGCTTTGACATATTCATTGTCTCAAAATAATGATCCACTCCCAAACCAGACATCACTATGGCTTTACTCTACTGGTGGTGCACTATGGCTGCCATCACATCATCCAGGTAGATGCTGCACACTGATGGTGATTGAGAAGATTCCCCCACTATGTAAAGCACTTTAATTTTCTAAAAAAGCCCTTTATAAATATAAAAAATTATTATGATTAAAGGTGCTGTAAGTGATTTCGTTATGAAATGACATCTAGATTTATTTCTTATAACCTGTCAAATATCACTGAAATAGGTGCCATGACATCTATCTCTGTAACAGCCTAGGCTCTGTAAACAACAGGGAAAAAGATGTACACAGGCCACAGTCAGATCCTTTTTATTTTTTTTTTTTTTTGCCAATCAGAATATTCTGCCTGTCAAATCATTGTCTGCGTTCGCAGGGCAGTCCATCTATGCTCATTTAAGTGCCGGTACGGTGTCCTGCCCCTGCGAAATTCTTAGGATTGTTCGATTGTGGGGTTTTGGAAAAAGGGGGTATTGCTAATTTAACGGCTAAATCTGGGAAGTTCAAGAAGGGCTTAAATCACTTACAGCTCCTTAAATTATTATTAGTATTATTTACTTTTTTAGTTTTAAAAATGGAGCTGATAGATCATTCTTTAAAAACTACTCACTTGAACCAGTAAATATGACTGTATTACAGATGTTATGCTCGTTTGAATAAGAAATAAATAACATTAAACTTGAATAAATTGCACCATGTCAATTGATTTATGGCAATCCTGATGAATCGTTATAAAGTTAGACTTAAATAACAATATTCAAACAATGTAATAATGAATTAAATGAAAATGAGAAAATTAACAGCATGTAGTAAACAACAAAACACATGATACAAACACAATGCACAAAAATCTCTGCATACATGGTGTAATATTTATGCCGGCAACAAGACTATGTGCAGTGGTTGTTTGTGTGTTATGTGTATGTGCACACGCGCATACTCAGGCCACGTCCACACTAATACATTTTCATTTGAAAACGCATTCATTCTGATACGTCTCTCATCCACGCTGGAAAACGCACTCCATTACCACATAATATGGAAAACGATGATGTTAGGAAAATGAAAACAAGAGTTTTCAAACTTAAACATTATGGTGTGGACATGGCCTCAGTCTCATTCACATATGCTCATCACTCTCAGAGGACACCTGTATTTCAGCATTGTACTGAACTGAATGAAACGGCAACATTCACCTACCAACGAATCAGGGAGTCTCCCTTCCTGCACCTGGCTACTTTTAGGACCAAACCCCAAAATTTGCGGGGCCAGCGAATGCTTTGCTCCACCATTTTTTCAGCTGCCTCCGTACTTTCCAGTTGCATGTAACACTGAGAAAAATAAGTGTGGTGGAGGACAGACAGAAAAGAAGGTCAAAACAAACAGCAAGAAAAGGTTAAAAAAACTTTTACAAAAACTGCATTAAATGATAATGCTGTCTTCAAGTGCATCAGCAAAAGTTCCCACCACTGCGTTCACACATTCAGTTTGTCAGAAACAATGTACATTTTTGTGGAAATTGTGGGACTGGCAGTGGAGCAGACCAAGCAGTGAGAGTCAAAAAGTTTGGGAAATGTTAACAAGATGTTTAGCAAACAGAAGCTAAAAAATTCAGAAATAAATTTTGCAGCTTTCCAAAGCATTAGGAAATAAAGTTTAGAGCTTTCCAACTGTAAATATGCATATGAGTCATTTCATGAAAAGAGTGCCATATGTCCACAACAACTGATGCAGTAAAGACACAAAAAATAATGTATTTATTTTTAAATACTTTTGTACTATTTATAGAAGCAATTTTGCTAGAAGGCCATAACCTTTAGAACAACGAGAAGAGCAGCAGTTTTGGTTTGAAATGTTCCACCCAGTCACATTCAACCACATATTAAGTAAAAAAAATTCCCAATATGTTAAAGGTGCTGTAAGTGATTTTAGCCGTTCTGGAACTTCCACAAGACTTAGCCGTTGAATAGAGATGAGACCGACAGCGAGCAGAAGAGAAGCAATGTGTCTTCTCACGGTTGTCAAACACAACAGTAGCAAAATCCCGCCCTCAGCTGACTGATGAATCTGAATATGCCATTAAACCTGAATGATCAGTTGTAACTACTACACTGTAAGCATGCGCAAAATGACTGACAGGCAGAAAGCACATCAAAGTCTTCTGGCTGATCAATTTACACAGTCTTGAGATGTATTTTACACATCACTTATTTCAGTGATATCTTTCAGGGAGTAGGAACATTTTCTGCATACCTATAATTGTTTTTACAAAAAAGAAAATAATAACTTACAGCATCTTTAATTTTAATAATTCAGCTTAAAATGGCACAATGCAATATAAACTCACTGAGCACTTTATTATGAACACGAGTACACCTACTTATTCATGCGATTATCTAATCAGCCAATCATGTCGCAGCAATGCAACATATAAAATCATGCAGATACAGGTCAGGAGCTTCAGTTATTGTTCACATTAACCATCAGAATGGGGAAAAAAATGTGATCTCAGTGATTTCGACGTGGCATGATTTTTGGTGTCAGATGGCTGGTTTGAGTATTTCTGTAACTGCTGATCTCCTTGTGATTTTCAAGCACAACAGTCTCTAGAGTTTACTCAGAATGGTGTCAAAAACAAAAAACATCCAGTGAGCGACAGTTCTGCAGACAGAAACGCCTTGTGGATGAGTGAGGTCAACAGAGAATGGCCAGACTGATTCGAACTGACAAAGTCTATGGTAACTCATATAACCACTCTGTACAAATGTAGTGAACAGAATAGCATCTCAGAATGCACAACATGTCAAACCTTGAGGCGGATGGGCTACAACAGCAGACCGCATCAGGCACTTTATTAGGACCATAGTGTTCCTAATAAAGTGCTAAGTGAGTGTATTAGCTTTTAAAGACATTATTTGTCTGAAATAATTTTTTTAATCCTACAGAAATTCCAACAAAATTTGTTTTTAAAGGCACTATAGAATGACTCATATTTTACTGACTGTGTATTGAAACAATCACGGCCTACATACTGACTGTACATCCTTGTTCCATATTTATCACTAGTATACAACTTTGCTAGGTAATTTGTGTGCACGGAACCCATCATTATTTTTGACTCCACTTGAAGGATATGTAACATCATATGGAAAGTGATTAGGGAAAAAACAAAAGTTGTAAATGTGCATACATACCGTTCCCAGTTGCTTGTTTAGAAAGTAGCCAGTCAGTTTTCCAAAGGGCTTGGCCAGATTAAAAAGGGCTCTGTATGCTGTGTGTTTCTGCCATATATACTTATTGGGGAAACCACTGATGAAAACAGATCTCCCACTAGGGGTCTAAAAGGGTATGAGGAAATCATGAAATCATTACCATCTTTTTACTTTAAAAGAATAGTTAAACCAAAAATGAAAATTCTATCATTTAGTCACCTTTATGTTGTTCCAAAACCATATAACCTTTCTTTCTTCCATGAAACACAATAGATGGTGTTCGGCAGAATGACAGCCTCAGCCAAGAAAGATGCTTTGAAAATACATTTATGGCTCCAAATCCCAAAATATATTTTTTAAATATTAGCGTGTTTGAATTGGTTTACAAAATAATTTCAAAATGTGTAAATGGGTTCTAAAATCATAAATACAATTTATTTATTGACAAAAAGCATGTGTGGATGACATTGTGTTCAATGTTAAAAAAAAGAGGGGAACACTGGTGGTGACCAGGTGGTACTTAGATGTTTTGATCTGATCAAAGGTGGTACACTTAAAAAGGAAATCTTCTAGAAACGTCAGTCACTCTAGTAGTAACTCTTGTCATACAACTTTAATAGTTAGGCCTCAAACATTATTGCAACAACTATATAAAAAATGCATATTTTCCTTCTCTTTCGTTGTTTACGTCTTTTCTGCTCACTGCTACAGTTTATGTTGTGTTTGTGGCTCTCCGCTCAAGTTTTATACTGAATGGAAGAGCAGTCTGAACATTCTGCAAAACATTTCCCTTTGTGTTCCATGGGGGGATAATCATACATTTTTAAGTCACATGAGGGTGAGTAGATGACAGAATTGTAATTTATTCTTAAAAAATAAATAAAAAAGGCTTTAAGAGAAGCAGTGACATTATTATACTGGTTGAATAAATGAGTCGCTATTAAAAATGATGTTATTGGTGTGTTTTTGTCTTAACAATACCTCTATTGTTTTCATGGAATTGCACATAAAAACAGACACAGGATGGCCACAGATTGTTGCCTTGTGGTCTTTGTAGAACCTCAGCATTTCTTGGGCTTTTTCAACAGTTTCCAATTCTATCATAGCCTACAAGGAGGAACACACACACACACACACGGTAAAACCTGAAAATCGTGCAATTATTCAAACTGAAAGTGTATGTCAGTGGTTGTCAACTGATATTGCTTTAAAACCCAAATTTTACATTGGACATCAAGTGGCAACCCAACACACTACTGAAATTATGAAATTTCACTTAATACTACCAACACTGCAATACTGGCCTTGTTGGATTGCTTTGTATTATAGTATCGACCAGTACTTCTGTCATGTGGTAGCGATTGAAAACAAATAAAATCCGTACAACATAAAAAATGTTGAGAGAACCTAATGGGATGTATCAATACTATTTTTATCTTACCAAATAAGATTACAAATACTTCCTTTTTGGCACTCACCGCTTCCAAAACGTATTTAGTAATGTTTTTATTTTCAAGTACAGTATAGTGGGGCTGATGGTTTGAGGGTATCATGTTTAATTTTTTTAAGAAGTATTAACGCCACTATTATTAACATCAAATACAGGACACTACACTGTAGCTGATCACCAAAGCATCACAAAATCTAAATGCATTATTTAATCGAAGTTATTTAAGTGTAACAATGTTTTGGGTAAGAGATAAAGGAATCATATCTGTTGTCTTAATCCATTTAGTATACACAGATAACTTTTGTAGTACTACTTTATAATGAAAATGTTCTGCTCTGTTCCTACTTGTGCTACAAATACGATTTTGGTCACAATGATTTCACTCCCTTTATTTTGTTGGCATGCATGTGCACACTGAGCAAACATACAGTAATCAAGCACACATGTAGAGAAAGAGACAAGTAGCCTAAACGTATTAAGCATACTCTCTTATGTCTTTACTCGCCTGTAACGTTAGGAATTGCTTTTGAAACATCCAAAGGAACTACTGTATTTTCGCTGTTTTGTCTTTCGAAAGGTACTGTGACTTATAGCCCAAAGTGACGTTTTACTTATTTACTCTTCACATCCTCACAAAATGACGTTTTATCATACACCTAGTAAAATAATTTAGACGGTTAACAGGATAATTAGTGCATTTGAAATAGGGTTGCAAATTTCAGAAACATGCTTGATCGACATCACTAATTTTAATTAATAGAATACAACAAGCATATTGAATTTTTCAATTGTATATGCAAGCACAGAGTTACGTGTGTTATAAACCGATGTGGATTATTTGTCTTTCTTTTTTCATGAAACAAACAAAATGTGAAAAACGATTACTTATCCTATTCCTTAAAGTAAACTTTGCACACCAAACGCAAAATTTCGCCGCAATTTTTCGCTACGATCATCATTTTGAATAAAAATTGATTCCTAAAGAGCCATTCAAACCTGGAGCAAACATTCGTACCAAATCGCACGCTGACAAAGCAAAGCTTTTTTCCACAGTGCGTCAATTGTTTTTTCTTCACCCAGCAATGAAATGCCCTGACAAATAAAATATATGCTTTAGATCATGTGTCAGAAGCTGATGCAGTTAAAAGAACCAGAACAACTGGTTGACAACCGACATTAAACACTGAAGTAACTCAAGGAAGAAATCCTAAAAATGCAGTGAGGATGTGTAGTTCATTTTCATCTAATGCCTTAAAAACTGAAACCTTTTTTTTTAATGGGTTCTCTTAACATGTTAATGATAGTGCTGGATCACTGCCTTGCATACCCTTAAACATGTTCTGATCTTATGTGGATTGTCATCATAATTTATTATATATTGCTGCATTTTGTTGCCTTTGCAAAATCTTACATGGGTTCTCATATCTAATATATACACAGATGAGCCAAAACATTATGACCACTCACAGGTGAAGCGATAACGTTGATTATCTCCTAACAAGGCCACATGTCAAGGTCTAGGTAGATTAGATGGTAAGCGAACAATCAGTTCTTGTAGCCAACATGCTGAATGCAGGAGAAATGGGCAGAAGACCTGGGTCGACTGGGTCAGAGCATCTCTGAAACAGCAAGGCTTGTGGGGCACTCCCAGTCAGCAGTGCTGAGTACCTAACGACAGTGGTCTGATGAGGGGCAAGCCACAAACCGGTGGCAGGGTGTTGGGCGCCAAAGGCTCAGCGTAGCGTGAGGGCAATGAAGGCTATCCTGCCTGGTCCAAACCAACATAAGGTCTATTGTGGCACAAGTCACAGATAATTTTAATGATGGTTACGGGAGGAATGTGTAACACAGAGTGCGTCGCACCCTGCTGTGTATGGGGCTGTGTAGCTGCAGATCGGTCAAAGTGCCCATGATGACCCCTGTCCAGCGTCGAAAGCGCCTACAATGGGCATGCGAACATCGGAAAAGGACATTGGAGCAGTGGAAGAAGGTCGCCTGGTCCGATGAGTCCCGTTTTCTTTTACATCACGTGGTGAGCCAGTTTACCTGAGGAAGTGATGGCACCAGGATGCACTGTGGGAAGACGACAAGCCGATGGAGGGAGTGTGATGCTCTGGGCAATGTTCTGCCGGGAAACCCTGGGTTTGGCCATTCATGTGGATGTCAATAACACACGTGCCACCTACCTAAACATCATTGCAGACCAGGTACACCCCTTCATGGCAATGGTATCCCCTGATAGCAGTGGCCTCTTTCAGCAGGATAATGCGTCCTGCCACACTGCACACATTGTTCGGGAATGGTTTGAAGAACATGATGATCTGATCAAGGTGTTGCCCTGGCCTCCAAATTCTCCAGATCTCAAGCCGATTGAGCATTTGTGGGATGTGCTGGATCAACAAGTCCGATCAAAGGTGGCTCCACCTTGCAACATACAGGACTTGAAGGATCTGCTGCTATTGTCTTGGTGCCAGATACCACTGGATACCATCAGGGGTCTTGTAGAGTCCATGCCTCGGCAGGTCGGTGCTGTTTTGGCGCCATGCAGAGGACCAACAGCATATTAGGCAGGTGTTCATAATGTTTTAGCTCATCAGTGTATATGGCAGCATCTTTGCCTTTGTATCACCTTTTCAAATAAACAACTTGATGTATATTAAGTGTTTTTCTTCGCCAAATATGAATAATATTTATACTACTGCTGTGACTTGCAGTCCACTATAGTGTATATATGTCTTTGTATTCAAAATGCCATGGAATAAAAAATAAAACGTGGTCCTGTCTCCAGAAACTCATTATTGCTGTGCTATTGTTTATAGTTGTTAACAGCGGTGCTGTTGTTGATTTTTGTTTTATAGCCTCTTGGAGCATTTAAATGTCATCACATTTAATTCCTAACATGCAGGGTTTTGAGCAAATGTATAACACAAGTAGATGTACATGGCAATAAGATACTATAAAACATTTGTTTTAACAGTCACTGAGTGTGCATTGCACAGTCTTTCTAATCACCCCTCAGACTGTATCTACATGATAATACTGTCAGTCAGCTTGTCCAGCAGGTGAGCTAAAATAGTTTGTGAAGTGTCTCGAATGTTTTCTTTCTTGAGCAAATCACCAACAAACTCATCGTCGCTACTACAGCTTGTAGAGAAATCCGTTTTAATTTTTCGATCTGCTCGAAAGAGAACTCGTTTGCTTGTCTTGCAGACTTGTCAAGAGGTTAGTTCTTCTTTTCACCCGTGATGGGCAGAGGGCGGACCAGTTTGAAGGTGCGTTGCGCCACCTACCATATTGGGATAAAACTGCTTGTCGATTAGCGCCACCGATTGTAAAGGCGTGAATGCGCTAACGGCGAACATTCGCGCCGCTTTCTATGGAAAAAGGGCTATTCGTTGGTGATATGTCTCTCATAATGGCGTCGCCTTTAGTGTGGAAAGGCCTTAAAACTTGCTAAATGTGATACAATGTGCAGATTTTGAGGTAATCTTCACAGTCACTTCACATCTTGACGTGCTGAGCAGCTGAAGGGAAGTTGGCGAATCCAGGGTCCTAATGCCAGCCAAATGCAACCACTATCAGGCTATCAGTTTGACTTATTTGTGGGAGTTTTTTTTCTAAATTATACCATTTTTACCAGGTGCGATTGTCAGGTGACATTATTTCTGCAAAATACAGTAATTCATTATGATAAATAAAACTTTCCAATGCTCTTCAGAGAAGAAAATGCACTCCATCTGTATTGCGCTTTCTTACAGCATCTTTGAAGAAAATTACACTGTAATGTCTTAAATGTCTAAAAGCCCCAAGTGAAATCATGCCTTAATGTTTTGTTTAAAGTTTGTTTTTGTTTCAGTAAAGCACATGAAACTGACCTCTTTTTTGTACAAAGACAAAGAATGCTTCACCAGACTGCTGAAGGGTGCACACAGACTGCTCAGAGCCTCTGTCAAGTCTGGAATCTTCTTGACAGGCCACACCATCAATACTTTACCACCCTGTGAGAGTGCACACACAAAACACACACAAGTCATGCTCTAGATAACAGTTTACTATTGCTAAAAGGGTGGCTACGTTTGGAACAGTATAATAATGCGCACAGTTAGGATGTCAAATTAAAATTAGAAATTGAAAAATGTATGAAAAAAATGCACAAACTGAGCATTTGAATTTTACTTTTGTGCCAAGCACTAACGATGACTATGGTGGAGGTCTTTGGCCATTGCGTCTTGCTCTCTTATCATCATATCAAAGCATAAGCAATGCATTTAAAATGCGGTTTCAGGACCTTCTTTTTCCATTCTGTTGCACTCCATCTAGCCGCCTATTAGAACAGGTAGTCTGAGCTGCTTCAAAAAGTTCAACCAAGCACGTGCTCCAATCACCCGACATCGCATCTAATTTGCGCCAGATGGCAGAGGGTGCGGGCTTCCGCAATCTAACTTGGCCGGTACCCTCCCGGCTGTACCCCTGGATCTGCGAGGACACTAGTGTGTACACAAGGAGAACAGAAGCCGGCTCCCCAAGGAGAGGCATGCTCTGCATTTTTATGGCAGTGTTGATGATGCTCCACTCACATCAGGTGTGCCTCATCATCCGCTGCCCTAACGAGGCTCATAAAGTTGCGCCTCTCCTCGTCTCCAGCCCAGTGCTGTTGTGAGCCTGGCTGAAGGATGGCTTTAAGAGGTGGGGCATGATGACGAGAAGGAGGGGCGGGTCGTTCTGCCACAATAACTAGATATTATACTGTAAATATGATATTTTTGCCATGTGTAAAACATTTCATGGTTTTTAATTGTAGATCCTTAAATCTTATGGCTAAATTAATGTTGACATTTTAAGTCACGGTTAAAAGTGAAACAGTATAATCGCAACATCTCTAGACATCTCTTAATATAATTTTTTACACTTTTTAATCACACCTCAGATGGAGTACAATTGATAATACTGTCAGTCAACTTGTTCAGCAGGTGAACAGAAATAGTTTGTGAAGTGTCAACAACAAACTAAATCTCTGCTGCAACTTGTAGAGAAATCGGTTTTATTTTTTCGATCTGCTCGCTAGAGAAATAGTTTGCTTGTATTGTTTGTTTTGCAAACTTGTCAGGTGGTTAGTTCTTCTCAACCATGATGGCCGGAGGGCGGACCAGCTCAAAGGTGTGTTAAGCCACCTACTGTAAAGGCATGAATGTGCTTACAGCGAACATTCGTGTCACTTCCTATGGGAAAGGGCCATTCGTCTGCAATTCGCTTCTCATAACCACCTCATCTTTGGTGTGCAAAGACCTATACTCATATTTATGAAAGTTTCATGAATGAGGCCCAATGTCATTATAATATTTTAAAACACTGACTCGATTGCAACGTGGATTGATGACAGCAGCAATGCTTTAGATTGTTTGTGATTCACTCTTAGGGATTTAGGAGTCCTCAGGATGACTTCTAAGTTGTAGTGGGTTCACTAGTGACTTGTAGCTTTTTCCCCTGTACTGGTATAATGTCTTTAAAATTCAGATATATTTATGAAGTCGACTAGTGAGTTTAATACTTTTAGCAGTGGTGCTTGAAAAGAGAGATGCAGTTCTTAAATAATTGAGAGAGACAACTTCTAGGAGTGTTTTAGCGTGTTGTGCTTTAGCGTGGTAAAAGTCGGCATGGTAAAAACCCTCTCTCTTTTAAAATACTGCTGTTGTAGCCACCAAAGTTCAACTTTAGGTACAATTTTACCATATTCAAAAATATATTTTAGAGCAATCAGTATCAGACTTCAAATGATGATTTGATGATCAGCAGATGTGCTGTGAATAATGTTCCTGTTATTATGTATAATTCACAGGTTTATATGTGAGGTGTGGCAGATTAAAGAAGTCTGGTTGCTGATACTTTTTGGTGTGGTATTCAAACCCGGGTGTCAGTGAAAACACTGCAATTAGACATTTTTACTCATAATTGGATTAAAAGGCAAAATAACCATTTATATTTGACACTACTCACTGAATTAAACATGCAACACTGAGTTCATGTAGCAATGCAGCTTACTACTATTGAAATGTTTAATGCGGAATAATGCCTATTCTTTTATTTACTATTTAAAAATGAGTCAAGTATACTGCACAGATTTCAGCAAGTAATATGCTAGTATCCCATCCTAAAAATAGCTTGTAACCTGATATCCAACAACTAAGATTTCAAATGAGAGCTGTAATACTGACCTGTGTCTCAGATGAATCTAGAAGAAATGAAAAGAAAAAAAAAAAAGTTACTGACAAAGATTAAACTATATGCATTGTGGGATTAAATGTTAAAAGTCTAAATGTAACAGAGGTCATAACACAAGATTTTTCATGATCATTTGAAATAAGAGTTTGATGTATTCTGTAATCAGTCTCTCCACAAAATGATGGTTAGTTGTAAGTTTTACACTTTAATTTAGCACGATTAATTATAAAGAAATTAATGCGATAAATCAATTATTCCTTATCTTTATCTATCATGCTGTTTAATTCTAAGGGTCAGAGAGAGTGTGGAAAATGGTCATGAAACACTAAATTATAATTGTATTTGTGTAAAAAACTTGACTAATGCTTTAGCCTCAGGGAAAGGAAAAACAATATGATAAATATTTAAAATATGAAAAACAAAAACTTAGGATACAGGAAAATGAAGGAACCCCTAAGGGATTCGGTAGGTGTCAGGAGCAATTAATTTTATGTACCTAAGGCTGAATCGGCCCCTGCAGTGTTGTCCAGTTCATCTAATGTAACAAAATCTTCTAGGTTCTCTGGGAATTCTTCATCATCCACACTTTCCTGAAAAAAAAAAAAAAAAGACATATGACAGTAAACACTTCACATTTAGTCACACTGCATCTAAAGCAATGTTAGTGGTGTCAAACAGTTCTCAATATCATTGTTAAAAAAATAAAATAAAAAAATAAAACATTTTCCAAGACCAACTTCACAATATTATAAATATTAGAATATTAATAGTATAAAATATAATAAAATATACTATCTATCTTTAATATATAGTATATTATCTGTTTTCAATATAAATGATAACTGATTATGCAGCAAGGTTCTCTCTCAGGATTTCATCTACTAATATTTTCAATACATTATGTCAACATTAAACGGCCATTTTTAATGTAAAGGTCTGTTCACACCAAGAACGAAAACTATAATGATAACTAAAACCATAAAGTTTTAAAAAATCATTCAAACTGTAAGAGAAGAGTCCACACCATAAAAATAACTATAACGACACCGAGGAACGATATCATTTGGATCACTTTCAGAGCGATTTTGTTTCCAGCTGATGAACGACTGACAGCCAGTCAAAGTCCATCCAACTTTAAAGGGTTCGAGCTGTAAGGTGCACTCATCTTCAAAATAACACAATCTAGCAGTGGATCGCCACTTTTTACACACACAAAAAAAAATGGAAACTCCTGCTCAAGAACCGGCAATGTTTCTTCTGCATTCTTCTTCAGTATTAATGGAGATGAGATAATGAAAAGCTAACGCAAGCTGGTAACACAAAATTACCAGTGCTAATGTAGACAACTTTGTCTTGTCACCTATGAAGTTGAATCCATCTGTTTTTATTTTAGATTCTTTACAAAACTTAGAGCAGAAGCAGGTCATCTACATCCATTTTCTTGACTGTGAACATAACTGCAGCGTGCTCTTAGAATAAACAGAACATTATCGTCCGTTGATGTTAACTCTAATTGTCATCACTTACCTTCACACTGTTGCATGACTGAATGTATTATTTTTATATACATGCATAAAAAAAAAATAAAAAAAAAAATAAAAAAAACCTGTTGGCAGAAATGTTGGCACTAGGGATGGCCATTTCAAGTATTTTTATAGCAGATTGTTCTAACATATACAAAAACGAGAAACTGATAATTTGAAAATTAAAATTCAAGTCAATAAATGTTACTTTATCCAAATAATGGTTTCACAATAAGTTAACTTCTATTACCTAGGCTTCCACCATGAAAAAACAAGTAATATGCATTACTAAAACATCAGGATTTATAAAATATAAATTAAACTACTCACCCAGTGCTTACATAGTAATACATTTTAAAAGCAGGTACTACACCATTAGGGTAATACACATATACAGTATAAACTCTGTGACTACAAAATGGCTAGGTGAAAGTCGGCTTCTTAACCTGTTAACAAAGAGACTTGCTGTGGAGAAAACACAGTGTGCCAGTACAGATATTGCTGTAGGAATTAGAGCCCGACCGGGATTTTTGAGACCGATACCGATTTTAGAGAGGGAAAATTCACCGATTACCGATATGGTGGTCGATATATGTAATTTTTGAGCTGGAATGAAAACAGACCTTTTCTATGTGGATTTTTCACCGATTTTGCACCGATATGACTATGCAAAGGTACTAAGAAGGCTGATTTCTTAAATATTTTTATCAAAGAATATTTGACATTATTATTATACACTGTCAACAAATTCTAGAAATGAACACTGAGAAAATAAATAAATACAAATACAATAAATAGCTAAATAAACATCAGTACTGTTTAGTATCAGTCAAATGCTGACCATTAAAATAAAGAATAAATAAAAATAAAATAAATAGCTAAATAAACGTCAGTACTGTTTAGTATCAGTCAAATGCTGACTACAGTAATACTGCCGAGTCAAGATAAACAGATAAGCAGCGGTGTTACACCGTATTCTGCTATACAACTTCAGGGGAAACTTTCAACGGTGGAAAACCAGACTTTTAAATATTACATTTTATAAATGCAACGGCTGGAATTGTTCAGTTGAAGGGGGTACCAAACTGTGAATCCTGAACAAAACAGTTTGGTGAATACATGTTTACACATTAGCTTCCACTCAGCTGACAACAATAGCCTAGTTTCCATCCACTTTTCACGCTATTTTGTTATCGACAAAGTGAAAACGCGCAAACATGTTTTTGCGAAATTTGCCGTCTTCTGCCGCATAACAAAAAACACTTTGTCGTATAAGTTTTGGTTTATCGCAAAGAACAACACATACAGAAATGTGTGTTTATCGCTAATTCGCCTCCCAGATGTCCCTAATGTTTTTCCTCCGAAGTTTTGGTAAAATGGGTAGAGTATTTAGACAATTAATTGAAATAAGCTAACGGTCATTTTAATTTCACAAATAAATGCAATTAGAAGAGGAGGAATTGCAATCAAAAGGGAGCAGTTGCCCTTCTGATAGGACTGTAATATTAGTCCTGATGTTGCGCCTATCGCAGGTTGCCACCGGTTCAGCGCATCGTCATGGCCCTGTTCAAGCTGGCAACCTGCACCAAGTAGTGGAGAAATTTCCGGTCTTAGTATAAGGACAATCAATCGATGTGTATATGCTGTGTGCACAGCTATTAAAGAAAAATTGATGCGGTGTAATATCAGGGTTTACATATGATACATTCCTGATATTCAATAGGCTATTTTGAACAATCATCTAATCTAAAGTATTGCCATCTCAACTGCATTATACCCGTATATTTGTCCCACAACTTTTAACGACCAACTGAACTTGTTTATCATCTAAAATTAATTTTAGCGTCATAATGCAATTTACATTTAAAAATATATATATTTTTTTTCGTTTGGTAATTTATTTTTTTTAATTTAATGCGTTTTCGTTTGGTAATTTAATACAGGAAATTTTGCCAGAATTTTTTCAAAAGTAAGCTAAACAATAATTTAATATAATTTGGCTATATTAGTGTTCCAAAAAAAACACACTGAAGCTTTTCTTCTAGTATTGTGTATTTATTTTTAATTTAAAACCTCTTTGTGCACAGAAATTTTGTTTTTTGTATTGTGGGCTAATTCCATGACTGCCGCCTATTATTTTGAATGGTGTGTAAAAGCAACTTTAATAAATAAACAGATGTCTACCGCGATTAAATTAATCGTAAACAGTGGCCATTCATTTGTTCTCCGTGCACCTGTCAGTGTGCATGATACGAGATATTTGTGTTGGCACTCCTGGAGTGTCATGTTTGCAGTGATCGGATCTTTATGCCGTTCAGATCAATCCATAATCACGTACAATAAATTGGCTTTCAAGGATCCTATACCTTGTAGTCATGATTAACACAGGCCATTGATTAGGGTAAATTCTGTCATATGACACTACATTTTTGCATTAATGCCAATTTTCTCGACAAAAAGTGTTTCCAAACCAGTTTTTCACGACATTGATGTATCGATATAAAGTTTATGCGCTAGAGTTAAATGGAAAAATATTATGTCGACACTTGTGAAATCATTAGCTATATTTTGATGTGCTAAAATGTTTAGTTACTGAAAGTAGATACATGATTAGCTAGTTAGCTATAAGCTTGTTGTCATGGAGAGTAAAAAATGGATGTTGTTTATTTTACTTTCCAGCATTGTGTCTCACCAACTACGCAACAACATAGCATGAAATCAACACTCATCAGACACAATCCACCACCGCACCATTGTCTGATGAGCTGCAAAAAGATGCTCTGATGTTTACCTTTCAATCTGCTACATTACTGACTGCACTGACAAACTATAGCTGGCTAACAGCAAACAGACATGAGTGACATGGTTGTCAGGGACATGGCTAATGTTATATTAGATATATTGAAAAGGGAAAATGATGGGGTCATTGTTTATTAAGTTTCCAGTATGTATTTCACAAACTAGTTAACTTACCGAGACACCGCTTAACTCTGCCCTGTCTGCAGAGCCACCATCAGCTCAGGGTCAGCTCTGTAAACAGTGGAGTTGGAGTGCGCTCTGCTGGACAAACTACACTATGACACCAATTCTAAAGCATTGTTTTCTGCATTATATGTTCTGAAAAAAAGTTTTCATATCGGCGCATATCGGTAAAATATACGCCGATACCGATATATCGGTGAAAGGCTAAAATCGGCCGATGATATCGGCCGGCCGAAATATCAGTCGGGCACTAGTAGGAGTGAAGGAAAAACCCAGAAAAACACAATCAACATGAATTACAACTGGTGCTTGCGATTGGATCAAATTAGATCAGAGCAAGACAATGTCTTGTTGTCATTACTTCAATGACTACGTTTTCATGGAGACTAGAAAGTGGCTTATTGCGAGAAAGCGGGTTATTGTGAGAAAGCAGCGTTCCTGTTTACATGCACTGTATAAGCAGCTTACTCTTTACTCCCGTATACATGCGTCTCGGTCTGTAAGCAGCTTCCTCCACAACAATGTAATTTCCCCGCGACGCTTGTGTAAATAACAAATATGGCATTCGAGGAAAACTTCATTATTTTATTCTCCGTTCCTTTGCTTTATTTCCAGATATTCCAGAGTTATTGCTGTGTTTGTTTCCTTACCTTTCTATCACCAATTGCAGTGGAATTGCGTTTCAATAGTGGGGTTTCCCTCTTATGTAAAACTCCAGGATTCCCTCAATGTACTAGCGCATATACACGAATGTGAGGGACCGTCAATACTTTACAGTGGTGTTTATAAATGGGTATAGTTTGTAGTGTATGTGCTTTTCCCACTGTACTCCAAGAAATGTTTTGTTGACTTGTTGTTTGGCTCCATCCTATGCCGTGTGTTATTCGGTCTATTCACGCACATGCGCACTCTTCAAAAACCTGTTAGAGCGCCGCTTATGTGTTAACCTGGCCACATAAGCAGCTTTATCCGGGAGAAACCTAGGTGTGTTAAACCACTTTCTCTTAATCCCTTAAACGGCGTAAGGAAATCGGCAATCTCGTTTAAATGACGTTTCAGAACGCCACTTTCTGCAAAAACCCTGGAATAACCCGCTTTCTTAAGTGCATGTAAACGTGGTCAATATGACCAAAAGAGCCCAACTCGGTGAAGGAAATTTTTTTTAAAACACAACAGAGGTTAATTCTCAGCTTGCAAGACCATAATCTCAGCAGGAAATCGGTGGAGTCGGTGCGGCTGTTAATACCCTCCCACTGAGGGGGCCTGGGTTGCTCAGTGGTAAAATACGATGGCTACCACCCCTGGAGTTCGCTAGCTCACTAGTTCGCATCCCAGGGCGTGCAGAGTGACTCCAGCCAGGTCTCCTAAGCAACCAAATTGGCCCGGTTGCTAGGGAGGGTAGAGTCACATGGGGTAAACTCCTCGTGGTCGCTATAATATGGTTCGTTCTCGGTGGGGCGCGTGGTGAGTTGAGCATGGTTGCCGCGGTGGATGGCGTGAAGCCTCCACATGCGACATGTCTCCATGGCAACGTGCTCAAGCCACGTGATAAGATGTGCAGGTTGATGGTCTCAGACGTGGAGGCAACTGGGATTCTTCCTCCGCCACCCGAACTACGTGACCACGAGGACTTAAAAGCACATTGGGAATTGGGCATTCCAAATTGGGAGAAAAAGGTGAAAAATCCAACAAATAAATACCTTCCCACTGGTGCAAGTTATGACTCCCTCTGACTGAGAAATGTTTGCATAAATGAAACAAAACTGACAGTCGGAAGTAGTTTCGGCTAGGGAGACACCAGCTTAAAGTGTGCACCAAAACAACAAAAAACTGACCTGTTCCTCTAGATTCTCCTCTGAAGGTCTCTCTCTATTCTCTTCTGCCTTAGCAGCGGATTCCTCTTCTTCTGTCCTTTCCTCTTCATCCTTTTTTTCTCCCTCCTCTTTATTAGCCGAGATTTCACTAGTCTTATTATCAAGCAGTGCAGGTTTGTCCTCCATCTGAATTCCTTCCTTATCACCAAGCACCTTCTCATCTTCCCTTTGCATTCCCTCATTTTCTCTCTCAACATGGACGGCTGTGGCTTCCTGGCTGGAGCTGTTGTTTTTGTCCTTGTTGCTTGAGGACGACTCCTCTCTCTGTCTGCTGTTTTTGCTTGAATCAGATTTTCTGAACAGAGGATCAGGACTGTTCTCTCTGCAAAAGGGTTTTATTTAGCTATTATCACAAGTCTGTTTTGAATACTTGATTCAGATTGGTCAATCATACAGTTTAATAGTCAGTTCTTTTTAAGATAATGACTGCTAAACTGTAGTTGACCATTGTCCATGGCAACATACTGGTGGTACTTTTATGTCTTTTGTCTCACTCCATGCTCTCTCTCTCTTTTCATACCAACTTAAAGTAACAGAGGGAGAGATGTTACATTGTAGCTCAATATGTTAACTAACTAGCGCAAAGAAAAAAAACTTTGATTGCAGATTAATAATAATATACTGTATAATTTCATTGTTGCAATGTTTGTCTGATTTCTAGGCCAAATGTTTTCTACTCTGCTATAAACTATTTTATTAGGGAAAGCTTTATGTCTATTTAAGATAAAACAAGTAAGATAATTTCAACTATATATACTTCATGTCCATATATTTCTTTATTTGGTAAGTGGCACTGTTATATTCTACAAGATGTACATCGGGGTGCTGATCAACCTGTCAGGTTTATTTTGCAATAATGACCGGATGACTGTGCATTATACCTTCCTTAGTTCTGCTAATAAAATTTTCATTTAAGACAGACAAATGAATAAATTAAAAAAATTATTATCTTTTTTAATTATCTTTCAAAATTCCAAAATTGAAAAACAGGAAAAATTTGTCATTTGTTCTTTTCTCCTTTGCAGCAAGAAAAAGAAAATTGCAGGAAAACAAAAACAGAAAAAAAAACTCTTGGTTATTCAATGTATTATAATTATACGTATTACACAGAAAGTTGACACCGGAAGTTGACGCTTCATTTTAGGTTCAAGTGCATGTGTTCAAGTACCAAATTCAAGTGCTTCCAGCATTCATATATATTATTTTATTTCATTAGTTATCACTTTTAGCCAACAATATTTACAGTAATCACCTCACTTGGAGATAAAGGTTTTCGTTCTTTTTCTTCATGCTCTATTTTTATCCTATTGCTATGTTTTATCATTACTTTGTATACAGGCATAGCACTTTAGGCTTCTTTTGCGTTCTTGCATTTAAAGTGCCTTTTTCCCATGGTCACTTACCATGAACAGAAAAGATGATTAAAATGAAAAAACTGATGCGCTAATTTTAAATGTTACAAATTTAAAATACTAAACTATTAACGGTAACATAATGCAAGACAGCAGGGGCAGATTGGGAGACTAAATTTTACTGGGAATTTCGGAAATATTGCGGCCCACTGGACATAGGTTTCTTCAAAGATATGTATAATCTATATTATTAGTGGCCACAGCATCAAAGTGTGTATTTGATAGTTTTCTTCTTGTGTGATTTCGAGCGTGGCATGATTGTTGGTGCCAGATGGGCTGGTTTGAGTATTTCTGTAGCTGCTGATCTCCTGGAATTTTCACGCACAACAGTCTCCAGAATTTACTCAGAATGGTGCCAAAAAACATCCAGTGAGCGGCAGTTCTGTGGACGGAAACACCTTTTTTTTATTTTATCCCCTTTTCTCCCAATTTGGAATGCCCAATTCCCACTACTTAGTAGGTCCTCGTAGTGGCGCGGTTACTCAACTCAATCAGGGTGGCGGAGTTGCCTCCGCTTCTGAGACAGTCAATCTGCGCATCTTATCACGTGGCACGCTGTGCATGACACCGCGGAGATTCACAGCATGTGGAGGCTCATGCTACTCTCCACGTTCCACGCACAACTTACCACGTGCCCCATTGAAAGCAAGAACCCCTAATCGCGACCACGAGGAGGTTACCCCATGTGACTCTAGCCTCCCTGGCAACTGGGCCAATTTGGTTGCTTAGGAGACCTGGCTGGAGTCACTGAGCACACCCTGGATTCGAACTCGCGACTCCAGGGGTGGTAGTCAGCATCAATATTCACTGAGCTACTCAGGCCCCCACCGGAAACACCTTCTTGATGAGAGAGGTCAACGTAGAATGGCCAGACTGATTTGAGCTGACAGAAAGGCTATGGTAGAAGAACTGAGGCTGTTTTGAGAGCAAAGGGAGGACCTAGCCAGTAGTAGTATAGGGTTCCTAATAAAGTGCTCTGTGAGTGTATTTGGACTGTATTTGGACAATTCACAGATGTCTAAAGAGCACGCTAAATGTTAATAATGCATTTTTTTTATTAGAAAGTGTAGGTGGGGGCTGAACGAGCATGTTTTGCATATGTTTCTGGCACTGAATATCAACTTTTGGTGTAATACGTATAACACATTGAAAAATATGCCATTTTTCTGTTTTTGTTTTCCTGTGATTTTTCTACTCGTTTCAACAAAAGAGAAAAAGAAAAATGAATTGTTTTTCTGTTTTTCAATTTTGAAATATTGAAAGATAATCAAAAAACATTTGTTTTCCATTTTTTAGTTCCTCTTAATTGAAAATTGAATTACTGGAATGTAAACGGTCCTTCCGGGTTCAACATCTACTATATACTTAAAAATTACATTTCAAACAGACACCACTCAGTTCCTGAGCTGGCAGATACATTTAACAGTACACACCAAACAAAACTTTCATCTGCAACAGTGAAGAGAAGACTCTGGAACGATGACCTTTAAGGCAGAGTTCCTTGAGGTTAAAAGTTGACGTTAAAACATGAATTATCTTGTCTTTTTACTGTTTTCAATGGAATTCAGATTAAGAAGTATTTGCTAATAATTTTTACATTTAACACGGGCATTTTTTTTGGAATTGAGGTTTGTAAGAAAGAAAGTAAAATGGGCAAAAAAATAAATAAAATAATATTGGATGCTAAACGATTAGTATTATGGGTGGATGATAAGGTTTGAGGTTTTGAGTAATGGTCTGTATTTTTGTAACACCATGGCATGTCAAAATAAAATGAACTGTGGTCATTTACATGTTTCAGACGGCTCCACATGCAACCAGGCAATTCTCGGCCATCATGGCTTGCAAAACTAATCAGTCGAACAGTAAAATGTATCAGCCGATACTAACAATTTAAAAATATGGTCTGTGAGAGGTGCCCAACAATCCAATCACAAAAACGGTAAATGATACAGAGAGCATGGGATGAAACTTTACATCCATTAGAATACCTAAGGTCTGCACAGCTGTCACTGCAGCAAGTACTTTTATTTGAAATAGAAATAATAGTTATAAATGCATTTACCTTAATTTTTTATCAATATAATTTAACCTTGGTGAATAAAATGATCAATTTCTTTCAAAAAATAACATTTCTTAGTGGTTTCAAACTTTTGAATATATATAGTAAAGTCTAAATATCTTTTTAGGGCTCTGAACATCAGAAGAGTAAAAGAGTCTCTTACCGCAGGCTTGTGATGTTGGTCATGGTAACTCTGACACTTTTGCCCTGAATCCTTAGTGGGTTACTGGAGTAATACTTCACCATGATGTCTGCATCTCGCCAGTTAACCATTTCTATCAAGGCCTGGACACACACAAATAACCTTATTATATTTTGGAAAAAGAACCTGAAGAGAAAAAAATAATCAGCTGTGTTTCTACACTGTGAGCACAAGTTAACACTACCTTACTGTTTGTGAACTCTGACTGCTGCACCTCACCGAACATGCCTGCAAGCTCCAAGACCTCAGCCTCAACACCCTCCCCAGCAGGCAAACGTGAAAGGCAAACTACTGAAGGTAAGCTTGAACGTTTTGCTCGTTTTTGCAAAGGCTCATCAAACATGAATGGTGGCTGCCAACAAGAAATATTCCAAATGTTGTAATTATCCAGGAAATTAATGGTAAATCTGGATTTTAAAGTGACATTGTGAAATGTGATCGATGGGATTCCTACTCACATGAATGCTGTCTGCTGTTAGTGATAAATACAGGATGATTAGGTTCTCCTTGATGAAGGCTGGTTTCAACTTGTAGTGACTTACCATATTTTGAGCCTCTTTGTGAGAACTAAACTCCAAAAAACCCTGTTATTCAGCAAAAACATAAAAATAAGACTTAATACATACAAAAACTTTGAGTATTGTAAAAATTCTCCACCCTTAAGTTGCTCCAAGTCTGTATGCTGTTATGTCTTTGGTGAAAAACAAAAAGAGAAAATACAACTAGAGAGGAATGATATATCATAAACATATGAGTTCCCTTTAAGTCGGTTACTTCAACACTGCGTCAGTAGCTGACACTATGGGTACTCCCCTCCTAGGAGTGGCGATCTCCAAAGACCTTTATAATCTTGCCAATCTTATTGGAAGAGGGCACTTGGCACTTGTCCCCTTATGCGCTTCATCGCGGGCATATAAACCGAGCACAGCACCATTTGGTAAGAATCTTTCTCTTCAGGGTCGCGATAAAAACATTTCTGCGCCTTCTGTGTTTGCTATTGTGCTGAATTGTGTTTTGTTCAGTAAAAAGAATCTAAAACAGCAATTTGCTTAACGACATCTTTATAAAGATGGCATTTCTCAAATGTTTTCCCTCTTGCAAGCATTATATCCCCCATCTGACATACACAAGCACTGCTTTGTTTGCCTGTGCCAAGCTCACACGGTAGTGGCGCTTGGTGAGACTGTTTACATTCATTGTGAGCGCATGAATTTCCGCTGGGTACAGTTCTTTCCCAAGCTGCACGGCTCAACGAGAAAGCATGTCTTCAGTGCAGCGGCCTTCACAACGCTTGCTCACGCAAAGAGGCAATACAAAGTTTCCCTAGTCGAGAGAGGCAGTCGCGGCCCACTTGTGCCCCTCCTTTTCCAAACTGCCATGGAAATCTAAGCCGGTACGTCAGTCCAAGTCATGTAGGCTCTTGGGCTGGCCGATGTGACGATGTAATCGGACATCGACGATGTCTTACAAAGATCCCAATGCCGATTGCGAACAGAAGATGATCGACAATATTGGGAAATGGCAAACCATGGATCTGGGAAGATACCAGATATATTAAACAGTGGCCAGGGTGTGAAACTAGCACCCGCCACCCGCAAAATGCGACAAGGCTGAATCCACTTTGCAAGCTCCTCGTCCAAATATATATCATGTGCAGGTCATTTAGCTCATCTACCCGCAACAGGTGGGTGACCTATAAGAGGTCTCGGAGTGACACATGACAAGAAATGCTGTTAGTCACAAAGACATGCCCTTGAAGAAACACACTTTATTATATTTTTGAGAACAGACAACAGAAAAGCCATCAATGTTTGTGTCTGATTCACTGCTTGTTCAGAGGTGTGCAGCATGAGCCTGACTCATGGAACAAGCACATGTAAAGAGTTTTTACTCTTTTTTTTTTTTTTTCTGTTTCATTCGGCAGAAAACTATTTGCAAGAATAAAGTTGTCTATGAGAATGTTTTAAATTATCTCCGATCATATCGGGAGGTGCTGTGAGTTTCCTTTATTTCCACACAGTTGGCATGCATTGCGGATTCCTATTTGATGCAAATGGAGCCATTGGAAACAGTAAATATTTGTATTTGGGGAGGTGGTTAAATAAGATTTTTTGATCACTTCATTATTTTATTGCTTTTTTCTTTTAGTTTAAAGTGCAATTTGAATTTAGAAATGTCTTTTGTTTGTGTTTTTCATGTTTCAATAAATGAATAAAATTTTTAAAGCAAAACATTTACCTGATTCGCTGTTTGTTCAGAGGCGTGCAGCATGAGCCTGTCATGTGAAACAAGTGCATGTAAAAAGTTTTCACTCTTTTTTTCTCTGTTTAATTAATCTGAAAACTGTTTGCAAGAATGTCGTCTGTGAGAATGCTGCAAATTATCTCCGATCATCACAGGACGGGAGGTGCTGTTAGTTTATTTCGCTTTATTTCCACACGGGTAACATGAATTGTGAATGCAACTTTGCAGGTTCAGTAATATATATCTTTGTATAAAATAAACAAAGACGAAAGTGATTAAATCATAAATTAATGCAAGACACGTTCACCTTGAACATAAATTGAGTTTTATTTTCTTTAGGGTGCATT
Organism: Myxocyprinus asiaticus; assembly: GCF_019703515.2. NCBI lineage: Eukaryota > Metazoa > Chordata > Actinopteri > Cypriniformes > Catostomidae > Myxocyprinus > Myxocyprinus asiaticus. The sequence goes on from NC_059346.1 coordinate 60,068,412, forward strand.
AACTGTATTACCAAAATGGAATACAAACACAAATTTAATAAAAACACATTTGGCAGCATTATTTTGGGAACACAAGGGAATTTATTAGGCTTATTTATTTTGATTATTATTGTCTTTACATTTATAATTGTCTTTAGTTCTTAATCTGTAGGCTATTAGTAATTTTCCATCTGTTGTGTTGACGGATGCTTGCGTGATGGCAAATGGAGTCGTTGGAGACGGTAAATGTTTGGATTTGGGGAGGTGGTTAAATATGATTTTTTTGTTTGTGTTTTTCGTGTTTCAATAAATGACTAAAATGTTTAAACCAAAATCAATAAAGCAAAACAATTCACAGATCTTAGGCAATTTTTTAAGGTAATTATCGCTAAAATAATTTTTACATATCGCCCAGCCCTAGTAGGCTCACGTCCTCATTTAGTGGGTTAATGCTGCAGTGCGCCAAGCTGGTTTGGCCCTGCACACCATGGGGGTCTTGCAATCCTATCAAGCAGACCTACAAATGACAATGGACGAATGCTGCAACGCAGATATAGCGCTCCAGGCTACCAAAATCACTGCCAAAGCCATTGGCAGGTCTATGGGGATGGCTATGTGCTTCAGTTCGCAAGGCAGCCGCCTCGCTTTAACGTATTCTATCATCCACGTGAGCATCGGTCTTACGCTCAGAGGTACAGCGTCTCCTCACCAAAGATGCGATAGAGAGTGCGTGCCTGCTTGTGATCCACAGACGCTATTTTCAGGTCGCCAAAAAGGACGGTGGCACTTGAACCGGACACTCAGGAAGTCTCCGTTTAATATGGTTACTCAGAGAGCATCTTGTCTAATGTCTGTTCATTAAACTGGTTTGTGTCGACCCGAAAGACACATACTTTCATGTACAAATAGCACCTCGCCACAGGCCATTCTTGAGATTCGCCTTCGAGAGGAAGGCATTCCAGTTCAAAGTCCTACCCTTCGGCAGTGTGTTTTCATGAGCTGAATGAGAGGCTAAACACTATTAAACTGTATCGAGACTGTGGTATAGTCAACAGAGATGAGCGCATCTCTTCTAAGCCACTCACTCATCATGAGCCAACAGCACAGATCAGTTCAGTCAGTGCTTCACTTTCTGTGAATCGCACTGTGCTTGTGACGCAGAAAGGCTTATACAGCAGCTATTTTCTGGCCAAAAAGGACAGTGGGATACATCCTATACTGGACTTGAGGCACTTGAACCAGACACTCAGGATGTCTCCTATCAAGATGGTTCAAAGACCTACCCTTCGGCATGTCCCTAGCTCCCTGCACATTTACCAAATGTATTGACGTTGTGCTTGCTCTGCTGAGGCTGAGTAGCATCCGTGTGTTGCACTACCTCAATGATTGGCGACGAAGAGTGCTTTGGTGCCCAGTCATCAAGTTTCCTTTCGTAGGAATAAAACTCTACTCTGTGACCATGTCAGAACATATGACCAATGCTGGCATTCAGTCTATTCTATAATGTTTATGAAATTCCAGCTGGGGGTAGCCTTACCATTGCAACAGTTCCAACGGATGCTAGGGTTGATGGCTTTAGTGACCACTATCACCCCTTTGGATTTGTTGAATATGAGCCTTCTCAAGTGCAGAGTCAACACAAGAAGGCCTTTTCACATGTGGCGACGTAGTTGCTTCCGTCTTCTAGTGATATGCTGTTGTCTAGCGTGCTAACATTAGGAGAAAGCCCTTTTTGTACTTGGATGTTGTGCTTGGCCAAGTAAACAGACTCAAAAGTTGTCATGACGGACGTATCCAACTCAGGTTGGGGTGCCATGTGTGATGGTTGTCCAGCATTCGGCACATGGACAAGTGAGCGAATTATGTGGCACATAAATGTGGCAGTCCTCCTGGCTCTGAGAGCTGAATTTGCTCTCGCATTAGGGAGACAGACAGGGGGATTGGAGACTTCATCCTCAGACAGTTAAGAGCAGGGGTCGGCAACCTATGAGTAATCACTGACATGAAAGCAACAGCGAGAGAGTTGTAGACTATTTTATTTATATTAAGTCCCTTGTACATGCATGCCAATCTACATCTTTACGTTATCCTTCCTCACGATCATGCAGCATGTTTTCATGAGCTGAATGGGAGGCTAAAGACTACTAAAGTGTGCCAAGACTGCGGTAGAGTCAGCACGTGCAAGTCATTCGTGCATCACAAGCCGGCATCGCAGATCAATTCAGGCAGTGCTTCACTTTCAGTGAATCTCACTGTGCTCGTTTGTTGACTATACTGCTGTCTTGTCAAACTTTAATAATGTTTAATAGGGGGTAGGTGTTGAGTCACATGACGCCAAGCAAGGAGCGAACGTGTAAATGACGAGCTCTGCGAACTTTGCTAGTTTTTAATTGTCATAAACCGATTCGCCACATCCTGCTACATAACTGCTCTATGAAGTCAACATGGCAAAGAAGTCAAAATCCTCAGGCTCTGGAGATATTAAAAGACACGTGCTCAAGCTGAAACCTCTGACAGGCCTGCAGACCAGGTTACAAGATTGTTGGACGTCGAGAGACGGTTTGATTATCTGGAGTCACCAGAGAGGGAATTATCTGCTAATCCGCTAGAGACCAAGATAGATTTGGAACGAGTTTTTGAAAAACTGGAGGATTTGGAGAACCGCAACAGGCAAAATAACATCCGAATTGTTGGAATTCCTGAGCATGAGGAAGGCAGAGATATGGTCAAATTCCTAGACAAGCTCTTCCCGAGTCTGCTCACATAACAGGCCACAAGCTGGAAATCAAGCGAGCTCACAGAGTTCCGGCTCGCAAATCCGCTGAGGGAGACAGGCCCCGCTCAATTCTGGCTAAATTTCTGAGATCATCTGATAAAGATCTTGTGTTACACGAGGCGAGGAGCAAAGGAAAGCTTTCTTGGAAGAATCACAACATTTTCTTGTTCTCAGACTTTGCGAATTCGACAAGAGAGAAACATGATCGATTCAAGGAATGCAAGAAACGGAAGATGGCTTTTGCACAAACATGTTCCCGGCCAAGTTGAGAACAGATACTAAGGATGGCTGCAAAGTATTTACATGCCCACAACAAGCAAAGTACTCCATAGAGGCAATGGACTGAGTAAGCCATTTGATGCTTCTAATGTGGCCCCTGAGTGAGCTCGTCTCGCCGTAAATTCACTTGGTTGTCCGAGGAAGCTGAGTGCCTTCTTTGTTTCTTTTTGTGCTGGTTCCACCAAGCTGCTAGAGTTTGTTTCATGGAATAACACTCCTTCGGGACAGTTGTGGATGAAACTGCTCGTTCTTTGTGCTTGTGCCTCCTGTTGGCTGGAGTTTTTTTAGGACATTGGAAGGATTACGTCATCTGCTGCACTTATGAAACAGCCGGCTCACTGAACATTCGTTTTACTGTCCAAGGAAACTGAATGGCTTTTTTTTCTGTGAATGAATCTACATGTTCTTTGTGTTTATTCTGCATATTGGCTGAAGTGTGTTTTACAGAGTATTTTCTGTTGTGTAATTTTGTCTCACAAAACTTGTATAGAAGCACCGTACTTGAACAATCTGATGGCAAAGGGACTCTCATAGGCGTACATGGACTTAATGAGTTCAGAGTGTGTTTCTTCAAGAAATGTATCTTTCCCCGCAAGAAGCTGGAAAATTTGGGAAGATATGGGGTGGACATGTTTTCTTTAGTGCTGGCTCAAGTAAGAGCAGGGGAGTCATTACATTGATAAACATCAACAATTCAAATGTCTCAAACAGAGTAAAGATAAATTAGGAAGAGTCATTATTGTTTTAGCAGAAATTCAGGGGCAAAGGTTGATTTTGGCTAATATTTACGCACCTAACGCTGATGATCAGGGCTTTTTTTATAGATCTTGAAGGGATGTTGCAAGCCGCTGGCACCCCTCATGATATAATATTGGGAGGAGACTTTAATCTATTGATGGACTCAGTCCTTGATCATAGTGAAGCAAAAATGTGTAAACCCCCTAGAGCAACTTTGACACTTCACAGGATGTGTACAAATCTTGGTCTTACAGATATTTGGAGACTTAGCAACTCATCTGGTAGGGACTATAAATTTTTTTCATCAGTCCATAAGATTTATTCTAGAATATATATATATTTTTTTATATTTAAGTTCCTCATTTCATCTGTTGTTGATTGCTCAATTGAAAACATCTTAGTCTCAGATCATGCCCTGGTGAGTTTTGAGGTGTTGCCACATATGGAGAAAAATAAATCATATAGTTGGCGCTTTAATGTATCCCTTTCGCAAAATCCTGATTTCCAACAAATGTTAAAGGCTGAAATCAATCTTTATATGGAGACCAACTGGTCCTCAGTGTCCTCTGTGGGTGTGGCTTGGGAGGCACTTAAGGCAGTTCTTAGGGGTCGGATCATACAGTATGCCTCATTCATCAAACAATCCAAAGAACGAGAACTCATGGAGTTGGAAGAGAATATTAAAAGTGCCGAGGCAGAGCTGAAGCACCGAATGATGGCCTCAGAGAACTGACCCATTTGAAATACAGATATAATACTATTTTGTCACAGAAGGTGGAGTTTTGGCTATTCAGGGCAAGACAGTCATACTTTGAGTCAGGGGACAAAGCAGGGAGGCTTTTGGCTAGATATATAAAGCAGAGTCTTTTTCTACCATTCCCTCAGTGAAATCTGCTGGTGGTGACATTTTTACCTCAGCCATTGATATTAATAATGCTTTTAAAGAATTCTAGCTTGATCTTTATAGTTCCATGTATTCACCTACTGATGAAGGTATTAGAAACTTTGTGGAACCATTAGAACTCCCTAAATTGACGACTGAGCAAAACAATTCTCTTGATTCTGAGATAACCTTGGAGGAGCTTGACGAGGTAATTAAGGCCCTGCCTACAGGCAAGGCTCCGGGGCCACATGGCTTTGTCGCTTAATTTTTTAGATTTTATGCTACAGAACTGACTCCACTTTTGTTAGAAGTTTATAGGAATCAATAAAGAATCCGAAAAAGGCATTTGATGTGGTAGAATGGGATTATCTTTTTAAGATTTTGGAAATGTTTGGGAATACTTTTATTGAATGGATGAAGTTACTTTATAGACACACGGTAGGGGCGGTACAAACAAATGGATTAATTTCAGATTATTTTACTCTGGATAGGGGCACCCAGCAGGGTTGCCCTCTTTCCCCATTATTGTTATATCTTGTCCTGGAACCATTAGCAGCCGCGATAAGAAAGGAGGATGATTTTCCAGGAGTGATGGCGGGAGGTCTGGCACATAAGCTTCTGCTTTCCGCAGATGATATTTTATTATTCGTCTTCGACCCCACTAGATCTATGCCTTGCCTCCACAGAATTACTAATTCCTTTTCTAAGTTCTCAGGTTAAAGAGTCAATTGGCTCTGACAGCGTACTGCCCAGTAACGGATTTTCAACCAGACGCCTTTCAGTGGCCCAAACAGGGCATTAAGTATTTGGGTATTTTATTCCCAGCAAATTTGTGTGATTTAGTTAGAGTTAATTTCAACCCTTTAATAAAAAGTTTTTGAGTGATGCGAGTAGGTGGGCTTTATTACATTTATCTATGATTGGGAAGGTTAATGTTATTAAAATGAATTGTATTCCAAAATTCCAATCTCTCCCTGTAGATATCCCCCTCTCTTATTTCAAGCAATTTGTTAGCATAGCGAAGTCCATTATTTGGATCGGTAAATGTCCCAGATTACATTTCAACAATTTACATAGGCCGACTGACAAAGGTGGGCTAGGCCTACCCAAGATTTTTTATTTTATTATTATGCATTTGGTCTCAGACATTTGGCTCATTGGCCGTTTCCACCTGAGAGAGCCCCTCCCTGGTTTCATATTGAACAGGAAGTCCTTGCCCCTATTTCGCCATTGCATAGCCTTTCTATCAAACTAACCAGAGAAGTTAAGTCACACCGCGTTATCTCACATTTGCACGTGGTTTGGACAAAAGTGTCCAAAGTGTTTAATTCAGACATTTATTTAAATGTTGACTCAAGCATATGGCTGAACCCTAAATTACGTATTAATAAGTCCCCTTTCTGTTGGTCAGAGTGGATTGCAAGGGGGGTTACTACACTTGGTGACCTGTATGAGAGCGGAGGGTTGAAATCTTTTGAGAATTTGGTTCATCATTTTGGGATTCCCAGATCTCAGTTTTATAGGTATTTACAGCTACAACTTCTATCAAGAGATTATGGGAGAAAGATTTGAACTTGGTATTGGAGTGTGGACTAGGATACTAAAAAATTTCAAGTCTGCATCTAGAGATGCAAGGGTTCGCCTTATGCAATTTAAGATTTTACATAGATTTAATTGGACCCCTTCTAGATTTTATAGGCTTGGTCTTAAAGACACACCCACTTGCTGGCGATGCCAATCAGAAGTTGGAGACACAACCCATGTCTTTTGGGGGTGTGTTAAGATCCAAGATTTTTGGATGAAGGTTGAGAATTATTTGTGTGACGTTTTGGGCACTCAAATTTTACTTTGCCCCAGACTTTGTATTTTGGGCGATGGGGCAGTCATAAATTTGGAGGACAAATATATAAAAAATTGGGTTCTGACTAGCATTATGGTTGGCAGACAAATTATTTTAAGGGGTTGGACGTCGGACGGAGCGCCAACATTAGTGGAGTGGTGTGCGGAGATGGGGAGGGTGGCAGCTTTTGAGGAGATAGGCTGGGGTTTGGGGACTTGTTTTTCAGGAAGTGGGGTAGGTATTTGGTGGTTTTGGGGGACTCTCTGGGAAGGGATGAGAAGAGAGGTTTAGTTTAATTATGTGTGTTTATTAAATATTTTATTTATTTATTTTTTGTGTGTGTATTATTTTATGTGACCACAGGTGTGTTCGGTGGGGTTGGTGTTTGGGGAGGGATATTAGTGAGGGTTAAAAGTTAAATGTTAATTCGGTGTGTATGTGTTGTGTTTTTCTCTGTTGTGTTTTTTCTTTGAATCAATAAAACATTTTAATTACAAAAAATATGGGGTAGGTGTCTGCACATTCATTAACAAGGCAAAAACATATTTGGCACTCCATGTCAAAAAGGTTGCCGACCCCTGGTTCCACGGATTTGGGGGGGTATTCTTGGAAGCAAAGATGGACCTGTATGCCTTCCCGGAGGCGACACACTGTCAGCTATGGTACTTCATGACTTAAGCTCCGCTGGGCATATAGCACAAATAGCCAGCAAAACCAAGTATTCCTTCCCTCCTTTCCACTTGCCACACCAAATGTTTTCCAAGGTTCGGGAAGACAATGAAAATGGTGTCAGAGTGGCCCAGCCACACTTGGTTTTTGGAGCTGGAAGAACTGTTGGATGCTCCTCGCTGGGAAATTCCCTTAAAAAATGTTAATCTCGAGGAACGATCTGGCATCCCCAGTGGAGATGTGGAGTCTTCATTTTTGTCCCCTGAATGGGGCTCATCTGACACTCATGGGCTATCGCAGCCAGTGCTTGACACCATACTGCAGGCTAGAGCCCCCTCAAATAGGCAGCTCAATGCCCTTAAATGGCGCCTTTTCGCTGACTGGTGTTCTTCCTAAGGTGAGGACCAAACACATTGCCCTGTGCAGACAGTGCACCACGTCTTACAAGAGCATCTGGATGCAAGTGTATGTCACGATGGGGCATGACCCTTTGGGTGGTTTGTCAGTGGGCAAACACCCTCTGGTCAGTAAATTCTTGCAAGGAGCTAGATGGCTGAGGCCATCTTGCCCACTACCATCATGGTCTGGGACTTAGCGCTGGTGCTAAATGCGCTTGTTGGTTTCCCATTTGAGCCATTAGACACAGTAAGCATACGCATACTCTCATTGAAGACTGTGCTACTACTCACTTTGGCTTCAGTCAAACAGGTGGGGAAACTTCAGGCCTTGTCGGTAAAAGTCTCCTGCTTGGACCCGTGTTGTCTAAAGCCTTTCTCAATCAGAGGGAAGTTTATGTGCCAAAAATATTGGCCACTCCCTTCAAGGCTGAGGTTGTCACCTTACAAGAATTCTCTCCTACACTGTTCGAGACAGACAAGGCTAAAAGACTGCACATGCACTGCCCTGTGAGGGCATTATGCATGTACAAAGCATAAAGAATCCACAACACACTAAGTAAGGCGTGGCGTATGACATGCACTACACTGCTGGTAGCACTCTACCACAACTTTGTGCAGCTGTCATGGTTGCAGCCCTAGTTGTACTCTTCTCCCGTATGTTTTTTTTTTTCTTCGTAAATGATATAAAAACAAACACTACACTTTCAGTAAATTTTGTTGTGCATTTCATTGGAACCCATTTTTTCACTTGATTTGTTGCTATGTTAATTAAAATGTCTAAACATACAAAGCACAGAAAAGCTAAATTGCGAGTTCGGTCATCTTGAAAAAGTTATGTACAGTTACAGTTAAAATTTACAGTATGTACAGTTAATTCTCTAGTGTTGTAATTTGCCTAGGTAGAAGCTAAACTGTGGCACGTAAGTATATCATTAAAATGTATATTTTTACATAAAGATTATGAAGCTCGGCAAATACGCATTTTAGCATAAGGTACCACTGAACTAAGAAAAAGTAGTCTGCATGTACAATTTAACCAAACTGTTTAAATCTGATTGTCCCTGGCCAAGTCTATTTTTATGCCCAGGAATATATTAGAATGCAGGAAACAAAGCCTATTTTTTTTTAAAATAAGGTCTGGGGTTGGCAAGTATACATTTACAAAGCAACATGAACTTGACGTTTAAAAATAAATCTCTACCATGCGACTTCCTCCACTTTACACGCATGAACGGCATGTCAGAGAGCGCAGCTTTATAGGTACTGTAGGTGCTTATATGTAAAGTTACGACAGGCCAACTATTTGCTCATACATTTATTTGCTTAAGAGAAGAGCAACATTATGCATGCAATGCATGTTCTGCTAATAATATTTTATTTGTAATATTCCTTTTAAAAAAAGATAAAGAAAAAAGAAACCGGGTTTAAACAGTGCTTTAGGCATACAGGAAATGGAGCGTGATAGAAAATGGAAACTACTGGCAAGAAAAACAACAAACTGTACATGAATACATTTTGATTATGTGAAGAATGACAGCATAGTTTTTAGGTACACAACTTGTCCATTTAGTCAAAGTTTTCTTTGAAGGTATTATAATTATTTTATTATTTGAATAATAATATTAGCAATACACCTTAATACGCGATACCTTGATACTGCAATTCCGTGAATGTTGTGTGACTATTATCATAAAATCTCTGTATAAAAATCAGAGAACGTATAAAATCTCAAACTGTTATACCTCTAGTTTAGGGTAAAGATAAGATAAAAGGTTACAATATTAAGGAAAACATGTTTAATGCTCAAACACAAGACCATAATCAGGAAAAAGTGTGCAAAACAATGTTGCCTAAATGTTGTCAAGAAATGGTTAATCATTCTGTATAAATCTAGAATCTCTAGAACCTCTTACCTTTGCAGGCAACACTAGGTTTTTCACGATTGTGCCGAATGGCTTGCCAAGCCCTAAAAGTTCCTCCACGGTCACAGTGCCCCTAGGAAACTTGGCAACTACCACTCTCGTATTGAACTGAGGGTAACACAACCACATGACAAAAAAGCAAAAACTTTTAACTGCATACGTGATAGAAATAAACTGAATAAAACAGCAGCACAACAATCTATATTAAAATTTAGGAGCATGAATTACCTTAGGAGGGTGTTGGAAATCTGACGTGGTTGACATGGATTGTTTACCTTAATATAAAAAAAATATATTGCTCCATTTATCATCAACTAAGTTCTATTTCGTTATGTACTACAGTGATTCCCAACCAGAGGTACACAAATCGAATTAAATTTTGTTGTGTATGTATGTATGTAATGTATGGCTCAAAATAAAAATAATAAGGATTAGGGATGGGTAAAAATATGGATTTTCCAAATAATCAAACTTAATTTTAACAATCCCATTTTTATGGGTCTAAACTCCTGAAGAGAAATAGTCCAGTATCTCATAGCAGTCGTAGCGTGCATGCGCTAACAACCTGCATATGCGTGCAGTCAACTAAGTGAAACTTAGGTAGAACATAACCCTACGTATAAACTAAATATTTACGGAAGACTCCAACCAGGAGTAACGGATGGAATAAAAAAGCAGACTCATTTAATGACATCAGTGAGCTCATGTTTTGGTTGACAGGCTTCAGTCCTTTCGACATATATGATGATGTTGGCATTTACACTCGTTTACATTTACGGGAGAAGACATTATGTACAAAACATACTTCTTCAGCATGAAACCGATCTAACGGTGCACCTTCCTGTGTACTCCTCCCAGTGTCAAGTTTAATAAAATATGAAATATATAAAATATTAAAATGAATAAATGTCTATTTTTTCAGCCTGTTATATTAGTATGTATTTTTTGTCCTTTTTTTATTTTAGACGCAGTTATTGAATATTGTTATTTACATGGGCTAAATATACCATTAATTAAATCTTGTTTTATTATGTATCGTATTTCAGTGGGTATTTAATTTATTACAGCTGACAGTTACATGAGCAAACAAGGTTTGAACATCAACAGTAACAAGATCAAACTGAAACTAATGGCTTTTTAACAATTGTGTACAAATTTGAAGGCTGCTTATTGGATCAATACAGGTAAACGTGATATTATGCGACTACGCATTACTTTACGAAGAGCTTACGACTTACTAGTTAAGTCTTGCCTTAAGAACAGGTGGAGCAACCAAATTAAGCACTGACTTAGTTACAAACTAACTAGTAGTTACTAAGCCCTTAGAGTGAACTTTACATCTTATGCACAGCTGGTGCAACCCTACCCTGGAGTTATTACCTCGAAGATCTATTTCTGGTTGATCTAACACATAAAAATGCCTTTTTTCAGTGTATACTAATTTTTCAGGTAAAAATTGTCAAAATTAACTACCATTTCTAAATTAATGTAAATGTTACCACATAAAGCACTTTTTTTAAGGTTACCTTACAAAAAATTTTACAGTGCAGAATACATGGAATTTGTACATTTTTAAAAGCTAAAATGTGAAGCAAATGATGGAAAACTAATGATAAAATAAATATGAAAAATGTATATTTAGAGGGTCCCCTGTATAATTAACAGCATTAGCTGAGAAATAATTTATTTTATATGTAAGAAAATAGACTTAACTAAAATATACCCAAATTAATCTGCACTGAATCTCAATCGAATTGAAAAATCTTTATCAACACCCAGCCCTAATGTGTATTGATAAAGGGATGTCAATAGATCAAACCAATACTGATCAATAATAATCAATATTAATGATAATGTTAAATATTTAGTCTCTGATACATATCTTTGGTTTTGTGTCGATGAAGGTGTACTTAAGCCTTACTGATGGTGCTGTGGGGGTACTAACGGCAAAACAGGTTGGGAAACACTGGTGTACAATAACACAGTATCTTATAAAATAATTGAATTGAGTTACAGGTCCTTCATTGAAATTGCAAGACCCCATTAATAAAACAGCATGGGATACTTTCCTGTGTTTATTTCCTTTTAAATCAATAAGTTGGAAGAAGCGACATCGAAGCGCTGTCCCATCTTTTAAATAGCCATTAGACTTTAGTTTACATCAACCATACGCAAACCATCATTTGCTATATGTTATTGCTAGCTAGTGATAGTGGAAGGTGATATTTAAAATCAAGGGGGAGGGGACGTTGTCATTGTTGAGATCATTTTATTGGACAATCAGTATGTGCATCAGCTAACAACATGAGTGATCAATATTTTCAAAAAATATTCACTATATTTGGGGTAGTTACATTATTCATTATAGATGCAATGGGCAATTCTTTTATTCATTTGTATGAAAGGAAAGTTTCGTACCTGTGACAGGATCAGAGCTGTAGGGTCTCTTAGGGGGCAGAGAAGAGCGAGAACTTCTGTGAGAAAGGCGTGATTCATGTGATTGGTGGCGGGCACCTAAAAAATGTTCTTTCCATGTCTAACAAGACAAAAATATAGAACACAACAAGTAACTGAGAAGACTGAATTATGATACAGGCTCAGACGAATTGTCAAAAACTAAATGGCAAAATGATCATGTGTTGGTCTAAAAGGCCTATTTAGTTTTGGTCGACAACGGAAAATAGAAAGGCTAAACAAGATATTCAAAAGCAAGAATGGGTGTATTTAGCGTTTAGCTTGTATTTGCTTTTTAATTCTATGTGCTACGTGTAACCCAAATGTTACATCGAATGCATGAGTAATCACGGTAATGGTATATATCACGGAACAGATATTGAGGTATGAGGTAATGCCTGTTTTGGATATTCCAGTGAATTCTATTTTAATGCAGCTAATTTTAATTTTCTGTTGCTGTTTTTTCTTATGTTGCTTTATGTTGATTTTAGATTGATAGTTTTTTATGCTGAATTTGGTTTGATAGTTTTTGATGAACTACAAATATGGCATATTATGCCCCCAAAATGTTTCTTAGGCCAAACTTAGCTCACTACCTTCATAGAATTCACCACACACTTGCAGAGAAAGCATTCGTGTGGAAAAACCGTGGGGTTGTCGGCCAGTTCCACCTCCTTAGCCACATCATCTCCACTTTCCCGGGATGACTTTCTGTATCTCGAGTCCCTTCTTCCTCCTGTGGACCGGTCAACCCTCCGATGACCCTCCCCTTTCGCATGTTGCTCACAGTCATGGCTGCCAGAGCGCGGTGTTGACCTGGATAACTGCGGGCTTCTGCGTCTCTCAGCGGTGGACTTCTCGGGTGTATCCGGCTTGTCCTGTGTGCTTCCAGACTTGTCTCTGTAGTCAGTATCTGAAGTGGCTGATGTCTTTTGGGTGCGTTTTGCCTTGAGTTGCATAATGAAATAAGGGAGTGTCTCTACACTGATCTCACTCTCTGGAATCTGAGCAAGAGCATCCATATCCTCTGGTGACAGGCCGAGTGAGGCATACAGGCTCTGTGTACTGATAGCTTCAGCTTCACTTGTGTCCATAGCCAGCCGTTAACACGTAGAAAAGGAAGTGACGTGATCGTCTTAGTTTTAACACTGTCCAGACACACAAAAGACAAGAGAGACCAATATAGGTTAATCTGTAGGGATGCAACAGAACTTTTATTTTATGAAGGGACAGAGCAAACAACACTGAAATGGCACCAAAGTCCAAAAAGAGAGGACCAAAATCAAACTAGATTTGTACTTGCTGAAGGAAACACCAGTGCTTGCAATGCAGCAAAAGAACAGAGTTAAAGTTTAAGGTAAAATAATCCCAAAAAGGAGAAGAAAGCCACAAAATGAGCAGCTGAAACAGATCAGTTGTGTCCTCACAATGCAAGTGAATGGTGACCAAAACTTTGAAACTTCAAAAATCACAAAGTCAGCATACATAAATAATCCATAAGAATCCAGTGGTGAAATACACATCTTCTGAAGCAATAAGATAGATGTGGGTGAGAAACAGATCAAAATTTGAGTCATTTTTTACTTAAAAAAATTCACTTTCACATCTACATTCTTCTTTTGTTTTTTGGCAATTTGCATTCTTCATGCATATCGCCACCTACTGGTTGGGGCTGGTCAAAGGTGGAGATATATAGTGAAAAAAGACTTAAATATTTATCTGTTTCTCAACCGCACCTATCATATCACTTCTGAAGTTATGAATTTAACCACTGGAGTCATATGGATTACTTTCATGCTGCCTTTATGTGAGTTTTGAAGATTTAAAGTTTTGGTCACCATTCACTTGCATTGTGAGGACCTACAGAGCAGAGATATTCTTCTAAAAATCTTCGTTTGTGTTCTGCAGAAGAAAGAAGGTCATACACATCTGGGATGGCATTATGGTGAGTAAATGATAAGAGAATTTTCATTTTTGGGTGAACTCTCCCTTTAATGTCAATTATTAAGAACACAAGTCTGGGAGCTTGCAGATAGCACAATTCACTACCTCTGCAAGAAAGTGTAAACAAACATGACAATACAAAAACTGCTTGATTGCGTATGCACTTATATAAGCTTGCAATACAATTAGTGGCTGATTTGTCAGTTCAGTACACATCATAACATGCTGTGGACAGCAACAAAAAACGGTACTCCTTTCATGAACTGACTCTGATTAAACAACATTGCTGTACAAAACTCTGGGACAACAAACAGGAATACCTGTATATTTCCATAGCACTGGAATTTAGCTCTGTTTGTATGAAAATTTGCTAACTCACCAAACCTCACGTATAAAATATTTATCATTTCAAAGTTTTACACCAACAAGCAATTCAAATTTGGCCATAACCAACCTCCTGACTACAGTTAGCCCCATAGCTAACCTTAGCTACGATGTTTGTCAAATGCATCTTCACAAAGGTCATTGCAGCATTTTCATATTCTTTATAACATAATCATAATTGTCGTGAAAGGGACACGCGCAGCTCTTTGGACACGAGCAAGAAATGTGTCGCACGCTGATAAATAACTACCGGGAACTTCGCGAGATGGCTTGCTTAACTTTCGCACTGTTTATGATTTCCCCGCTTTAGGGACATTCTTTTTGTTTGTTAAACAAAGGCAAAAAAAAAAAAAACCACACACACACACAAAAGCACAAATGGTTTTAATAATTACCCAAATTTCCGTCGCTGAAACTCGCCTTTTGTAAATACTGACTGTACGGTCGGATTTCTTCTCCTATAGTGCGCTGGCAGAACGAATCAAGTCATACTCCAACACTGCCATCTACTGCTCTGAAGCACAAGGAGAGAAAAGCCGGAGACAGGTAGTGTCTAGAAGGTAACACCCCAGTTACATAAAGTCTCGCGAGAGCCGAATTGAATGTTCACACGCTGTGTTCTTTGTATTTATTTAGAGTCCTACAGAAACCCTACACCTACCCCTGCCCATAAAACTAACCCTAACCTTAACCCAAACACTAAATCTAACCCTAAACCATAGTAACAGTGAATGAGACTCTCGCGAGACATAGGCTGCCGAGGGGTTACCTTCTAGACAAAGCCCCGGAGACAGGCCCTGATGCGTTCCTGTTTCGATCAAAGTCCGGGAGGTCACGAGTACCACTAAAAATGAAATGACGAAATCAGTTATCAGTTTATTAATTCAAACATGAAAATTTAAATAAATAAATCATTTTTTAAACTGTAGTTAAATATAATAATATACATTTTCAAATTGAAAGATTTTAAATTGCATTAAGTAAAAGCATCAGCCAATTGCTTTTCTAAATCCATTTGCCATAGGTTTTATTTGTCCTTTTCCCAAATAATTTTCTTTTGCTGCATTTCATTTAACTTGGAAAGTCAGAATTTCCAACTTCCTATTAGGAAAAGTGCAACGCTGCTTGAAGTCGCATTTCCAACTTGGAAACTCCTGCAGAAATCTTCAACCACCGAAATTCATGTGCGCGACGTCACAACGAACATGTCGGCACACAGGAAATGAGTCAAAGTTCCTACATTATATCCAGTGTGCTGTGTGTCTGCACTGGTTTCATAACAGCTTGAAATGCACCTTCTTTTCATCATAACTCCGTATACAGCCTCTGTAAGGAAAATGTTCCAGCTTTTGGATGCATCCACTGATTCTCAATGTGATAATACACAGTGAATATAGGATAGTTTAAGGAAAATTAGCCTATAGTCCACGTACTTGGTCATTGTGTTGAACAGCATGCCGTTTTGCGATAAATCAATGAAATTTTTTAAATAGCATATCGGATGAAACTAGAGACTATACTCTTTGGATTTAAATAGGTTTGAATATAAAAACTTAATGAGGTTTCTCACAAGATGCAGTTTTGTTGGCGTTTCTCCCAAAGACAAACTCAGCTAAGATTGGCTCTATGTTGTTTTGTCAGATGAATCGGTGCTTTAAAAGTTTAACACTTTAATGACAGCCTAGAGTCTCCTGAACTGAGATCAGTTGGTTTAAATTAAATGTAATTATGCATAGCCTGTATCGAAGCCAAACGTACTGTCCACGCATGTGGACGCGGGGTCTCAGGAAGTTAAGTAGGAGAATAAGCAGTTTATGGCCACGTTCACACTGCAGCTAAATACGGTTGTCAGTTCACCTTTTAGTGCTTAATTCTGTTCTGTACACACACAGTCAGAGGCGTACCAACGAGACAGGAAAGGCAGGCAATTGCCTGGGGTGCCAAGCTGGCAGGGGGACCCCCGTGGGCGGCAATTACTGTAGTTCCCTGCAACAACACTTGAAACCAATTATTGGCAATACTTAGTATATTAGGATGACATTTTCGAAAAAACCCCTAGGGGGCCCCCATCCCTTTAGCTACAATCATATACAAGTAAGAGCAGGATGCAGGCTTCATGAAGAGGACGTCCGATGTACCAATCTGGGAGTCAGAAGAGGAAAAAAGAAAGAGGAGGATGAGTAGAAGAAGCATGACTGTAACTTTTACTGAATTATCCCTTCTCACGAAAAGATCGGCAACGGCCGCGGTATTGTTTTCTCTGCACTTATTCTACATACAATTCACATTTAATCCCGACAAACCATACATCATTAGAAAGGCGTAATCTCCAGCTTTGATATATAACCACTGTTTTATAATAGAAATGCTACATTGAGAGTATTTCCTTAATTTATATCAGGAGTACACATCAAAACGAGCGTTACGGATATAAACATGTAATAAAGACACACATGTCCATTAAAGCGAGAAAGCTCTCGTCTTTTTGTTATTGCGAGGCTTCAGCAAACAACGTCCATTAAAAGCTGAAGTCCAAATATGTGTGCAATTAGAGACAGTTTTAGATTCTCATATGTTTACTTCACATTTCTTTAGAAAAGATTGGATTGTCACCCAGTTTTCCTCTAAATTATTCAATCTGAATTGCAAGAGTGCTATTAAACTCTAATATGGTGTGTTACATATATACAGAAAGAGAGAGGGGAGAGTTATTACATCATAGCTAGTTCATTTTTTTCTGCAGAGTTTAGTTTAGCAACATCTACTATGGATTAGCTCATTTATTTTTCATAAAAAGAACGGTTGTGAGATGGCATTGCCGGCTTTTAAAACCTATATTTTACCAAAAAAATAATGATTGTTACTGAAAGATACCCAGAGATTCCCCCAGAGCCCCTAGAATCACCTCTGCACAGAGTTCAGTAATTTAAGGGAGTGACAACCACATTCTACCACCAAATGAACTCCTGAAAAATTCAGGAAGTGAAAATCGCATTTTCATAAATTCCACATATGTAAGGAACCGAACTGAACAACTAGTTAACAACAATTAATGGCGAGATCAATAGTGCGTGTGAGATGTGTCCGTAATGTCCTGGTGCAACTAACACAAACAGAGGCAGGTGTCTTCTCTCATTCATATATTCGAGTCTCTCCACTGTAGTTTCTCCCAGCAGCCCTGCAGTTTTGGGGTAATCTGTACATTACAATCTAGAGTGTGCACTGTTTAACAGCAGTGGCTTAGACGCACATGAACAAAACACTGCAATTCTGTTGATGGCAGCTAACTGAACATTTTCGCATGATAGGCTAAGAAATCTCTGGTGGGTAATCCAACTTGAAAATTTAGGGGATTCACTCCCACATTTAAATGCGGTTGTCACTCCCAAAACTGTGTTGTGTGTATTTGGTCAGTGTACTCAGATAAGGCCGCAAACTTTAAAAGTAGTGGACACGAAGCATAATCAGTGTGGCAGTGGATGCGTGGTCAAGCATCTCTCCGGAGAGAGAGAAAGCGGTAAGGGTGCTTACACCTGAGTTAAATTATGTCTAACACCTGTCTCTAATTTCAGTGAGCACGGGGAGAGCGGCATAAATAGAGCCACACAGCAGGTATACGAGAGAGAAAGCCTGGGCACCAGAGACCAGAGTGTGAAGCGAAGACTTAATTATTGTAAATGTTGAGAGTTTATTTTGTGAAGTGGCTTACTGAACAACATAAAAAGCTCTAAGAGTGTACACCTGCTGTAGAGAGGGAAATAAAAATCCTTACCTGAACCAGGAAATCTGCTTCTCGCCTCCTCCTTCCACGGAGAAGTGTTACAATCAGATTAAGCGCAATCAGTTAACGGTGCTTCGTCAACACTGCCGTTAAATACAGAGCGTGGCTTTAGCCAGGAAGGGAGCCAGTTACTGAGTGAATGAATGACTGCGTTACCATCAACAGAACGAGGAATCCTGGTGGCCTGGCGACTGATTTGGCTCGCTGCCCCACTTGTTTTTATTTATTTATTTATTTACTTATTCATTATTATTTGACATTATTGCCACCTAATTGATTTCTGAATTTGACATTCGATAATAAATCAATAATAAATCATGAATCCACTAGTCTTGACTAATCTGGGCCACCCCTAAAATAGGTCATATCATAATGTGAGCCCCACTCATTCAAGGACATGCATTCATTCAGTACATGGACCGACCCATACCCAGGAGAGTTTAGTACGGCCCTGGAGATAGTTGGCAACACAGAGCTGTGCCTGCAGAGGAGATGATTGGAAGTGATGATGATTCAGGAAGTGAGCAGGATGTGGATGAGATGGAGGAAGGTGTAGAGTGAACTCTGAATGATGTTGGATGGCAGTTAGTTTGTATGAAAGGGAAAAGGAAAGAATCCCATGAACCTAGTTGCAGTACGGATAACGAAGGCAAAAGAGTGAATCAGCAAGCTCAAAAAGGGAAAGAGAGATAGCAATCAAAGTTTTGAGAACAAAGTCTCTGGTAGGCAAAGCAGTGAAATGTATAAGATGTGAAGAGAAGAAATTAGTAAAAGGTGTGTTATAAGGAGTATCAACTGGCATGTCCACCAAGGTGATTATGAACAACATTTCTGGGGCAAAGGTGACAAAATCTAAATGATTACAATAGGTAAGAAATGGATTGAAAAAGAATAGTTTGTCAGTACTGGTTCATTTCCAAAATGAAAAGCTGCCATCTAGAGTGATGGTTGGGTTTATAAGTTATTCAGTAAGCCAGTATGTACCACCACCACTCTGGTGTTTCATATGGAAAGGTTTGGTCGTATAGCAGTGGTGTGCATCTTGTGATTGGCAATGGTGATTAAGCCCCGCTTTAGGCACGTAGTTGACCTATATAAGCGGGTGCGAAATCACCGTTTCTTCAAAATTTTCTGACTAAGGGACAAGAACGCTCGTACCTCAAAACTCTGAAGCAGTAGTGTGGCCAGTTTTCGTAATGTCTCCTTCCCTTCATCTCAGGGAACCGAGGTTACGTGTGTTACACACACACACACACATATACATATATATATATATATATATATATATATATATATATATATATATATATATATATATATATATATATATATATATATATATACACACTACCGGTCAAAAGTTTTGAAACACTTATTCTTTATTATAATTTTTTTTCTTCACATTTTAGAATAATAGTAAAGTCATCAAACTATGGAATAACATAAATGGAACTATGGGAATTATGTTGTGACTAAACAAAATCCAAAATAAATCAAAACTGTGTTATATTTTAGCATCTTTAAAGTAGTCACCCTTTGCCTAGGATTTGCAGAGATGTACTCTTGACATTTTCTCAACCAACTTCTTGAGGTATCACCCTGGGATGCTTTTTAAACAGTATTGAAAGAGTTCCCATCTATGTTGGGCACTTATTGGCTGCTTTTCTTTATTATTTGGTATGTCATCAATTTCAAAAACCTTTTTTTTTTTTTTAATTAGATTTTAGTTTTGTAATGAAATAAATTAATATGTTGGCACAATTATATTTTTGTCTACAAAACTAATTTCAAACATTTAAGCATACACCTTCAGATCAAAAGATTTTTAAGATCATGAGAAACATTTCGGTCAAGTGTTTCAAAACTTTTGACCGGTAGTGTGTGTGTGTGTGTATATATATATATATATATATATATATATATATATATATATATATATATATATATACACACACACACTACCGGTATATATATATATATATATATATATATATATATATATATATATATATATATATATATATATATATATATATATAGGAAGTCACAGACCAACAGGATGGTGACTTATTAAGACATGCCTTCAAGTGTATAAATTGACGAATAACCCCACATGGAAGTTAATCTTAACCTGGGAACCTATATGAATCATAAACACACAGTATAAATGTAACCCCTTCACAACCAGAGGTTGGGAAAGAAGTTTGTATTATTCCTTTATTGAAAGTCCTTGTGACTTTTAAAGGGTAATTTCAACAACAGCTTACATCCATGCAGTTCTATTAAAATTATAGCAGGTAGCCTGCCCGTAATAAAGGGGCTCGGGCTCACCAGTCGAGTGTTGTACACTAGACAGAGAGGACCTGTGAAGAGCTGGACATCACGTCCAGGTTGTAAAAGCTTGTGAGCTCCTTGTACACCAGGTTTAAATTCCAAGTCGGGACTGTAGCAGGGCGAGGGGGGTTTAGGCACCTCGCTCCTTTGATAGAAAATTAGAACATGTCTGCCTATGGAGGAACCAGCCTTCGGGGCATGTTACGTTGACAAAGTCGCTACATAGACCTTACGTGTCGACGGGGTGAGATCTGCATCCAGCCGCTCTTGGTGGAACGTGAGGATCTCGGCTATGGAGCAATTTACTGGGCTTTCTCCATGTGAAGAGCGCCAGTTTGTAAACACATGGCACTTAGCGCGTAGAGGCATCTCGTGGACAGCGCTATAGCCTGGCATCCACCCTTAGCTGGGCAAGCGATTTATGTGTGCTACCACTGTCATGTTGTCCAATCGAATCAGAACGTGGTGATTCGCTACCTCAGAATGAAAAGAGACAGCTAGTATTTCCAGGCGACTAAAGTGCCAGGTGCGCAAAGCCGTGCGTCTGCCGCACAGTGCTCCTCAGCCTGCGCTTAACGCATCCGGGATTAACACTGTAGGTTCTACTGGTTGTTTAGATCAGTGTTACTATCAGAAATAATTAATAATTATTTCTTTAGTCATTAATTAATATTTAAATTAAATAATAGAATCTAACTCATTAAAACCTCACACGGCGCACCATTAAATGTAGTGCTCCACGTTCAGGAGCGGGTTTGGTTATTAGCAATAATTAATAATTATCAAAGATAATTATTAATTATTAAAATCAATAGAACATTGATGAGAATCAATGTTAGCTTTTTTTTAATCCTTTAATTCAACAATTATCAAAGATAAGCATTAATTATTAACATCGATGAAACATTGATTAAAATTAACACTAGCTTATTGATCCTTCAAATTCAACAATCATCAAAGATAATTATCAATTGTCAAAAATCAATAGAATATTAATAAGGATTACTATCACTGGGGCACCACCCTGGAATCAGGGACTAATAACCAGATAGTATAACAGTCTCAATATTAGATTGTTCTCTTAGGAAAATCAACATCCGAAGAATATCGAACTTCGAGAAAAAAAAAAAAAAAACGAAAAGAAAAAAAAAAACAATGAAGGCTTGAATCCGAGCACTGACATCCTCTGTGAGCATTTGACACTGGTGTATGCAAAACAAACCAAAACACTTCTCTTTGAAATATAACAAAGTTTATTTATGCAGTAATATCAATTAATGATCAATACAATGCAGTCAATAAACTTCTGACTTACAACTACAAACAAACAGTGACATGATTAGATATGGTAACCAAAATAAGCCTATAACACATGAGAGGAAGATAGGTGTGTGTGTGTGTGTGTGTGTGTGTGTGTGTGTGTCTGAATGTGTGTGTGTAAGGTGTGACCCGCACAAAATGGCGGACGTGACCCTCATGGAGAGTATGTCATGTGAGATTTCCGGCCAGAGAATATGGCTGCGAATGTGGGCGGAGAGAAGCCGGTCAGTGGCGTCTGCCCGTTTACCGTGTGTCTCCGCTTGTAGGATAACTTAAGGACACAAAGTTATCTACTAGCCAAAAGTGTGTGCGAGAATGTTTGTGAGGGGTCACGTGTGTGTGTGTGGTTAGTACGAGAGAGAGAGAGAGTAAAGTGGCGGCACCAAAGCTGGTTTCACGATCGTGGGAGAGAAAGCAACTGTTAGTTTATCACTCAGAGACGGGGTAGACAGCTCGTAAACCATCCCACGGTCTTTGGTTCTTTAATGGATAAACACAGTGTGCCGGTCTCACCTGCGATGGCGGAAATACACAACATTCCAATGTGGTTGGACAGCAGATCTCATTAGTGATAACAGTACATTACAGTAATACCTTGAGTATTATTGACAGCAATGAGTGGACTCAGCGAGAAATCAGCGACATCGACTTGATTGAAGATGGAAGAGAAATCTTTTATCTCTTAACTTCTGCAGGCAAACGGATGAAGATGCGGATTGCTCGGCGGTCTCCTTCGGATCCATTAGAGTGTTCGGTGGAACACAGAGTAATCTCAACTCTTCCAGCGAGATGGAGATTGTATGGCCACAGTTTCAAGTCGGACGTTACTTCCTTGTGCCACAAGGTTACACCTGAGAGCAGCGATGAGCTGCATCTACACACGGCGAGCAAAGTTGCTGGAAGCAAATCCCTGAAGCATCTCAGAGGTATTTCTACTCCTGATGATGTCATGGTTGAGGGGCGTTCTGTCGTGTGCCTCATCCAGTAGGAGTTGAGAGTTCGATCTTTAGTGAGCAAGGCTTCATGGGATTTGTAGTCTGTTTTGGACTCCCTTTGTTTGATTTTGGAGCAGTTTTTATCAGTAAGATTTATGACGGAGTCCTCAGTCAGGCTTTTACGACTGTGTTAGGGCTGCCTTTGTCTTCTATATGAATACATGAGGCCCAACACCACCTTTCGCCAGAAGACCTGACCCTGCATGATGCTGTTAAAAGGTTGGAGCTGCCCATGGTGCTAGAGCAGCTAGACAGTGGGGAGTTATGCCAATGCGCATGCACCCTTGGCTCCAGGCGTGCCGTGGTACATGATGCTTGAGCCAGAGCTGGAGAGGTCTCATGTATAAAAGACCTAACGATGTGATGGCGGATGGTGCTGCCATGAAATCCAGAACTTTGAATGACTTCAGTGGAAGTGATTTCTCTTTTGTGTGAGAACATTCTTATGTGAACACAACACACATAAACATATTTGTGAATCATACCAGCGAACTCCAGTGGGGAATGAGCAGGGTGTGAATGTGTGCATCTCGAACATGTGCAACAAGCACATTTCTGATTCATGAGAACATTGTTTATATGAACACAATCACACAGAAACAACATATGAGAATTCCTGTTGAACATCGGCGGGGAGTTGGAGCAAACAGTGTGAATGTGTTTGTGTCTTGAGCAGGTGCAATGAGCACATTTCTATGAGACGTTTTGTGACACACAGCATCGTTTTGAAGTAACCATGAATTTCGTGTCACTTCCATGACTCTGTCATGGCACTTCTTCTGACTCTGAGGCCAATGCTTTATGAGGCTAGTACCTTTGAGATGCAGCCTTTGACCAGCTAGACTGCAGGTTCATCCAGGCGAGATCTTTTCTGGTTGACTGGAGGGGACCACTGTAAACCAAGCTCCTCAACCGCCCGCGAGAGGACGTGAATCAGCTCTTATCAATGGCATGCGCACGATCTTCACCCTCACTGGGGGAAGGGATGTAACATCCTCCATGCACCAATCACCCGTATTTGATGCTGCGAGGGACACAACGTTATCCTCAACATCAGAACTGCCAAAAGTGATATACTGTACTGGTGAGGAAGATACATCGGAAGATCGAGGGGCTCAAAGGGCTTGCGCCCTCGAATTCATCCATCTCATCCGCCATGCCTCCTCATGTAATCCCTTGGGATTTAACAGAGGGGGCAGCTGGGAGGGCGTGGGAGGTGGGATCATCCCTCAGAAACAGGGCGATCCTTGAGCGGAGCGTCCAGAGAACTGCTTCGCCATGGGCGTGGCCTAGGCGGGATGGCGGGATGTGCCACTCGCATATGAAACACTTGCGTAATGACATCTTGAAAAATATGTGTAGCATGCAAGCGATTCTTTTTTGATATAACAATACATGTATATGAAAAGGATACAATATCTCCTGCCAGAACCCTGCGGGAAGTGGGTGGTGTCTCGCTGAAATGCTGCGTTGTTCAAATGGCGAGCATCTGAAGCGAAGAATCCATTCACCAAGAAACATCTTAGACGGCAAGGTGGAGAGAATCTTCTCTGGAACACAGCAGTGGAGGGGAGAGTCTTCTCGCTGCAGGCACTGAGTAGTACAGGCGAGAGTCGTCCTGTCCACGTCTGCAGCGAAGATCCCGTCCGCTGAGAAGTGTACTTTGACGGCGAAGCAGAGAGGGCTTTCAAGACGAGAGATGATGACGCTGTCATGAAGGAAGAAAATTGTGAAGAATTGGTGATTTCACACCCACTGATATAGGCCAACTGCACGCATAAAGGGGCGGGGCTTTATCACCATTGCCAATCACAAGATTGCCATTATTGTATAAGGGCTTCAACTAGTCGTCGGAGAAGGAATTCCCCATAGCGTTTTGTGGCAATGTCGAATGAACTGAATCGAAAGGGAACTAAACTGTTGCAATTGTGGGGGTGTGCATAGTGCAACTTAATGTGGATGTGTTAGGAAAAGAGCAGTAAATGTGCAGATTATAAAAATGGCAGAGGGAATTTTGTATGCTGAAGCCCTTAAAAGAGTCAAGATTGCATCACCGTCAAGCTCTGACACCATACCTAGCTAAGATACCAGAGCAAGACAGAAGTCACTGTAGGGTGACTAAATAAGTTCCAGTGTTTAATTAAATTCGTAACCTTTATGGCAGAAGTGGTTAATTTGTATAGCCCAAACATCAAGCAGAATAAAAGAAACAAGACTATTATTAGAGCTGCAGAGAACATATTTGGATGTAGAAGATGTCACTGTAGAATCGACCAATTAAGCGCTCAAAGTTGGACTGGCAAGTACACAACTGTCCAATGGGAAAAATATATGAAAGGGATGATTATACTTCAGTGGAATGTGAGAAGTCTTATCTCAAATAGACAAGGGTTTAAAAAGTTTATTGATGAATTGGATAAGGGACATAGATTGGAAGAAGTTCAAAATAATATATACTAATGGATTAATTCAGTTAATTGAACTGGATGTTGATATAGAGGAGTTTAATTCAAGAATAAGTATTTTACATAGTGCAGCAACAGAGGTGGTTGGGAAGGTGTTAAAGTGATGGATGGGAAACAAAAATTTCTGATATCTAGGATATGATGGACCAAGGGAGGAATTAAGAAAAAACAATAATATGCCTGTTAGTAAAATTGGAGAGGAGATATTTCAAACAAAGACAAGCAGGGATGTTAGATAAAGTCTTTAAAGCCATAGTTATACACACATTGATTCCTTATTTGGATGGTTTGTATACGTCAACCGCGGTGCCATCTTGGAACGGTCAAGTGAATGGAGGAGATGCTTCAGACCACTGCATAAACTGCTTTTGTTTGGAAACAGTTCATTAAGTAATGAATTGACTGACTGGGTGTTAATTTACAGTATGTTTGCCATGATATATTCATTTGTAGAGGAATTTATTTGCAGTTTGCTATGAAAAAAGTTGTTTTAGAAGTGAAGTCAGGAAATTGCATCGAGTAAGATTTATTTACAGTAACTAACTCACTATCATAAAACTCTGAAAAGTTCTATATATAAATACAACTTACTTTGTGTGGTAAAATGACCTTACTATTAATGTTATATTATATTTTGGATGCTAGATTAAAAAACAAATTAATGATTTAAATAAACAAACATATTATGGATGCTTTTGGAGCTAGATTCCTTTATGGTTATGACCAATCTATCCCATTGTGTTTATGATCACTAGTACCACCGCTTATACAGGTGCATCTCAATAAATTAGAATGTCGTGGAAAAGTTCATTTATTTCAGTAATTCAACTCAAATTGTGAAACTCGTGTATTAAATAAATTCAATGCACACAGACTGAAGTAGTTTAAGTCTTTGGTTCTTTTAATTGTGATGATTTTGGCTCACATTTAACAAAAACCCACCAATTCACTATCTCAAAAAATTAGAATACATCATAAGACCAATAAAAAAAACATTTTTAGTGAATTGTTGGCCTTCTGGAAAGTATGTTCATTTACTGTACAGTGGTGTGAAAAAGTGTTTGCCCCCTTCCTGATTTTTTATTTTTTTGCATGTTTGTCACACTTAAATGTTTCAGATCATCAAACAAGTTTAAATATTAGTCAAAGATAACACAAGTAAACACAAAATGCAGTTTTTAAATGAAGGTTGTTATTATTAAGGGAAAACAAAATCCAAACCTACATGGCCCTGTGTGAAAAAGTGATTGCCCCCTAAACCTAATAACTGGTTGGGCCACCCTTAGCAGCAACAACTGCAATCAAGCGTTTGTGATAACTTGCAATGAGTCTTTTACAGCGCTGTGGAGGAATTTTGGCCCACTCATCTTTGCAGAATTGTTGTAATTCAGCCACATTGGAGGGTTTTCGAGCATGAACTGCCTTTTTAAGGTCATGCCACAGCATCTCAATAGGATTCAGGTCAGGACTTTGACTAGGCCACTCCAAAGTCTTCATTTTGTTTTTCTTCAGCCATTCAGAGGTGGACTTGCTGGTGAGTTTTGGATCATTGTCTTGCTGCAGAACCCAAGTTCGCTTCAGCTTGAGGTCACGAACAGATGGCCGGACATTCTCCTTCAGGATTTTTGGTAGACAGCAGAATTCATGGTTCCATTTATCACAGCAAGTCTTCCAGGTCCTGAAGCAGCAAAACAGCCCCAGACCATCACACTACCACCACCATATTTTACTGTTGGTATGATGTTCTTTTTCTGAAATGCGGTGTTACTTTTACGCCAGATGTAATGGGACACACACCTTCCAAAAAGTTCAACTTTTGTCTCGTCAGTCCACAGAGAATTTTCCCAAAAGTCTTGGGGATCATCAAGATGTTTTCTGGCAAAAATGAGACGAGCCTTAATGTTCTTTTTGCTCAGCAGTGGTTTTCGTCTTGGAACTCTGCCATGCAGGCCATTTTTGCCCAGTCTCTTTCTTATGGTGGAGTCATGAACACTGACCTTAACTGAGGCAAGTGAGGCCTGCAGTTCTTTGGATGTTGTTGTGGGGTCTTTTGTGACCTCTTGGATGAGTCGTCGCTGCGCTCTTGGGGTAATTTTGGTCGGCCGGCCACTCCTGGGAAGGTTCACCACTGTTCCATGTTTTCGCCATTTGTGGATAATGGCTCTCACTGTGGTTCTCTGGAGTCCCAAAGCTTTAGAAATGGCTTTATAACCTGTTCCAGACTGATAGATCTCAATTACTTTCTTTCTCATTTGTTCCTGAATTTCTTTGGATCTCGGCATGATGTCTAGCTTTTGAAGATCTTTTGGTCTACTTCACTTTGTCAGGCAGGTCCTATTTAAGTGATTTCTTGATTGAGAACAGGTGTGGCAGTAATCAGGCCTGGGTGTGGCTAGAGAAATTGAACTCAGCTGTGATAAACCACAGTTAAGTTATGTTTTAACAGGTGGGGCAAACACTTTTTCACACAGGGCCATGTAGGTTTGGATTTTGTTTTCCCTTAATAATAACAACCTTCATTTAAAAACTGCATTTTGTGTTTACTTGTGTTATCTTTGACTAATATTTAAACTTGTTTGATGATTTGAAACATTTAAGTGTGACAAACATGCAAAACAATAAGAAATCAGGAAGGGGGCAAACATTTTTTCACACCACTGTATATGTACTCAATACTTGGTAGGGGCTCCTTTTGCTTTAATTACTGCCTCAATTTGGCGTGGCATGGAGGTGATCAGTTTGTTGCACTGCCGAGGTGGTATGGAAGCCTAGGTTTCTTTGACAGTGGCCTTCAGCTCATCTGCATTTTTTGGTCTCTTGTTTCTCATTTTCCTCTTGACAATACCCCATAGATTCTCTATGGGGTTCAGGTCTGGTGAGTTTGCTGGCCAGTCAAGCACACCTACACCATGGTCATTTAACCAACTTTTGGTGCTTTTGGCAGTGTGGGCAGGTGCCAAATCCTGCTGGAAAATGAAATCAGCATCTTTAAAAAGCTGGTCAGCAGAAGGAAGCATGAAGTGCTCCAAAATTTCTTGGTAAACGGGTGCAGTGACTTTGGTTTTCAAAAAACACAATGGACCAACACCAGCAGATGACATTGCACCCCAAATCATCACAGACTGTGGAAACTTAACACTGGACTTCAAGCAACTTGGGCTATGAGCTTCTCCACCCTTCCTCCAGACTCTAGGACCTTGGTTTCCAAATGAAATACAAAACTTGCTCTCATCTGAAAAGAGGACTTTGGACCACTGGACAACAGTCCAGTTCTTCTTCTCCTTAGCCCAGGTAAGACGCCTCTGACGTTGTCTGTGGTTCAGGAGTGGCTTAACAAGAGGAATATGACAACTGTAGCCAAATTCCTTGACACGTCTGTCTGTGGTGGCTCTTGATGCCTTGACCCCAGCCTCAGTCCATTCCTTGTGAAGTTCACCCAAATTCTTAAATCGATTTTGCTTGACAACCCTCATAAGGCTGCGGTTCTCTCGGTTGGTTGTGCATCTTTTTCTTCCACACTTTTTCCTTCCACTCAACTTTCTGTTAACATGCTTGGATACAGCACTCTGTGAACAGCCAGCTTCTTTGGCAATGAATGTTTGTGGCTTACCCTCCTTGTGAGGGGTGTCAGTGATTGTCTTCTGGACAACTGTCAGATCAGCAGTCTTCCCCATGATTGTGTAGCCTAGTGAACCAAACTGAGAGACCGTTTTGAAGGCTTAGGAAATCTTTGCAGGTGTTTTGAGTTGATTAGCTGATTGGCATGTCACTATATTCTAATTTTTTGAGATAGTGAATTGGTGGGTTTTTGTTAAATGTGAGCCAAAATCATCACAATTAAAAGAACCAAAGACATAAACTACTTCAGTCTGTGTGCATTGAATTTCTTTAATACACGAGTTTCATAATTTGAGTTGAATTACTGAAATAAATGAACTTTTCCACGACATTCTAATTTATTGAGATGCACCTGTATATTTGTAACTTCCAACATCAGACAGTGCTCTTACTTATATTACTTATAAGAGCATTTTTACCAATATTCAGTTTAATTTGGAAATTTACATCACCTAAAATGCTGCCCAATGTTTATGGAAAATCATTGGCTGGAAAAAACTCCAGATTGTTGCAGACCCTATACTTTCATGACAAATGGCTCCTGACATTTCCAATTTGGCAGACATGCCAACGTATTGCAGTCCATTGAAACAGCTGCTAATAAGGTATCTACGTACTGTATGTATGTCTACACTATGTAACTTTTGCCTATCTAGCGATTGAAGCATAAAACTGCTAAATGCTTGCGGAGGAACACATTACATCAGTTGTGATTTGGCTCTGCTCTTCTGGCGGATGAATCTCATGGTTTGAGGACTCGGAGATTACCTGCAGAGCGGAGATGCTGATATAATGTTATTCGCTTAAACATTTATAACCGAAATATTACTTACTTTTAGGAAGAAAAACAACACTCTTAATTATATGTTAATATGATTATTAAATAGTTTTATCCACTACACAATACACATTAATGTTTGAATTGTACTACACATATCAATTAAGAGGTGAAACTCATGAAATGGCTGATATGAGTACAATTGAAGACACTTTATTTATATATTACAATATTCCACCTCAGTGGACAATGCAAGTGAACTGTCATACTACAATAGTAGTCTATGCATATAAAAATGCAAAATGAGGATTTAATAATGAGGAAATACTTTATTTTACATGAAAGTAATACCCAGAAATATGCAATATAACAATTACAATGATACATTTTTAACCATGTATTTGGGAGTAAAGTTACAACAGAGAGATGGTTACACAATAAACAAATTAATATACATTACTGTGCTATGAAATCGGTATATTATAAACAAATAGAGATGAGCATACATTCACCACCTTGTACCAATAGTGGCTTTTAAATCTGTTTAATCAGTCTATCTGCTAAAAGGATAAAGTGTCCATACACTGACTTATTGCTCCAAAAATACTTAATTTGCTTACACTTGCTTGCAACATTAAGACCATTAGGTCTTCTTCAGGCAAAATTTTTATTTTTCTGCTGAAAGGACAATGGAAAGTGACAACAACTGTTCTGCATTTCTGTGAGAAAAAAATAGCCTAAGAAAACAGTGCCACACCCACTTTGAGACACCCAATTTGGGAATCTCGTAACTTCAGCAATGTTATAAAAATATGTAACAGTAACTTAACCTGGAAATATACAAAACATATAAACACATCGCAATAGAGAGCAACAGTCTGTCAGGACTCTGAGCTGATCAGCCCAGTTCTGTCTCTGTTTGTCCTTGTGATTCCCCTGCCTCATGTGTGTTTGTTTTATTTGACTGTGCCATGTGCTGACTGTGATCATGGGGTTTCCTCACAGGGGCAATCTTTGATTGCTTGTCAGCACAATGAGCCACACCTGTTCCTCATTCCCCTTGATTAGTTTGCTCCCTATTTATTCCCCAGTTGTGTGCTGTCCTGTGCCAAATTGTTTTTTTCCCTAGTGCCTTCAGCATCCAGCCAGTTTATTCGTTTTTTCCTGTTATTTTGTCTTGCCCTGATCTCCTGTTGGTTCCTAAACTCTTGGCCCATTGGACTACCCTCTATGCCTGTCCCTGCATAATACTGTCTGCCCAATCTCCAGGCTTCCCAGTATTTGATCTCAACTTGTCTCTGTCCCTGAGTTAGTCTGCCCGGTGCCTGGTTCTGGTTACCTTGCCCTCCTCGCCCCCTTGGTTTGGATCCCAGCCTCTTCCTGATTTTGTCTAGCCCTCTCTCCAGACTGGTCCTGTCTGCCCTATTTCCTGTCTGCCCAGTTCTCTGGTTCTACCTGCTCTACCGGCTCTGGCCCCAGCCTGCTCTGACCACAAATCCTGCCTGCCCCTCTGTGGCTCTGTCAGCCCACTTGACCTGCCTACCTGTGCTGATCTCACCTGGCTGTCTGACTGTTTTGTTTGTGTTTCACCAGATTTGTTTTTGAATAAAACTTCTCTGTGGACTAACCTGTGTTTGGGTCCTCTCTCCTTCCCCTGCCCTGATAGAATGATCTGGCCAGCATGGACCCAGCAGGTGAAGACCCAGTATGATCAACTATTGCCCAGCAATGGGTTCTGTTGGGTTGCCATGAGAGTCAGCTTTCTTCTTCCAGCCGGGCCATGGAGATGATGGCATCCCAGATCGCTCCGACCAGGACTCTGCCTAGGCTGCCACCACCGCCTCACCCATACCTGCCCTTTAAAAGATAATGCTTGCCAGTAGCTGGGGGGCAGTATCCTGATCGAGTCCCCCAGTGCCTCTGTTGTTATTAAGGCACCTGTGGCTGGTGAAGCACAACCCTCACAATGAGTGGGCTGAGAGTTCTGTTCTTTCATGGAGCCCTTTTTGCCTTAAGCATTGTTTGGGTACTGCCTTGTCTTCTGGCTCTGTTCTCTCTGTTCCACAGGAGGAGGCAGCAGATCTGTCCGGGGTCCTGGTGGTCTACCAGGATCTTTGACTGGTCTTCAGCAAGTCCAGGGCTGCGTCTCTCCGTCTGCACCGTCCCTATGATTATGCCATTGACCTGCACCAGGCACTTCTCCCCTCATGGGTGGTTGTACTCCCTCTCTGCTCCTGAGCGAGAAGCCATGGACAAGTACATCAGAGAATCTTTGGTAGACAGCCTCATCCACCCCTCTTCTACCCTGGTGGTCACGGGGTTCTTTGTGGAGAAGGATGGATCCCTGTGTCCTTGCATCGATTATGGGGGGCTGAAAAACATAACTGTTAAGAACAGGTACCCCCTACCTTTAATGTCTTCAGCTTTTGAATTTTTGCAGGAAGCGGGATTCTTCACAAAGTTGGACATCCACAATGCTTACCATCTTGTCCGCATTAGAGATGGGGATGAGTGGAAGATGACCTTCAACACACCTACAGGGCACTTCAAGCTCCAGGTCATGCCCTTTGGGCTGACAAATGCCCCAGCCGTCTTCCAGGCCCTCGTCAATGACATGCTGAGAGACATGGTAAACAAATTTGTCTTTGTGTACCTGAATGATATCCAGATTTTCTCCTGTTCTCTCCAGGTACACACCCGGCACATCAGACAGGTGTTGCAGTGGCTACTAAAGAACCAGCTTTATGTCAAGGCCGAGAAGTGTGCTTTCCACGTTAGGTCGGTTCCATTCCTGGGTTTCATTATCTCTGCGTAAGGGATCTGTGTAAACCCATCCAAGGTAAGGGCCATCTCTGACTAGCAACTCCTGACTCACGCAAGGCACTGCAGGGATTCTTGGGTTTTGCTAACATTTACTGCTGTTTTGTGCACAATTAGATCCAGGTCACTGCACCCTTGACGTACCTCACCTCCACAAGAACTCCCTTCCATTGGTCCCCTCATGCTGAAACAGCCTTTGAAAGGCTCAAGGCCAGTTTCTCTTCTGCCCATTTTGTTTTTTTTCCAGCTCCTGCGTGGCAGTTCAATGTGAAGGTGGATGCCTCGGAGGTCGGGGTCAGGCGGTCCTTTCCCAGCAGTCCCTGAAGGATGGTAAAGTGCACCCGTGCACCTCCTACTCCCACAGCTCCATCTTGTCCCCAACCGAAAGGAACTATGATGTCAGGAACAGGGAGCTGTTGGCGGTGAAGCTGGCCTTAGAAGAGTGGTGTCACTGGTTGAAGGGGGTGAGGGAACCCTTCTTGGTCTGGACGGATCACAAGAATCCTGAGGATGTCCGTTCAGCCAAGAGCTCCACGAATGTGAAGCCGGATGTCCTATCCTGCCTGTTCGCTGTCATTTGGGACATTGAGGCACGGGTCAGGGAAGCCCTTTGTTCAGCTGAGGCACCCATAGGATGTCCAGAAGGTCTGCTATTTGTGCCTAAGTCAGTCTGCCCTCCGTCCTCCAGTGGGGCCACTCATCGAGGCATGCCCATTTTCCACTCATTGATGGGTTCCCTGTGTACACTGTTAGGAGGCTGTTAGATGCCAGGCACTGAGGACGGGGGTTCCAGTACCTCGTGGATTGTGAGGGTACGGTCCAGAGGAGAGATGCTGGGTCCCAGCTCGGGATATCCTGGACCGGTCGTTGATTAAGGAGTTCCACCACCAGCAGTCACCTGCTCCGTCAGGATCGCCTGGAGGTTCTCCTGGAAGGGGGGGTTGTTACTGTCAGGACTCTGGTTGATTAGCCCAGTTCTGTCTCTGTTTGTCCTCGTGATTCCCCTGCCTCATGTGTTTTTGTGATCCTCATGTGATCCCAGCCTCTCCCTGATTTCGTCTAGCCCTCTCCCCAGACTGGTCCTGTCTGCCCTATTCCCTGTCTGCCCAGTCCTCTGGTTCTTCCTGCTCTACCGGCTCTGGCCCCAGTCTACTCTGACCATGAAACCTGCCTGATCCTCTGTGGCACTGTCAGCCTACTTCGCCTGAACTTATCTCACCTGGCTGTCTGACTATTTTGTTCTCGTTGTTTTGAATTTCTCCAGATTTGTTTTTGAATAAAACTTCTCTGTGCATTAACCTGCATTTGGCTTCTCTCTCCTTCTCCTGCCCTGACACAGTCTGGTTCCAGAAGTAAAAATGCCATTAATTTCTTCCATAGACAAATTGATTTTCAATGCTAACTTATTAACCTTTAAAGACAGACCTACCATCAGCCCGAGGTTGTTTATCGATGGTATATGCTTCCGTTAAAGCCATCCATATGCGTTATTTCAACTTCACTGTTTAAAAATCATCTTTAAGAGCAGAATTCCTGTTGAACAACTACATTACCCATGGTACAGCAGAGAAAGTTTCAACAATCAGAGAACCGTGACCAACAAAGCCCGCAAAATAAGACCGTAAGTGACCGTACACACTCCTGACGCATTCTGAATGACACAAAAGAGTCGATCTCCCTGCACTCTCAAACTATTTATACATTAGTTTTTATTGGAATGTTTCACAATAAATGTAAATTATATTGTTTCAAAACTTAAAATCAACAACCTAAAATCAATAGTGTTATATTCAATTATGTCATTCGCAATGCTTCATGGGATTGTAGTCCGTGCCCTCATGAAAGATGGTAAGAACACAGACTTGTACCTTTTGTCTTTTTGTCAGATTTTCCAGTACTTTTTTGCTTTAAACAAAGTCTATAATGTTTTTTTTGTTTGTTTGTTTTTTTTTTTAACTCTTTTTCTCCCCAATTTGAAATGCCCAATTCCCACAACTTAGTAGGTCCTCGTGGTGGCACATTTACTCACCTCAATATGTGTGGCGGAGGACAAGTCTCAGTTGCCTCCACTTCTGAGATAGTCAATCCGTGCATCTTATCACGTGGCTCGTTGTGCATGACACCACGGAGACTCCCAGAATGTGGAGGCTCATGTTACCCTCCGCGATCCACGCACAACTTACCACGCGCCCCACTGAGAGCGAGAACCACTAATTGTGACCACGAGGAGGTTACCCCATGTGACTCTACCCTCCCTAGCAACTGGGCCAATTTGTTTGCTTAGGAGACCTGGCTGGAGTCACTCAGCACACCCTGGATTTGAACTCGCGACTCCAGGGGTTGTAGTCAGCATCAATACTCGCTGAGCTACCCAGGCCCCCAAAGTCTATAATGTTGTAATTTACCTTGGAACTAGTTTGTTTTGTCTCTTTAAATGAGGATTTTTTGAAAAGTCAATGGAAGTTATTTTTGTCTTATTGTGTATTCTGTGGATACTTTATTTTCTATTCACTTTTTAATTTAATAATTTTTTATTATTATCTATGTCTTGTTGCTGTTTTGTATTGTTGTGCACTGGAAGCTCTTGTCACCAAGACAAATTCTTTGTATGTGTAAGCATACTTGGCAATAAAGCTGATTCTGATTCTGATTCTGACGTAGTAGTAGTATTTTGACATAGAAAGCTAAGAGACAGTAAGCAGAGAGACAGTAAGAAGAGAAAGTTCTGGTGTGTTAGAGAAGTGTATTGCAACTAAATGTTCTTTAGATGTTCAATTCTCTTTATCTGAACTTAAGAGCTGTTGCTGGGACACAGAAAACCTCTCCAGGGGAGGATGAGATATGCTATACCATGACTGAACACTTGTCTGATGAGGCATGCACAGTTATACCGGAGTTGTACAACAAAACATGAATAGCAGGCACAATTCCCTCTAGCTGGAAATTAAATTATCATCCCTTATAAAAAACCCGGCATAGATCCTTTGGAGGCGACAAGCTACAGACTAATTGCACAAGCATCAAATATGTGTAAACTTATGGAAAGAATGATAGCTAACAGGCTAATGTATTTTATTGAAAGTAGAAAGCTTTTTTCTCCACACTAAAGTGGTTTTCGTCAAGACCGAACCACAATGGATTCAGTGCTTTGCCTTAAATCCAATATAAGAAAGGCTCAAGTATGTAAAGAAGCTGTTTCTGATATACAGGGAGCATATGGCATGCTATGGAAAGAGGCACTACCTATAAAAGTAAAATTGTTGGGTATTGGTGGTAGAATAAATAATTGAGTGATGGATTTTCTTTTCAATTAAACAATTCAAGTCAGGGTAAGAGCATCTTACTCTAACCCAATTGAAAATGGAACACCACAATTAAGTGTCTGCAGTCCTCTTTTATTTAATGTAATGATTAATGATATCTTTAAGCAAGTTAAACTGAATATGGGATGTCTCTTTATGCTGACGATAGGGCACTGTGGAAGACAGGTTGGAATATCCTATACAATGCAAAAAAGGTCCAGCTAGTGATCAATCAGGGTGGGGAGTGGACACTGAAATGGGGCTTTTGATTGTCAACAGCAAAAAACATCTTTTTATTTTTTACTTCTTTTTTTACATCTGCATTGCTGTTCCACACTCCAGTTCAGTTGGTGGTTAATGCACCAAAAGCTGGTTTGTCAAATGGCAATAAACTCAAGAAGAACAAAAAGACTTGTGCCGAGGACTTACGCCATAGTCGCCATACCCCTAGCTCCACAGTGTCGCCTGGTATGCCAAGCTGATTGTGCTGCTGGAACCAAAGTCTCTGCACTGCCTAACCTTTTAAGAGCCACTTCGAGCAATTGGGCAAAATCACGTATAAAGATTACTGAATAGGTGCAACTGATGTTCATTAACGTCAGCCTTTGTGCGATGGTAATAGTGGTTCCTTTGGCTTGGATAGATGACGTTGAAGTGCATTCTGAATGTCCGATATTTTTGAGTCCTACACCCTTCAGCCCTCTGAAGTTTTCACTCTGAAAGTTAAACCCTTTGAAGGGATTAGGGCAAAGGGATGACCCTTTCAAATGGAACGCACAGGATAAATCAGCCTCTGAAGGGCACTTGGAAGGGAGAAAAATCATGGCTGCCATGATGAAGGGTTGTTCCAAACTGAAGTGCTAATAAATAGATGCTTTAAAGGGCCCTTCAAAACAAAGGTTTCCTTAGGGTTCAGTGGACTACTTACACTGAGCCTCATGACGTACTTCTGCTTTGAAAAAGTACAACTCGCTAGTTTCTGGTTATATGTGTTTACAATGTGCAGTAGTTGCCTAGTTCACTCTTACAATGAGTGTTCGGTAGAAAATTTTAAGGTCCGGATATTTACAGAGACAGGAGAAGAAATATTTGTAACATTACAGTGTACAGCAACTTAAAATTTCAGTGGAAGAACAGTTTTCAAAACTTTAATTGAGCCCAAGCCAATCTAAGAAAGTAATGACTGGTAAACACCGCATTTCACTATTTCTCCTCACTTGAAAGATTGTAGCAGTCATTTAACCACAGATCAACTTGAACCGCAAATGACAGAAGGCTGAAGATGATTAGTAAAGGGTGTGAGTACCAGCGCTCTTTGAATGAAACAACTACATGCTTCAAACACTGCAATGCTCCATATGTGAGGGAGGAGAGAAAGACCTGATGAACATGTATCATCCCGTTTTATCAAATGTAAGTTTTAATTATTTTGTGTCATTGTGTAATCTATTTTCATGTCTATTTTGTGTCATTCATTGATAAGTATATCGCAATATGTTGAAATGTGATTGCATTAATAGAAAAGCTGCCAAAGACAATGAGATATAATGTCTGAAATGTATTAAATATGTGAAGTGCCGTTAAATATTTTAGCACAGCTAATGTATTCATTCAATTTGACATTAAATCTGCTCCATTCTATCTATCTGGGAAGGAATTAAGGCACAGGGATTAGCCCTTTGGAATGGAATACACCCTGAGTTGACCAAGAACGTATACATCTTGTGACCTTCTTTGTGACTACCGCAACAGGAAAAATGGAACCTAGAGGTGTAATGTTCCAAACTGGATCGGTCTCTTACACAGTTGTGGGGATGGGAACATGGTCGTGTGTCTGTCAGTGGGGAGAGAGGAAGTGGTAAGAGCCATCATCTGGTGATTACTGACTCTAAACACCTGTGTCTCATTTCAGTGATGGCGGAGTCGGGCTTTAAAAGGCCAGTGGAACACCAGACTGGTGAGAGAGACTGAGTCGCACGCACACACAGTCTGGAGCTGAACGCTGAAAAGCTGTTTATATTTGTGCATCTATTGAGTTTATGTTGACTGTTATCATTGAAGCTGATGTGTGTAAACTGAAGTTCTTGCTGGAAAGCATATTTTGAGTTAAGCCCTGAGAAT
The DNA here is from genome assembly GCF_019703515.2 of Myxocyprinus asiaticus. Classification (NCBI taxonomy): domain Eukaryota; kingdom Metazoa; phylum Chordata; class Actinopteri; order Cypriniformes; family Catostomidae; genus Myxocyprinus; species Myxocyprinus asiaticus. The sequence continues at coordinate 60,106,212 of NC_059346.1, forward strand.
AAAAAGAACAGTCACGTGGACTGCGAAGCCAGCTCCCTCTTCCTTCTTTCCTCCAACTTTCAGAACCTCTACAACAGCCAATGTTGGTGCTGCAAGAACAAGGAAGCATCACATGGATCAATTATTAAAACAAGGGACTTGATCCTTTGACACTCAGACAGAAATTGATGTTCCAACATGTTCTGAAAGTTTCCAAACACATCCAAAATTTATTCTGCAATTATTGTGAAACACTCTAGGTGGCACTGTATTGTTATTTATTCCACTGAACAACTTCAGTAAAAGTTCAGTTCAGTAAAGTGTGTCGTAGCCTCCACCTGCATTATTGTGTCGCTCTCCATTACTTTTAGAATATTTTGATATTGTACCAAGACTCAATTATTAAAAATACCAGTTTAGTGGGCAATCCCCAACATAAGGTCCTTTAATTTGTCGACTTCAGAAGATGTCATCAGATAATGAAACAGCCTCTTTCCCAAATGCTGATGCCTAAGCTAGACTATCAGTGTTGTCACACCCCCAAGTGCTTGGAGGATTATATCCTTGATCACTGACCTGCCCACTTCTCCCGTCCTACTGAAAGAGAGCCAGAAAAGCAGCAGCCGCAGTGAACAGATACAGCCCCAACCAATGTCGACATTCAGTCACACCCAGTCCAAGTTCAACAGACATATTGAGTATGGGTTCATTGAGGAATCTCATAGAATCTATGAGAGAGAGAGGAGAGCTGAAATGGACCAACTCCTCATTAAACTAAACCAATATGAGAAACGCAAGCACAGCCACCAGGAGCTGATGGAACAGGTCACATAATTCCTAAGGGAAGATTAGAACAAAGAAAATGGAAACTGTTCTCCCCCTTTGCCACTGTAACATGACACAGAGTCACATGCTAAAAGACAAGCTGCTGAATGCACATCAGTAAGACATGTGAGCAAGTCAAATATAAATGACAGTGTCCCTTAAGCAGAGGTAGAGTGTTGCAGCCCTGGATTAACTCCAGTCCACCCAAGCCATTCAAAGTCTACAGGTTCACTGTATTCTCCTATCTTCTCTGGCACAGCATATCCAGTCTCACACCCACAGCAACAACCCACTAAATCAGATCCTGTCCTGTCTCCATCAACCAGACTACTGCCCCATTATGAACAAAAAATGAACAGTGATGCTGAACAAACATTCCAGCCTCTAGGGCAACAACAGTTGATTTCTCCAACACCCAACCATCAGTTTCCCACTATGCCTTACTGCTATCCTGCAGCACCACACTCTCAACTAGACCATAAATAAGTGCAGCAGTGCCTCTCCAATGAAGTGCCCCAATTACCTACTCTGAATGTTGAGAAGTAATGGTAACTCAACACCCTGCTGTATCACAATGAAATAATGGTTGTTCACTCCAGAGAATAACTTCAGAAAGCTTTGACGCTTCTCGAATCCAAGACTCATCGAATCAATGTTGAAGGAGTTCAGCATTACACCACCCCTGTTACAGATAGCCTGTGCAACACTATCAGAAAAAATTGGCAAATATTGTACCTTTAGGGGTACAACAGCTTGTCACTGGGGCAATACCTTCAAAGATACACTTACTGTACTTTTTTTACACCTTAAGGTACTAATATGTACCCTTTAGGGATAGATACGACACTTAAGGTACTATTTGCCCTTTAAAAACAGATCATGTTAAAATACGTTCCAATTGACATTTAAAGAGTGTAGTGGATGTACATTTGAGGGTTCTGCCCCAGTGACAAGCTGTTGTACACCTAAAGGTATAATTTTTGCAAATTTTTTCTGACAGTGAACCTTGGGGCACTTAAATTTAAAAGTTCCATTAAGTGTGTCACAGCTAATCTAAGAAGCACAGAGAGGAGACCGAAGAATGACAATGATAAGACTGCTGTATACTCAGAGGAGATTAATAAGCTCATCAAGGTAGAATATGTCATCAAGTTCCAGCCTGAGGAGGTCATCCAGTCAGAGGAGGCATGGTACCTTGCCACAATAACAAACCAAGACTGGTCTTCAACTATGCATTCAGGTATTAAGGTCTGTCCCTGAATGATCATCTTCTGCCAGGACCTGCACTTGTCCCTCACTGTTTGTGACCAATGTGCTCAGATTTGGAGGACGATTACAGAGGCTGGTGAATTCCCCATCAAGCTGGATCCACGGCATCAAACAACAAAGCTTCTCATTAAACATTTTAAACAGTTTGATGAGCACCTTTTGTACCCGAGTACCTGTTGTAACAGAGGCAGTTCTGGATCTTGAGAGGATGTCAGGCTGTCAAACACCATCAGCTCAACTGCCCATCCTGTCAATGATGGAGAGCTCAGCACAAGACATATGGCATGTTTGCCACCAGACCAGCTCAGACTTCTCTGCCCACACTTTTATTTGACAAGAGTTGACTTTTTCAGACCTTATTTTATCAAGATAGCCAGAAGGACTGAGAAGTGATGAAATACTATATTTAAATGCCTTACCACGAGAGCTGTCCACATCGAGCTCCTCAACTCCATAGCCACACACGCGTGCAGAGTGAGAACTGCAAGAGGCTTTTTTTGGTAGGGTTATTAAGACTGTGGTCAATAAGGACAGGTGTGAGAACAGCAGAAAACCTAGTCAAAGGCAAAGTGAACACCAGGCCAGTTGCCTGCTTAATTGTGTTGCCCAAACTTGAGGGTAACACTAAAGACACTTTTACCTTTAACTGCACATTTGCTGCTTAAATGTGAGGGTGGCTGTCATGAATTCTTTATGCTGTGGACTGATCATAATAGTTCTCTACCTAGAGACATTTCACGTCATTGAATGGAGCAAAGCGCGGTGCTACTTTAATGGTGTATTCACGATGCGAGTCACTCAACAGAACTTGCGTAGGAGTTAAGCAGATAAGTTTGTGCATGTACTTTCACAAAATTAAGCTGTCATCTGATACAGAGTTTAGTCAAATACAATGTAAGTGTCAGTCATTGCATTTATCACCTTCATGTAGTGGATCGATCTAATTTCTTGACACATTTAATGTGTAGACTTGAGTATATAATGTCAGGATTGTTTAAACTGTTGTTTTATGCTGATACACGTGTGGATGTGTGTGCTAACCACCCCGCTGGTAAAGCAGCTCTATTTAGCTGCTATATTTATGTTCATTTATTTATTTAGTCAATATACTTAGATTGTATATTTCTGTATTTCTTTCAGAAAATAATCCATCTCTATCTGTGACTGACTGCATATGCTCAGTAAACCATTTAAACTATCTTGATGACTCTGTGCTCTCTGGCCAGAGCTATAAAGCAGTGGATTCATTAAAATTACCAGTTCTGTGGGGCAATCTTTTAATTTTTTTTAATTTTGTACATTTTTTATGCTACATCCAAACCAATAAGTGTCAGTATCAGTCTAAGATGACTGCCCAATCAACCAGCACCATATAAACAATAGATTCTAAGTGCACCTTTTAAATATCTCGGTATTTAATGCAATTAAAAAAAAAATATTATCATTCATACACAATGCTTCAGGATGCAAACAGATTACAATCTGTAGATTGAGAACAGCTGTTAAAACTGATGTAGCCAGTAACTACTACAATAGATTTTCTTCAGTGCTCCAGTCACACTGGCCAACGAAATTGGAATATTTCTGCTTTACTACTTCTTTGCAGGTGTTCAGAAGAATATCCAAAAAATTCTGACATTTACATCAAGATACAAGCAAGACAATAGCATAATTCTAGCTAGATATATTAAAACATATATAAATATGGAGTATTTATAATATTTATAGATTCAAACTCTTATTACAAAGAGAGTATATATCACACATAAACAGAGGTGGGTAGAGTAGCCAAAAACTGAACTCAAGTAAAGTACAATTACTTAAAATAATAATAATAATAATAATAATTTTTTAATTAATTACTTATAATTAATTATTATAAGTAAAAGTACTAACATAAATAATTACTTAAGTAAGAGTAAGAAAGTATCCAATTAAAAGAGTAATCAAGTAGTGAGTAACTCATTACTTTCACAAATGACATAATGGATGTTAACTCCCCTATATTCCATTACATAATACACATTTAATATGTATTACAGAATTATTATTAATGGAAATTCTGTCATTATTCACCATCATGTGTTCCAAACCCATATGGAACTATTTACTTTCAGTGAATGTTTTTTTTTCTCTCCATATTTTGAAAGTGATCTGTTTCTCTGTTTCTCATCCACACATTCTCATATCACATCGCTTCTGAAGATACTGATTTAACCACTGGAGTCTTATGAATTATTTTTATGCTGACTTATGTGATTTTGTTTAGCTTTAAAATGTTGCCACCCATTCACTTGCATTGTATGGACCTACAGAGCTGAGAAATTCTTCTAAAAATCTTAATTTGAGTTCAACAGATGAAAGAAAGTCATACACATCTGGGATGGCATTAGGGTGAGTAAATAATGAGAATTTAAATTTTTGGGTGAACTATCCCTTTAAGGGCTCTTGTCAGACCTGGATGAATTTGTCAATAAGAAGAGAGGTTTGGAAAAATTTCTAGTAATTATTACGGTGAAAACGTGAAAATGTCCCACAAGGACATTATATATAATGCTGAAATATAAACCAAAGCAAGATCATGCTTTATTAATGCCTACTTTCGCTATTTCATAGCTTTTAAAGTCCTGTGTGGATTCTTATTTCAGTGTAGTTACAGTTTTCAGTGTCGAAATAATTTAGATCATTAGTTCTGTTCAGCAGTACCGCCGCTCTCTAAATGCAGAGTACGCAGCCTAGTGCGTAGGGCACCAACCCTGGTCGTGGAACACTCGCTGTGTCTGAAACCGCCCATATCCACTATATATTGCACTATTTCAGGTGTCCACCATTTTGTAGGAGTGTCTGAATTCTGAGTGAGCCACTCGTTCCCTACATTTGTTCACTCATTCTTACCCACAATGCACTCTAATTTCGAGTGAACACTATATAGGAATTAGTGAATGAGTGAACGAGTGAACGATTTCAAACACAGCCACTCTCTTCGCCATATGATCGCCTCGCACATCTCTCACGCTTGTGCCTCGCGCCCCTCGCTGTGCATGTGCAGAAATACTGTCTGTTCGCGCTCCTTTTGTAAATCACGCAAACGGCAGAGCAAAATGCATTTACACTTAACTTGGATGTTTACATGGATTTATACAGTTAATCCACCCGAAGTAGCTGCAGTAGTTTCCAATAAATGCGTAAATACTGCTCATGACATGCGGCACAGATGTCATAAGATCCCAGTTACATTATCACCCAGAAAATTACCATCACATTACACAGAAAAGCCCGTGTTAGCTCTTAAGTTGAAGCTGTGATTTTAATCTTGAAATATCAGCTTGTCTTGGTGTTAAATGAAGGCATTGCATGATTAAACTATAATTTTTTTCACTGTGCAGAGTGAAGAAAGTGTTTCACTTTGTTTGAAGAGCATGATGCTGCAGCAGTGATGGACTCGGCATGAGTGACAGTCTGTGACAGCTGTGTGAACTTCCACTCTCATAAAAGTCCCATTCAATAATCTCTCAATAAATTACACATGAACTAAAATTAAACCCAGTAATGTAATGACAGAAACGCCAGCCATTGTAAAGAAGTAAAAGTAAAAAAAAATCATTAGAAATTTACTTGAGTGAGAGTAAAAAGTACCCACTTTTAAACCTACTCTAAAAGTAAAATTTTATTCAAAAAGTTACTCAAGTAAATGTAACGGAGTAAATGTAGCGCGTTACTACCCACCTCTGCACATAAAACATATTTTGTTTTATAATTTGTTTTACATGTTCACACTCATTCTAATTCAAAATCCAGTAAAAAAAAAAAAATAAAACATACTTCACTGTATTGGCTGCTAAGCATTTGACATTATTGCTTTTAAGTTTTGCCTTTAAAACTTGGTTTGTAGCTCAGGTGTAGTGGATCCGTTTTTCATTTCGTTCTTCAGTTTGTCATCGATTGTCTCAACATAAACAGGATTTTGGGAAGACTTGTTCCGTTTCTTCTGTACACTGAAGTGCACTCCATAACAGAAGTAGATGGCCAAGCCTATTTTTAATTAGGAAAGATAATGGTGCTTAAATGTAATGGTATATGCTAAAATGTGCATGCACTACCAGTGAAAAGTTTGGATTCAATTACCCATTCTTTATTATTACCATTTTCCACATTTTAGAATAATAGTGAAGTCATCTATGAATAATATGGGAATTATGTTTGATTAGGGTCAGCATTACTAACCCTGACCCCTGATCAAATACGTTAAACAAATCAAAAAAATGTTTATGATATTTTAGCTTCTTTAAAGTAGCAACCCTTTACCCAGATTACAGCTCTGCACACTCAAAAGTTCTATCCACCAACTTCACAAGTTGCATCCTAGGATGCTTTTAAAACAGTATTGATGGAGTTCCCATGTATGCTAGGTAACTGTTGGCTGCTTTTCCTTCACAATCCAGTTTAAAATATGGTGATATACACTCTCTGAGCATTTATTGGGAACACTATGGTCCTAAAAAAGTGCCCGGTGTGGTCTTCTGCTGTTGTAGCCCATCCGCCTCAAGGTTCGATGTGTTCGTGCATTCTGAGACGCTATCTACAATTATGAGTGGTTATCTGAGTTTCCATAGCCTTTCTGTCAGCTCGAACCAGTCTGGCCATTCTCCATTGACCTCTCTCATCAACAAGGCATTTCCATCCGCAGAACTGCCGTTCACTGGATGTTTTTTGTTTTTGCCACCATTCTGAGTAAATTCGAGAGACTGTTGTGCATAAAAATCCCAGGAGATCAGCAGTTGCAGAAATACTCAAACCAGCCCATCTGGCACCTACAATCATGCTACGGTCGAAATCACTGAGATCACATTTTTTCCCCCATTCTGATGGTTAATGTGAACATTAACTGAAGCTCCTGACCCGTATCTGCAAGTTTTATGCATTGCACTGCTGCCCCACAATTGACTGATTAGATAATCACATGAATAAGTAGGTGTACAGGTGTTCCTAATAAAGTGCTCAGTGAGTGAATATACATATATGAGAAATATAAATTCAGTGACGTGTGTCCAAACTTTTGACAGGTAGTATACATATATGACTATATGAATGACTGTATACAAATAGTCATGTCATCTTACCAATAGCCATCCACACTGCATAACGAATCCATGTTTCACCACCCAGCTGGACCATTAAATAGATATTGATGAATGTACTCAAAATAGGAAGTACTGGCAGAAAGGGTACCTACAGGAAAATGTGAAAGGTTAACAGTGTCTATAATTTATGCATTATTGTTTTTGTGTGTGTGTGTGTGTGTGTGTGTGTGTGTTTTGTTTGTTTGTTTTTTTAGTAGGGCTGTCAATTTTAATGTCAGTGTTAATTTTGTACAAATGATTACAATAAAAAAATAAAGTGTCAACTGAGCCACAGCTGCTACTACAGATAACACACCTAGCAGCAGTAAGAATGACTAAGAAGCTGTTCAAAAGATGTTCTTGCATTTAAAACAGATAGTCAGAGCTCAATAGACTGAATCAGAATGCAGAAGCCTTTCGACTTTAATCATTTGAACTACTTTTAACTTGAGAAAGCATCTTGAAATGAAACACTTGTGGCATGAGACTCTGAAAAACAGTGAGATGCAACATGATGATTGAGGACTTCTGACAAATCAGTCTAAAAATAGCACAGATTCCTGTGTGAATCTCAGACAGAATTATATACTCAACTGAATGGATTGGACTGAAGGTTAATGCATTTGTTTAATCATATGGAAATAAAAACAAAGATTTTTGGAGTGAATTCACTAAGAATGAATTGCTGGTGGTATATTTGCAGAACCTGCCTGTGCTGATTTACTAAAGGAATTACACAGATCAGGCGTAAACGTGCACGCAAAACCTGTGCTAAAGGCAATTTAAATCAAACAGTTCCGATCTTGCAGATTTGCGGCTGGTTCTATATTGCTGTATAATGGAGGATGCAACAGACACTGTGATCATGGCACACTCTGCTAGGACTTTAATGCATCACTCCACTACTGTGATCCAGATACCTGAATCATCTCTTTAACATGCCAAAGTGTGCTTGACTACACCACCCATATGGACATACAGTATGCCAGGTTATAACACTCTTCTTCATCATTTGTTCATTATTTTATAAATTTCTACTGCCATTATTAATAGAAAATGTTTACATAAATTCAGTTTACCACCTGCTTTCCTCGGCAGTATAGCGTAAGGTTTATTGCGGCAGGCAAATAGCACAGAGTTTTGTAAATAAAGCACAGTCTATAAAGAGCCTAATTTACATAGAAAGGAAGAATGTTTGCACAGAAAAGGATGAAATTGACTTAATTTAAATACTCAAGACGCAGTGCTGTTTTAGCGCTGCTTGCGCCTGCTTAAAATATTGCATGTGGTTAAAGAATAATGTTTCTTTGCATAAAATTACCTGGATTTTGTAACATTTCGTGGAAAAGGAGGAAGCTGGGACCAGCTTAACAAACACGTAAGACACTTTAATCACACTTTTCAGTGTACAGCGTAACGGGGTGCTTTTCAGCCCCACATAAACACACGCACTGCTTTTCACCCAGCTACGTCAAACAAATTAACACAAAGACAGCTTTGTGCATCTCTCTCTCCCCTCTACCGCGGTCTCCTCTCCTTAAATACTCCCGCCACCCCTCGATGGAATGTGAGACCGGTGTGGCACACAGGTGGACCTCATTCATCACTCACCTTCTTGGCCTCGCTCTGCCCAGACGCCGCTCGGCCCCACCCTGCTCGGCACAGATATGTTTTTGATCAGGCTGAATATCAAAGATGCATTGGATGGTGAATTGTGGGCAAGAACAATTCTACAGTGGCAGACAAAGGACATTTATCAATGGGTTTTACCTCAAGAGTTTCCTGCTGTAAGCTCGTGAAAGTTTTTGGGGCTCGTGAGAGTCACTATACTCTGTCAGCATTTGTTGTTATGTTGGGGATAATTTCAGTATACTGTTGTAATAAACACATGGAGGAAACAAGTGTTTACAGACTTTATTCTTTCAATGTGTCACTAGTCCTGCAAAACCTCACAGGTTTGATGATAATAATGCTGTCACTGGTGTGTCATGATGCTAGTAGTTCTCTCACTGGCTTCAAATGTGCTGTGACAGTTAATTATGCAACAGGAAGATCGCAGCACATTTCAAAGCTAGCAATAGATGCATTCTACGTCCTCCTGTCCTTCAGAGTTCATTCTTCCATGGTGGCTTGGCAAGACTGGTCTGCATGAGAACGCAAGTCCATTCTTTTATGGTGCCTGTGCATACAACCCATTTACACTACCTACTGATGTCTTATGAATATGCTTTATTTATCGCTTGGCCTTTGCGCACATGATTTCTCCAACACACTTGCGTCTAGGCTTAGCGCATGTTTGCATGAAAATACCAAAACTTCATGGCCATGCTCACTGACTTTACACATATAATGTGTCACTTAGCACTACCCTTAATAAGTAGGATGCATATTTTTGCACTGAAATACCACATGCAAAACTGGTGCAACAGTTTAGTGCATTGTTTCCCAACCCTGTTCATGGAGGCCCTTCAACAGCACACATTCTGAATGTCTCCCTTATCTGACACACCCATGTCAGGTCTTGGAGTCTCTACTAACAAGCTAATTAGTTGAATTAGGAGTGTTTGATTAGGGGGATCCAAAATGTGAACTGTTGGGGGGCCTCCAGGAACAGGGTTGGGAAACAATGCACTAAACTGTTGCACCAGTTTTGCATGTGGTATTTCAGTGCAAAAATATGCATCCTACTTATTAAGGGTAGTGCTAAGTGACACATTATATGTGTAAAGTCAGTGAGGGGACTTATTTCAGCAAATATATATATTTGTGATTAATTTGATTTGACATTTTTAATTGATTGACAGCCCTAAAATAAAATATATATATATATATATTTTTTACCCTTTTTTTGCCCAGTGAGTAAGAACTTACCATAAATGCAGCCTTGCTGCCATTTTGTGGCTGTCGCCAGATTATAATGACAGTCATGACAAAACCCACTGCAACCAAAGTGATAATGAGAATCATCCACCACTCCTCAATAAGACCAGCTTGTACTCCTTTGGTGATGATCACACTCAGGATAACCGAAAACACAACTAGAAAGAACATTGAAAAATGTCAATTTAAAATGAAGAGTATAAATCCTTTTAGCCTGAAATAATTTTAGCATAAGATACAAATTAAATACACAACTACACTGGCTGGCCAATGTGACAAGAACTTACACGACTGGGACTAAACAGCTGTGTGGCCACAAGAAAGCCACTTGTTAGTGAGGCTAATCTGAAAAAACGACTTCAGTTTGCTAGGGACCTTAAAGATTGGTCTGTGGAGCAATGGAAAAAGGTCATGTGGTCTGATGAGTCCAGATTTACCCAATTCCAAAGTTATGGGCACGTCAGGGTAAGCAGGGAAGCGCATGAAGCGATGCACCTGTCATACACAGTGCCCACTGTACAAGCCTCTGGAGGCAGTGTTATGATCTGGGGTTGTTTCAATTGGTCAGGTCTAGGCTCAGCAACGTTGTGTGGCAATAAAATGAAGTCAGCTGACAACCTGAATATACTGAATGACCAGGTTATCCCATCAATGGATTTTTTTCTTCCCTGACTGCACAGGCATATTCCAGGACAACAATGCCAATATTCATCGGGCTCAAATTGTGAAAGAGTGGTTCAGGGAGTCCTGACCTTAACCCCACTGAAAGTCTTTGGGATGTGCTGGAGAAGACTTTACGGAGTGGTCATCAATACAAGATCTCGGCCAAAAATTAATGCAACTCTGGACAGAAATAAATGTTGTGACGTTGCATAATGTTGTCGAAGCAATGCCATGACGAATGCGCGCCGTAATCAAAGCTAAAGGTGGTCCAACGAAATATTAGAGTATGCGACTTTGTTTTTTGGCCAGGCAGTTTGAAAACCACATTACTTATGCTGCATACAAGCATTCATATCAAAATAAACGTATTTACAAATTGAGCATACATGAATACCATGTCACCATAAAATCTCTGCATTTTCTTTAAAAACGTCTGTCAAAATTGGGGTGTGCCTGTTAAAAAATCATGGTAAAAGCAAATTGGATGGATCATAAGTTGTAATTGTGAATGCTGACGCACTAGTCTGAATGCACTTTGTGTTCTTTTGAAGAATACAGCATGGTAGAAAATTCTCATAATTTAACCAGTTTATGAGGTGACAGATGATTAGTCTTCCCATTATTCGCTGTGGCAGAACGAGAATGATAAATCACACAGATAAAGAACTAATTACAAACCTAATGCACAACCATTTCATCTTCATTTTGTCACAGTTGCGCTAAAATACTTCCTCACTTGCCAATAAACATCCATAAGTGAAAAAGAGATCAAGTAATGTGAATTTGCCCAGTGAGTTAATTTAATTCCGACCAAAATCACTTTAATTTAAAATGTCTGAACTTGTGAGTAGGAACTTCCCAGGAGGACTTGAAGGCAGCATTAGTTATAGTAATTCAATAAATTGCACACAGCCACATGAAAAGCATGAAATGATGAAAACTCAAACCCACTGGTAAGGATGGTCAGCATAGACACGGTTTTGGAACTTGTTGTAGAAGAGAGTTTAGGGGGGCAAAAAGGATTCCATTTCTGTTTCTCAAGCTCTTGCTTCTCACTGATTTCACTAGGCTCTGATTGGTACCTGCATAGACAAAATAGTGACCTCCATTGAACAACTTTGTTACATTTGTCACACAATTTGCATCAAACTCTTGCAGTATGAGCCTCCTCTTTGCTTTCCTTCAGGTTATCATGCAATGTATTTTAGTCCTCAGTCAGGGTAGATGCCATATTTAATTTGATGCTCACTAATGTAACTGGTGAGTACTGGAATAGGACTAGAATAATAAATACTCCCTCAAGGAAATTAGATATTAAATGAAATAAGGAAATAAGATAAGATATTTCAAACATTCTCTATGTTCTCTCTAACTGATTTTATGGTGACCTGGTTTGGTTTAATAAAACTTTATTGCTCAGGGAATGTATTCAGTATTGCGATAATGACATAAAAATTAGATTTATTTTAGTGAATATATATATATATATATATATATATATATATATATATATATATATATATATATATATAAACAATTAACACCCTTTCAATTACACATTTTTCAATTGATTTGTTTTTTTGTTTGTTTGTTTTTGTTTTAAAGGATTAGTTCACCCAAAAATGAAATTCAGTCATTGTTTACTCACTCCTGTGTTATAACCCTATATGAGTTTTTCTTTTTCTTAACACAAAGGAAGAAATTGTCAAATAAATAAATAAATAAATAAAATAAATTGTGCTCAGTGATGTCATACAATGGCAGTTTATGGTGACTACCTCTTCAAGCTTCAAAAGGACACAAAAGTATAATTTATAAGTGTACTCATTTATTCCATGAGACTCATTATTGTTATGAAAGCATACGATAAGGTTTGGTGAGAAACAAACCGAAATCTAATGTATTATTTAGTGAAAATATTCACTGACCATTGATCTCCTGTGCACGTTAATGATAGGTCACAATAGCAACAGTTCACGAGGCCCCTTCCCATCATTGGGAAAGCGAAAACTTGTTTTGTTTATCTAAAAATAAGTCCTCCACAGTGATAGCAACAACAGAACACAATGCAGCTACACACAAAACAGAGGAAAGAACTTACTAAACATGTCTGAAGAGTTTGTAGTCGAAGAATTTATGCATTTCTATGAACGGAATACTCGGAAACAGAAACATAGAAGAGGCTACAGACAGCCACTGTCACACTGTGTCCTAACCTGACGGCAAACGACACGTGATGAAAGGTATATTTTCTATGGTAATGATAGTTTTTGTCCTAACCAGCAGTGATGAGCAACTGTACATTCTATCGATCACTTGTTTTCTATTTTCGGCATCACGCGTGTAACTCCGTCCACTGTGAACTGGCACTGGTCCAAAAACTTTCAAAAAAATAAGGCTGGGCATAGAAATGCATCAATTCTTCGACAACAAACTCTTCAGACATGTTTAGTTTTGTGTGCAGCTGTGTTGTGTTCTGTTGTCGCTATCACTGTGGAGGACCTGTTTTCAAATGTTCACTTGAACGCCCCAATGTCGTGAGTGGGGCTTCGTGAACCTTTGCTCTCATGTCCTATCAGGAACGTGCACAGGAGATCAATGGTCAGTGAACATTTTTACTAAATAATACATTAGGTTTCAGTTTGTTTCTCACCAAACCTTATCTTATGCTTTCATAACAATCAAGAGTATCATGGAATAATTTATTAGACTTCTGAATTATACTTTTGCTTTTTCTTTTAAGCTTGAAGTGGAAGTCACCATAAACTGCCATTGTATGACATCACTGAGCACAACATTGTTTCAAAGTCTCTCCCTTGTGTTAAGTAAAAGAAAAAAGTCTTATAGGGTTATAACAACACAGGGATAAGTAAATAATGACTGAATTTTCATTTTTGGGTGAACTATCCTTTTAATATCTGTTAATCCATAATAGACTTGTATTGACTTATGAATGCAGAAACTCCAGTGTGGGGACATGGAAAAACAGATAATTTTACCCATAATAAATTATGTCATGTCATTCAAAGCTCATTATTTTCCCCCAACACATTTAATCATCTACTTACTAAAAATAAATTGTTTTTCACGGCTGGTACTGCAAGGTGTTTGTAGTTATAGAATATGTAGGTATGTAATTTTAAGTTTTAACTAAACACTTTGTGCACACTTTAATTCTAATATTAATAAATAAAATGTATTTGGTTAATCTTGTTATTATGGTACATTACATATTGTATTTAAGTGTGAATGCACATTTTTGGTGTAAATGCACATGTTTAGAAAAATCAGTTGTTTTGAATATTTAAAAATTGTATGGAAAGATCTATCATACTATTTACAGATTATCTTTTATACATTATGTATTGTTTTAGAATCTTACCGAAGAATTAGGATGCAGATGGCTACAAGGGTGTAGGCAAAGAGTGTTCCAATAGACATCATGTCTACTAGAGCTTTCAAGTCAAACACCAGGGCCATTATTGCTGAAAATAGCAAAACAGTTCTTTCATTAAAGTAATAAGTTACTGTAGGCCAAGCTTAACAGAAGACAACAACATTTACATGTGCTATGGTAACGAGAAGAATAGATTTGGTCTGGTTCTAAATATGGAACTAAGCTATAACTGAACGTCAGGACTAAGAATGTGCACTTTCAGGGTGGTCTCATTTGCATTGGTAAAGTGTACACATACATTTTTGTATGCTTGGATAGTCACTAAAACATTTTGACAGCATCTCAAATGTAAACCCTTAACATATGTGGGTAGTTGACACATAATGTGTTTTTTTTTTTTTTTTTTTTGCAAAGGTGCTAAATTAGGACAATAGCTACCACAAGGATGTATGTTTTTGTGATTGACGAATCAGAAAACCATTGTTGTCCTTATGTAACAACTTTTTAGTAATTTCCATTTTTTTTAAAACACAGCGGCTTCACAACTCATGTTTGAAGAATGACTGTGTGTAATATATGTTGTAGAACAAAATCTGAAAGTCTCCACAAGTAATGTTATCCACAGGCCTTATTTTACACCTACATTGAAAACTGTTATTCTAAAAACCCATTGGAAATTCCCAAGGGAACCCATAGCGAATAGCGGTTGATGTCATGACAGAACAGCACTATAACCGCAGTGTATTACTGAGATGTGTTATCAAAGAGAGTTACCTGCTACTACTCCAGAAGAGAGTGTGGCTATTACAGGGCTCTGTCGGGCACTCATGTTACTCAGGGGTTTGAAAAGCAGCCCATCTCTGGCCATAGCGAACAGCACACGGGGCATTGGAAACATAGACCCCAGCAGACTGTTGAAAAGTAGTACAACATTTCATTAGACTGATGGTACAGTAATGTGGCATTGCATCTTCTTTTACCCTTTTGCACAGTTCAAAGTCCAGCTTAGATCCAAGCTTGTAATTGCTGGTTTGGTGAAAAAAAAAAAAAAATGCTGGTCAACCAGCATGGTCTTTATGATGAAACTGGTTGACCATGGGAGGCTTGAAGAAGCCTGGTGGGGAAACCAGCATACCAGCATCTAAAACACAACATTCGCTGGTGACCAGCCATGGTCTTTTCAACACAAAACATTTCACATTTCACTGAGGACAGTTGCATATAACACATAGTGTTTCTATGTGTTATATTCAACTGTCCTCAGTGAAATGTGAAATGTTTCACTGAAACATATAGATGTTAGTCTTGGCAGATTAAAGCACCAAAAGCGGCAGTTTTTTTTTTTTTTTTTTTTACTGTTACCACCAGAACTGGTAAATATTAACTTCTGTGTATCCTGTATCTTCCTGTATCAACTGTGTATGACGGTCATAGAGTGTCTAGCATTATCCATACTACATTTGACTTTATGATGCATCATCTTTACCAAACCGATGAACACGCTTTTCCTTTTTACTTTATGACAGGGTCTGAAATTAACCAGGGCACTGGGCAAAAATACCACTCAAAGGGATAAAAATGCCCTAGATATTTAAAATGTGGGGGCAAAAATGGTCCCTGTGGTGTTTTATCTGTTATCTTGCATTTATGCATTGAGCAGGTGCTTTTATTCATAGCAACTTGCTCTATCAGTTATGAGATCACACTGGCAATAGCTATGCTTATAGCAAAAGTGAAATATAGCAAAATGTTAGATAACAGATAAATAATGAAGTTATGGATTTATCTATTTTGGGGTTTAGTAACATAAAGACTGTCCAGTTATTTGTTATTACTGTGCATTATTTATGGCTACTTTTGTATTTGATGTTGATTTAAATTCTAGATAACAGTTTAAATTTTTTTTTTTTCAGATTGTTGGTTTATTTTTATTTAGGTAAATCTAGTAAAATGTAAACATGAGGTTAAAAAAAACTGCCCCTCAAAAACAATTCCAATGGGCCAAAATTGCTCCTTAAAAGGGATAGTTTCCTAAAAAATTATTTCATCATTTATTCACCATGTATTAAAATGAATGGGAGAAATTGGAACACCCAATATGGTGGGTGTAGAAATGGAAGTCCCGCCTCACTGGTAAAAGAGCCAATCACCTTTACAGACATCACTTGTCAGTTAAATAGAGAATGTGCATTAGCTGAACCAGCCAAGAAGCAGAATTTATGATACCATTGTTGTTGTTCGATTATACTGCTGATTATTTAGTCGCAGTCCTGACCAAGTGTTTTGGAAATGTTGGTCTTTTCCCATTCAAGTATATAGGAGCTGCGTAGAAAACAGCTGCTCGGGATTGTTCCTAAGATGGAAACTGAGTAAACTGTCTTGTTTTGGGATAAGGAAACTTGTCAGTGTTTACCCTCCTGTATGCTGTTATTGTTTCTGTGGGACACAAAAGTAATTTTTTTTAAGAATGTACACACTCGTCTTTACATACTATGATAGTTATGGACAAAAAGCACCATATAAGTATCATAAATGTGGTTTATATATGGCTCCTGCACTATATTCCAAGCCTTCCAAAGACATGATAGCTTTGTGTGTGAAACTGACTGAAATTTAATCATTATTCACTGATAATCTTCACCTCTGCTTCAGCTCTCATGGCGTTTGGTTACTAGACACTCGAGAACCAACGACATCTGATGTTATTGCTGTTCAACTTGCACCATACAGTAGGTACCATATTTGATTTGAGGGTGGTGGTGGAGGGAAAGATTTTCAAAGAATAATGACTTAAATTTCAGTTCCATACACAAATATCATATGGCTTCAGAAGACTAGGAATATAGAACACAAGTAGTCTGGACTACTTTTATGGTGCTATCATGTTTTCTTGGTCCATTTTGGAGCTTGACAGATGTGGTTACTGTCAACTGTTATTGTATGGAAAAGGGCTGTGTCACAGTAAAAATACAGCTTAAGCATTTGGAATGACATAAGAATGGATGAGTAATGAGCATCTTCCTAATCTTACAATGCTAAGCTTTCACTCTACCTTGTTGAGAGGGCACACAACGATCCAACAGCCACTGCATACTTTGCAGGATCCCAGCCCACATATGTGAAGGCTACAGGTAAGGGGCTCTGAACACTCAGTTGGTAGTAGGGCATCATAAGGGTGAGAGTGGCTGACACTCCGAAATAAGCCAAGAAACAGATGAGAAGAGAAGTCACAATTCCTATGGGGATCGACTTCTGAGGGTTTCGAACCTCCTCACCTGCACGAATAGAGAAAGTCGATTCAATATCAGAACATAACTTGTTTTCATCTATGCCTTCCTGATGTGTCAGCCAAATACCAAAAATGTTTTAAATGGGTTATATCATGAAGAATCAAATTTTCATTTTTCATTTTTTTTAGATTAAATTTACTGTGCTATGTCTTTCAGAACTCAAAATGTCCTCCCCAGTCCTAAAAGAGCATTTTTGAAATGGCTCATTCTGAACTTCAGCAAATTTGTGATGTCAGACAAATCAACGCATGACCATTTGCGTTTTCACATATTTGGTATTCAGGAACTTGTCCTGTCCAGTCTCAGTGAAGCAATAAAGAGATAGCAGGATGATGCTATTATTCCTAAACCTCAGAAGAACCTATGACAAGAGTATGTTAAAATATGGGAAAACCTTTCAAACCTTGTGCTGTTCTTGGCCTTTTTTTCACCTGCTACACTGCAGAGCATTTTGAAGGATCCCAACGAATTTCAAATGAAGTTTATTCTTAACAAGATTCCTGATTAGTTCAGTCTGGCCTTAACAGTTTGTTCAGCACATTGTTTTGAAAATCTGTAACAATGTAATGCAGGCTTTGCAAAGAGACTATTATTGATGAAAGGAGTGGTTATAAACTATATTGAATTCAGCAGCAAAAGTAAGAGTTAGAGAGAGTGGACAATGCTTAAATAAAAATAAAAATGATGACTGGTTGTGGCACAAAAAACATTATTAACATTATAAATGTACGTGACCCCTTTACGAGAGTTTAATTATGAAATGCACATGAGAGTTAATATTGTGAGCAATCCTTAAAATATTTAAATGTTTGAAGTACCTGTGGTTGCAATGCAGTCAAATCCCACAAAAGCATAGAAACAGGTGGCGGCTCCAGCAAATGTTCCCTCAAAACCAAAGGGAAAGAATCCTCCACTTCCAAAACTTGATAACGTTTCATTTGAAGTTGTGAGATTTCTAAACAAAAAAGCAATGTTAAAGACCATTGGAAAGACCAAGGTTGAAAAAGATGTGTGGTA
The DNA here is from genome assembly GCF_019703515.2 of Myxocyprinus asiaticus. Taxonomy (NCBI): domain Eukaryota; kingdom Metazoa; phylum Chordata; class Actinopteri; order Cypriniformes; family Catostomidae; genus Myxocyprinus; species Myxocyprinus asiaticus. The sequence continues at coordinate 60,124,652 of NC_059346.1, forward strand.
ATTTAATCGTTCAAAGGTGCAGTCCATATGTGCCAAAACAGTGTCTCAATTTCCAAATTCACATTTCTAGGAGTTTCCTGAGCCCTAATCCGAAAACATGTAGGTAATCAAAAGTCAGTTCTAGCATTAACACAAATAGCCTGTAAATTGCCAGGTGATCTCATTCGTAATTGTAGGTATTTGTGTGTAAAATGTACACCAGGGTTTTATATTATTTATATTATTTTTATTTCAAGCTGGTATTTTTAATAGTCCATAATTTTTTTTAAATAAATATATTATTATTTTAGTACATTTGGATAGACACTGAAATGCTTTACATTTAACAACTTAAGAGCTTTAGAGCTCTATTTTTTGTGACAGCATTAGGTACAGCGCTAAGAACAATAACCATGCGCTACATCTTATCCAGCATTTTTGGGCTGCCGCCAACAATTTTTCACACTCAAATTTAAAAGCTCAACATTTACACATACTGTGGAATAATTGCAAATAAAAAAAATAAAAAAAAAGGTTTAATTTTTCATAGAAGCACCCATTAATAAATAAAAAAAAAAAGACTCAAATTATTCAGATATAACATTGTATGTGTTTATAATCTTATGATAAACAGATTATTATTATTGTTATTTTTTTTTTGTCCTAACTTTGTAAGCATGTAATTTTGGTTCTGTTCACCCCATCTCCCTCAAAATAGTCGTATTTTATTCCACTAGATGGAAGAAAATACTAGAAAAAGAATTTTTCTTCTATCACCAATATGCCGATCTTAAATGTAGGTGGCGCTATAACGCATTTTAGCCATCACAGATGTCTTTGTCCATAAATATTCCGTCAAATTTTCAGTTCTTGCACCACCCCCATTTTTTTCATCAAATATCTCGGCCTCTGAGTGGACTAGAAGCTCAATTCTAGGTGTCATTAGAAAGCTGAGAGTCTCCCTTTTGCGATGATGTATATCATTTTATCATCAAACATCAATAAAACATATTTTTGATGATTTGTTTAGCATGCTTTTCCTATGGCACTGCATATTTTGTTCTGAATATCTAAGATAAAACATTGGATTATTCACACAAGCAAGCCCACAGACAAGTAAACAATGGCTAATTTTTTAGAGAACTTCCTAAGGTAAAAGCTCAATTCAAGGTGTCATTAGAAAGCTGAGATTCTCCCCTTTGCGATGATGTATAATTGTCGATAACTATATATTTCTGATGATTTGTTTAGCATGCTTTTCCTGCAGCACTGCATATTTTGTTCTGGATATCTAAGATATAACATTGGATTATTCACACAAGCAAGCTCACAGACAGGTAAACAATGGCTACCTTTTTAGAGAACTTCCTGAGGTAAACGCAGATATAATGTTTTTAAGCTATTTGGGGCTTACATCAGCAGTTATTGGTGCATAAAAAAGATGTTTGCATTTGATGTCTTACAAATAGCATATTTCACTTTGTGATTCTTTTGAAAATCTTTTAAACTGTGGTATTAATGCAACAAAATAAACTGGCACTTTCATTTGAGCTTTCATTTGATATATGATTTGTCTATTTAAGTGCTATTTTGAAGACTTTTATATTCATATTCATATTTCTACCACATAACCACTAGGTGGCGCTTATTTGCGACGCAGATGATTTAAGGCCTTATTTTGTTATTTTAAGAAACATAAATGCAGAAGTGATGGTTATCTGTGAAAAGCTCAGATTCTAAGCTTTCAAACGATACCACATATGCCTGACTTATCTATACAAGCATTTTAAGCATAAACGTTTTTCACAACATAGCACCCCCTTTTGATTTACAGACAGAGTTTAAGAGGTTAAAGCTCTAATTGCGTAAGTGGACGTGGGAGAGAGTGCTTAGGCTATCTGTGGACATATGCCCACAAACTGTGGGTGTATTGTATGTTCATTTAGTGGCACAAACCACAATTTGCTACAATAACAATAACTAGAAAAGAACCTCAGGATTAAAGCTGAAATATGTAACTTTTTCGGTGTTAAAATACATTCTATCCCAGATTAATGTGCAGAGACAGCTATAAGTAAGCCATTCATAAGTTAATTTTCTTGAAAACTGTAAACACTGTGGGGCAGATTCACTAAGAATGAACTGCGCCCGCTAAAAGCACCGTTTAAGTGCCCGATTCACTAAAGGAATTATGAAGATCAGGCAATGGCGCAAACACGCCCACAAAATCGCTGCTAAGCGCAATTTGCAGATGCAGTTCTGATCTTGCGGTCCAATTCTGAGCGCAATATAGCCAAGGATGCCGCAGACCACTGTATTTGACCCACCCAGCTGGGCTTTCAAAAACTTTCCTCTGAAGACTTGTTGGAACTGAATTTGCCAGAACCTTTAGTGGGGTAAAGTTGTTCATATGTAAAAGGGTTTTTTGTTTTATATGCTGTCAATTTGTTGATATTGTACATTGCAGTGTATATAAATGACTAAAAAGCATGTGTGCTAGAACCACACTTTACACTGCATATGAATGGACCTACCTACGAATAATAATGAGATCAAATTGAAATTGCACCATTTGTTCAATGATTAAACATGTAGTGTATGTAATAAAACATACGCAGTTATTGTGTAGTTCCAAATTTCCTCCTGTGTTATCTGCCAGTTTCCAATGTCACCCTTGATGAAGCCAGCAATGATGACGAAAATCAGCACAACCATATTTATAGCTGTGAAGATCTTATTGACAATGGCAGACTCCTTCACCCCAAATGCAAGGATACCTGATATTGAAGAAATTACAACTCAGCATAAATATAACTCAATTTAATTTTTTTCTGCCAATTTGAATTGTATATTACTATATATATATATATATATATATATATATATATATATATATATATATATATATCAAAAAATAACAAAAAACAGTATGGGAATTGGTGACCAAAATAATTAGTGATCAAAGTAGCCACTCTTTATCTATAGAATAACAGCTCTGCAAACTCCATAAAAATGTAATTATATTTTAATTAAAATGTTGTTTTGTATAGAAATTCATTATAGGCACAATTTATATTTGTCTATAAAACTAATTTCAAGATTTTCATCATAAGTCTTACATTTAAAAATGTTTTAAAGATCATGATAAACATATATTCAGTCAAGTTTGTCCAACCTTTGAACTGGTAGTTTACATAACACATTTATTAACACAGTAAAATAAGTATACTGTAAATCTTACTTACCTGCCAAAATAAGGATAAGGCCTGCGGCAAAGAAGTCTGGATAGGGGGCGAGGCCAGGTAATTTCATTGGTGTATGTTCACTTAAATAATTGGCAATCTTATTTCCAATCAAGTCATCAAAAGTGCCACTCCATGCTCTGGCCACACTTGATGTTCCTGTCATAAAATCATAAAAATTAAGCAATTCAGTTAGACAGACTGATAGTGACTTTTAAATGTTTTTTTTTTTTTTTTTTTTTTTTTTTTGATAAGGCAGGTTTACAGACCGTATAATTACTGGCATAACCATTAAATGAGTCATGCTTTATGTCACAAAATGAATAAATCTTGTAAGATTAATATCCAGGGTCAAACTGTAGAACTTTTGCAGATAGTTTATGGAAAATCTTCATATAAAAAAACATCATAAAAGTAATCCATATAAGACTTGTGCGCTACATTCCAAGTCTTCTGAAGTCATATGATAGCTTTGTGTGAGGAACAGACCAAAAGGAAAATGTTTTGCTTTTTCTGCTACATGTCATTTGTGGTCGCAGATATTCAAACTTGTGTCTCTATCGTTCACGGGACGTACAAGAAGCAATGGCATTTGGCATCAATGGCCGGTGTTGGGATAGTGTAATGCATTACATTTTAAATTCTTGTAATCAGGTTCCAGTTACTGACTTTCAATTAAGTTAATTACTTTTATGTACATTACTTCTTTTACACATATTCCTAAAATATAAGAGCTATGACGGAGAGGAATATTATCAGTGAATAACAACTTAAATTTCGGTCTGTTCCTCACTCAAAGCTACTTATTGTATGGCTTCAGAAGACTTCGAATACTGCTACTTGTATGGTAGTTTTAAAGTGCTTTTTTGTCATTTTTGGAGCTTGGCAGTATAAATTAAGATCTACTTTCATTGTGTGTAAAAGAGCAGCTCGAACATTCAAAGTTTCACAAAAGGAAGAAACGTGTTTGGAACGGCATGAAGAGGTAGAAAAGGATGATAGAATTTTCATTTTTGGGTGAACTATTCCTTTAACAGTGATCTGCTACAAATGGCAAGGTGTTCTCAAATATTGGACACTTTTTGGATGTATTGTTTTTGTGAGATATAATATTTGCACTTGCCTATGATGTATGACAACAGTAAGTTCCATCCAGTGATGAAGGCCCACACCTCCCCGACAGTGACGTAGCTGTACAGATATGCCGAGCCCGTTTTGGGCACTCGGGCACCAAACTCTGCATAGCATAAACCCGCAAATACAGACGCCACTGCAGCAATGAAGAATGACACAATGATGCTGGGACCAGCGACTGTTCTAGCCACCTCCCCAGAAAGCACATAGACCCCGGCCCCAAGTGTACTTCCCACCCCGAGTGCCACTAGGTCTAGTGTGGATAAGCAACGCTTAAAGTTGGACTCTTCGCCATCAGGCTCCAAGGGTTTTCGCCTGGACAGGCTCTTCAAAAAGGTCAAAACCTTGTCACACATCCTGAGACAAAAAATATAGTCTTGTGATTATGCAATAAATCATATATATAAATCAGGTCCACAAAAAAAAAACATATTTTTCTGTTAATAACACATACAGTATATGTTTACCTGCTGTGCATTCTATAATTAAGCACTGTGTTCACTTTACTGTTACTTCAGCGCACTACATTATTTTCTTACAATGTATGTCATTATGTTTATCCTTTTAATATATTAATTTTAATCCATTTTTACATTAACTTTTTCTTTCTTTTCTTATTCTTTTTTTATTAAATTGAATCCATTTAAATTAGCTTTTGATCTTAAATTATTTTAAACTTGAATGTTATTAGTCTGTTTGATGGGATTGTTGGTGGTTGGGGGTGATGTCCCCCTCAAGTGTTTCACCATAGGACCCAAGGGATGGTGGGTGGTCCCCCTATATTTTGCGGCTTGAATACAGGACATGATGCGCTCAATATGGGACATTTCAGCGTGGTCTCCTCAAGAGCTTAAATGTACTGTAGTTACTTTTGAAATGTATTCCACTACAGAATACAGAATACATGCTGTAAAATGTAATTTGTAACGTATTCTGTTAGATTACTCCAGGCCAGTAACATAATCTAAATACTTTGGATTACTTTTTCAGCACTGGTAGATGTTTTCACTTGTTTTGACTATAAAAAATCTGCCAGTACATTAAGACAATATATACATGTTAAAAACAAATTCTCTGAAACAAGCCTAAATATCTTGTGCAGTGTCGTTTCTAAAACAAGATCAATCAAATTGATCCTGTTTTAAGGATTTGTTGATATTTTAACAGAAAAACAGTACAGAAATTCTCTTTTGCCCTAATATCAAAGGTCTTACAAGAGAAAAATATATATTGTCTAACGTGGATTTGCTTTATTAAAAATAAGTATCATGGCTGGTAACAGGTGCATGTAAAATTGCTAGAAATTGCATTTTAGCTTAGCATAATGCTAAATGTTCACATGACAATTTACACAAGGTTTATTTCTATTTCTGCTGCTCCAAAATTACTTCATATGTAGTTCTCTGTCTGCTCGTATGAATGTAACACATCTTAAGAAATTGTTTCACCGCTGTTGAAACGCTCTTTGGATTGCATCATTTATATGGATAAATGTTTTCCTACTGAATAGACAAAATATTAAATGGAAAAAATGACAATAAAATACAAAGTAATCTCTTCAGTAATCAAAATACTTTTTGAATGTAACTGTATTCTGATTACCAACTATAAATTGTAACTGTAGTGGAATACAGTTACTAATATTTTGTATTTTAAATACGTAATCCCATTACATGTATTCTGCTACTCCCCAACCCTGGACTACGGATCAATAGTCATAATTCCATGCAAAATACATGATATTCACTAACCAATCGCAATCCAGTTTAACTAGACGCTAAAGTAGCTGAAATAGTGTTGCAGCGTACAGTCCCAGTAAAGTATGCCAAATCGTAGTAGTCTGTGACATCCTCTTATCAGACAACTTTGAGAACCGACCCGTAAGATCAAGAATTTTGTCACTCAAATTGTGTTTTGCACTAAATTTATGGGTGTTTTTATGCCGTTACCATATTTTCATAAATATTTTAGTGAATTGGCGCTAAAACAATGAACATAGCATGTACAAGTTACAATGCAGTCGGCGGGTGCAATTCATTTTTAGTGAATTCCTCCCTTACTCTCATATATCTCAGTGCTTCAGTTCTCATTAGTCTCAGATAAACATACATCTACATTTCTAATAAATAAAAGTAATCTGTGCTTTTAACCACTTGATAGACTATAAAATAAAAATAAATTTAAAAACTCCAGTCCACTAAAAATGTTCAGAAGTCATATTACTTATCACCTACGTTTTCCTTTTAAACATAACATCTGACGTGCATTCTCTTATCTTGATTTTATGATGCTGTTTTGAACGACTTGAACAGCTTAATGTATCTGCTCCCTAATGGGAACTCATGAACCCAACCACATGTCTTTCTTGGACAATGGGGTCTTATATGTTAACATTTATTAATGCATTAGGTATCATGAACTAACAATGAACAATCATTAAAAAAAAAAAAAAATGTATCTTAGAAAATGTTAATTTATAAATATACTATTGTTAATTGTTAGTTCAAGTTAGTTCCTAATACTTAAACTAATGCTAACATAAATGTAATGCTGAAAATATATTAGTACAGCACGTATACAAATGTATTTAAACCAAGATTAATAATTGTCAAATCAAGTCATTTTTATTTGGACAGTGCTTTTCACAACACACATCGTTTCAAAGCAGCTTTACAGGAAATCATGCATTAACAAAAAAAAAAATGAAACTGTAATATCTATAATGTCTTAGAGTCATCATTGTGTAGTTTGATTAAATATGATTGTAAATTGTGTATACAAATTTAATAATTATATAATAATTGTATTTAGAACCCATATGAGCAAGCTGTAGGTGACTGTGGCAAGGAAAACTAAACTCTATAAGATGTTGGTTAATGGAGAAAATAAGCTTGGGAGAAACCAGGCTCACTGTGGGGGCCAGTTCCCCTCTGGATAACATCATGAATCTAATGCCAATATTAGTTATTTATGTGCAGTGCAGGTCATGGTTTAAAATTAGTAAAGTAAGTAAGTGTTAAAGTCCAGTGTTTATGAACTGTAAGTTTAATGACGAATGTCTTTGAAGTCCATCCTTAATTGTTGTAAAAGAGTTGTTTAATTTTAGTCAATATTAACTATTGTGTTACCTATTGTTAACATATGACCTTTTGTCTTTATAAAGGGTCTTTTATAAATTTCAGTATCAGAATTTGACAGAAATGCAGTCTTGCATTCACTTTTTCTTAGACAAGAACACAAAGCTATCCTTTCATTTGAACATTTATTCTATGATTGTGCTTGAAATATAAAGCATTAATAAAACTCTTGTCATACATCCAAACATAACTTTGTAAACAATTTTAAAGTAGTCTTTACATTATTTGCAGCATCTTCTTGTAATCATTGATTAAGGAACTTACCTGCATGCACGGCTGTGTGTGAAGGTGTGGTGTGTGTGTGCGTGTGCTGTGGCCCACAGAGATCTTGAGCACAGTCCATATCAGAGTCTTGGGCCCCTCCTGTCAACTTTTCTGTCAGGGCCCCTCCTGTCAAGTCTCACGTGTCCAAAACGTTCACGTGTAATTTTTGACAGACTCTGTTACATTTCGAAGAACTGTGTGATTTCTGGAGAAGAGATACGCACATGTGCTCGAGGAAGAATTTTGCACTCATAAGCCTGACATATACAATTTATTTAACAAAAGAGCTCTTAAGTGCATCGTATGAAAGAGTGTGAAGGAGGTTATGATGATTCTCATTTCAGCTTTGAAAAAAAAAAATTATTAAAACATAATTGTAATAATTGTTACTCAGAACCTGTGCTTATCGTACATTTTGTTTATTTGTTCATGTATATATGATAAAACATATTTTATATAATATTTCTATATTTCTCTATACATCTGTATACTATTTTAGGTACTCACTGAATATTTTCAGTACAAACTTATAATCATAAGTGTAGCAGGCACAGTAACCATTCCAGCATAACGAATAATATAGAAAATAATGCAAAAATGTGATTTTTTTTAGTCTTAAAAACAGGCTACAGTAAAAAGACAAACATCGGTACACAGGAGAAACCAGCATGACTTTTGTATTTGTGTTTTCTATACACTTTTCTATACAAGTAATGTGCAATTATGTAATGAAGTGTAAATATATTGTATGTCTATAGAAGAAAGAGATGAACAAATTAATGTATTTCAGAAGCAACTTTATATGGCCAATGAATCACAGAAATACTGCGGATGCACTAACTAACGTAATATCTGATACTGGGGCAGTATAAAGAGAGATAAGGCGCAAAATCTGTGATTTCTTGCTGACTCTAATAATTACACTATCAGTTCTAGCGGCTGAAGTCCATGGCTATGTTTGGAATAGCATACCACTATACCCTTACTATTGCTGTAGTATGTAGTCTTCAGTGTTCGAACTGGGGAGTTAAGGGACCCCCCCTTAAGGTCTAAAATTTTTTACTTGTGTGTGGGGGGGGGGGTTGGGTCCGCCTTGTTTCATCAAAACTACAATACTAGAAACATAAAACTATTTTCGTTGCATTTTTGTTTTTCAAATTATTGCGGTAACACAATTATAATGTTTTCATAAATAATCATAATTTTATTTTTTACATTGTAAAATTCTAAACATGCCCGAGCGCACCACGCGTTGTTTTCTGATGGAACTTACAGATGCTGACTGAATGACACATCCTCATTTTCACCTCACAATAATGGTAAGATATAATTCTTCTTGATTTATGATTGTTGGTACACCTTAATAATTAACATTAAATAATATTTTCTCTTAGAACTAAACCATCACTAGAGGTTAAATAATATGCATGCAGTTAATATGCACAGAGTTTTTTTTATCTAACACTACATGTTAGCTCACTATGAAACAGTTTTAAAGTTATTACATGGATGGTATGTGGAAAATGTCTTTGTCCATTTATTATGCGGTGCCTGTGAGCAGCCCTCCCGCAATCATATCTTTAAATACTTAAGCCATGCGATAATCAACAAATGATAATCTGAAAAATATGAGCTACATCTTATTTATAGCTCTACCATACTCTGACCACCATTTAAAGGTGCACTCAGTAACTTTTGTCTTTGTGTCATCTTGGACCTGCGCTGACACCTAGCGGCTTGGATGCAGCATAATTTAAAATCAATATTTTTCAGTTTCAGAACTTTAGTATTCACAGTCAGCCATGATTACTTTAATCAATGAGGGAATGTGTCAAATTACAGGACGTTACTGAGATTAAGCGAGTGGTATTCAGCTGGTCATGTGATTCTAACATGACAGCCCCCATGTGCGGACCCTCTCCATGTAGAATAAAACAGCTTTTATAAGGTTACTGATATGACTGGAGTCTTCATTTTAATGTGAGCGGTCATGATTTCCTACATATATTGCAAAATTATAATTCATGTCTTTAGGAGTTCAACTTTTTTAATGAGGAACAAAATACTGAGTGCACCTTTAAAGAAAGTAATAATAATAATAATAATTAACCTACGCATTATTATACAAGACACTGAAATAAATAAATAATCTAAAAAATACCACATATACACACAGCATTTACAACATAATTCAATCAACAATCAACATCAATAGGCCTATACAGAAATCATACCAACTCTATCTAGTGATCACATGCCTGTTTTTCTTTCAACTGTGTAGTATTCTACTGTTCAAAATGTGTATCGTTGCAAAATCAGTTCTCTTTTGCATTTGATTTTTTTATTATGTGCTATATTCAGTAACTAGTTAGCTAATATTCCATTTTGAACATACATTATGCTGCCGTCAAGTGCACCTGCACTTCTGTGTCTGGTTGGGCAGTTGTTATTATGACTTGTCACGTGTTCAAGTTGGAAAGTTAAACTAGTTAACAGTAAATCTAGTCAAACTACTTAAGTAGTTTGCTACACTACCAAAAGATACTACCAAAAAAGTATCTAGTCACAATATAGCTATTAAAAGAAGAAACTATTTTTAAGATATACAGATATCAGAACTTCTGACAGCAAAATTAAATATCACCTGAAGTTTATATATTTAATTAAGGTGACATTAAACAAATAGAGTAAACACATTACATTTCACATACATTTATACTTAATATACACTAACACAACTAGAAAACTAAATTTATAGAACTCAATCAAAATATATAGTGATAAACAGCAGCAATTCACTAGCCTAAATATTTTTGCTTAAAAAAAAGAAAATGTTTGGCCCTTTAAAGGCTGTGCAGGGGCTCAAGTGAATCAGTGAATCATTTATGTGAACTAGGTTAGTGTTTTTTTTTTTTTTTTTTTTTTGCTGTAAATACCCCCACAGTCCCATCATTAAAGCTGAAGTACCCCTGCATCGACACAAACCAAAGATGTGTAGGATTATTTTTTCCTTTAACGTTATTATTAATATTGAAATAACCCTGATGTACAAAAAGAAAAGATGAAGTTGGACACATATTAAACCATTGACTATGTATAATATAGAACTGGATTGTCGATGACGTCATAACTTTTAAGCCACAGCGTCACCATATTGCTTTGCACAAACATTCCAGTGTGCCTACTGACTAAATAGAAAATCTTCTAATTTCAGTGAGCAAACATTAGCCATTCAATCACCAATTTTATATATGAAATCTGCCTGCCCATCCCTACAACGCAAAGTCCTACACATGTAATTGTTTTTTTGTTTTTTTTAAGTCAGGAATTTTTCCTGTTTCTTGAAAGAACAAGCGAGTTATCTACAATATATCAAGCAGTAGACCTCTAACAAACTTCAGTGGCAAACAGATCAGCTGAATATTAACAAGTTCACTGAAACTGAGGTAAGATACAAACAGACATTTTCCAAGATATTTTTTTTTTTTTTTTTGTTCTGAGATAGGCTACTTGTTTTACGTAAATGTTTTCTGCAAAAAATGTCTTTTCCTCGCGGTCAATTGCCTAAGTGTGCATTCTCTCTCTCTCCCTCTCTAATCACAGGCATGAAGTGGGAGTGCAGAGTTCATGGCAAATTTGCTGCAAGCTTGTCGCACATTTGCCAATGATCATTTTCACATACAAATGAGTTTTGCGGCCAACATGCGGCAAATTGTCTATTGTTGCCAAAGGTCTGTTGCAGGTTCACCACTACCGGTGAAGAGCTGCAAACTTCTGGCAAACATTTGCTGCGAATCACAAGCTCATTTGAATGTGAAAACAATGAGTGACAAATTTGAGGCAAGTTTGCCATGAACTCTCACATTTTTGTAAGGGGAGGGAGGGAGACAAGCAAAGCAAAATGGTTAAAATTTAGCTGATACACTAGGTTTAAAAGTTTTTTTTTTTTTTTTAACTCTTGTGCTGTGTTCATTTTGTGCTAAAACATTTAGTGTTCCTGGTAAAAAATCTCTCATATTGCATATATTATCACAAGATATTGCATTAGATCTTTTTATCAACTTATTTTTTAGTAATTATGACAGGTTTTGTACTCCTTTTTTGAACATATTTTTAAACATAATTTCGTTCTCATCATAACTGTTTCGTTCTCATCATTTGCAAATTTGTTATCACAGCAATTATATTCAGAGTTGGTAAAACCATAAAAAAGATGAGATAGCCATGTGTTATATATCTTTGGAAACGTCTCAATGAGTAGAATGCAATGAGCAAAATTATTTTACTCAGAGGCCAAACTGCAGTGAGTTTTAGTGTATGAAATTCCCACAGACACACCTAAATACAATAAACAGTGTCTTTTTGTCACGTTTTTCCTTATTACTTTCTGAAACATTCATATAACCAGGGTTGGGAGGGTTACTTTTGAAATGTATTCCACTACAGGTTACAGAATACATGCTGTAAAATGTAATTTGTAATATATTTCGTTAGATTACTCAAGGTCAGTAACGTATTCTAAATACTTTGGATTACTTCTTCAGCACTGGTAGATTTTTTTCACTTGTTTGGACTATAAAAACTCTGCCAGTACAGTAAGACAAAATACACATGTTAAAAATACATTCTCTGAAAAACCTAAATATCTTATGCAGTGTTGTTTCTAAAACAAGATAAATCAAATTGATCTTGTTTTAAGGATTTTTAGATATTTTTACAGGAAAACAATACAAAAATTATTATCAAGAATACGATTTTTGCCCTAATATCAAAGGTCTTACTAGAAAAAAAGAAATTATGATCTAACGAATTTTCTTGATAAAAAAAATATGATCATGCCTGGTAACGTGCATGTAAAATGGCTAGAAATAGCATTTTAGCTTAACGTAAAGCTGACAATTTACACAAGGTTTATTTCTAATTCTTCTGCTCCAAACTTGCTCCAAACTTACTTCAAACTTACGTCTCTGTCTGCTCGTATGAATGTAAAACATCATAAGAAAGTGTTTCACAACATAATATGATGAGTAGATCTTGAAATATTCCTTAGAGTGAAAGGCGATACACAAAAGGGTGCTTAACACACAATGGGCCTCATTCATTTTTGTGTAAATTACTGGTAAAGTCAGTCTGACTTAAATTTTCAGATTCATGAATGTTTTCGTATATTCGAAACTTTAGTTGGTATTAACAAAATTTACATCTGCTCCCAACCATGTGTAAATCGGGCGTAAGACATCCGAACATGTTTTCTTACAGACAAACTGCCATTACTACATTTTGATAGAAGTAAAATTAAATAAGTAATGAAAAAAAATAATAACAAATTCAATGAGTGAAATTAACCTTAAAAAATAACAAATAATAAAAAATAAAAAAGTTTTTATTTAGAAACATTTCTTTGCTGCTTGCATTTATTTTTTCCAAGTATAGTTGACATTGGTTTGCATTTCATTTACTTTTTTGCGATTATAATTTTTATTTAAAATAATGACAATGAATTACAATGCTAGAATAACAGCAAAAGTAAATATATATATATATATATATATATATATATAAAAAAAATAAAAATAATTAAGTACAGTAAGTAATGCTACAGGGAAAATTAAAAGGACAGACGAATAAACCATGGCAGCAGATTATCACGTAGGTTTTTTTTAATGATTTATTTATTAAAACACAGGAAAACAAAACATAATTATAAATACACAAAATCAACTTTTAACACCCACTACCACCCCTCCTCCTCCCCAACCCCACCACAAACCTCAACAAACATCCCTGTGGTCTTAGATGAACACATATAAAAGAATACAAAAACAAAAACCAAACAACTAAAAGAGGAAAAAAAGAGAATAATAAAAATAATAATAATAATAAAAAATACATATATATAAAATATATATATATATATATATATATATATATATATATATATATATATATATAAAAATCACACACACTGACAATTACCCCTCTCTCTCCACTATTCCACCCGAGAACCCTCCAAGAATGCTAAATATCCACCCCATTTTCCCACAAACAGATCCGGATTCCCCAGTCTTCTATAAGACCCCTCCTCTAAGGCCGCCACTCTCCCCATCACCGAGCACCACTCCTGAAATGGGGGTGCTCCAACCGACTTCCAACCCCTCAAAATCACCTGCCTGGCGACCATAACACAGGTGAGGACCCAATCCTCCACATGTTTATTCTCCACATTCATTTCTGCCCCATCTCCCAAAATATAGAGTCTGGGGCAAAATGAAACCTGAGTGCCCAAGACATCACATACAAAATTCTGAATTCTCAACCAAAACCCTTGGATCTTAATGCACCCCCCAAAAACATGGGTTATATCTCCATGCTCTGATTGGCATCGCCAGCAGCTAGGTGTGTCTTTAAGACCAAGCCTATACAGTCTAGAGGGAGTCCAATAGAATCTATGTAAAATCTTGAACTGAATAAGGTGAACCCTTGCATCTCTAGATACAGACTTGACATTTTTCAGAATCTTAGTCCACACTCCATCCTCCAATACCAAATTCAAATCTTTCTCCCATAATCTCTTAATAGAAGTTAAAGCTCCATCCCCCATACTCTGAATTAACAGGGAGTAGTACACTGATGCCTCATGACCTTTTCCAAATGCTGCAATCACCTCTCCCAAAGCATCTGCCTCCTTAGGGGGGTGTGTGCTACTCCCAAAAATAGTACAAAGCAGGTGACGCAATTGTAAATATCTATAAAACTGAGGTCTGGGGATCCCAAAATGTTGAACCAAGTTTTCAAACGATCTCAACACTCCACTTTCATATAGGTCACCGAGTGTAGCAACACCCTCACAATTCACTCTGGCCAGCAGAAAGGGGACTTGCCAATACGTAATCTTGGGTTCTGCCATATACTCGAGGCAACATTTAAATAAGTGTCCAATTTAAACAATCTGGACACTTTAGTCCATACCGAGTGTAAATGCGACATAACGGGGTGTAACTTAACTTTTCCGATTCGTTTGATAGAGATGCTTTGTAATGGCGAAATAGGGGCAAGAACTGCCTGTTCAATAACAAACCAGGGAGGGGCTCTCTCAGGTGGAAGTGACCAGTGAGCCAAATGTCTGAGACTGAACGCATAGTAATAAAACAAAATCTTGGGTAGGCCTAGCCCTCCTTTGTCAATCGGCCTATGTAACTTATTAAAATGCAATCTGGGACGTTTACCATTCCAAATGAAGGACTTTGCTATGCTATCAAATTGCTTGAAATAAGAGAGGGGGACATCTACAGGGAGAGATTGTAGCAGGTAGTTAAATTTTGGAATACAATTCATTTTAATAACATTAACCTTCCCAATCATCGATAAATGTAATGAAGACCACCTGCCCACATTGCTCGAAAATCTTTTTATTAAAGGGGTCAAAATTAACACTAACTAAATCAGACAAATTTGCTGGGAATAAAATCCCCAAATACTTAATGCCCTGTTTGGGCCATTGGAAGGCGCCTGGCTGAAAATCCGTTACTGGACAGTACGCTGTCAGAGCCAAATCTTCGGATTTAGACCAATTGACTTTGTATCCTGAGAACTTGGAAAAGGAATTAATAATTCTGTGGAGGCAAGGCATAGATCTAGTAGGTTCAGAGACAAATAATAAAATATAATCTGCATAAAGCAGAAGCTTATGCGCCACACTTCCCGCCACCACCCCTGAAAAATCATCATCCCCCCTTATCGTGGCTGCTAATGGTTCTAGAGCAAGACAGAACAATAAAGGGGAAAGGGGGCACCCCTGCCAAGTGCCCCTATCCAGAGTAAAATAATCTGAAATTAATCCATTTGTTTGTACCGGTGCTACAGGGTGTCTATAAAGTAACTTAATCCAACCAATAAATGTACTCCCGAACCCATTCATTTCCAAAATCTTAAAAAGATTATCCCATTCTACCATATCAAACTCCTTTTCGGCGTCAAGTGAGATGGCAGCGACCGGAGATTGATCATTCGCTTCTAACCACATGATATTGATGAAACACCTAATGTTATCAGAAGAGCTACGGCCCCGAATAAATCCCACCTGATCTATATGTATAAGAGATGTCATAACCTTACTTAATCGGTTAGCCAAAATGTTTGACAGTATTTTTACATCTAGTTGGATTAGGGAGATTGGACGGTAACTTTTACACTCACTTGGATCTTTGTCCTTTTTAAGAATCAGACTGATCTGGGCTTGTGTCATGGTTGGAGGAAGCTTTCCCTTCTTTAATGATTCAGTATAAACTTCTAACAAAAGTGGAGCCAGTTCTGTAGCATAGGATCTAAAAAATTTTGTGGCAAAACCATCTGGCCCCGGAGCCTTGCCAGTAGGTAGGGACTTAATTAACTCGTCCCTACCTACTGATCCGACCCCTAAGAACCGCCTTAAGTGCCTCCCAAGCCATGCCCACAGAGGATACTGAGGACCAGTTGGTCTCCATATAAACATTGATTTCAGCCTTTAACATTTGTTGGAAATCAGGATTTTGCAAAAGGGACACATTAAGGCGCCAACTATATGATTTATTGTATATGACAACACCTCTAAACTTACCAGGGCATGATCTGAGACTAAGATATTTCCAACTGAGCAATCAACAACAGATGAAATGAGGGATTTGGATATAAAAAAAAATCTATTCTAGAATAAATCTTATGGATTGATGAAAAAAAATGTATAGTCCCTACCAGATGGGTTCAAAAGTCTCCAAATATCCGTAAGACCAAGATTTTTACACATCCTGTGAAGCGTCAATGTTTTCACTGTGATGAAGGACTGAGTCCATCAAAAGATTAAAGTCTCCTCCCAATATTACATCATGAGGGGTGCCAGCGGTTTGCAGCATCCCTTCAAGATCTATAAAAAAGCCCTGATCATCAGCGTTGGGTGCGTAAATATTAGCCAAAATCAACCTTTGCCCTTGAATTTCAGCTAAAACAATAATGACTCTCCCTAATTTATCTTTAGTCTGTTTGAGACATTTGAATTGTAGATGTTTATTAATCAATATAATGACTCCCTTGCTCTTACTTGAGCCAACACTAAAAAAACATGTCCACCCCATATCTTCCCAATTTTTTCAGCTTTCTGCGGGGACAGATGTCTTTCTTGAAGAAACACTATATCATATTTCTTACGTTTTTTGAAAAGTAATAACCTTCCTTCTTTTTATGGGGTGCCCCAACCCATTTACATTCCATGTGGAGAGATAGTACACTTATATTTACATTTGACATTTTGATATAGTAGAAAAAATAAATTGTGTGTCAAAAACAAAATTATACAGACCACATTCCCCATTAGTGAAACAATCAAACCCCGAACTTCCCCCCGAACAAAACAAACAGAAAAAAGAAAAACGTGCGCATTAACCCCACGCATGAAAGCACCAAATGGCGACAATCCCTCTAAGCTCAAAAGGTCCATGAATGGCCACGAGCCCCCACGACATCTTTGCCATCGGATTGCTCAATTTTGCCTCACAAATTTGTGAGGCAAAATTACATAACAGAAAATACTTTGTAAAATAAACCCCAGCAAATAGGAAGAATGAACACAAAGGACATGTAGATTCATTCACAGAACTGTCTCAAAGGTATGATCTTCCACAAAACAAATTCCAGCTGATATAAAAATGTTCAGATTCCTCGGATAGACAAACGAATGTTCTGTGAGCCAGCTGTTATGAGTTCAACGGATGATGTAATCATTCCAATGTCCCGTAAAAATACTCAACAAAACAAACTACAGCCAGCAGGAGGAATAAGCATGAAGAATGAACAGATTAATCCACAGCTGTTTCAAAGGAGTGTTATTCAGTGGAACAAGCTCCAGTCGCTAGGCGGAACCAAAACAAAATAAACAAAACCGGCATCCCGGTTCCCTGGATGGTTGAGTCAATTCACTCGGAGGCCGCATAAACGTATATACCATGACTTACACAATCTGTCAACTTTATAAAAGGCATCCTTTGTGTGAGCATGTAGATATTTTGCAGTCATCCGTAGTGTCCACTCTCAAACTGGCTGGGAACTTCAATGCAAAAGTAATCTTTCATCAATGCAAAAGTTTCTTTAAGGAAAAGTGTTATTCACAAAACAGGCTCCAGCCGCTCTGCGGAGCCAATGCATTTTACTCACCCATTGATTCAATAAAAGACATTGCCTGATTGGGACATGTAAATATTTTGCAACTGTCCTTCGTTTCTATTCTCAGTTTGGCCCTTTGGAGTGGAAAAGGTTGTGATTGACGGGAACCTGTCGTTACAGAGGCAGTAGGACATTTATATAACAATTGTATAATATTTAGGAATTTAGGGCCAAATCCAAAGCGTTCTAGAACAGACCATAGATAGTTCCATTCGTGTCTGTCAAACGCTTTGAGAGCATCCAAAGAAAAATGGCAGAAGTAACTGTATGAGTGCAAGCATGGTCAATTATGTGTAACAGCCGACGCATATTATCCAATGCTAATCGGCCCTTCAAAAAGCCAGTCTGATCATAATGAATCAGACTGTCAACGTATGGTTCCAGTCATAGAACCAATGCCTTAGCTAGGATCTTGACGTCAGTAGATATCAAAGATATTGGCCGGTAACCAGAGCAACTTAATGGATCTTTATCCTTTTTAAGCATCAAAGTAATGAGGGCTACATTTTTATCTCTGTGAAGTGTACCGTGATCAATGGCATAGTTCATGGAGTTCAAAATTAAGGGACCCACAATGTCCCAGACAGCTAGGCAGAGCTCTGGAGGAATACCATCAGGACCGGGCGATTTACCTTTCTGCAGTAGTTTAGCCGCATTGTGGAGTTCCTCCAGCATTAGAGGAGCACCTTAGGATTCTTGAGCCGAAGTTGGTAAAGTGATTCAGATCACTGAGAAAATCTTAAAATTTTCTCCTGTCAAGGGAAACCTCAGACGAGTACAGCAAAGCATATAACAATTTAAACTCATCATTAATAACCTTTGGATCTGCAGTAATTTTACCAGAACTAGTTTTAATTGCGTCAATGTTGACTTTAGATTCGCTCTCTTTGAGTTTCAATGCAAGCAATCTACTAGACCTATCTATATTAAAATAGTATTTTTGCTTTGTCCTATGAATGATAAATTCAGCTTTAGATGTAGACAGAGAATTATATTCTGCTTTCATGTATAAAAACCGGCCACAGTCATCTCTCCCCACTGTATCAATAGACAAATTTAAAGATCTCTTATGTAGAATTAAGATGCCCTTAGATTTATTGAGAGCACAAGAGCAAGCCAGCATCTTACAATTTTTATTTTGGAAGCGATGAACGTCTTCACCCTTTAAATGAGTTTCTTGGAGCAGCGCAATAGATGCATCTTTCCGTCGCAAAAATTCCAAACAACGAGTGTGCTTAACTGGTGAGTCTAACCCCCGCACATTCCAACTTAAAATATTAAGTGTAGACATAACATGTGCAGATATGAAGACAAAAGGAGAGTAATAAAGCCCAGACCTTGAAAACATTTAAGAAAATTTTTACATTTAGATCAATAGCTGCCACTAACAGAACACAGACAAACATAAACCAAACTATATACATACACTTTGCAAGCCACGAGGATGTTTTGAACTGGCTAGCGTGAAACTGCAAATTGCAAGAGTCGTGACTGCTCAATTGTGGCGTGGTCCCAACCACTACTAAATAGAATTTATTAACTGAAGGAAGGATTTATGATCATAATAACAATCATGCAAAAGATCACACAACATGTGTACACATAAAACCTCAGCGCTGTGTAGTTTATCTGGACTCAGTAATGGGCTGCTCCATATCCATATCAGCACAGTGGTCCAGGTGAAGAGGTAGACCCACAGATGTTATAGCGGTGTTGTGCCCAGGCCATGAAGATGGCCTCAAGCGGCGACCGGAAGAGGTTTTGCCTCCCTGAATGAATGACTTTGAGTGTGGTAGGAAAGAGGAGAAAAGACTGTATCCAACTTCCTCCTCACCTCAGTGAATGCCTTCCTTTTTTTAGTGGTGTCTGCACTGTAATCCGGAAAGAAATGATGAGTTTCGTTGCCATATTTAACCGGGTATACGGCTCTTGCCTCTTTGAGAATTGCTTGTCTATCGGTATAGTCCAACAGTTTAAATATGACCATGCGGGGGCAATTGGAAGACTTGTCTGAATAGATGCGATGTGTGCATTCGATTTTGATCTCCCTGTTCATGATGGAAGGTATCCATTTGGGCAGATTGGCCTTTAAAAAGGTGATGCAATCATCTCCCTCAGCTCCTTCTCTGAGGCTGACTAACTGCACATTGGATCTCCTGCTGCGATCTTCTATATCAGCAATTTTTAATGTAATGTCATCGAGTTTGGATTTCAAATCATTGATCTGATCCCTGACCTTATGAATGGTGGCTTGAGTGGAATCGCATCTAGATTGAAGCAGACATACCGATTTTTCCACTTGCTCGATTTGTCCGGTTATGGCGGCGACCGCTTTGTTAGTGTTTTCAATTTCAAGTTTCATATCTAAAATCTGAGGCGTCAGCACTTCATCTATGGCAGATTTGACAGCGGCAGTAACAATTCTGTCTAGATCAGTCTGTTGCTCGCACAAGGCTTGTTTCATTCTGGCCAAAATGGCGCTATGCAACTCAGCTCGGGAGATAGCGGTGGAGGACTCCTTAAATATCCTCCCGAGCATGAACAAGAGTGGTCTGTGTCGACATTTTCGATGATTTGATGTAGTTTAGCATTTAATTGTCCTTCAAAGACCTGAAAATATGCGAGTGGTATGGAGAGAGTCTTTTCAAAGCTGCGCCACCATTAATGCTGTTGGGCCTCATGTATTCAGATAGAAGACAAAGGCAGGCCTAACACAGTCGTAAAACCTAACTCAGGCCCCCACATACCAGGTCATAAATTATACTGATAAAAATCGCGCCAAAATCAAACAAAGGGAGTCCAAAACAGACTACAAATCCCATGAAGCCTTGCTCACTAAATGATCGAACTCTCAACTCCTATTGGATGAGGCACACAACAGAACACACCTCAAACATGACATCATCAGGAGTAGAAATACCTCTGAAATGCTTCCGGGATTTGCTTCCAGCAACTTTGCTCGCTGTGTGTAGACGCAGCTCATCGCTGCTCTCAGGTGCAGCCTCGTGGCACAAGGAAGTAACGTCTGACTTGAAACTGTGGCCATACAATCTCCATCTCGCTGGACGAGTTGAGATTACTGAACACTCTAACAGATCCGAAGGAGACCGCCGAGCATGCCGCATCCTCATCCGTTTGCCTGCAGAAGTGAAGAGAAAAGATTTCTCTTCCCTCTTCAATCAAGTCAACGTCGCTGATTTCTCCGCCAGCCCGCCGAGAATCAGCAGCCATACTGCCCACCGACAGAGCGAGGAAATGGCCTCCCGTCATCACCCGAGCCTCGAG
The DNA here is from genome assembly GCF_019703515.2 of Myxocyprinus asiaticus. Taxonomy (NCBI): domain Eukaryota; kingdom Metazoa; phylum Chordata; class Actinopteri; order Cypriniformes; family Catostomidae; genus Myxocyprinus; species Myxocyprinus asiaticus. The sequence goes on from NC_059346.1 coordinate 60,145,884, forward strand.
GAACCGAGTCTGACTTAAAGGACAGATGAACACACATTCTGCATCCTCATGCGATTCAAGTAAGAGGTTTACGTCTGGGCAGTGATAGAATATTATAGTGTGTTATTCTTGTGTACCAAGGTATTGCTTGTACAGTTTACGGACCGCCATATCCGTTCATTATTAATACTCAGGGTATTAATTATCACAAATTTGATTTGCTGTCCACAACTCTCGAAATGTTGTGCATTTCTGCCATTGCGGGTGAGACCGGCAAACTAAGTTTATCCATTAAAGAATCAAAGAACGCGGGGCGGTTTACGAGCTGTCCACCGCTTCTCTGAGTGATAAACTAACAGCTGCTTTCTCTCCCACGATCGCGAAATCGGCTTTGAATTAATTCTCTCTCTCTCGTACTAACCACACACACACACACACACGTGACCCCTCACAAACATTCTGGCACACATTTTTGGCTAGTAGATAGCTTCGTGATAAAGCTCAGCTTTGTCCCTAAGCTACCATTGACTGGTTTCTCTCCGCCCACATTCCCTGACCGGAAGTCTCACGTGACATACTCTCCACGAGAGTCACGTCCGCCATTTTGTGCGTGTCCCTCCTTACACACACACACACTCTCACACACACACCTCATGTGTTATAGGATTATTTTAGTTTCCATATCTAATCATATCACTGTTTAGTTTGTAGTTGTAAGTCGGAAGTTTATTGACTGCATTGTATTCATTATTAATTGATATTACTGCATAAATAAACTTTGTTATATTACAAAGAGAAGTGTTTTGGTTTGTTTTGTATACACTTGTGTCATGCTGACGGAATGTCAGTGCTCGGATTCAAGCCTTCATTCATTGTTTTTTCCCCGAAAATCGATATTCTTTGGATGTCGATTTTCCTAAGAAAACAATCTAATATTGAGACTGTTATACTATCTGGTTATTAGTCCCTGATTCCAGGGTGGTGCCCCGTCAATGTTAATCCTTATTAATATTCTACTGATTTTTGATAATTGATAATTATCTTAGATGATTGTTGAATTTGAATGATCAATATGCTAGTGTTAATTTTAATTAATGTTTCATCGATGTTAACAATTAATGATTATCTTTGATTATTGTTGATTTAAAGGATTAGAAAAGCTAACATTGATTCTCATCAATGTTCTATTGATTTTAATAATTAATAATTGTCTTTGATAATTATTAATTATTGCTAATAACCAAACCCACTCCTAAATGTAGCGCACTACATTTACTGGAGCCATGAGGTTTTAATGAGTTAGATTCAATTAATTAATTTAAATATTAATTAATAACTAAATAAAAAATTATTAATTATTTCTGATAGTAACACTGATCTAAACAACCAGTAAAGACCTACAGTGCATCACGTAATCCTCCCTCATTTGATTTTCTTGAGAAAATAATAGTAAAGCTGTAACAGGTTCAAGGAATGAAGAAGCGGGAGATGACGAATCCAACTCAAAGGAAATTTATTAATAACAAAAACACGTTCGCTTAAATGCGCAACGGTGTAGCTTCAAATAATATCTCAAAAGGTGCTCTCATGGAAACAGCAGCAGCCAACATACTGTCAGCTTGTCAGCTGGGTTCTCTCTCTCTCTCTCACTCTGTGGTCTGGCCCCTTTTTATTTCCCACGTCTCTCATTGTGAACATAGAAACAGCAATTACGAGCAATTCACCTCAGGTGAAAACCCTTACTGCTTCCTCTCTACCCAGACAAACGCTCGACCACGCCCTAGCCTCCACAAATGCCCTCTAATGTGACTGGCTGGACATTTTTGTTATAAGCTCTATTATTTAGATTCATAATTTAGTATAGGCATCAGTAAATCACATTCGGTTGACGTTTGGTAAGTGGTAAAACCATAAATGAACACATCACGGGCAGCTGCGTAAACAATACAATGGGGAAAAAAAGAAAAAGCTTGCACACTGTCGTATACCTCTTAAATCTGTAATATCTTACAGCATTTCGGTCAAAGACATTCTTCAGGCATTCTATCACTTTCTTTGAAGATTGTTCCTGTTGCAAGGGAAGTATATCGCTTTACACAGTCTTGGATTTACTGTTGAAGTACTTTTACTTTTGAAGTTTCTCCAATGACGCAATCGATGCGCTCAAATGAACCAGAGTAGGTGGTGGACATCCTTCTGTCGGCATGAACTGAACATTTTTTACACTAAAACTACATGTCAAACCTTTTTTATTGACCTCTTGGACTGTTTAATTCACAAAAGAACCTTCGACGACAGCATATATGTGTCACGATCCTGTCACTCTGTCAGTCTGTGTTTTTGTGTTGCAGGATCATGACATCATTGTTCTGTGTCTGTCTTGGGTTCTGTCTTCTGTCTTGGTGAGTGCATGGCTTCGGTTGTAGTTTCCCTGCTGTGCACTCTTCGGTTGGTCTTGTTTCATGTCCGGAGCATGGTGTCTGGATCCTGATTTCCTGTCTGGTTTGGGTTCAGTCTGTGTCGAGATCCGGACATTCATGCTCCATGTTCTGTCTTTTATTGGCGTGGGTGCATTGCGCTTATGTCATCTTGGCAGCATGCACTCAGTCAAACATTTATGTCTGATTCTCATGACCGCAGACATGCTATGCATTGTGCTCATGTTGCGTTGCACGCCCGGGTCACGAGCTGTCTTCACGTTGTGCTGAGGTTCGGTCACTTTGGTCTGAGGTGTCAGGTTTGTGTGGGGCTGAACTCTCTCGCACATGTGTCCTGTCTCGTTTTTTCACCTGTTGCGTGCATCGCGTGGCTTTTGCCTCGCAATGTATACTTAGGCTTTGACTAGTGTGGGAATGTGTGGCATTGCTTTGTTTGGCATTGCTATGCATTATCTCGTCTTGCCTGTCGGTTGACATGAGTGTATATTGCTTTATTGTCTTGGTGATGTGCGCTCATGCCATTCGGGTGTTTGTGGCTTGTGAGAGCATGTGGCTTTGTTTTTTTCTGTGTTGCCACGTGTCACTCGGTCTTGTGTCATACCCCGCCTCCTTGTTTGCCCATTATTAGTTAATTTGTTACACCTGCCCTGCCCATTAACCTGGTTGATTTCATTCCCTATTTTAGTCTCCTCATGTGTGCTGTCCAGTGCCAGTTCGTCATGTGCTTGTTTCATGTTCATGTCGGTCCTGCTTGCCTTCCATTCTGTCGGTTCCAGATAGTACTGGACACAGTTCATCTGCCCCCAGCCTGTCATCTAGTTTGTTGCCCTGGACTGTGTTTTTCTCCATACGGGGACATTTTTGTTTGGTTTTGTTTATTTTTCATAAATAAATCATTTTGTTTTTACTCTGTGTTTGGGTCCTGCCTCTGCTTCAACGTGTGACAGTACGAACTGGCCAAATTTGGACCAGCAGAGACAATATGGGCATCTTCCTCTTCCTGTCTCCCAGCCAGCAAGTTTGTGTGTGTTGTGTGTGTGTGTGTGTGTGTGTGCACATGTCCGAGGACTTTGTGTGTGCAAACACATATCCACATATGTGCTCATCTAAAGGATTGGGATGCTCCTGAACACTTACTATTTCTGTATTTTGTAGTCTATTCCATTCATTTCCTATGGCCTGTCATTTTTGACCGGGAACACAAGTGTAACAAAGGAAATTGTGTCATTCATTGAGGCTCTATGGCGGTTGGGGAACATCAAGATGGCTGCTCAAACACTTCCGGTGGATTCACCTCCTGCTGGCAGTTCACCACTGCGTTAGGAATACAGTTCTTCATATCATAGTTAAACAGTCAAACCAAACTTTTACTCACAGCGTGCAGTGAAAAGATCTCGGTGCTTAATTTCGCTCCTGGGAATTTATGAATCGATAATGAGACTGTTCAAATAAAGATTGAGATTAATCTGAAAATGTATATTTTTCCTGAGCCTGATTATTTTTATTTTAAGTTATACATTTTGTTTCATAGATTAAATAAAGCAAAATCCAATTCTTTTTGCGTACCCTGTGGAACCTGCTTACGTACGCGTACCCCTGGTTGGGAATAACTGAACTACAGTAGTTCATTTAATGCCCAACTATCTGAGTGAACTGACTCACTAAAATGAATCAAAACTCAATATAAGGGACTCGTTCATTTTAACTGGTTCATTTACATGAACTGTCCAAAAGGACCGATTCCCCTAAATGATTTGATTTGAAAAACAATATGGAAACAGTAGCTTGCAGAAAGTCAGCTTTATGTGTATCATAGTAACATTCAGAGTCAGAAAGGCAAAGGAATAGGACAGTTATCATAGGAACAATTTACAACATAACAACCGCAGTTACATCTGAGGAGATCTACCACCGGTGTGGTGGAGCTGACTTGTAATCTGTTTTGTTTTTTAATGACAGTATCCAGCAGTAAGTGCTTAAAAGTTGTAAATGAGTATTTGTTTAGTTGGAAGTCGTTATTACCTGAGAGACCCAGTATCATAGTAAGGCGAGGAGATCATGTGGGTTGATGCAGTTATTTGCTGAAGGAAGCAAAACTAAGCAAAAACCCTGCAGAAGCTGACTAAAGGTCTAAAATCCCAACTGGAATGGAAAATTAAAAGACTAATCATTAATTTCACTTTAATAATCTTTAATAATACTTCTCCTAACACTTCATGAGTCACCTAAATAATTGGTCTTACATCCTTTTTCAGCAACCTTTTATATGATTCCAAGTACTGTATAGATGAAAAATGATTGTATTTCAAAACTGATGAACATTACTTTGAAGCAACATCAAAGTGATCTGCTTATATGAAATTAATATGACCTTATCTTTTACTTGCTAACTGGTTTGCCTCATGATTTTGGTCTTATTTATTTGTCTCAATTGTCTTTCATTTACTTCTTCATTTTAAGTGCTGATATTCATATTAGCATTTATTGGTCACCACATTCACTTCATTTTTTAAAGCGGGATACTTTTATTTTGTATGTTTGGTTATATACAGTACTATGTATACAATGATTAGATAGAAACCCATGACATACATTTGATAACAGAATAGAATAGAAATGCAAACGTTCCATAGTTAAGCTCTATGTAGCTGTTTTTCCAGCAGTGTAAGAGTAGGGTCACCAACAAATGTTTACATATCACTTTTCAGTAGTTTGTCAGTTGTTCAGCTGTTATCAAAGGTTGACTTTTTAGTAACTAACTATTGATTGCAACAAGTAGTGGTGTTGTGTAACAAAATGCTACGTAACTGTTTTGTGTGTGTGTGTGTGGGGGGGGGGGGGGGGGGGGGGGTTCCCTTTAAGTGGTTTACGAGGACTTTTTTTTAGGTTACAAACTGGTAATTACAAGGGTATTATGCTATAAATGTGGTTTATGAGGACATTTCTAGTGTCCCCATAATCCAAATCGCTTAAAAAACATACTAAACGATGTTTTATTGAAAATGTAAAAATGCAGAAAGTTTTTTGTGAGGGTTAGGTTTAGGGGTAGGGCTAGGGTTAGAGGATAGAATCTATAGTTTTTATAGTATAAAAATCATTATGTCTATGGAAAGTCCTCATAATGATAGCTGTGTGTATGTGTGTGTGTCTGTGTGTGTGTGTGTGTGTGTGTGTGTGTGTGTGTGTGTGTGTGTGTGTGTGAGTGTGTGTGTGTGTGTGTGTGTGTGTGTGTTGTTTTTTGTCAGACTGTATTGCACTCACAGCTTTAAAGCATTAAAAGCAGAGGCAATAATCTCGCCTAAATCTCGCTAAACATGCTCGCCTAAACTGTTCTTTCTCTCTTATATAGCGTTATAAAATCTGATACATTCTCATAAAGTTGTTTGTTTGGACAGGTTATGTAAATGAACCAATTCAAACAATGATTCACAGATTCAAGTCCCTGTGCAAAAGTCCCTACATTTTAGGTCTTCTTATTTAAAGTGAAATATTTAGCTGAATGCTGCTGTTCAGTTCTATGTTTTTGACTCAAATATTATTTTTACATAATATATTTAATGTAAAACTATCTGTTTAAGTTTAATGTAGTCACTAGTGAGATTTGTGCATTAATTCAAAAACCTTCAAATGTTTTACATTTACATTTATTCATTTAGCAGGCGCTTTTATCCCAAGAGACTTACAAATGAGGAGTACAATAGAAGTGATTCATCCTAAGAAGGCAGTAATAAGAGAAGTGCTGTAATACAAAGTTCCCTATCTGTCACTCACTCGAAGTTGTGACGATGTAGTGACACCAGGGCTCACTCTTGGGAGCCCGAAACACCTCTGGTCTTTCATAAAAGGCCAATGAAAATTGGCGAGTGGTATTTGCATGCCACTCCCCCGGACATACGGGTATAAAAGGAGCTGGTATGCAACCACTCATTCAGATTTTCTCTTCAGAGCCGAACGGTCATGCTCATTGAGCTGAATTCTCACGACTGTTCATTCACCTCTGCTGGATCTGACGGTGCATTTCAGCGGCTTCTCCCTGGTGCACTGCAGAGATTGCCCCTGGGCGCTTCGGCAGAAAAAAGAGAGTATATTTTTATGAAAGAGTATATTTCTCTAAAAGAGCGGCACACACGGAACGTCTTTTTAAAGACGCGTCTTTTTAAAGTTGCCTTTCCGATTGTGTGTTATTCCTGGTTGCGGTCATTACCTCTCAAATTCAGATGGTCACGATCGCTGTCTTTCGTATCTGGGTGTGACCCACACAGAGGCAGCGTTCGTGGATGGTTCAAGTTCTCACTGCGAGAACATGACCATGGCAACATTGCGGTCGCTGATGAAATTGTGGGATGCACCTTTTACTGCCCGGTCCCGATTTCTCAGTTCTCCCACCCTCACTACTCTCGATGGCGGGGCGGCCAGGGGCTATACGGCGATTCCCCCGGTGGATAAGGCGCTCGCGGTGCACCTATGCCCGCAGAGCGCCGCCACTTGGCGTGGACGCCCAAAGCTCCCGTCCAAGCCCCGTAGGTTCACGTCGTCCCTGACAGCCAAAGCCTACAGTGCTGCTGGACAAGCCGCCTCTGCCCTGCACGCCATGGCTCTCCTGCAGGTCCACCATGCCAAGGTGTTAAAAGAACTGCACGAGGGTAGTTCCGCCCCAGATTTGATGCAGGAAATGCGCTCGGTGGCCGACCTCGCTCTCCGAACAATGAAGGTCACGGCACGGTCTCTCGGGCGGACGATGTCCACATTAGTGGTCCAGAAGTGCCACCTGTGGCTCAACCTGGTCGAGATGGGTGAGCCCGACAAGACACGCTTCCTTGCTGCCCCCATCTCCCAGGCTGGCCTATTCGGCGACACCATCAAGGACTTTGCCCAGCAGTTTTCAATGGTGAAGCAGCAGATGGAGGCTATCTGGCATATCCTGCCCCGGCGCGGCTCAAGATACCGCACCCCATCTGCCAAGGGCATCCCCCTGCGGTGACTGCACCGGCTCTGCCGCAGCCTGCCCCTTCGGCCCGGCCCCGGCATGGAGCCCACCGCAGGAAGCAGACGCCACCTGTCTCACGGCTGGCCGCTAAGAACCCATGAAGGTTGTCAAAGCGCCCCTGAGACGGGCGACCAAGGGTCGACGAAACCCACTGCGTTGGAGCTGGTAGTAAGACCACTCCATCCCCCGGTGGAGGGCCGGGTGGAGAATCTTTGTTGCCTTTTTATTTGAATTCGCCGCATGCCCAAGTGGCTGCGGTACCCAACAGTTCAGCAAAAGCGGTTTCCTCCTTCCCTGGGTCACATACCAGTGTGCACGGTCGTCATCACGACCACTGTCCTCTGGTTTTCCTTGCAGGATTGGCGCTCCCAGGCTGTTCCGGGGTGGTCACAAGGAGCCAGGTAAGTGCTTCAATGTCCCTAGACTCAGCATGGCCATGACATGGTGTGGCACCTCAAGCTCCGCCCCACCACGAGGCCCCACCTGCCGGCACATCCGACGATGTTGTCCCTTTGGTCCCCCTTGCATGGAACTTGGATGTGTGGCTTGTGCTTAAGCCAAGGGTTGCGGCCAATCTTGGACCTGCGAGTACTGAACCAGGCATTACACAGACTCCCATTCAAGATGCTGACACAAAAACGCATTCTGGCGAGCATCCAGCCGTTGATCCAGGGCAAGCATGTGTTAGTTCGGACAGACAACACGGCAACGGTAGCATATGTCAACCGCCAAGGCAGTCTGCGCTCTTGTTGTATGTCACAACTCGCCCGCCGTCTCCTCCTCTGGAGTCAGCAGCACTTCAAGTCGCTGCGAGCCACTCACATCCCGGGCAACCTCAACACTACAGTGGACGTGCTGTCATGGCAGGTTACCCTCAGGGGAGAGTGGAGACTCCACCCTCAGGTGGTCCAGCTGATTTGGAGTCGATTCAGACAGGCACAGGTAGACCTGTTTGCCTCCCAAGAATCCTCACACTGCCCGCTCTGGTACGCCCTGACCGAGGCACCCCTTGGCATAGACACGCTGGCACACAGCTGACCTCCTGGCCTACGCAAATACGCGTTTCCCCCAGTGAGCCTACTTGCACAGACTCTGTGCAAGGTCAGAGAGGATGAGGAGCAGGTCGTCCTGGTAGCACCCTATTGGCCCACCCAGACGTGGTTCTCGGACCTCATGCTCCTCTCAACAGTCCCCCCCCCCGACGAATTCCCCTGAGGAAGGACCTTCTTTCTCAGGGATGGGGCACCATCTGGCACCCACGACCAGACCTCGGGAATCTCCATGTCTCCTCTGGAATCTCCCCCTGGACAGGACATGGAAGACCTAAGCGGTGGTAGACACGATCACTCAGGCTAGGGCCCCCTCTACAAGGCGCCTGTATGCCTTTAAGTGGCGTCTGTTCGCTAAGTGGTGTTTTTCCCAACCGGAAGACCCCCAGAGATGCACAGTTGGATCGGTGCTTTCCTTCCTGCAGGAGAGGTTGGAAGGGCGGCTGTCCCCTTCCACCTTGAAGGTGTACGTAGCTGCTATAGCATCACACCACAACACAGTGGATGGTAAGTCCTTAGGGAAGCACGACCTGATCATCGGGTTCCTGAGAGGTGCCAGGAGGCTGAATCCCTCCAGACCACGCCTCGTTCCCTCATGGGACCTCTCTGTAGTTCTTCAGGTTCTACAGAGAGCCCCCTTTGAGCCTTTGCAGTCAACTGAGCTTAAGGCACTCTCCTTGAAGACTGCCCTCCTGACTGCGCTCACTTACATCAAGAGGGTAGGAGACCTGCAAGCATTCTCTGTCAGCAAAATGTGCCTGGAGTTCGGTCCAGGCTACTCTCACGTGATCCTGAAACCCCAACCGGGCTATGTGCCCAAGGTTCCCATGACCCCTTTTAGGGACCAGATGGTGAACCTGCGAGCGCTGCCCCAGGAGGAGGCAGACCCAGCCCTGTCGTTGCTGTGTCCAGTGCATGCTTTACGCATCTATTTGGATCGCATGCAGAGCTTTAGGATCTCTGAGCAGCTCTTTGTCTGCTTTGGTGCACAGCGGAAAGGAAGCGCTGTCTCCAAGCAGAAGATCACCCACTGGCTCATTGACCCCATAGCTATGGCATATCATGCCCAGGATGTGCTGCCACCGGTAGGGCTACGAGCCCATTCTACCAGGGTGTAGCGGCCTCCCGGGCCCTGGCCAGGGGTGCCTCTCTAACAGACATTTGCAGAGTAGCAGGCTGGGCAACACCCAACACCTTTGCAAGGTTCTACAACCTCCAGGTAGTACCGGTTTCATCCCAGGTAGTGGCATGCAATACAAGCGGATAAGCCCGGGATAGCTGGCCGGGTGTATTGCTTGCACATAGTGCCTTTCACCTCCTCTGAGCTGAAGACGTGTGCCTTTAATTCCCAGTAGCGTTCACAAACTATGTTCCCTGGCTGACTTCCTCCGAGCCCTGTGGCAGTTCAGTTTTCGGAGAGATTCACTGCCGGCCCAGTACAAGTGCTAACTAAGAGTCCTGTTCTGAGGTAGGTGCTCCACATGTGGCGGTTCCCTGTATGGTAACCCCATGCGATGTATAAATTCGTTTCCCTGTTGGCAAACTGCGTCTTCCTTGGGCAGAGCCCCCTCTGCCACAGTCTCCATGTTTGTAGCAACTCCTCCCCTGTTGGGTAGGATCTACCATGAGACTCTCCACTCTCCACGTATTTTCCACTTAAATACCCCCCCCCCCCCCCCACTCTTTGGGCGAGGTGTGGTCTCCGCGGCCCAGTCGGATAATCCCCCTTCTTTTTTAGGGAGTGGAAAAAAAGAAGGGGAAAAGAAGCCATGACTGGGTTAGTCTGTCTCTATCTTTTGGGTAGTCGACTTGTCCCCAAAAGGCTGTTCGACACTCATAACTATGTTGGGGAAGGTTACGTGTCGGCCTGGTGCGTTGGCTATGAGGAACACAGTGGTCTGCCCGTCACACACCGCCAGTTCACGTAACACAGTTCAGCCAGTTGCAGCGTTTTGTATAGGGACTCCTAGTGTCACTACATCGACACAACATTGAGTGAGTGACAGATAGGGAACGTCCTGGTTACTTGCGTAACCTCCGTTCCCTGATGGAGGGAACGAGACGTTGTGTCCCTCCTGCCACATCGCTGAACTACCTGCTGAAATGGCCGGACCTTGTCTCGGCTCCTCAGCATAAAACCTGAATGAGTGGTTGCATACCAGCTCCTTTTATACCCGTATGTCCGGGGGAGTGGCATGCAAATACCACTCGCCAATTTTCATTGGCCTTTTATCAAAGACCAGAGGTGTTTCGGGGTCCCAAGAGTGACCCCTAGTGTAACTACATCGACACAACGTCTCATTCCCTCCATCAGGGAACGGAGGTTACACAAGTAACCAGGACGTTGCAGATTGCTGAGAGAAGGCATGCGACAGTATTCAGTAATACGGTATATCACAGTAATTAGCATGCACAATATTGTTATCGTGGGCACTTCAAAGTACAGAAATAATTCTAGATAACCTTCTAGCCAAATTGTTTAGATGTTTCTGATCTCACAGTAGTTTTTTCCATAAACGAATCAAGATTCACAACTGCATGTAGGCGGCATAAATGACACATGTGCACTCTGATGTAAACAAAACCAAAGTGGATGAGAAGCATGGCTGAAGGAGGAATGCAGCCGTCCCTTTTCTACATTCCAAAATGGTTAAGCCAAGGGTGTGGAAGTATTTTGGGATCCATAAAAATGCAGAAGGATTGTTGGTTGAAGATGGTTTCCCTTTGTGTAAAACATGTGCCTGAAAAATGGCAACGAAACATGGGAACACCTCCAACATGTTTGTTCATCTGCAGGACAATTATCCCATGCAATTTAGTGAGATAAATGCAAGTTGTGACAGTTCTGCTTGTTTTTCCAAAATGTTTTTGAAAACTGAGAGACAACACTCTTAAGAGACAACTAGTTAAGTGACAACTAGGATGACAAAGAAAGTGAACTATTGTTGCCATTTGCAGATAATGTGTAGCTTGCTTTCAACTGGTTGAAGAGTAGTTTGCTAAAACTGTGCTAGCTACACAGATACGATTACGTCTTGCAGTAACAACTACAGTTGTAATCAGCTTGTCATGGATCCATCTGACCTGCCTGCCACTTTCACTCAACACTCTCACTCCCCTGAATACTGATCACCCACACCTGCCTCCAATCACCACGTCAATCAGCTCATCTATTTACTGTAAACCTCGCTCTCCATTCATTCAGTGTCTGGTCTCAACCTGGAATACAGACTCACATACCTGTGTCTCCATACGTCTGCTCCTCGATTCCTCTCCACCTCTACTCCAGCGATCCCTATATCCATCTCCTCAATGTAAGTGCCATTTTTGTGTATTTGCCACCTTAAGAAAGTCACCTCCTGAGTCAGCACCAGTCTTCACGTTAACGATCTTCACGTCTGCCCAGAACTGAAATATCACACTCACCTGCTTGTCTTTGTGTTTGGGTTTCATGTCTCAATAAACACCTGCTTGGGTTCAGCACCATCATCGAGTCTGGGTATTCCTAACACAGCTAATAATAAGTCCTGTAATTAATAATGGCAATGTGGCACAATGATGATTTCAATATTAAGTTCAAGTTGGAACACAATGCAATTTTACATTGCCAGACAGTGCGAGTGAACTTGTGTTTATTAAATATGTAGCTAGCGCCTATCTATATATATTAGCATATATACTGGCTTGCTATGCAGAAAAAACATGCATACTATTGTTGTAGTAAAGTAGCTGGCTCGATAAATTAGTCTAGCCTTACTTTAACATTAGCCTCAACAAGACAAGTTGTAGGTCTGTTCTGATCTATAATGATCATTGGCCCCATGGCATAGTGACCATTTAAATATTAAAACATCAACTTAATTTTATATTTGGCTATGTAGTTGTTGAATTGTTCAATTCGTTTTTTAAATGTCCAGGGTTCTTTTCAAAACTCTTTGTTATCTGTTAATTTAAAAGGCCAGTTTGGTATTCAAAAAGTCATTAAACTTGTTATTAAGAGAACAACAATAAAGATTGTTAAAAGCTTGAGCAATAATCATGATGTGAAAATTTGATATGGTCAAATGTCTAGCTTAGAGAAGCACAAGTAGAGAGGAAAGTGTGAGACAGTAGTGAACAAGAATGAATTTAGAATTTGTATTTTTTATTTTTTGTAGAGAAAGAAGAAAGTTTTTGCATTAGTAGGACTGGGTCAAGTGATCACGAAAGAGATGCATCTTTAGATGTTTCTTGAAGGTGGCTAGAAAATCAGCTGCTCGGGTGGGGTTAGGATGGTCATTCCACCAGCGTGGAATGGATGATGTGAAGGTTTGGGAAAATGATTTTGTACCTCTGTGGGATGATACCTTGAGGCGCCACTCACCTGCTGATCTTAAGCTTCTGGAGGGCAAATAGACATGAAGTACTGAGTGTACATAGGGGAATGCAGTGCCAGGGGTTGTTCTGTAAGCAAGAATCAATGCTTTGAACTTGATGTGAGCAACCTTTGGCAACCAATGCAGTTTGATGAAAAAGTGGCATGGCATGCACTCTCTTGGGCTCGTTAAAGACCAATCGTTAAATTAGAGGTAGAGATGTGTGTCATCAGCATAGCAGTGATAGGAAAAGCCATGTGCCTTAGTGACAAATTCCAGTGATGTCATGTAAATGGAGAAGAGGAGGGGCCCAAGCACTGAAACCTGAGGTACCTCAGTGGCTAGTTGGTGAGACTTGGACCCCGTTCCCCTCCAAGACACCTTGAAGGACCTACCTATGAGGTAACACTTAAACCAGCAGAGCGTGTTTTAACTGCCAGAAAAATGGGGCTTTATATTAAATCTTATATTATGCAAGTGTGATATAACTTTTATACATATAGTTAACAAGTAAATAAAAACTGGCCAGTCAGTTCATGTATTTCTTCTCCACCAACGAAAATATTTCCAAAAGAAACCAAAGCATCAAACTTTGTGTGTCGCCAAGCAACACATGAACTGGAACAGAGTCTTGAGTGAAGTGGAGTGGTAGCAATTCTGTAATTATATGGCTTAAACTCCACTCCGGGTTTTCCATTTCCCGGTCTGTGCTCACTAGTTAGAGAAACCCTTGTCTCACATAGCCAGTTCTATGACTACGGCAAAGTTCTGGGATTTATCTGGGAAGTACAGCACACATAATCTATTTCACAGACATAACTAAGTAAACAAAGAAGAATTTGCAGCTCCATTTGCTTTCTATTACGTGCCTCAAATGAAACTGAATATCTTTAAAATATTTGATATCACTAACCTGTTAATCTTGGGCAAATTCCCAGACCTCCTCAGAGATACACCCGCTACAAGTGATCCTGGAATGAGAACAAAGACGCTCTGACCCGTTCCTCGCTGTTCCTTACACATTCCTCTATAGAATCACATAACTCTGCTCTCCATTGCGCTGCACTTCCTCTTCTCCTTGCTCTCATATTCTCTGGTCTGGAATGCCTTGAACACAGACAAGCAAACTAATACAAACCATGAAACTTCCCTGTGCTGTTATACTAAATATCAGCCTCTTGGAACACCATGTAGCAAATCAAATTTGAGGACCAGAACAAACTTGTATAAAGTCTAAAATAAAACACATTTATTATCTTCATTGTGATAGTTATGTAAACAGTAGTTTCAATTTTGAAGGGATGATTAAACTATTGTTGTTTTAAAATATATTTTGGTTCTGACAGATAGAGTAAGAGTTATGTACTGTATTGCAAGGTCAGGCAAAATTCAGAACTACAAAATTGGCTCCCATTGAATACATGAATTTTAATTCAATTGGCCACACCCCACAGGATGTTGAATCGGAATTCAGTACAGTATAAAAAGGACATCTTGGGTGTTCTGTTTAAGGTTTCCATCTTGTAAGTCTGTTTCAATTTGTTTGGCTACATTTTGAAGACTCTGGAGTAACACAGTATTTTGTTATATTAAATATTCTTTCACCATGGCCCATAAATGAAAGTTAATTTTGAGTTATATGCACTAAAGTAAAAAAAGGAAGGTTTGACCTTTCTAATTATGTTTCATACAGCTTACTTAAAACATGTCCATGTATTTACACTGAGGCGTACACCTACACACACAGCACATACACCTCAGAGCTATTGATGGAGTTTGCGCATCCATGAGAAGATTGTGTATCCACCAGCACCAGAGCGGTAAAATAATCTGAAATTAGTTGTATTCTAATACAATTGTTGAATTGTTGTATTAGTTGTATGAAATTACTCAGCATCTACTGTCGGATCTCTGACAGTGATGGTATTTAAAATGTTAGCAAAACACTTTATTCTAGACTTTATTCTTGCTAAATAACAATGAACATTGTATAACTTTGCCAAGGTAAATGTATCAAGTTGAAAGTTGTTGTTATTATTGACTTTTTCCTGCAGTTAAAACACTGATTTGCAGATTACATGAGAGATGATCAATTCAACTAATCGCACTGTATCTTTCAACAACCCATCTAATGTTAATTCATGTGTTTTTTCTTGCTGTAATTTGTAGTAAAGAGGAGAGCTGATTGGATGAGTGATGCAATAATAATTTATGACTAAATTATGAACAAATTATGAAAACAATTTACAAAATTTTAATGCATTAATGAGAACACTGACATAATTTTAGACTTAGTTTTATCAAAAACAACGGTAAACAAAACAAAAATCAAGTTTTCCTGTCAAATGTTTCTCGTTTTCCAAAAACTGCCCATTGCATTTTTGGACTAAAATTGATAGAGCTTGTCACACACACACACAGTGTGTTAGGAACGGAGTAAGGATGAGGACTCTCTTAACATCCAGACTCTTTTTGTGCATGAGCTTGAAACTGACATACCCAAAGTAAAACTCTTCCAGTTCTTGAACCTCTGTTCTACAAACACAAACTTGGGCTCGACAGTAGACACTTAGACATTTGTTATTCAAGAGTATAAATTTATCACTGCAGTGTAATAAAATTAGTTAAAGCTATTCAAATATTTTTAATAGTGACCGCAAATAGTATTTATAATATATATATTATTATTTTTTTTAATTTTTTTTAATATGCAAGACTATGCGCAGTGCCCCAAAAACACATCTGATACAAAGCCACATGTCTGATGAAGGTCTGACACAATTTTGAAGTTGATTTGACCAAAAACCTTTGTTCCAGGGCTGGAGTGGCAATCGGGAAGATCGGGAGAATTCCTGCTGGGCCGGTCAAATATTGGGCCGGTTAGGTCCGCATGTTGATTGACAAACTTTCATCATACACTATATTGCCAAAAGTATTCGCTCATCTGCCTTTAGACGCATATGAACTTAAGTGACATCCCATTCTTAATCCATAGGGTTTAATATGACGTCGGCCCACCCTTTGCAGCTATAACAGCTTCAGCTCTTCTGGGAAGGCTTTCCACAAGGTTTAGGAGTGTGTTTATGGGAATTTTTGACCATTCTTCCAGAAGCGCATTTGTGAGGTCAGACACTGATGTTGGACGAGAAGGCCTGGCTCGCAGTCTTCGCTCTAATTCATCCCAAACGTGCTCTATCGGGTTGAGGTCAGGACTCTGTGCAGGCCAGTCAAGTTCTTCCACACCAAACTCGCTCATCCATGTCTTTATGGACCTTGCTTTGTGCACTGGTGCGCAGTCATGTTGGAACAGGAAGGGGCCATCCCCAAACTGTTCCCACAAAGTTGGGAGCATGGAATTGTCCAAAATCTCTTGGTATGCTGAAGCATTCAGAGTTCCTTTCACTGGAACTAAGGGGCCAAGCCCAGCTCCTGAAAAACAACCCCACACCATAATCCCCCCTCCACCAAACTTCACAGTTGGCACAATGCAGTCAGACAAGTACCGTTCTCCTGGCAACCGCCAAACCCAGACTCGTCCATCAGATTGCCAGATGGAGAAGCGTGATTCGTCACTCCAGAGAACGCATCTCCACTGCTCTAGAGTCCAGTGGCGGCATGCTTTACACCACTGCATCCGACGCTTTGCATTGCACTTGGTGATGTATGGCTTGGATGCAGCTGCTCGGCCATGGAAACCCATTCCATGAAGCTCTCTATGCACTGTTCTTGAGCTAATCTGAAGGCCACATGAACTTTGGAGGTCTGTAGCGATTGACTCTGCAGAAAGTTGGTGACCTCTGCGCACTATGCGCCTCAGCATCCGCTGACCCCGCTCTGTCATTTTACGTGGCCTACCACTTTGTGGCTGAGTTGCTGTCATTCCCAATCGCTTCTACTTTGTTATAATACCACTGACAGTTGACTGTGGAATATTTAGTAGCGAGGAAATTTCACGACTGGACTTGTTGCACAGGTGGCAGCCTATCACAGTACTACGCTGGAATTCACTGAGCTCCTGAGAGCGGCCCATTCTTCCACAAATGTTTGTAGAAGCAGTCTGCATGCCTAGGTGCTTCATTTTATACACCTGTGGCCATGGAAGTGATTGGAACACCTGAATTCAATTATTTGGATGGGTGAGTGAATACTTTTGGCAATATAGTGTATGTCGCATAACAATTGCCAACAGTCCGTAACATCCGGTATTTAAAGGATCAGAATTGCGTTCTGTATTATAGCGGACGCAGTCTGTATTTTATCATCTCACACCCAAACAAATGAGAGAGTAGCCTGTGAGAGACCAAACTGATGTTGCACCACTTCACTTGAAGGATCACGGAAGATCCATCGAGAACAGATAGGCTACTAATAGCTGAACGGATGAACGTGCTTCAGGTAGCCTACAAGATCATCACAAGTTTAATACTGACTGCAGTCTCACAATCTCAATCAATTAATCTCTGAAATCCTCTTCCCTAGCAGTGCAGAATGATAATAGCAAAATATTTTTTTTGTCACAAAATAACAGAATACTTAAAGTAAATGAATACAGATGCAACAGCATGACATGGTACGAAAATAATGGGACTTTACAACTCAAAAGATTAAACTCAAAGAAACAAACTGCACAGAGTGCCTTCATTGTTGTATAATGCAATAAAACCCTCTTAAAGAGACAATTTTGCCTTTGTCCTGAACATTTACATTCCAAGTAAAAGAAAAGTACAAATGTGTTATTTTTAGTCTTTAATTTCACTCTTATCACTGTAAAATGGCACGTTTTTGAATGGCATGTAAAAATGTAAAAACAATCACGTGTACATCTTGAAAGAGTTATAAACATTTACAGTTCTATAGTGTTATTATGTGCCTAGATAGTCTTTAAAATAAACTTAGTTTACCCAAAAATGAAATTTCTCTCATCATTTACTCACCCTCATGCCATCCCAGATGTGTATGACTTTCTGTCTTCTGCTGAACACAAATTAAGCTTTTTTGAAGAATTTCTCAGTTCTGTTGGTCCTTTCAATGCAAGTGAATGATGATCAGAACTCAGAAGGTACAAAAATCTCATAAATGCAGCATAAAAGTAATCCATACAACTCCAGTGGTTTAATCTATGTCTTCAGAAGCGATATGATGGGTGTGGGTGAGAAACAGATCAATATTTAAGTTTTTTTTTTACTATAAATTCTCCTCCCTGCCCAGTTGGGGGCGATATGCTTATGTAAATCACCAAAAACAGAAGAAGAACTCTTAAGAGAGAAGAGTGCTTATGAAAGTGAAAGTGGAGATTTATAGTAAAAAATTACTTAATTATTGATGTGTTTCTCACCGCTTCTCAATTACTTGCATTGAATGGACCAACAGCTCTTTTAAACATCTTCATTCATGTTCTGCAAAAGAAAGTCATACACATCTGGGATGGCATGAGGGTAAGGAAATGATCAAATATCCCTTTAACATTCATTTATTTTTACAACACATACAATGATGTCTTATGACAAAGTGAAAATCTTAGTGAATGCCATATGTGGTATAATGACATGGAGAGCTTAAATAATTTTCAAGTAATTACATATATTGCACATTTTTGCTGTGATCTTTTTTTATTGTTATCATCTTCACCTCCAACCCCCCTTGGACATGACATCCCGGGCTGAATATGAATCCCACTCCGGCCCTGCTTTGTTCCATAATGATTTATGTAATTATACTTCCAAAAAAAAGGCCACTTGGAGGCGCTAATAGCCCACTTGAAGTAACTCCATAAACCAATTATCAAAGTGGTTCAAAACACACAATTTGTTTATATTTCAATGTAAAAATACCACACAAACCAAAATAAACATGAAGATATAATTTTTTTGTATTATTTGGGAATATATTATAATCATTCCATATATATTTATGCATTTTATAAACAATGTTAAAAGAACATTGCAATTTCAAATGTTGCAATGGAAATAAACTTTTACATACAATAAAGATGCTTCTGTTAATTTTTTCCCCATACAAATGCAAACTGACTTTTTAAATTTTTCAGAGCTTTTGCTCTGCCATTCACCCAGGGTCTTTAGCCACTGCCTCAAGCCGGGGAGCTTTGCTGTCCCTGGCTTCGATCACCGTCAGTGAAGCCTGGAGCACACCTGCTCCCAATGCAAATTGAACGAAAAGCAGTGGAAAAAAATTACTAAGTCAATGCATTGGGAGTGCCTGCGCTCCACGGTCTAAAACACGGTGAGCGAAGCTGACTCATCTCGGCTTGAATGACATGTCCGAGCTCCCTGGATGTGCAGTTGAACAGGGGGTTTGATGAAAAAATGCAGTCGGGAGGAGCAGTTCCTCCAGGCCCTCGGTGATGGTGACTGAAGCCGAGGAGAGTGGCTCATCTCGGCTTGAATGACATGTCCGAGCCCCCTGGACATGCAGTTGAACAGGAGGTTTGATGAAAAAATGCAGTCGGGAGGAACAGTTCCTCCAGGCCCTCGGTGATGGTGACTGAAGCCGAGGAGGGTGGCTCATCTCGGCTTGAATGACATGCAAGAGCCCACTAGATGTGCAGTTGAACAGGGGGTTTAAGTGAAAATGCAGTCAGGAGGAGCGGTTTTTCCAGGCCCGCGGTGATGGTGACTGAAGCCGAGGAGGGTGGCGCCTCTCGGCTTGAGGCAGAGGCTAAAGGCCCTGGGTGAACGGCAAAGCAAAAGCAGTGAAAAAATTATGACGTCAATGCATTGGGAGCGCGTGTGCTCCGGGGTCTAACTCACGGTGAGCAAAGCCGGGGAGGGTGGCTCATCTCGGCTTAAATGACATGTCCGAGCCCCCTGGATGTGCAGTTGAACAGGGGATTTGATTAAAAAGCCAAGGAGGGTGGATCAGATCGTGGGTCCAAAAGCCGAGTTCTTTGTCGACAGTATGGCAGTAACACGCTATATCTGCACACCATGGGTAAAAGCGCAAACACAAACAAACACAGTCCAAACCTTCGTGAATCAGCATCAGGGATATATACAACCCTCATATCATTGTTTTCATCTTTATAGCTACACGATTCATCAGTAAAAAATGATCTAGCTTTTCATTGGCCGGCTTTATCCAGAGACAAACATGGATGACGCAAATCTTTACTTCACTTGTGTCGACTGTCCTGTTTGGATATTTTGAATGACTACCCAATCACAACTGCACAGAAAGTTTTGAGGGAGGGCTCATTTTGTTCAAAAGACCCTCCCAAATATCATGTTGGGGTGTTTTGCTACTGAAACACTACACAGAGTGCAAGATTTTGCAGAGAATGTACATGAATGATAACTTGTGTTGAATAAATAAAACCTGAACAAAGACAGATTGATATTTGAACTAAAATCTCTAATGGATTTTATTTACTGGACTCTTGCAATGAAAAGCATACCGAAGTTTGGAGGATTGTGCTCATCTGTGTTTGGCTGGAAGACAATAAAAGTCAGAACTTCCAGTTTCATTTTCCGTGTTTTGATATTCACTCTTGACACGTTTAATAAAATCTTATTGTTGTAACTTTGCTCTCCTGATCTGCATGGGCTCCTCCTCCAACACGGGTTCGGGTGCAGCCTAAGAGGAAGATGAGGTAACAGTGGGAGATCGCTCATGACGAGTGTAAGCTCTGTGGCGACGTTGGCGTAGAGTGAGACGATTATCCACTCGAATGGCTAGATCATCTAACCCAGCGGGAAAATCCAGAGTGTAGATCTAATGTTGAACCCGGTCGGAGAGCCCATGCAGAAACCAGTCCCACTGAGCCTTCTCATTCCAGCCGCAGGTGGTGGCGAGGGTGCGGAATTCAATGGAGGAATCCGAAACTGATCTCTCTCCCTGAAGAACATCTGACAGGATGCTCACTGCATCAGTCCCCCTAGCAGATCTATCAAAGACCTTGTGGAGTTCAGCAGAGAAAGACTGGAACGAAGCACAGCAGCCATTGTTGTTGTCCCACACAGCAGTTCCCCACTCACAAGCCCTCCCCATGAGGAGTGTTTTGACGTAGGCCACCTTGGAACTCTCAGAAGGAAAGGCTGATGGTTGAAGAGCAAATACCAGAGAGCACTGTGACAGGAAGGAGCAACAGGTATTAGGCAGATTGTTCTCAATCTTACTCTTTTCTTGCTCAATCACAGAAAAAGTTTAACAGTCTTTATTGAATGAACACTTTAATTTTATTGAAGGAGGAGGTGGGAACCGGCTAAAGCATCAAAGTATTATTTTAATGAAAACTTAAACAAAAAGACACAAAACACAAACACACACATGGCAGCTGCATGTGGCTCTCTCTCTCCCGAACTGCTGCATCCGGCTGCATTTATCCCTCTCCTCGGCTGATTAGCCCGATTGGGGGCCGGCCGTACATAGTCACAGCCCTGCCCCGCCCTCTTCCTCGTCACAGAGGTATATCCAACTGGAAGAATCGTACTAAACAGAGCAAAACAAGAAAACAGACAGCAGACAGACAGATGGCGAGACTGCATGACAGGGGTACTGGAAAATGTGGCGACGAGACAGAGAAACGAAGGGGAATAAATAGCCAGCACTAACGAGGAACAGGTGAGGGTGCTGCCACGTGAGCGGTGTGAATCAGCGTTCCCATAGAAACGCTAATTACACCGGCCATACGGCAGAGGGAAACACACGAGGGAAAAAAACACACAGACATGCAGGAATAACCAGATAACTATGACACAGTGGCTATGGCCTTAGAGATCACATGGCCCTGGAGATCATGGGGGTGATCATCATGTCCCTGAAGTCCTGGGTGGTGGTCATGGAGCTGGCATCAAAAGGGTCATGTCAAGTCAAGTCATTTTTTGTTGTTAATTTGTTATTTCCAGTGACATAATTTTGTACGTTGCTGTTTTAGTCCTGTTGTTGTTGTTTTTTTTCCCTCCTTTCTCTCATAGATTTCTCTCTCTGTCTCTCTTTCACATGGTTGAACCATCCATGATTGATCTCCACCCATGATTGGTGTGACCCAGGAGACCAGGATTATAAAAGAGTCTGCTGCACCTGTAGGGGGAGCTCTACTCGATTCTGTGATTTCCTGTTGCGATTGCTTGTGTTGAACCCTGTTGCTAGAGTGTTTGCTGTGTGTTTTTGCTTGTTGACCTGATTGATTGATTGATTGATGTGTGCTTGCTTGCTTACATGCTTGTTGTTAGTATTATTGGTATTGTAACTTTGTGTGTTGATTGTTATCAGTCATATTTCATTTTTGAATGTATTTTATTTCTCTTTTCTTTTGTTAAGTAAATTAGTTTTCTGCTGAGAGTTAGTTTGGTGTTTGTTTGTTTTTTGGCCTTTGTTCACCACTGAAGTTGTTCTTCATTTGTGGTGTTGTAAATAAAACTATTTTAAAATTATTTTCTGTGTCTCGAATTTGTTACGGCCTCACCCTAGACGGAATCATAACAATAGCGTTCTTCACAATACTAAATTTTAAAGCATCTTTAAAGAAGATTGTGCTTTCACAGGAAATGAAGCTGAATGTTTTAAAGTCCTCATTGTATGGTTTAATTGAATAACGTGATCGTATATAATGCATTAATAAATTATTTGTCTTTAGGGCCCCAGTGAGCAAGCCAAAGGTGACTGTGGCAAGGAACACTTAAGATGTTAGTTAAAGAGAAAAAAATAACCTTGGGAGAAACCAGACTCACCGGGGGAGCCAGTTCCCCTCTGGATAAACAACATGAATATAATGCCAATATTAGTTATCTACAGTATGTGTAATGCAAGTCATGGTTTTAATTAGTAAACTGAGTAGATATTGGTGGCTAGTGTTTAAACTAAAGGAATTTGTATGAACTGTAAGATTAATGACTAAGTGTCTTTGAAGTCCAACCTGAGTTAACTTTGGAAGTGCACACAGATGCATTGCCCTTTTTTATTTGGCTGATGAAGCCTTTATTTGGCAATGGCATTCATTTCTGTTTGTCTATGTATTCCATTTAAAGTAAGTGTGGTCCATCCTATGACCAAGATAATACATTCAGAGGTCAGTGAGGTGCATTGCAGACCATCTGGAAGCTTGTGGCAGTTCATTTGGGTAAAATCCATCCTAGGTTCAAGGTTCAGGCAGTGGCCAGTAAAATATCCCATGTCTTATGGTTGGGCTTGGCAGTAGTTCATCCTCTGTGATGTCCATTGTAGTAGACTGAAGTGTTGCAGGCAGTGATCATTGATGTGCCCCCTCGTTGTCTGGCTGGCACAGGCTGCAGTTAGTAGTCATCATTCAGAGACACATAAGTATGGGTGTGGGACATCGTGCAGGACCGGAGCTGGATCTGCAGGCTCTGGTAACCTCAGGAGATCATTGTGATCGGGAGCCTGCAAAGATGCTAAATATACATCATCATTAGTGGTTCAATTCTGCGATTTAGGATGATTACATTCATATCAACAGAGAACCGTACCAGAGTTTTCGGGTTTTTGGGGGGGGTTTTCTGGGGTACATGAAGATCACCTTTTCAAGCAGAATTGTTGTTCTTATCAATTTACAAGGCATTTTTCTTCTTATGTATGTTTGGCAAGCTAAACCTTTACCTTTTTAATTCCTATAAATCTTAAGGAAGCCATTGCATCTTTAGAATTTCAGTTTGGGTTTGTAAAGCCAAAGCTGTACTAATTTTTCCCTTAGGCCAGCCTACATTTTTAGTTCTGGTTTGTTAACTGTACTTGAAATAAGTTTAATTTTGTTAATTATTTTGGAGTTACTGTCAAGAACTGAAATTAGCCTGTAAGTACAAATTACACTTGTGTAGTACTAGTGAATCTTTATAAAGCATTTTCTTGTTGTTTTTCAGGATGGCATAGAGCCCATGTGGGAAGACCGGAGTAATAAATGTGGTGGCCGCTGGTTGGTTGTTCTTGCCAACAGGGGCGTGTTTACGATTTTTGAGGCCCCAAGCAACCGACCAAACTGTGGCCCCATTTTGAAAATTTGTGCTTAAAAAATTACATACAATTTATTTTAAATCATAATATTAAATTCATCCAATCAACCATTGTAGCCAAGTACATTCAAAATGTTTAATTAAATAAAAATGTATTTAAAGATAATTAATGCATGTTTTCCAGTTTTTCCACAATAGAGTAATAAAAAAGCAATATTTACCTACATAAATTTATACAAAAAATTTTGAAAAAGGTGTGCAAAACCTACTACTTCACCCATTAACATTTTGGAATTAATTTGTTATTTATTAATTTTATAACCCAACAATTATTTATTGTTGTCCAGTTTACCATTATAATATGATACAGTATTTTTATTACTTTGAGGATTTGTTGTATACAATAGTAATATATTCCTATCTTATTTACTTTACTTTCACCTGGAGCTTATATTCTGATGCTGAGGCTGTATTTTATGTAAGCACTGTAGGCAACATTTGTAACTAACAATAAACATACAAAGCACGGCGGCCCCTCAGCACACTAGAGCAGAAGGAGAAAAAACATTGTCGTTTATGAAGCGCTGAAATTTGCTTGTTGCAGAACAATCTGGAATAATTGTAACAGTCCCCTCTTTGCAACCTGAACTTGTTCAGAACTTTAAATCATTGCGACACCTGTGCTGAAAAAACAACAATCTAGACACAGTTCAACGACTGATACAGAACGCAGGTGTCTCGGCATGCATTTCTGAAAACCGAAGCTCTTATTAACTTGACACAGTGTCTAAAAATGTGCCAGTCCTCCGTGAGACACTGAAGAAACAGCGGTTGCAGCAGGTATGGACGATCATCCAGCGTGTATACACAGGAATACAATGGCAAAACAGAGCAGACGCAGGCAGGGCTGGATTGGTATTCTGGCATTTTCCCGGTGAGCTGACGCACTTTGGAGCCGATCAGGGGTGGACTGGCCATCAGGAGAACCGGGACTAAGCTGAAACGAGCTGCCGCATTATGCAGAATGGGCCACAAAATGGCGCCACGCTATGCCGAAGGGGGCAGCGATGTGCAGAAAAGGACAACTTTTGGGCCCAAGTTGTTGGGCCAGTTTCTATGTAAAATCCCAGACCGATTTCTCTTCCCAATCCATCCCTGGATTCAGGCAAAAACACGTTCAATGTGAACAGCCCCTAACTCATCCGTTTATGCGTATCTGTGAATGAGAGCGTGTGCACAAAACAATTTCGGAAGGCCTATGTATTTTTCCATAAACCCTACTTACAAAAAACTCTTCTAACGTAAGAACCGATCCAAGAACGCTGACAACAGCGTATTCACGCGTATACCCAGAGCAACATGTCACCCCTCAAGCATTTTTTGCGGAGCTTTCCTACCAGGGCGGGGGCGCCCCCAACGTCCGAGGCCCCACGCAATTGCGTGGTTTGCGTGGTGGTTAAAACCGCTACTGCTTGCTAAGCAGCATAGACACACTGAACTTGACTGTTTTTGGTTGGAAACAGTCAGAGAAAACAAACTCACTTTCAAGCCTGCTGCACCCAGCCTGGGATAGAAAAAATGAAAGCTAACCTGGACCGGAAACTAATTTTCCCTCCAGAGAGGCTTTCCACCAAGCTCAACCCAGATCTGATACTGTGGTCCAGCTCTTGCAGGTTCCTACAGGTATATTAGGTCAAATTGACTGTGCCATGGAAGGATGTGGTTGAGGAAGCGTAAGAATGGAAGTAGCTTATGTACACAGACCTTGCAGAGAAAGCAATACAAAAAAGCTGGAAAAGTTGAAGTGGGCTGCAGGGGATTTGAAGCCATTTCTGCCACCAGGCTACTGAAGCAAGTGGGAGTCTGAGGATGTACCCTATAGCAGACCATTGGACACCGAAGCTACAGAGAAAAGCAGCAACTGGCATGGCTATAAAGAAAAGTGCCTACCTGATGAACCCACTCAAAATCTCAAGACTGCCAATAACTCAGGGATTCAAACATCTAGTCCTATGTGCTTAACCAAAAAAATGTAAATAATAATTTAAGGATTATTACAAACTACCCTTACAGCAGTTATATGAATTTCTTTGAATTTCATTCATTGTTATTCTCTCCTCGGCTGATTAGCTTTACACATTTCTCCAAACTGAGGTCACTGCTCTCAAAACAGTTATCACAGCCACCTTTTGTAATTTTCCTAAACAAACTGTACAATTTTCTTGATTTTCATCATTTCCTCAAAACACAACACCCAAATTTCTCTGATCCAAGATTCATGTTTTCAAAACAGTTAACTTAGTTAACTAAATTAAAGTTATATTCTCAAATGCACATGTCAGGTTGTCAGATCCTTTCATAATGATATCTGTTGTGTTAGTAATAACACACAGCAAAGAATATGCAATTAACTAAATTTTTCACACAACTATCATGACTTTGCTTTCTATAAAATGGGTCAAATATGAAAACTCAGCGCAAACAAACAATGAGGAAGAAGAAGAGGAAGAACAAGATGAAGAGTGGGTAAAGGAAAAGAAAAAAGAAGTGATGAGGAAAGGGGAAGATTTTCCAACTCTTTCAGTGGTGAGCATTGAAAGAGTTGAGGAAAGACCAAACTGAGATGGTGTAATGATGATGAGCAGAGAGAAAGAGGACAATGGGGTGGAGGAGTAGAGTGAAGAAGACATAGAAGAGGCTCAAATGATATGAGATTCCCTCAAATTGAGCATATTAAGAATCACGGTCTCTCTAAGACACACAAAGTGTTCGGCCTAATGTGAGCAGATCTACAGTGACTTCAATTTCAACAAAAAGAAGAGGGAGATATGGCATTGGTCTGCATGCCACAATCAATGTCCACAATTACTGTACCATTTGTGCTTACGTAGGTCTATACAATATAGCAAGACAGCAATTATTTTTTTACAGTCCTCTTTCCAGAGGAAAAGCAGTAAAAAACTAGAAATTTAGAGAACTTTTACGAAAACACATGGAAAAGGGTATTTGTTGTGGATTTTTATGATAAATGTGTTATTTCAATAGTAGAGATGTATGTCTATAGCTGAAAATTGTATGAATTCAATAGAGAACACATCTAAAGTTTTGATTCTAGTACTTAGTTTTAATATATGCATTATCAGAAAAGAATACATTGCTTCATTATGCAGTGAAATCGAACTGTTGTGCAAAATGAAGTGTCTGTTTCATCAGCTGTGTGAATTGTTTTAACTATAGTTTGGAGAAATGTAAAAATTACAATTCTGCATCCTGTTTGCTTCCTCGATTCAAATTTTAAAGAGATTTTCAATTCAGTCATGTTGGTGCAGAACCCTACATTGAAATACTGTATATACAGTGCATTGCAAAAGTATTCAGACCCCTGACCAGTTCTCTCATTTTACCGAATTACAAATGGTACACTGAAATTTCATTCTGATTGATATTTTATTTTAAAACACTGAAACTCAAAATCAATTATTGTAAGGTGACATAATTTTTTTGTTGGGAAATATTTTTATGAAAAATAAAATACTTAAATAACTTGCATGCATAAGTATTCAACCCCCACACATTATTATTTGGTCGAGCCACCTTTTGCTGCAATAACTGCTTTGTGTCTTTTGGGGTACATATGTACCAGCTTTACACACAGTGACGAAGTGATTTTGGCCCATTCTTCTCTGCAGATTTGCTCCAGGTTGTTCAGGTTGGTTGGGTGACGCTTGTGGACTGCAATTTTCAAATAGTGCCACAGATTCTCAATAGGATTAGGATCAGTACTTTGACTGGGCCATTGTAGGACATTTATCTTTTTGTTCTTGATCCACTCCAATGTTGCTTTGGCCTTGTGCTTGGGATCATTGTCATGCTGAAAGGTGAATTTCCTCCCAAGCTCCCAAGTTTTTAAGTGGGCTGAAGCAGGTTCTCTTGCAGTATTTCCCTATACAAGATGCCCAGACCCTGCTGATGAGAAGCATCCCCACAGCATGATGCTGCCACCACCATACTTCACTGTAGGGATGGTGTGTCTTGAGGCATAGAAAGTGTTAGGTTTGCACCACACGTAGCGCTTTGAGTTTTGGCCAAAAAGCTCTATCTTGGTCTCATCTGAAAACAAAACCTTCTCCCACATCGCAGCTGGGTCACTCACATGCTTTCTGGCAAACTCCAGACGTGCTTTCAGATGGTACTTTTTGAGTAACGGCTTCTTTCCTGCCACCCTCCCATACAGGCCAGCGTTATGCGGTGCTCTTGATATGGTTGACTGGTGCACCATTACTCCACTCTCAGCCACTGAACTCTGTAGCTCCTTCATAGTGATCGTTGGCCTCTCTGTGGCTTTTCTCACAAGTCTCCTTTTTGTTAGAGCATTGAGTTTTGAGGGATGGCCTTTTCTTGGCAGTGCCTGGGTGGTGTGGTGCAGCTTCAACTTCCTGATTATTGATCCATCTGTGCTCACTGGGATATCCAAACATTTGGATATTATTTTGTACCCTTTCCCTAATCTATGCATTTTTATTACTTTATCTCTAACTTCTGTGGAATGCTCTTTGGTCTTCATTTTCCTTCAGATTCACAACCTTACCAATGATCCTTCAACAATGGGTTTTTTATCCAGAAAATGTGATTGCAACTTTAATGTTTCACAGGTGGATGCCAATGGTAAAGTAATTGTGTCCTCCTTTGGGCAATTTCTTTCATCGGTGTAACCTGGCAGCTTCCACAGCACAGGGGATGAATACTTATGCAAGCAAGATATTTACGTTTTTTTTTTTGTTTTTATATATATATATATATATATATATATATATATATATATATATATATATATATATTTCCCAACATAAAACCAATGTCACCTAACAATAATTGATTCTGAGTTCCAGTGTTTTTAAATAAAATATCAAACAGAATGAAATTTCATTGCACCATTTGTAATTCAGTAATATGAGATAATTGGTCAGGGCTCTGAATACTTTTGCAAGGCACTGTATATATACAGTACTGTGCAAAAGTCTTAGGCACATAAGATGTTTCACAAAATAATTTGTCTTAAGATGGTTATTTATATCTTCATCTTTAGTGTGTCAATAGGAAATATAAAAAGTAACAGTCAGTATCTGGTGTGGCCACCAACTGCATTAAGTACTGCAGTGCATCTCCTCCTCATGGACTGCACCAGATTTGCCCGTTCTTGCTGTGAGATGTTACCCCACTCTTTCTGGGGGGAATGGCCTTAACCCTCACCCTCTGATCCAACAGGTCCCAGATGTGCTCTATGGGATTGAGATCTGGGCTCTTCACTAGCCATGGCAGAACACTGACATTCCTGTCTTGCAGAAAATCACGCACAAAACAAGCAGTATGGCTGGTGGCATTGTCATGCTGGAGGGTCATGTCAGGATAAGCCTGCAGGAAGGGTACCACATGAGAGAGGAGTCGTCTTCCCTGTAACGCACAGCATTGAGATTGCCTGCAATAACAACAAGCTCAGTCCGATGACGCTGTTAACACCGCCCCAGACCATGACGGACCCTCCACCTCCAAATCGATCCTGCTCCAGAGTACAGGCCTCGGTGTAACGCTCATTCCTTCGACGACAAATACGAGTCCGACCATCACCCCAGGTGAGACAAAACCATGACTCGTCAGTGAAGAGCACTTTTTGCCAGTCCTGTCTGGTCCAGTGAAGGTGGGTTTGTGCCCATAGGCGACGTTGTTGCCGGTGATGTCTGGTAAGGACCTGCCTTACAACAGGCCTACAAGACCACAGTCCAGCCTCTCTCAGCCTATTGCGGACAGTCTGAGCACTGATGGAGGGATTGTGCGTTCCTGGTGTAACTCGGGTAGTTGTTGTTGCCATCCTGTACCTGTCCCGCAGATGTGATTTTTAGATGTACCGATCCTGTGCAGGTGTTGTTACACGTTGTCTGCCACTGCGAGGATGATCAGCTGTCCTTCCTGTCTCCCTGTAGTGCTGTCTTAGGCGTCTCACAGTACGGACATTCCAATTTATTGCCCTGGCCACATCTGCAGTCCTCATGCCTCCATGCAGCATGCCTAAAGCATGTTCACACATATGAGCAGGGACCCTGGGCATCTTTCTTTTGGTATTTTTCAGAGTCAGTAGAAAGTTTTTATAACTGTGACCTTAATTGCCTACCCTCTGCATGTTCATTAATTGTTTTTTTAAATGAACAGCAGGATTGTCACCCAAATATGTTTGAATTAATAGTTGAATGAATTAATGATTTTTAGGACTAATGTTCTTGACAGTAAAATCTTTTTTTTTTTTTTTTTTTTTTTTTTGCTGCACAGGATTGGCAATATGGTTCTTGGGAGATTAAAAAATTATAAGATATGATCTCTTACAGTAACAGAGGAATAGTAAAACCATCATAGTAGTGCAGTAGTGTCTTGTAAACCTGGAAACAGTACAGAAACAGCAAATGGCATTACTGTATGTATTAGTGCAAGTCAGCCTACATGTTTCACATTTATTAAAGTATTTTAATGTCAGAATTTACACAAAAACCTTACAGCACTGTCATATTTTCATTACACCATTTGATATAAAACATTGGATAGATATTGCAGTTATTATGAATCTTGTCAATTTTCTTAGGTAATGTTAGTGTACTTTTGTTATCTGATGACAGCAGTGTACATTACAGTAACCTACTGTAACAAACTAAGGGCAATTTGAAACACATATCTTGCATTGTTTAATATTGAATTAACTGACTGTTAAATTGCTTAATTGAAAGAAGATCATACTGTTGTGTTTTTGAAATAAAACTAAATGTTCTTATTACATGTAACTTTAATCTTTCATTTTGTAACAATACCTATATATAAGGAAACATGCTATGACCCAAATAAAAGCACAGTAGTAATTTTTGAATGAACGACTTTCTGTTTTACAAGTGTGATCAGTTTTGAGATTTTTACCAAGAGCTTTTTTAAGATTTACCACTTAAGATAACAGTATAAAAGGGATTCAAAAAAAGTGTACTGCATTTTGTAAGAGAGATTGCAGTAAATTATGTGTCAAGGTACATGTTGTTAAACACAACTGTGTGAAGAGTTTGGAATGAGTGCACTCAGCATTGAGAAATGCATGTAACCAATGTAAACATCAACAACAACAAAACAGTAAAGTTTCTTCGGTGGCATCAGAGTGCGCTTTGGGTCTAACTGGAACCTTTATTATGCGTGGTCCACTCAGCAGGAAAGGAAAGTGTAATAGCGCCACTTAGTGGTGAAATATGTTAATGTAATTACGTGTCTCCAACTACAGGAACACTTCAAGGTTCAACTACCTTTCACACTCAATTGATGTCACTGGTCAGGTGCATTGAGCTTATATATATATATATATAAATATATTATTTTAATATTACGTTAAAAAAAAAAAAAAGAAGGCTTTCTCACTTTAAGGGAAGGTAGTAGGCCTACTACCATGGAGCTCTAAAATACCTACAGGTGAGTTTGCTAAACATTTTCATTTCCTTTGAAATTACAACTTCGTAGTATTAAAATACACATATAACAACATCTTTTTGAGGTTTATGTTTCACAAAATATGCAAATTAGCCGTCACCATTTTGCACACTAAATATTAAAAGAAAGATGTAAGCTTTTTAATGATCAGCAACGTCAGACTCTGTCGAAATGCTGGTTAAGAAAATATTCAATAAAACTTAATGCAAAACGTGCTTTTCGCCATTTAAAAAAATAAATAAATAAATAATAATAATAATAAAAATAATGGCCGGTAAAATGCAATGGGGTAAAAATTAGGGAATTCGTACTATAAAAAATGAAATATTAGGCCGCATGTTTGATTTCTTTCTTTTTTCTTTTTTTTTTCGCAAAATATTGCGTAAAGTCAAAAGTTAAAATATCATTTACCTAGTCAAAACTAATAAATGCGCGCGTTGATGCGGAAACCAGCAAACAGCTGGTGAGCATGTAATGACCGAAATTTAGATCGGTGTCATTTAACCTGTAATACTATATAAGATCCTTTATTTTATTTAGTGAAGCTATTTCAATTACACAGTTTTACAGAGTTTTAACTGTGAACGGTGTCAAGATGTGTGCCCCGAAAATCTTTTGTTTTACCTTTTAACAGATTGATAAAGTAACGAGGAAGAAGGTTGAGAGAAAGAAAATTGAGACAACCATTTTGAAAGAGCCGTATCTGAAGCACCCACTACAAAACAGGTGTGTGTTCAGTCAAGCTTTCTATTTCCAACCTGTGCCCCTGTGGCTCTTATGTGTTGTGGACACAATATTTGCCATAATCAAAAAGAATTTAACAAATAAAACACCAGAATGCCCACAAAAGAAGATATGGAGCTGTTCAGCTGTGATGTCAATTTGTAGACTAATTAGGAAGTCTAATCCACCATGGGTCCCCTCAGGATTTTCTTATAGTTTTATAATGGGAGTTTTGGATTTATGAGTAAAATAAGGTTTGTGGTAAACATTATTTGAGGACACTTGGACATTTATAACATAAATTACATAAATTGAATTTAATGTCTCAAATGTGAAATTTGAAGCTGCCGTGTTTTATTTTTAAAAACTATGTTGCCTTAATGCGGCTTCAAAATTCACGTCTGAGGTATGATTGAGTGTAATTTGTTATAGAACAAAATGTCCATGTGTCTTCAAGTAATGTTTACCACAGACCTTCTTTTACTCATAAATTAATGAAGTGTTACATCACATTACACTGTCCCTTGGAATAGGATCGGAGTCTCTTGTTGTTGCTCTGCATTGACTACATTCACATCCACAGCTGAATGAGTCCCAGTTCAGATTTTGTTCACTCATATGTGATGCAGATCTGTTAATTGAAGGACAGTGTAAACAGCCAAAAGTGCATTCAGTGTGACATTCAAATCCGATCTTGGCCACTTTCATTTGTGGAAATATATCAGATCTTACAGCACCTTTAAGGAAAGGCTACAACAGTTGGGTTCAGTGTTTCATTTGAAAAAATACACTTGGTAAAACATGTGCAGGAAAAGATACAGAGGTAGATTCATGCAACAGTGCTCTTGTTCAGAAAACATGTTTTTTATATTTCTCAAACTGAATCGAAAAGCGAATGCAAGCAAGTCAGTGAAAATCTGAAATAATTATAGATCACAACTCTTAACTTACATAAATGTAATGCAGTTTTTCTTGCTGTCCTTTGATTTAATAGTGTGCTTTGCTCGTAAGTAGACCTAATATTACATTCTGGAGCTTCGATGATAATTAAATTCCACCATATGGTTTTTCTCAAACACGATGTATTTTTAGATTATTTTCAGATCTTAGAAATGCCAAATCTGCATTAAAATATATGTGCGTGCGTGCATGTGTGTGTGTGTGTGTGTGTGTGTGTGTATATATATATATATATATATATATATATATATATATATATATATATATATAATTTCAGTATATAATTCATTATACCTATTATAATGATGAACATGCCAGGGTTTGTTATACACATCCCTCAGGGAGGATCTCACTATTCATCTTGGTTCAACTACACTAACACCAACTAGAACAGCCCGGAACCTGGGAGTGGTGGTAGATGACCAGCTTATTTTCACTGCACACATCTCATCAACTGCCTGGTCTTGCAGGTTTGTGCTTTACATCATCAGGAAAATCAGACCTTTCCTGTCTGAATATGCTGCACAGCTCCTGGTCCAAGCTCTGGTCATTTAAAGACTGGACTACTACAATGCTCTGTTGGCTGGCCTTCCAGCTAACACAATTAAGCCACTGCAAATGGTCCAGAATGCAGCAGCAGTCTGATCTTCAATCAGCCAAAAAGGGCTTATGTCACCCCACTCTTGAATTCACTCCACTGGCTATCTGTAGCTGCCCGCATCAAATTCAAGGCTTTGACTCTGGCTTTTAGGACAGCCAATGGAACCGCACCCTCTTCAATTCACTTCTTCAGGTCTTGCTCCCACTCACTCTCTGTGGTCTATGAACGAGCGACGCCTGGTGGTTACATTACAAAGAGGCTTAAAGTCTATTTCACAAATGTTCACTTTCTCTGCTCCTCTGTGGTGGAATGAACTTCCTCCACACAATCTGCTGTTACCTTCTCAACATTCAAAACCCAGCTGAAAACACATCTGTTCCGTGAGCACTTAACCAACCCACACTAAGTGCACTTACTACTGCACTTAACCTGCACTTAATGTACACAAATAAATCCTTGTCTGTCTCTTTCTTCTGTGCTAGCATCTTTCCTACTCCAGCCACTGTGAGAACTTGGCAATCCTATACAGCAGATGTTGTTAAACTTTGTATGACAAATTGCTTACTATGCGTCTCATTTGTAAGTCACTTTGGATAAGTGTCTGCTAAATGACAATGTAAATTTAACTGCTCTGATAGTAGTCCTAAAAACCTGGGGATTCAGAATTGGTTAGCAAAGATTCCTCAGACTCACAGTTTGCTAGCTGAAAGGCCTCATACTCTTAGCCATTGTTGTTCCCATCAATTAATAAAGCATTTTTTTTACCTATGGATGTTTGACAAGCTACATTTGACAAATTATACAACAACATACAGCTGCCCAGCAAACTCTCCTCTGGGTGTGAGTACTCTGTGTTCAAGGTGAAAAGGATGTAACTTGACACTTAGTTTTTCTTTTCCTTTTTTCTTTTTTTATTTTTTTTTTTGAGCATTGTGTATAGGGATGGGCATTTTGGTCCTTTTGTCTACTTGAGTACTTGGACTAATCAAGTACTCGTTGAGACTCTGCGACATGTACATAACTGTATATATAATAACATGTCTGACAAACGTCTTTGTCTGCTGCATTGCATCTTGTTGTTCCAGTGTATCATCTATTCATTATTATAGGCTGTTGTAAAATAATCTGTTACAAAATGTACAAAAGATTGCATAATCAAAATACAATGCATCATATTTTGTCATTATGTGAAAATTCGCTGCGCAACACGCGTCTGTCTGTTCTTTCAGGTTACCGTAGTAATCTTAGTAAGTGCACACCAGTTTTTTTTTTTTTTGAGACTATCTGACTGGCTGTCCAGCAACGGGTTGGCTGCACACTGGAACAACACTGCCAGCAGTTCTGATCCCTCACCCTGAGCGAAGCCAGCCGCCCGTTCCTGTTTGCCCAGCAGCTCCATGATGCCTGCCGGAAATGGGTGCTAGCCGAGGAAGGCCGTGGCGTGGAAGACGTCATCGAGTTAATGGTGCTGGAGCAGCTAACCGTTCGCCTGCCCCAAAGAACTGCAGAATGGGTCCAGTGCCATCGCCCCATGTCGGTGGATGATGCCGTCCAGCTGGCCGAAGCCCACATGGCGGCCTGCCCGGAAGCTGGCGAGCAGTCCAAATCTCTCTCTCCCTCTCTTGCTGCTTCTCTCCATCTTGTCCCTCCCTCCCTCTCAACCTATACCTGTTCCCACCCAGACCGGTGCCCCGCTTCCACGGGCTGCACTATGCGCCGGCCCCCTCCCCTACACCTCTCCGTCGCCCTTCCCAGGACAATGTCTCCGCCGCCACGAGTGCAGCCGGGGAGCCTGGGCCGGTCTGTTGGAGTTGCGGGAAGCAGGGACACGTCCAGGGCCGGCGTCCAGTAATGGAGGTGGGGACATAGATCCGGGTCCCTGACACGCCACAGACCGCCCCCGATCAAGCTGGGATGTACCGCATACCGGTAAGAATTAAGGGGCGTACATACCAAGCCCTGGTGGATTCGGGCTGTAATCAAACCTCGATCCACCATGGCTTGGTTCATGACGGGGCTTTGGGTGCAAAACACAAGGTGAGGGTGAGGGGTGTGCATGGGGATGTTCACGAATATCCGGCAGTGACAGCCATTATTCAATTCCGGGGGGAAAAGCATAGAGTGGAGGCCACGGTTAATTCCCGCCTCACCCATCCACTGGTCCTGGGGACCAATTGCCCGGGGTTTAAAAGGCCGAAATCTCGGTGTGTGATGTGTGACGCGATGGCGGGGGAGGCGGAGCCGGGGCCGTCCACGTCTGCTCAGCGTCAGGATGATGCAGGAGGGGAATCCTCCGACATTCCCGCCCTGAGGGAGTTCTCGGAGGGGGATTTCCCTCTAGGGCAGTTACGTGACGAAACCCTTAGGCACGCCTTTGACCAAGTGAGAGTAATCGATGGCCAACAGCTCCAGCCTGATGTCGCCCTCACATATCCATATTTTTCGATTATTAGGGACCGGTTGTATTGAGTGACGCAGGATACTCAAACCGATGAAAATACAACCCAGTTATTAGTCCCAAGGAGCCGTCAGGAAACAATTTTCCAGGCGGCTCACCATAATCCTATGGCAGGTCACTTAGGACAAGAAAGAATACTGCACCGGTTAATGACCCGCATTTATTGGCTGGGCATTTGCGGGGATGTGCGCAGATGGTGTGCGGCATGCCATGAATGTCAGTTGGTGAATCCACCAGCCACCCCAAGAGTGCCGTTGCGCCCATTACCGTTAATCATGGTCCCCTTCGAAAAAATTGGTATGGAACTCGTCGGGCCATTAGAGCGGTCAGCATGCAGATATCGGTTTGTATTAGTCCTGGTGGATTATGCAACGTGATATCTGGAAGTGGTGCCTTGATGCAACATCTCAGCATGCAGTGTTGCGGAGGCACTCAAATCAAATCAAAATGATCTCCTGGATGGGGATTCCAAAGGAAATCCTCACCGATCAATGCACAACCTTTGTCACATACACTTCGCAAACTTTATGAATTGCTGGGGATTAAATCGATTCGCACCAGCGTTTACCACCCGAACTATTTAATCGAACCCTGAAAAATATGATTTGTAAGTTCGTACACTGGGGGGGGTAGCAGGCCGAAAGGGGCCCGGGCCTGAGTTGGGCGGTGGAGGTATGTGGAGCGGGACATGTGTTTGTCAGTGGGGAGAGAGGAAGCTGTAAGGGCCATCACCTGGTGATTGTTGATATAAAACACCTGTGTCTCATTTCAGTGATGGCGGAGACGGGCTTTAAAAGGCCGGCAGAACGACAGACCAGGAGAGAGAGTCCCAGTCACATGCACACCCAATGTTACGAGGAGCTGAATGCTGCAAAGCTGTTGACTTAGTATTTATTTTATATTTATTTTATTTTTTGAGTTTGTTGACTTATCACTGAAGCTGATGAGTGTAAACTAAAGTAGTTCTGAAAAGGCAAAAGTGTGACTGGAAACCTGAGAATAAAAGAAAACTTACGTGGACTGCAACGCCGACTCCCGCATCCTCCTTTCCCCCTTGAGACTGAGAACTTTACAGTAATCAATCTCAAAATTACAAATAAGCTCCCACTTTGACACGTTTGTGTTTAGTTGTCAGGTAATTGTCACTGAATTTCGAATTAAGTGAAAATTCACATCATGCATGATCACCATCGATCATTGTTTTCATGATCGATCATTGCTGCCACGTCCCAGTACTCGTGCCCATCCCTAATTGTGTACAACTGTAGTGTTTAGTGTCCAAAAAACAGGCCTGCCTTAATTTTTAGTTCTGGTTTGTTAACTGTTTTTGAAATTAAATTTTTTTAATTGATTTGGAGTTACTCTCAAGAACTGAAATTAGCTTAAGTATAAATTACACTTATGTAATACTAGTGACTCCTTAGAGCCCGTGTGGGAAGACTGGAGTAATAAATGTGGTGGCCGCTAGTTGATTACTCTTGCCAAGCAGCACAAACACACTGAACTTGACTGTTTTTGGTTTGAAAAGGTCAGAGATAAGAAACTTGGTCTGTTTAAATTAGTTTCCTTTTTCTTTTTTATGATCTTTCATTACGTTTGAAAATGATCTGCTCTGTATGTATGAATATTCCTCAAAATATTCATAATATTTTAAATTCAGGTAGTTTGCTTTGGCTAAAGCGATTTATACTCAATGAAGATTAACATCTGTTTTCACGGCAGCTCTTGTCTTATTGGAGAGGTCTTTGGCTCCTGCAGTCAGGATGTCTGTGGAAGTGTAATCAATATCCGGGCCAAAGGGGACAAAATTGCCATCTGGACCGCCAATGCTGAGATCTCCAAGACTGTCACATACATTGGGTAAGCACGCTTTTATTTTTTTTTTATGAACATTAGCTGTTGTACCATGCTTTTATCTGTCATATTTTCAAATGAATATTAACTAAACTGTGTAAAGAAAATGCATTATACTGCATTGTACCATTTGAAGGCTTAATAGTTTGTGTCTTGCTCAGCTGAATTGCAGGTTGATACTTTTGGGGGGTTTTTGTGCAGAATTTCAACATCTTAAGTCAGGCAGAGCCAGATGTAAGCAGTTGACCACTCAAGCTTTTGTAAACATTAATGATCGTGTAAAAGGAATTTTTGCTTAGCAACGTAATGAAGCTAATTATCCATCATATCAGTTGGATGGGGAAGGTCTGCAGTCCATTGCTGCTAGGATATACTGTACTTAACTGAGTCCCAGTGGATTGAATCCACACAATTTAAACAATTTTAGTTCAAAATAATTATCTAATGCATTTTTTTAGTAAGAGTAACACTCTTATGTAGTTTTATTCTAGAATTTTAAGGTGCAAGATGACAGTTGTTATGCTAGAGTAGAAAAAAAGTGCACCTGCAAAGCTGGGCATTCATTATTATGCCATGACATGCATTCGAGTCAGAAACAAAACACGGAAGGAGACAAAATATAGCTAATGCACAATAAATGATGATAAACGCCCCTTTTTTTTCTGTTGTTTCAGCAGATATGCTGATACAGAGACTATATGGTTAATTAGTGCATGGTATCTAACAAATTAATTTATTTGCATAACAAATTTGTGAATGGTCAGTCATTAGCTTTACATTACTTGACTATAAGCCCTGTAATTAATATTATTTAAATGAAAAACTAAATTGAAATAATTCTGCATAATAGTTTGTCCATCTTTCTTGATGACACGCCCCTTCCAATGTCACAGTTCTGCAACATGTAACGTGATTGGCTTATTACCCTATCATTTTATTGCGAGCCTCTCATATTTGCAACAGGTCTGCAAATCGCCATGAATGGAGCAAATTGGTGGAAGTGAATGGATTTATTACAAAGTAAACAACTAACCAACTCTGACAACACCACTAAGGCTGGGCAACATTATATATATATATATATATACACATACAATATTTTCATTAAAAATTTGATAACATTGTCCATTTCTGATATGTGATGCTTTTTTTTTTCTAGTTGCTAAGCATTAGCGTATTT
Organism: Myxocyprinus asiaticus; assembly: GCF_019703515.2. Lineage (NCBI taxonomy): Eukaryota > Metazoa > Chordata > Actinopteri > Cypriniformes > Catostomidae > Myxocyprinus > Myxocyprinus asiaticus. The sequence continues at coordinate 60,184,896 of NC_059346.1, forward strand.
ACAGTGTAGGCTACAAATGTTTCTATGGAAAATAGACTATTCTATGGCTATAGTAAATGTTTTATTCTATGCTATTAGCTTTTTAATATTTGGATTAGTATCTACTTTACAATGCTGGAAAAAATAAAATAAGTGCATGGTAACTATTATTAAATAAATTTGGCAACTTCTGCTGTGTTTATCAAGGAATAGATGACTAATGATCCGAAAGTAAGGTGACAATTAAGAATAATGATTCATGATATAAACACAAAAATATCATGGTATTGATTGCTTGTAAATTGTTCAGGTTAAAAGGTATCCAACATGCCTTTTAACTTGGAAACTGTATGAATGTTAAATGGACCTGAAATATGGCTGGGTGATAAAACAATCTCAATATTTATCGAAAAACTAGACTAGACTAGTGTAGGTAGGAGATCCAAACCTGATGCCAGCAGTTACTGGTAGCCAGTGGAGCGATAAAGAATGGTGTGGCATGGTGATGTTATGTGATGATTGTAAAAATAAAAACATTTAGGGGTTTTTGCTGATGGTGCAAAGCTATTTAGGTTTCCAAGAAAGACTTTTCTGCAGTACAACTCATTCATTCACTTTTCTCATATTACTATCCTTTCAGTCAAAAGAATAAAGGGAGTCTTGGCCTCCCACAGAAGCTTGTCATTGGATATCAAGCCCATGCAGACACTGCAACTAAAAGCAACTCCATAACCAAGAACAAGTTTGTTTTTTGAATATAGGTTTTGGTTTGATACTGTTGTGGATGTCCAAAGATTTATATTTATAATATCTGTAATGTTATATTTGTGTCTTTTCTTGTGTTTGTGAAAGAACAGGTTGAGTGGCTGTAACTACAGTCATTTAAATTTACCTTGATGCTGTTTAAATTAACCTGGATATTACGGGACTTTGTACTTGCTGAACTTATGTTTGAGTTGCACTTTTGTTGTATTGAAAGAGTTTGTCTAAAAATGCCATTTTTGCTTTGAAAAATTAAAACTTGAATTTGAAAAACTTAAAACTTGTGTGGACACTGAGAGAATGCATTGGCTTTCCTTTATTTTAAACTAAAGTCAACGAAAAGCTGTTTTTTACTTTCATAATCAAATGTATTTCTGACTTAGCCAGGATATTCAATGAGAAAAAAAGTATGGTGGGGCTTGATGGTGTCCTCTGATCTTTTACCACAGGCAATTGTGTATATAAAGTATAGAAATACCATGAAGTATATAAAATCTGTGTCATTTTTTTGGATGTTAGGATACTTTCCCAGCTTAATATGCAGAGACTACTCTAAGCCATTTGTAGGTTGATTTTCCTGAGAAGTGTAAACGCTGGTGCTATCAAAGTGTTGCTCTGTTTGAATATCCTTACAAACTTGATTTACCAACTTGGCTCAACCAATGGTTTAAATTTGTGGGAGGACTATCTGTTTGATGACCAGTGGAGGAAGATAAGGGGGAATATTTGAGAAACCTGTTTGAACCCAGAAATTGAAGTCCGCCATCATGAAGAACATGAATTTCTTAAATGCAATGCAAGGAGGTGAGGACTGTGAGAGGAAGCTTCTAGAGGAGTGAGGATACATGGGTTCTTCCTATGCGAAAGCATCTGGCACAACAGTTTTAAGTCATGTTTTATACAATACATTTCATATACTTCAATAGTGTGTCTTTATTACTTTCTTTCTTCTGCAGAACACAAACGAAGATTTTTAGAGGAATATCTCTGCTCTGTTTTTCCATACAATGCAAGTGAATAGTGACCAGACTTTTGAAGCTCCAAAAATCAAGAAGGCTAAATAAAAGTAATCCATATGACTTCAGTGATTAAATCCATATCTTCAGAAGCGTTATGATAATTGTGGGTGAGAAACAGATCAACATTTAAGTCCTCCTTTTTTTTATATACCATAAATCTCCACTTTCACTTTCAAAATGTGAAAAAGTGAAAGTGGAGGTTTAATGGACTGAAAGGACTAAAATATTGATCTGTTTCTCACCCACACTTATAATGTAGCATCTGAAGATATGGATTTAACCACTAAAGTTTTATGGATTACTTCTGTGTGGTTTTTGGAGCTTCAGAGGTCTGGTCACCATTCACTTGCATTGTATGGACCTACAGAGCTGAGATGCAATGTCTTCATGTTTGTGATGCTTGATTAAGTAAGGATATTCCATTTTACAAATGATGTGTCTGTGACGAAGAAGGGCGTGGCCAGGCTGTAACGAAGGACGCCCGGCGCTGAATCAGCCCAATCAGCCAGGAAAGGGATAAAGAAGAGCCTGGGACGCAAGTTCGAGAGAGACGCACACAAAGCCGAGAGTGTATGCGTCAGTGTTTCATGTTGCTGTGTTTTCAGATTGATGTTGTGTTGTAATTAAAGTTAATTAAATGTAGATTCGGCTTCCGCTCCCTCATTTCCCGAACCTTGTTACATTTGTGCCAAAACATAAGAAAGGGCACGCTGTCCGGGAGAACTCGCTGCTGCCATCCGCCAGGGGACGGAGTCACCACTACTGGCCGCAGGAGGAACCGCTGCCATCCGCCGAGGAGTGGCTGTCATCCACCAGGGGGCGGAGGAATGGCTGAGGACCGGGTGGGCGGCGTGCCCGTGGGAGCCGAAGAAGAGAGTTTTCTTTTCTCTCTCTCTGTCTCTCCCGCTTGCTCTTTCTCTCTCCCCCTCCCTCCCCTTGTCTCAGATTCACAGGAGGTGGGGAGGACCATCGGGTGGCGGAACATCCAGAAATGGGGGGGGGAGGAGTAAGCCAGTCCGGATGGCACCCCGGCCCGAATCGGGCGGTGGAGGAGTGTGACGAGGTGGAGGGCATCGCCGGCATGACTGAGTCCTCTGGGCTCAGTATGTCTTTGACCCATCTAAACCACAGCCACATGTCATATTCATCATAGGGGGACCAGGCAGTGGAAAAGGCACTCAGACAGCAAAAATTGCACATCACTATGATTTTGAGCATGTGTCGGTGGGGGAAATTTTAAGGAACCAGTTGCTGCATCATGACACCAGTGACAGGAAATGGGAGTTGATTGCTCAGATCATTGCCAGTGGAGAACTGGCACCTCAGGAGATGACCACTGAAGAGCTGAAACATCAGTTTATTAATAATCAGGATGCCAAAGGATTTATTGTGGATGGATTCCCCAGAGAGATATCACAGGCATTTACCTTTGCGGAGCAGATTGGCTCTCCAGACACGGTGATCTTGCTTGCCTGCTCCAATCAGCAACTCCGTCAGCGTCTTGAGAAGAGAGCCTCCCAACAGGGTCATCCTGACAACATTACTCATGCTATTGAGAGAAGAGACTAGATACTTTTAAATGCATCATCACACTTATAGCCAAGCACTACCAGGAGAGAGGACTTATTGTAAGGGTGGAATGCACACGTTTGGCGGCTGTGTGCACCTCCCTCCCTCTCTCGAACTGGCATCTCTGGCTCCTCTTTATCCCTCTCCCGGCTGATTGCGGTAACTCAGTGCCAGGTGTCCATCCTAATGACCCTGCCCCACTCTCCTCCTTGTCACAGTGTCTTTGATTTTTCTGTTCTTACATCTCGTTCTTGCATCTTTTTCTTTTGACTCTGAAGAGGGAGAAGCTAAGATAAATGGAAAGGATATGAGGAAAGGAAACAAGGATGCAAAATGAAAAAGAGAAGAACCCATTTCTTTGCAATTCACTTGAAATTCCCTTCACTTTTGGTGCAGAAATCAAACATTTAACCTTTTAAATGTGATAAGACCAGCATTCATAAATAATCAAGAGTGCTGATCTAAGATTCTTATTGCCGATCAATAAGATTGTTTGTACAAAGCATCCTGGATCACCACTTTTAACTCCAAGCTAACACTTTTTTTTATTTTTTATGCCAGGCTTCATCACTATGAGAAAGAAATCCTTATCCTTCTTTAGACGCTCAGATTCAGGTTCACTTCTTTATATCTGCATAAGCACACGTATTCGTTGTGCTGAAAATGTGGGGAGTGACCATTTTTAACATGATTCCAGCCATGTTGATGAAGGTGATTCTGAAATAGGAGTGACCAGAGGATGACTAACTATGACCAGCCAGAGGAAATGGACTGACCTCTCAGGTTAATGTTTCACCCGTTTCGTAGGAACAACACACACTTGAGTCGCAGCTCTCAGAATTAATGGAGAGACTCAATAACATTTCTCTAAAAGCCAATGAAGAGGTAAATTATTTGTAAAATGATGGTTCAGGACTAAATTAACATAGGTTTCCATCATAAGTTTGTTTTAGGATTTATTGGGAGTAGTGATCTGACTTTTGTTTCTATCTGTAATTGATGATTTGATGCTTAATGAGGTAAGTGACTTTGTTTTACACATTTACATTTGAATGCTTATCACATAATACAAAGTTGGAGTTGAAATGTTTTTCTAAAAACATAAAAGATAAATTAAATCTTAATTTGTTTTAAAATCTTTGGGTAATTTTAAACTGAAAATTACCCAAAGCTTCCAGATAACTGGGGGAAGGCAGGAATACACAGTTTTAACCTGCCAAACTTGTGATTCATGGAAAAATGATTATAAATGGCATACATTTGCAAGTTAAAAGATACATAAAAAATAAAAAGATATTTGAATGTGATCAGCACTTTGGCATTTGTTGTCATTTTTGTCACTTTTTGTCTTTTGGCCTCAATTATGAAACATGAAACTTTCTGTATAAGTAGTTCGTAAAAAACCTGTTAATGTAAATTGTTGCATGTTGTTTTATGACAATTTTTATGAGTGATGCATATTCGTTCTGCTTCTGTTTGTGAATAAGGCCCATTGTTTTATTAAGTATCATTTTACATTATATGCCTTACAGACACTGTGCAAGTCCTAGATTATGTGTACATAATATTTGTCCCAATACTTTAAAGTCACAGAAAAAACAAAAACAAGTATTTATCAAAGTTTTAAGAATGTGCAGATCATGCACCCCATTCACTTACATCAACCACCCTTTACCCTTTTTTTTCCAAGGACTTGACCAGTATTTTCTGTGGAATAGCTAAATCCTGCTTGAGCATATATATTGAGTTAATTAGTTGAATGCACCTGGGAAGTGAGTGTAAACTAGCCACAGTATCACAAACAGATCCTGCAGTGGGAAGGTTAGTCATGTGGAAAAGTCCAGATTTCCCTCACTCTAAACCTAAGCGAAACCATGGGGCTTACAGTATATGAACAAAAAGTGATAACCACCAACAGTTCAGTGAACAGTTATTTAGCATGTTTAAGACAATTTTGTGTAAAACTTAGCAATCTGATCCAATAAGTCATTAAATTACTGCATCTTGAGGAATAGTGTTCCACGCTGTATGTAGTTGTATACTGCATATTTTGGTAAATGTAGTAGGTCAGGGGGTCTTAAACTCAAATTACCTGGGGGCTGTTAGACCAGTGGTATTCTTGTTCGCTTGCCAGCTGAACAGCTGCAACAAATACAAGTGTTTATACAACCATGAATTGTAACCATAACAGTTAATGGCACAGTTATACAATAGCATAAAACTTACAAAACTTTTAGTGATGGATGTGAGCAGTTAGGCTTGTTTGTTGTGGTCAGCTGGACTGCAATTTAACATTTAATGTAATAGAGCCTGTAATAGAGTGCAACTGCACCCGCCCACTTTTTCAAAAGTCGGTATAGCTGCAGGCCGGAGACCTTCAAATGGGGGCGAAATCTCCAAAAGCAGGTGGGGTTACTCCAAAAGGGGGTTGCGCCAACTCCACTCACAGTTAAAGTTAGGGAAAGAGTTAGGTAAGAGGCTCCCCATATCTTTAATATCTTTTATATCCTTTTCACTTTTTCAGGCATCTTGATTCCAGTAGTATTTTTCTATAGGGTTTTTTATTAAAATCCTCCATAAAAAAAGTTCTAAGCCATGAACCAATTCAACAAGCTCCGAGGTGAATAACGATATTACAAACATTGATTTGGAAGCCAAAAAGAAATTGGACAGAAAGACAAAGGTAGGCTACAAGAAGTCTTTCATGCGGTAATGAACAATCCCGTGAAGCATTGCGAATGACGGAATTGAATTTAAAAGGATGGAAAAAAAATATAAAACTTTGGATTTCATTTAATTATTCATCTAATTTAGTTGATTATACGTTGTGGTGGGGTGAGCATGAGATAGACACAGTGGGTGTGGCATCAGGCCTCGGAGAGGCATTTATTGGAAAAAATAATAAACACAAAATTTCCAAAAAATTGTATAAATAGTGTCCAAGGGAAAAAGTGTCCAAAATAATGGGGAATCTGGCGTACCTGCGGTGAGAGGGGACTTTGTGTAGGAAGGGGGGAGTGTCGACAGGAATGGCCCAATGGCCCAGGAATGAGCGGGGTCCGACAGTCACACGCACTCCTCCTTGGCATCTGTAGCGGCCTGTCTTCACAGGGATCGTGGTGAGTGTGAGGGAAAGGAGGCCTGGCATTCGTGCCTGTCGGCAGCGACGCGTTGCCCAATCCCCTGACGCACATCTAATTCGGCCGGTACCCTCCCTGCTCTCCTCCTGGACATGCGAGGACGCCAGTGTGTACACACAAGGAGATAGAAACTCACTTCAGGTGTTCCCCATCACCCACTGCCCAAACAAGGCATCTAAAATTGTGCCCCTTCTCAGCTGCGTCCAAAACCAAAGGTAGTTGCCTTGTTGCTTCGTTGACCTATCAGTGAATGACTTCACAGATAGCGTTTGCGTATGAAGGTACCTCTGGAAACTGGTTTTGGAAAGGCTTCCTAGGCAGCGCTATGTCACATCATTGTTAGAATACCAGCATTCATTCAGTCCAACTAAACCACAAAGGTCTAATAATCTAGAACAAAATCAATTGAGTTTTAGTGATAGCCACGCTGATATTTAATAACAACAATACAACTTTCTTGCTAGAAATGGAATCAAAATATGGAAAAATTGGATAAAACTTACATTTATACGCAAACTGGCTATCAACTGCCTTTTCGGCCACCATTTTCTTTCTTCAGTTCAACCCTTGTGGATCCGCACGTAAAGGATTGTGGGATTTCATAGGCAGCGAAGGATACATCTATGCTGCCTTCAAAAATCGATGAGATGAAGGTATCTTAGTAGACAGGATGTGATGAGAACATTGAATTTGGATGCGCCTTGGTCCCTTCCTACCTCTGTATACAGCCTCCGCAGGCAGCATGTACCTGGTTTTGGACGCAGCCCTTGTCTCCAGCCCAATCCCATTGTGAGCTTGGCTGAAGGACGGCCCTAAGAGGTGGAGTAACGATGACTAGAGGGAGGGGCGGGTCGTTCCACCACAACACATTGAATCAATATATTTAAAAAAAATATTGTAAAATATTTAGACACAAATATATAAATAGTTTGTGAGTGTAGGGAGACGGACTCAGTTGTGTCACAGTGCGTCATGGGAGTGGGCGGTTGCTACCGGTCTCGTTTGGTGCGCTTTGTTGGCCGCGATTCTCTGATTGATGGCTCTTTCTCTGCTGGATCATGGATATTGTAGTTCTTTACCAGGAATTCAACACAATTTTTAAGAAATTAAGTTGAAATAACACAAACTGATGGCTTCAACGGAAGCATATATCTCCGATTAACAACCTCAGAGCTCATGGTATATCTATCTTTAAAGGTTTATAATGTAAGTTATCATTAAAGACCAATTCGCCTATTGGGAAAATTGTATTTATTTATTTATTTATTTATTTAATCAGGGACAATACACATTAATAATACAAAATAAATGTAAAATGTGCCAGATTTAGCCAAATTGGCTAATTTTCATTTGTAGTCCCTAGGCAGGTTGATGTTATAATAACCAAATAAACAACAAACAAAGTTGTCATTACACAAATACAAAACTATCATACCAGAATCTCTACAAATGCTCACAATTTTGAATCGACTACAACCACATTTTCAACTTTCTAGAGAAAATGCAACAAACTGTTATATATTTTACTTCTTTTAGTTCTGTTGGAAGTCTATTCCATTCTTGGGTTCCTCTAAAAACAAATGATAACTGGCCAAAGGTACTTCTTCTCAATGGTAAATTACAACCACCACTCTTGTGTACCATCCTGTTATTTGATATATATAATCCTTAAAAACTGGTGGAGCAAAACCATTTAAAATCTTAAAAACAAGTACTAAGTCAGCAAATGTAATCAAATGTTCGCAGCTCAAAAAAGAATACTTAGTTAAAACACTACAATGATGAAAACTATTTGGCTTTTTATCTAAAACCTTAAGAGCTTGCTTATAAACAGTCTCAACCGGTTTTAAAATAGACTTACAAGTTTGTGTCCATATAGTCATACATTATGTGATATGGAATTCATAAATAACACTGCTGCCTCTTTAGTCAAACTGTTTCTGATAAATCTAAAATTGGCTAAATTAAATTTCACTGTTAACATTCTTCACATGTTTTTTAAAAGAAAGCTGAGAATCTATTATTATTCCTAAGTATTTAAATTAATTTACTACATTAAGCTTCTGTCCCTGGACAAACACTTCTGCTTTTGCATCATGATATGCCCTTTTGGTAAAAAACATACAAACTTTTTTCTTGACATTAAGATGTAAGCATGATTTAGTAAGCCATTGTGAAACCTGGTCCACCACAGAAGATAATTTCTGTGCAACCTGTTGCTGACTTTTTGCATGCACATACAAAACAACATCATCAGCATACATCTGACAAACAACATCTGAGGAACAGACATTTGGTAAATCATTTACATACATACTGAACAACAACGGACCAAATATAGATCCTTGTGGAACTCCAATATTAGAATCGAAATATTCTGATGTTGTATTTATAACTCTTAAACATTGTTTCCTATTTTCCAAATAAGATTTGAACCACATAATGGCATCAGCTGAGAAATTAAAATTTCATAAACTCGAAAGCAAAATATCATGATTTACAGTATAAAAAGCTTTTTTGAAATCCAAAAATACAGCACCAACCACACCTCCTCTATCCATCTTTGATTTAATATTTTCCAGCATAAAACAATTTGCAGTATTTTTTCTGAAACCAAACTGCATAGGATGTAGAGGAAATGGACCATTATTATATAATTAAATGTTCTGCCACCCATTTCTCAGCAACTTTAGACATTACCGGAAGAATATTATTGGTCTATAATTGCTCATTTCTACATAATTTCCAGATTTATAGATTGGTGTATTTACTCCAAATTTCCATGGAGTAGGAAGTTAAAGGACCTATGATTGATTCCTTGTAAGTTTAAAAAAAAAAAAAATACAATCTAATACATATTTATCTCTAGCTCTAGAATTTTTGAGAGAACTAATTATTTTAGCAACTTTTATATCAGATACCTGCTTAAGAGTAAATATGGGTAAAGCAGTATTCGCTAGTTTATACAGAGAGACTTAGTAAGAGCACTTATTGTATCCACAAAGTAATTATTAAAAGTATTTGCTATCGTGCCATGATCATAGATACATTTTCCTTCCAACTCAAGTTCTATATTTTTCACTGGCTTTTTATAATTTCCTGTTAAATATCTCAGATTTTCCCATATAAATTTTGTATTTCCTTTTCCCTCCTCTATTATAGAAATATAAAATTTTGCTTTTGCTTTTCTAATTTCACTTATTTATTTCTTAATTATTGAAATTTCGCTTCTCGTATTCCAAACTAGATTTGAGAAACTGTTTCAATGCGTTATCTATTTGTTTCATAAGTGACCAAATATTTTCATTTAACCAAGGTAAACAATTTTGCTTTCTAGGTCTACTTTTAATATGTCTCATAAAACTATTTGTAGTATTTTGAATAATATCCATTAAAACATTTGCATCCATTTCAGTACAATTATAAGAAATGTTGTTGATGTTCTGTCCAGTTTATATCTTCTAGTGCCTTTCTTAGATGATTGAATTCACTTTTAGGTATTCTAAAATTACATGGTGTTCTATTTATAGCCTGATAACCAAACCTTTTCTTTGTCAATTTTCTTACTATAAGTGTTAAATTATGATCAGACAGCCCTGTGATCATATTAAAAGACTTTATTATATGATCAGGTTTATTGCAAAAAATTAAGTCAATTTGTGTTTCAGAGGATCTAGTTATTCTTGTAGGTCCTTTTACAAGTTGTTTCGGATCAAAACTACAAGTTATATTTTTTTATTTTTTCCTATGAATTTTATCAGACCAATTTATATTTAGATCACCAAGTAAAATAACTTCTTATAATAAAAGCAATTATTATAAAAGACATTTGTGGTGATAGGAAAATATCTAAAGCTATACATTCAATATCAAAATCATAAGATAACTGTATCTCCATACACCTGATACTGTCCTTAACATAAAACATAATTCCCCCACCCCTACCAACATAACCAGGAACATGTAACATTGCTGATGGTGAGGTGATACTCAACCATGTTTCAGACAGGCATAAAAAATCCAGATTTGAATTTGTGACGAGATGTTTCATTTCATCACACTTTGCCATAACACTGCGAAATGAATGAGACTATTACTTCTGTAACCCAACTGTTGTACTCTATTAAAAATAAAAAATAATAAAAATAATTTTGCAGGCTGAATTTTAGGGTAAAATATTACCGCTTGTGGAGCCACATTAAATCTCACTCTGGCCGGTAATTTGAGATGCCCGTAGCAGGTAATTCAAGTATTCCATGCATATAGAAAATTTGCAGAAATAGTACAAGTACTATAGTATGCTATTCCAAACAGAGTCGATAAATATAAACATGTTTTTACTATAACATTCACATAACTAAGTGTCCTTTTTAATGTTTTCTTTAGGAATATTCAGCATCCAACCAGTGTGTGGTGAATACAAAATTCAATCTATATCTCCTCTAAAATACTTTAATGGGCCGTATTTTCTTCAGTCCATCACAACCACATAATGAACAGGAGAGGAGATTACTGGAGGAACAAACAAAAAAGTCAACAGTTCCACAAATAGATCTTTATAAGACCGGCAATGTAGGTAGACTCCTTAGCTTCTTCAGCACTAAACCATCACTATGCGACACTGCATGTGGTCAATTGATTCCACTGTCATTGTCCATGAATCAATCATAATTTGAATGTTTATTTTGGCTGTAGAGGGAATTGACGAAACAGATCAAGAGTGAAAATTCCCAAATTTGCTGCCCTACTTCAACATCTGCCTTACTACATGAAGACCACATTAGAAACCAACTGAAACAATGAGGTTTCATTTGAAGTTTTACCTGCACTACTTAGTTCTACTGGGTATCAGCTGTGTAATTTCTACCTATGGTCCACATCAGAGGGCCCAGAAGACTGGTGACATACTGCTGGGAGGACTATTCCCAATACATTTTGGGGTGGCCTCTAAAGACCAGGATCTTGCAGCAAGACCGGAGTCAACTGAGTGTGTCAGGTATGACCACAATGTGCCTCCATTAAAAATAAAATTGCTTTCTTTTTAGATACGAGGGTTGTCACTGGGGTTGTACCCTCAAGGGGACTTCTTTTTTCTTTTTAGAGTTTTTAAATCGTTTTGGATTCATAATTGTTTCCAAAGGACCTATTGTTTTCCTTTAAAGGTATATATATATATATATATATATATATATATATATATATATATATATATATATATATATGGTTTGTTCCCCAGGGAACAAAAGTGTACTTGCACAGTACCTTTGCTCTCCTTAAGGGACACTCCAAAACTCTGTCTAGAGGTACAAAAAAGGACCCCTTGAGGTGTCCCACCCCAATGACAACCCTAAGAGGTACAATTTAGAACTTTTTCTAAGTGTACCAATCTAAACAAAATGTAATTCAATAGTTTCTTCAAATGTGGTTGATTCTTATGATTTTACATGACAAATTACTTTCACTGATTTTTCTTATGAACACAACAGATCAATGTTGATTTCATGTTTTAATTAACAGATTGAGCATTTATCTAGATTTTGTGCTTGGTCGATGTTTGGTACACTTTATAGGTAGAAGAAGTTTGTTGCACAGTTGTGTGTTACAGATTTATGTGTTTATTTGTGAACTTTTTTTAGCAATTCATGTTCATAAAATAAATCTGTTTTTCAGATACAACTTTCGTGGATTCCGTTGGCTTCAAGCTATGATATTTGCTATTGAGGAGATCAACAACAGCTCTACACTTCTTCCAAACATCACACTAGGTTACCGTATATTTGACACATGCAACACTGTCTCGAAAGGCCTGGAGGCATCACTAAGCTTTGTTGCACAAAATAAGATCGACTCACTTAACTTGGATGAGTTCTGTAACTGCACAGGAAACATCCCATCAACCATTGCGGTGGTCGGGGCATCTGGATCTGCGGTCTCTACAGCAGTCGCTGATCTAGTTGGCCTCTTCTACATTCCTCAGGTTAGAACAAGATGTTTAGAATGTTTTAAAGGAACCCATATGTGGTTATTTTATCTGTGGACCAGAAACAGAACATATTTGAAGAATCTTGATGCAGTTCATAGCGACTAAGTCTGTCAAGCTCAAAAAGGTGATGCAATGCCTCTAAAGGCACCATATTTGATTTGAAAGCTACAGCTGACGGCAAGATTATACATTAATAATGACTGGGAAAAAAAAGACAAATTTTATGAATTTCAGTCTTTTTCTCATACAAAGCTATTGTCATGATTTAAATACTGTAGTCTACGGGTCACATTAACTACTTATTGTACTTTAATGGTGTTTTTTTTGTGTGTGTGTACTTTTTAGACCTTGAACAAGAAACTCACTATGAACTGTCAGTAGCTGGGTTTCCATCCATTTCTAGGCAAATTTTGGGATATTGCATACAAAATGCTGAAAAAAAAAAAAAAAAGTCTAAAATGTGCATAAAAATGTACATGCACGCTTGAGGTAAATAACTGTTTTATTCGATAAGAAGCATGCGCATAAACTATGATGGAAATTGATTTACCAAATATATTATATAGAATTTATAATGGAATATACTGTAGATAGATACACATTAAAAAAGTAATGTGACTTTGCATCAACAAGCCTTGTAAAGGCATAATTTTCTCAGAGAATATCATCAATATTTTTGCATAGCCCAGGGGTGGACTGGGAAGAGAAATCGGCCCAGGATTTTACATAAAAACTGGCCCAAAAGTTGCTGAGCGGGGTGGGTGGCCAACCCTAAGCAAACAATAGGTTCGTAAGATCGTTTTGTCTGTGCACTCTAAGTTGTAACTAATTTATTACATTGAACAAAAGAGCCACAGTGGCTTCCCCAGAGGATACAACGTCCATTTCCTTTTATATTTTTGTGGCAATTTTCCCAGGAAGTGACGATTTTGTGCTCTTGAACACATGGAATAAAAACACTGCTTTGTTTGCAACGTTTTTGCGATATTCTGGTTTTTCGCATAAACTGAATTTGTAACTTGGATGGAAACATACCTTTGGTATGGAAAATAGCAAAATGAATGATTCTTCAAAAATTCTCCTTTTGTGTTCCACAGAAAAAATAACAGCATCTCTTTAATTTTTTAGGTCTTGTTATAAATGTCCCTCTCCTCTACCATCTTTCAGATCAGCTACGCCTCATCCAGTCGTCTTTTGAGCAACAAGAATCAGTACAAATCCTTCATGAGAACTATTCCTACAGATGAGTATCAGGCTATTGCCATGGCTGCCATCATTGACCACTTTCAGTGGAACTGGGTGATTGCTATCGCCTCTGATGATGAATATGGCCGTCCAGGCATTGAAAAGTTTGAGAACGAAATGTTTCATAGGGACATCTGCATTGATCTCAATGTTTTAATTTCACAATACATTGATGAAGCTGAGATTCGCCGTTTGGTAGACCGCATTGAAAACTCAACCGCCAAGGTCATTGCTGTGTTCGCCAGTGGACCTGATATTGAGCCACTCATTAAAGAGATGGTAAGGCGCAATGTCACAGACCGTGTCTGGCTGGCGAGTGAAGCTTGGGCCAGTTCTAGCCTGGTCGCCAATCCAGAGTACCTTGATGTGATGGGTGGAACTATTGGCTTTGCATTGAGAGCTGGCCATATACCTGGCTTTAAAGAATTCCTAAAGCATGTGCACCCAAAGAAGTCCAACCATAATGAATTTGTGAGGGAATTTTGGGAAGAGACCTTTAACTGTTACCTAGATGATAGTCCAAGGAATGAGGACAGTGAGAATGGCAGCACAAGTTTCAGACCTCTGTGCACAGGTGAAGAGGACATTGCAAGTGTAGAGACCCCATACCTGGACTACACACACCTAAGGATTTCTTATAACGTGTACGTGGCTGTTTATGCCATAGCGCAGGCACTTCAGGACATTCTTACCTGCACACCTGGAAAAGGACTGTTTGCTAATGGATCTTGTGCAGACATTAGGAAAGTGGAGGCATGGCAAGTGAGTTACTTACCGTACTACAATTATATTTGTAAGGGGCTTTTCCAAAAAGTTGCATGAGTTTCCTATTGCAGCATTTTAGAATGTTCGGCTCTGCTGTTCTCAATTCAAAAGCTATATAATTTCCCTTCTGAAAAAAATTCTTAAACCAGCCTACAGTAGTTTGGCAGTATAAGCTGGTTTATACTGGTCTAGCTGGTCTCCCAACCTGGCCAAGTTGGTGTTCAGCTGGTCGGCCAGCTGGTCTCCTATTTTGACCTGCTGAGAAGTGCACAAAACCCATCTAAAACAGTCAAACTAGACCAGCCTAAACAGCCTAGCCAGGTTGCAAGACCAGCTGACAACCTTAGTCTGGTTTAAGTAGGGTTGAGAGGGGACATTTTCCACATGTATAAAATACTAGACACACTTGTCATTTTTATTTTATCTCATTCTAAAAGGTTCTGAAACAACTGAGACACCTCAACTTCATAAACAGCATGGGGGAGAGAGTGCATTTTGACAATGGAAGTGAACTTTCAGCAAATTACACCATCATAAACTGGCATCGGTCACCTGAGGATGGATCTGTTGTATTTGAGGAAGTTGGTTATTACAGCATACATAACAAGAATGGTGCCAAACTCTCCATAGACAAGACAAAAATTCTGTGGAATGGCCGTCTTACTGAGGTGAGTCAGCAAAACCAAACTCTTCCCAAACTTCCTGGCACTTAACTGGAGTCTAGCGTTTATTTAATAAGGGATTACCTAAAGGATTACGATCTTATTTAGTCATTGACAGCATTACTATAGTATTTGAGACTTATGGTATTAGATGATAAAATACATGTGTTTCTCTTTTCTCTGGCAGGTACCGTTTTCCAACTGTAGTGAGGAGTGTGAACCTGGAACCAGAAAAGGAATAATTGATGGCAAACCCACTTGCTGCTTCGAGTGTACAGAGTGTTCAGATGGGGAGTACAGTGATCATAAAGGTACTGTGACAACTAGATATCTATTAGAAGACTGTCCTAACTTTGTTTCGACTATGTCAGTTAATCAAGTTCTAGTGTAATTTAGTTCACTACGGCCACATACACACTGCAAAGTTTTTGGAGTGACAACTGTATGAGGGAGTGAATTATCTAAATTGTTATTCCGTGTTTAAATGATTTGTTCTGTTACTGTTTTGGTGTTTCACAGCTATAAACAAGAAACATGGATGCCATAGGTGTCACAGGTGGGATGTGTCCCCACCACTTATTGACATAGCATGCATCTGGTGCATGTAATACAGAGGAAAAATCTCTAGTTCTTGATCAGGAGTTTCCATTTTTATTATGTGTGTTATAAAGAGTGGTGATCCCGCACTGGAATTTATTATTTTTAATGTTACAATGAGTGCTTGTGGCGGCTGTTATCAATGGCGTGAAAAGACAATGTTCTCTCGTGCGCACTGGCACACTTCACTCGCTCCGCTTTTGCGCAGTTCGCGCTTCTTTCCAATGAAATCACAAAACAAAGTGCAAACAGTTGTATCCCTGCCCATGATATGCATCCAATAAAATGTACAGATGCAATCTTAGTTGATTAAAATAAAAAGTTATACTAGGGCAGATTAGAACCCAGAACTTTTGATACGAAAGCTCGTTTTGTCAATGGCTGACAACGTTTTGAACTATAAATAAAATGTATTATTGACACTATGTCTTTTTGTCTTTTGTTAACTAAAGTGAGTGTTTATAAATAAATAAGTAATAAACAAGTGAATGCTCAAAGGTTTCACATACGAGTTAAGAAGTCACTGTTTTCAGTTAAGAAATAGAAATAATGTCTGAGAACAGATTAATAACTGAATATTAACACTCGTTATCACAATAAAATTATGTCGTGATCACGAGAAAACAAGAAAGAAAAAAGTAATAAACCATGGACAAAACAGTCTTCCGTACAGAACCACTCATACTCAAAGTGAAAATGTTACCACTAGATCTGGGGGGCAGAGTTGAGAGGGGTTACTTTTGTATTCCACTACAGATTACAGAATACATGCTGTAAAATGTCATTTGTAACGTATTCCGTTAGATTATAATCAGTAGTCAGTAATGTAATCTAAATTCTTTGGATTACTATTTCACTTGTTTTAACTATAAACAAGTTAATAACACGTGAAAAAATCTGCCAGTACAGTAAGACAAAATAGACTTATATTAAAAATACATTCTCTGAAAAAGGCCTAAATATTTCATGCAGTGTAGCTTCTAAAACAAGAAAAAGCCAACTGATATATTTACTGAGATATTTTACAGAAAAACAATTTTAAAAAAAATTCTCACCAAGAAAAATATTTTTTCCCTAATATCAAAGGTCTTACAAGAGAAAGAAAAATTATGATCTTACGTGGATTTTCTTGACATGATTGTGCCTGGTAACAGGTGCATGTAACCAGAGACTATTTAGCAGAGACAGGCCACTTCTATTCAAATGAATGGGAGAAATTGGAATGCCCAACCAAGGAGCTCTAGCAACCAAAGGGTCAACGGATGTAGAAAGGAAGTCCCGCCTTACAGGCAAAACAACCAATCACCTTTTAGATACAGACATTGCCTGTCAATCAACCCGAGAACGCGCATGTGCATTACCTATATAAGCCAGGAAAATTGCGTTTTTAAGTGTAATATGAGGTAAAGAAGCACAATTTATGATACCTGTTTTGTCAGATTTTACTGCTGATTTGAAATATGCTCTTTGATTGTAATATTGACCAACCGTTTTTGAGATTTCAGTATTCCTCCATTCAAGTAGATAGGAGCTGCACTGGCATGACTGGAAATAGCCTCCCGGGAGCATTCCAAAGATGGCCGACAGTGGACTTACTTGCTAGAAAGACTTTGATGTAGCATGGCTAAAAATAGCATTTTAGCTTAGCATAAAGCTAAATGTTTACATGACACTTTACACAAGGTTTATTTCTAATTCGGCTGCATCAAACATACTTAAAACTTACTTCTGTCTGCTCGTATGAATGTAACACATCTTAAGAAAAAGTTTCACTGCTGTTCATGTATATGAATTAATGTTTTCCAACTGGATAGAGTAAATATTCAATTAAACAAATGACAATAAAATGCAAAGTAATCTCTTCAGTAATGAAAATACTTTTTGAATGTAACTGTATTCTGATTACTAACGATTTAAACTGTAACTGTAGTGGAATACAGGTACTCATATTTTGTATTTTAAATACATAATCCCGTTACATGTATTCCGTTAATCCCCATCCCTGCCGGGGGCCTAATGTATACAGACTTGTGTAGGTTTCACGCTATAATGTGGCATAAGCCTAAATCGAGAAAATTGCGTATGCACAAAACGTTTTCAGACATATAAAACAGTATGTCCACCAGGACTTGCCTCAGACTTCCCTTCATAAATCCCAGTTAGCGGAAGTTTGTGCGAACATGCACGTGTTTTATTCCCCTCTCTGTCTCCTCTCGAAATAACCATATATCAAGCACACAACGGTAGTTTTTACTATGCATTACCTCATCTACATTTTACTACCATTTTTTAAATGCTTTATTTATCACAACATATAGCAAATACAAGAAACAACAACAAAGAAAAACAGACAAAATACAGAAAAACAAACAAACACAGAAATACAACTACATACAAATGGGTATTAAAAAAAAGTCTCAAATAAGACACTAATTTAAAAGCCACAGACAAAAAAAGTCACTAAGATGAGTAAAAATTCAAGGCTCTACAGCATTCCAAAGATTTAGAACATTTAGAACATAACAATCTTTCTTTTCTAAAGGTTTGTCATTGAAAATAAAACATTTTTCTCTTCCAAAGTAACCTCAACTCCAGTAATCACCCTAAAGAAGATCTCAAAGTTGCACCAAATACAGCCAAAAAAGATGAGCAATACTCTCATCATTCAGACTGCAAAATACACATGTCAAATCAATATCTTTTTTAAATCTTTGTATGACCTGGTTTACAGGATAAATACAATGAATAATTTTAAATGAACAACTCTTATCTGGTTGGTGACACAGTATCGCCTAGAAACCATGAAGACTTCATCCCACTTTACAGTATATCTAGTTCCAAAAATCTTTTTGCTGGGGGTATCTTGCATGGCTGACATACACGTCTAAAGAAGCTATTATGGCATTTATTATCAATAATACTAATACCATCTAATTTTAAATTCAAATTATCATTCAGATTTAAGTCTTATGATTTCAGCAACATGCAACAACTGGAGAATTCCAGATACTATAGCATCAAAGACAATTTC
Organism: Myxocyprinus asiaticus; assembly: GCF_019703515.2. Taxonomy (NCBI): domain Eukaryota; kingdom Metazoa; phylum Chordata; class Actinopteri; order Cypriniformes; family Catostomidae; genus Myxocyprinus; species Myxocyprinus asiaticus. The sequence goes on from NC_059346.1 coordinate 60,203,648, forward strand.
ATATTCCCTGGCAGATACTGGAAGTTAAAATCTATCTAAAAATCCTGTGTAAGAAAGTAGATGACCATTACAGGGGAATAATTATGTCACCAATAAAATATTGTTGTTAAACCAATAATCAAAGAAAAGTGTTTTATTCTTATACTTAATATCCTTGTTATTCCAGATCAAACATCTATGGGGAGCATATTACTACCATATGCATATTGCCATCCAGACACGTGACACTGCTGCGTTTAACGGTATGAGAAAACAGAATAAAATATAGACTGAAGCAGGGGCAGACTGGGACTAAAAAGTGGCCCTGGACCTTCTGGCCCAGAGCGGCCCACCAAACCCTGCCCGCAACACACCACAACATAACACGCCGGCTCATTGATTTCATTTTCGGGCTCAATTTCAAATTTTTATGTTGACAAAAATACATTTCTATTGACTGATAGTCATGACAACAGCCCCACCAGTGCAAAAATTGTCATAACTTTAAAACATATAAAACCACTGTAAATGTAATGAGTGGATTTTTTTAGGGTAAGCACTAAAAATAAGCACTTTATAGCTCAGACAAATAACATGTCCGAAAACTTTTTTTCCCCAGCATACAGATGTTAGGTTAAAATGTACATGAAAGTACAAGGGAAAGTGTGTATTTTAGGTGCTGTGACAAGTCAGCATTTTTTCAAAGTTTTTAAAGATCTTAATCACCTTTCAACTTTTTTCTAGAAGTGCAAATAAACTATTGTCTTAGTTAATATGATGTTGTGGAAACAACAAGTATAATAATAATATGTTACATATGTATATTTATCTATACAAGATAATAAAATATTGTTTAAAATAGTTAGATGAAGAAAGTGTCACACAGCAGGACACTGATGATAATGCTTAAGATTTTATGTCAATTACCCACATAACTATGTGTAAATATCTATTTAAAAAATAAAGAAATAAAGAAATAAATTTGGCCATAATAAGTACATATATAAATATACTGTAAACAAATATATATATATATATATATATATATATATATATATATATATATATATATATATAAACATACCTTTTAAAGTGTAGATCTTTGCAGATATTTTGCAGATTAATTGCTCATACTGTACCCTATATGAGTTTGTTGCATCTTTATATCTGCAGTTTATATTCCTTCCCCAGATTATTTGACAAGCGCTATTTCTGCTATCCTTTAAAAAAAGTCTCGATGACTCAAATAGCCACAAAGTAATATTTTTCATGACCTATTTTCTGCATTTTTATCAGGCGTGAGCATTATTCAGCAAGCCGCACTTCAGCTCCCATTAATGCTTTCCAGTATGAATAAATTACGCAAATTACTATGTACTGCTCATAGCTGTACTGTTTGCTGATTTTATTTATGCTGCTGTTATTGTATTTGTTGTAACTTGCAGTTATTTGTCATTTTGTGATTATTCAGAGCTCATCGTATACTTAATATGTTTTTGGTTGTCACCATTATCGTGATTTGTATGTTAAATAATGAGGTCCAGAGAAAATGCGCATATACGGATATGCGCTCCCATATGCAAGTAATTTCAAAATAAAAGCCATTTCATTATTTCAAAATAAAGCCATTGTATTGTCTTTACCTTACAGAGTTTATTGAATATTCACTCTGTAATGGGGGTCCACACGGGCATGATGGAGCACAGGGCGGCCGCCTCTATATCGCCTGTTAGACGGGCGGTACTTGCTCAGCAGTGGGCCGGCCCAAATTATCCAGCGGCCCACCGGGAAAACGTCCTGTGCTCTCGATGGCCAGTCTATCCCTGGACTGAAGCCTATATGTTGCATGTGAAAAGATGCTGCTGCTTAAAATAATTTCTTAATCTTTGTCTTGTTTTAGTATAAAAATATGTAAACATCTATTAATCAAGATCAATTTAACTGAAAAACATAATTGTGTATTAAGGCTTGTTAACAGAGAATATATCTTATTATATCTAGAATATATCTTATTATAATATTTAAGTGTCTTATTCTCACACCATTTGGAATTTATTTTTAGGTGTATTAAGCGTAAACCTAACCTAACTTATGCTCATAAGCCAGCTATCAACATGGGCCAAAAATCAGTGTGGTCCTGAAACACACACTCCCTCCCAGTCTCTCCTTGCACTAACTATTCTAGAAGCGCTAATACTGCCATTGTCATTCAGAGCTGCATTCATCCACATTCATTTATATCAACTTATTTAATTGCTTACACATTTGTTTTGCGGACAAGTATAATCCATGTATCAGTTACTCATGTTCAGTGTTGGGTAAGTTACTCTAAAAAAAATAATTAATTACTAACTACTAATTACATCTTCTACAGTGTAATTAGATTACTGTACTAATTACTCTGTCTGAAAAGTAATTGCATTTCTTGTTACTGATTACTTTATAAAAGCCTTATCAACCTCGACCAAATGAAAAATACAGCATTAAATTAGAAAACATATATTTTAACATTAGACATTACATTTCGATTTTAAATTCACTATTGTTTTAAATAGAAATGTTCTATAGTCTATATAGTCTTTAACACAATTACATCAGAAGTAACTGTAATTAAATTACTGAAAAATTAAGAGTAATCCCTTTACTTTTTTCAAAGAAAAAGTAATTTAATTACAGTAATTAATTACTTAGTAATGCATTACACCCAACACTGCTCATGTTCTAAACATGATCTAAAGTGCACACAATTGGCAAGTAATAGGTAAGCTTCATTAGATTTCCACAATCTACCTGTAAACAGCAGGGGTAGGTTAACGATTTCTGAGGCCCCAAGCAACTGACCAACCCGGGGCCCAATTTTGAAAATTTTGATTAAAAAATTACATAAAATTTATTTTAAATAATAATTTTAAATGCATCCTATCAGCCATTGTAGCCAAGTACATTCAAAATGTTTAATGAAATAAAATTCTAGTTCAAGATAATTAATGCATGTTTTCCAGTTTTTTAGGCAATACAGTGATTAAAAAAAAATCCTTTTTTTTTTTTTTTTATGAACAGGGTGTGCAAAACCTACTACTTCACTCACTAACAATTTGGAATACAGTTGTTATTATTATTATAACCCAACAATTATTCATTGTTGTACAGTTTTTCATTATAATAGGTATGATACAGTATTATTATTAATAATAATTTATTATTACTTTGAGGATTTGTTGTATACACTAGTAATATATTTCTGTCTTATTTACTTTCACCTGGAGCTTATATTCTAATGCTGCAGTGTATTGTTCATCATGTTTCAAAAGGCTGTATTTTATGTAAGCATCATAGGCAACATTCGTAACAGTAAGCATACACGGCATGGCAGCCCCTCAGCACACTAGAGCAGAAGGGAAAAAAACCATTGCCGTTTATCAAGCGCTAAAACTTTGCTTGGAGCAGAATAATCTGGAATAATGTTAAACATTTTAACAGTCACCTCTTTGCAACCTGAACAAAAATCTTTGTGACACAACGCAACAAATGAAACAGAACGCAGAAGTCTCGACATACGTTTTTGAGACCTGAAGTTATTTTTAACTTGACACAGTGTCTAAAAATGAAGAAACAGCGAGACATGGTGCAGCAGTCAAGGACGTTCGTCCAGCATGTGTTTACATAGGAAAACAATGGAAAAACAGAGCAGACGCATGTTCGGAAGTCCTGTATATTTTTTCATAAATTGCAAACCCGAACCCAAAGTCCTACTTGAAAAACTGACCCAAACCCAGCAGATCTCTAACTAGTTATTAATAAAAGGTAGTGACATTAATGGTACTGGGCAAATGGCTTGTTCTTCAATATGTATCCATTGTGCATTTTCTCGAGTGTGTACCCAGCTGATAATACTTTTTGTTTGTGCTGCCCCGTAGTATAATTGCAGATCCGGAAGCCCTAGACCCCCTTTTTCTCTTGATTTACATAGGGTTTTAAAAGCAATCCTTGGTGAGTGGTTATTCCAGATAAAGGAGCTAATCTGCTTGTTTAAAGTCTTTAAAAAAATTATTTATTCAAATAGCACGGTAAAGACTGAAAAAGGTCATTGTAGCGTGGTAGTACATTCATTTTAATCATGTTGATTCTACCCAGGAGGGAGAGGGGTAATAAAGACCAATATTCCAAGTCGTCCTTTATTTTTTTATTTAATGGAAGGTAATTGTTATTAACAAGATCCTCAAGGTTGGGGGATACTGCCACACCCAAATACTTATATATATATATATATATATATATATATATTGAAGGTTTTCAGTAATCGGGGAGGATAATATGCAGGCGTTCGATTTCGTAAAGTTAATTTTGTAGCCTGATATGTTCCCAAATTAATTTATGGTATTGAGTATCACAGGGATGGATTGATCGGAGTTAGTGAGATATAATAGAATATCATCTGCATATAATGCAATCTTATGGACTGTGTTTGCAATACATACTCCTGAAACATCATCCCTACTCCTTATAGCTTCTGCAAGAGGTTCGATTGCCAGATTAAACAGTAAGGGAGAAAGAGGACAGCCCTGACGACAGCCTCTATTTAATACTGTTTTTTCAGACACAAAATTATTTGTACAATTCTTTGCTAAAGGGTTGCTATATAGGTTTTTAATCAGCGAAATAATGTTATCACCCATATGGAACTTTTTTAGTACAGCAAATAAAATTTTCCATTCAATCCTGTCAAATGCCTTTTCAGCATCAAGAGATACTATAAATGTTTGCAGATGATTCAAATTTGAGTAGTCAATGATTTTTTAAAGTCTGAGGATGTTGTATGATCCATATCTAGCTTTAACAAAACCTGTCTGATCTGAATGGATAAGGTAAGGAAGAATTTTTTCAGCCTGCTGGCAAGAAGTTTAGATATAATTTTAAGATCAACTGGTAGCAATGAGATTGGGCTATATGACATGCAGTCTGCTGTGTCTTTATCTTTTTTGTGAATTAAAGTTATAATAGCATTTTTCATTATTTCAGGGAGGTTCCCAGTCTCAAAGAAATCATTTACCATTGGAATAAAAAGGGGTTCAATTTGGGGTCAAAATGTCTTATAAAATTCTGTGGGGAACCCATATAATCCGGGGGTTTTCCCTGATGCTAAGGACCTGATGGCTTGTTGTATTTCCATTGAGGTGGGTGGAGCATCCAAATATGCTTTATCCTCCTCAGCCAAAGATGGTAAAGATAATGAATCCAAAAATGTTTGTATGTTCGAATCAGAGTGGTCCTCACAACAGTAAAGTGTATTATAAAATTCAACAAAGGACTGATATATTAATTTTACATCTTAAGTCAATTGGCCATTGGAGTTACGAATTCCTTTGATCATATGTTCTGTGCGCTCATTCTTCAGTTGGTGAGCTAATAGCCTACTAGATTTGTTACCAAATTCAAAGTACTTTTTCTTTGTAAAAGACAGCAGTTTTTTTGTTTGTTCAGTTTGGAGAATATTTAATTTGTTTTTAATATCATGTAAGTTCTCCTCAGAAGGATGCTGTTTGTGAAGCTGTTCAAATTTGGTAAGTTCCGATATCAGCCATACCGTGTGCTCCCTTGTCACCCTTTTTCTTGCGGAGGTATAGGATATCAATTTCCCTCTAACAACTGCCTTTGTTGCATCCCACATAATTGCAGGCGAAAGCCCAGAGTCAGCATTGTCAATTATGAATTGTTTAAACCATTCTCTAATATTGTTACATGTATCAGTGTTACCCAGTAGTAAAGAGGTGAACCTCCAGTGTTTATGCTGAGGTAGACATTCATCCATAGAGAGACTGAGATAAACTGGTACGTGGTCCGATATAAGGATTGATCCAACAGTACAGGAATTCACAAAGGGAATATACTCTTGTGATTATAGAAACATGTCTAGACGAGAATATGATTTACAGTTGTGCTCAAAAGTTTGCATACCCTTGGAGAATTGGTAATATATGTAACATTTTTAAAGAAAACATGAGTGAGCAGGCCAAACACATTTCTTTTATTTCTTATGGGATTCATATTCAACTGTAGGTTATAACAGAATGGCACAATCATAAAACAAAACATGGCAACAAAGAAAAAAATTAAATGACCCCTGTTCAAAAGTCTGCATACCCTTAGTTCTTAATAGTGTGTATTGCCCCCTTTAGCATCAATGACAGCATGCAGTCTTTTGTAATAGTTGTCTATGAGGCCCCAAATTCTTGCAGGTGGTATAGCTGCCCATTCGTCTTGGCAAAATGCCTCCAGGTCATGCAAAGTCTTTGGTCGTCTTGCATGAACCGCACATTTGAGATCAAAGGTATGTTTGTATAAAAAAGGGTGCAGAATTTCATGAAAAGAACACCTCTCCAACTATTAAGCACGGGGGTGGATCGATCATGCTTTGGGCTTGTGTTGATGCCAGTGGGCACAGGGGAACATTTTACTGGTAGAGGAAAGAATGGATTAAATTAAATACCTACAAATTCTGGAAGCAAACATCACACCATCTGTAAAAAAGCTGAAGATGAAAAGAGGATTGCTTCTACAACAGGATAATTATCCTAAACACACCTCAAAATCCACAGTGGACTACCTCAAGAGGCGCAAGCTCAGAAAATCTGTGGATAGACCTCAAAAGAGCAGTTCATGCAAGACGGCCCAAGAATCTCACAGAACTAGAAACCTTTTGCAAGGAAGAATGGCCGAAAATCCCCCAAACAAAAATTGAAAGACACATAGCTGGCTACAAAAAGCTTTTACAAGCTGTGATACTTGCCAGGGGGTGTTACTAAGTACTGACCATGCAGGGTGCCCAAACTTTTGCTTCGGGCCTTTTTCCTTTTTTGTTATTTTGAAACTGTAAAATATTGCTAAAATTGCTTAAAATATTAAAGAAATGTATCATCTTTAACTTTAAGCCCTTTGGAAATCAGGCCATCTTTTGCTCGCTTAGCTATTCACATCGATCGATCACTGCGATGGAGATGAAATTCTCTGAGTTGGTTACAAGAACTGAGGACATTGAGAAATGGATCGATTATCTGGAGTCATCGGAAAGGGGATTAGCTGCTAACCCACTAGCGACCAAAGTAGATTTGGAACACGTTTGGGAAAAGCTGGAAGACCTTGAGAATAGTAATCGGCAAAACAACGTCCGAATTGTTGGAATTCCTGAGCATGAGGAAGGCAGAGATATGGTAAAATTCCTAGACGAGCTCTTCCCAAGTCTGCTCAACATAGGCCATAAGCTGGAAATTGAGCAAGCTAACAGAGATTTGGGAAGATATGGGGTGGACATGTTTTCTTTAGTGCTGGCTCAATTAAGAGCATGGGAGTAATTACATTGATAAGTAAACATCTACAATTCAAATGTCTCAAACAGATTAAAGATAAATTAGGAAGATTCATTATTGTTTTAGCAGAAATTCAGGGGCAAAGGTTGATTTTGGCTAATATTTACGCACCTAACTCTGATGATCAGGGCTTTTTATAGATCTTGAAGGGATGTTGCAAGCCACTGGCACCCCTCATGTTATAATATTGGGAGGAGACTTTAATCTTTTGATGGACTCAGTCCTTGATCATAGTGAAGCAAAAGTGTGTAAGCCCCCTAGAGAAACACTGACGCTTCACAGGTTGTGTAAAAATCTTGGTCTTACAGATATTTGGAAACATTTAAACCCATCTGGTAGGGACTATAAATTTTTTTCATCAGTCCATAAGATTTATTCTAGAATAGATTTATTTTAATTTTTTTTATATATATCTAAATCACTCATTTCATCTGTTGTGGATTGCTCAATTGGAAACATCTTAGTCTCAGATCATGCCCTGGTGAGTTTAGAGGTGTTGCCACATGGAGAAAAAGAAATCATATAGTTGGTGCTTTAATGTATCCCTTTTGCAAAATCCTGAATTCCAACAAATGTTAAAGGCTGAAATCAATGTTTAAATGGAGACCAACTGGTCCTCAGTATCCTCTGTAGGCGTGGCTTGGGAGGCACTTAAGGCAGTTCTTAGGGGTCGAATCATACAGTATGCCTCATTCATCAAAAAATCCAAAGCACGAGAACTTGTGGAGTTGGAAGGGAATATTAAAAGTGCCGAGGCAGAGCTGAAGCACCGAATGTCGTCTGATGGCCTCAGAATATTGACCAGACTGAAATGCAGATATAATATTATTTTGTCGTGGAAGGTGGAATTTTGGCTATTCAGGGCAAGACAGTCATACTGTGAGTCAGGGGACAAAGCAGATATTGAAACTCTCTTGGCTAAATCAAAGGGCTGGTGGGAGCAACTATGGTGTAGAATGTCAGTATCAAAATTTATGAGTCAAGCAGGGCTGGCCCTAGCATTTTGGGAACCTTAAGCAGATTTTCAAAATGGGGCCCCCTACCTACTATACACCTAGCCAAACTCATAGTCAATTTGTTCAAAAGCATATAGCTTAAAAATGCAAAACTATCAAGTGTGGGTTATTAGCACTGGTACAGTATAACTGCTTCAAGTACAAAAATGAAAGAATATATTTTTACTAATCAAACACCAATAACATCCACAAATTACAAAATATCTTTAATGAAATTCCAAGTTCCCTAGCAAGTTGGTCACTTTAACACTGTGTCAGTAGTTGATGCTCTGGAAACTCCCCCAGGAGTGACAATGTCTCAATCTTGTATAGAATAACGCCAATCAATTGGCAGATGCTCAGCCTCTTATGCGCAGCATCGTAGGCATACAATATGGAGCACAGCACCATTTGTCAGAATTCTTCTACTTCAGATTACATCTCATGCTCTGCAAGCCCGACTCATCACTTCGTCCTTCTTTTTGCACATCTAAACAACAAGAGGATTTTTCTCTCTGTTGTGCGCAGACAGGTTCGGGGGGTCATTTGTATCCTTTGCACTGTGATGTATTGTGGTTGCAACTGTATTGTGTGTGTTTCTTTTTATCTGACAGAAGTTAAATAGACACTTGTGTCTCAAATCTTTTTTTAGTATGACTTTTCACAAGCGTTTCCTTCTGTGCCTGCGATTTATCCCTCTGTTATCCCTCTGTCTTATGGGCTCGAGTGCTGTTTGGGATGCATGGGCAAGGCCCACGTGGAAACAGTGCACGCTGAGGCTGATTGTGTTCATTGCAAGCGCATGAAACTCAAAACACTTTGCCCCTGGCTTGCTTGCTTTCTAGAAACAAACGGCAATGTCTAATCCTCCCGATATCCAACCCCTGTGGCGCCTGCGGGACCACACAAGCAATGGAAGTGAGGATGGGATATGGAGCGCAGAAAATCGGAGGATGAATTAACTCTGACTCTGCCTTGTGTCTCTCCTCGCGTCTCTTACGCCATGCCGTTCTTCCCGGAGCTGCATGATCAGCTGGTTAACACTTGCCACTCTCCCTACACAGTGAGAAGTATTCTGTGCAGCCGCCTTCACGCCACTTGATCGTGCTGCTCAGACAGGCTATTTGTAGATTCCCCTAGTTGAAGATGCTGTGGCGGCTCACTCTTGCCCTTTCTCTGCTAGCCTGCCGTGGAAATCCAAGCTTTTGCTATCGTTTAGGTCATGTCGGCTCATGTCCTCCATGATGGGTATGGCTCATGCTGCTGCAGGCCGGACTGGTGCATCTCTGCACACCATGGGTGTTCTGCAGGCCTACCAAACCGACTTATTCAAGAATATGAATGAATGCAGCCAGGACCCCAAGTCCTTTAAAGAACTGCATCATGCTATAGATTTGTTGCTCTGGGCCACCAAGATCACTGCCAAGGCTGTCGGCAGGTCTATGGCTGGCCTGGAGTCCATTGAGAGTCAGGCTAAATTTGTCAAATGCATGACAAGGGCAAGGCCTTCCTGCTTGATGCCCCATGTTGCAGCAGGGACTTTTCAGTGATGCCAGGAGTGTCATCAATGAAAAGTTCCAATCAGCCAAGAAGCAGTCGGCTGTCTATAACCACATCCTGCCAAGGTGGGGTGGCACTGTAGTGCAACTGGTTTGCTCTCGGTCCTCCTAGGGGCAGTGTATCTCAAAGGAGAGTGTCTTGGACTTGTCCGTTTTCCTGACCGCAACGGCCAGGAAGAAGATTGATCGGAAATGCATTCACCTTTGAGGATGCAGCATTTCAATATGAGGTCCTTCCCTTCAGCCTGTCCATAGCTCCTCACACTTTTACCAAGTGCATCGACAAGGCGATCAATCCGCTGAGGCTGAGCAGCATCCTCATCCTGAACTACCTAAATGAATTACTGCTATTAGTGCAATTGGAGGAGTTGGCATGCAAGCATAGGGATCTGTTGCTCGCGCATTCTGAGCATTTGTGTCTCAAGGTCAATTGGGTAAAGAGTATTCTAGTGCCCGGTCAGTAGGTTTCCTTCTGAGGAATGAAACTCGACTCTATGACTATTACAGCTTGCACTGTTGCCTCTGGTGCACACTGATGCAGGCTCCACTGGGCGTTCCCTCCTGTTCGCTTGCTACACCAAGTGCTGTGCAAGAATCAGGAACACCAGGAAACCCTCCTGTTTATTACACCAGAGTGGCCTAACTGCCCTTTTAGTAAAACACAGATGTAATGATTGATGTATGTCCTCATGAAATCAGAGACTCTCTTCAAAATTCGAACATAAGTGGTCAAAAGAGATGACCAGGTGTAACGGTGATGTCTTTTTTGTGATCACATTTGTGATCGGATCTCTCAAAACGTTAATACCAGTCAACACATGGCCTCAGTCGGGGACGAATGGGCGTGTAATTGATACACTACAGTCCTGTGGTGTTCGCACCAGCACGATGAAAAACAGGACTGTGAGTCGCAGGGAGTCAACTTCAAGTCGTGTAATGCAGGGGTTTTCAAACTTTTTGATGCCAAGGACCCCCAGATATGATGATCCTCTTGCAAGGGACCCCCCAGACTGCTATCGGGTCCTTGAAAAACGTGTAACGTTAGGCTGTACGATAATGGTTAAAATGATAATCATGATTATTTTACTCAATTTTAATCACGATTATTACTCACAATTTTACTGCCCTTTTGAGTATTTTTATTTTCTTTTTTAATACAGGGCTGCAGGATTTGGACAAAAAATACTATTGCCACTGCTCTGATATCAATTCTAAAATAAAAAATAAAAATGACAATAAACAGCAGCTCTCATGTTGAACAAGGTGTTAAAACTACAAACTAGTAAATTATTTGACCAAAATTAAGTCATGTTTTGCCCATGTAAGAGTTATTCTGTAGGGTTTTCACACTTAAGTTCTCTTTAAAAAATAATTTATTACTATTATTATTATTATTGCAATAAACAATAGTAATATATTTCTGTAATAATTTAGCAGGCAGAAATGCTATCCGGTCTCAAGACAACAACAACAAAAAACAACAAAAAAAACCTAAGGAAGTGTGTGTGTGTAGTTTCTATTGACAACAGCTTAGACAGGCTGTGATGCTCCATCCAAACATGGTAAAATGCTCCAATCTCGGTCCACAAAACCCCGGTGCCATGGGTTTATTTTAGATTTTTTAAGCACTTGTAATGGCCAAACATACTTAAAATTACATTTGCGACTGAAGTAAATCTGGAGCGTATTTTAATGCAGTCAGCACACGTTAATGACACGTACCAACCAAGAGCACAGCTGTTCTGTACTTGCTTGTCACTCGCTCAGAAAAAAGTTTCTATATTTCTCAAACTGTATCAAAAGACGAATGCAAGCCAGTCAATGGAAATATGAAATAAATAAAGAATTCTCTTACATATATGTAATGCCGTTTTTCCTGCTGTCTTTCCATTTTATGGTTTTTCACTCATAAGTAATATTACACTTGAACTTTGATTATTTAAATTCCACTAGAACAAGATGCTACTACTGAATTTTTCTGTTGAGGGACCAAGATGGCTCCTCTCTTAAGTAGATATTTTTTGCAGAAATGGCGCTGTGCTCTGTGTTATATGCTCACAATGACACTCGCATAAGGGCCGGAGCGTTTCATGCCATTTGCCTATAGATTGGCATGACTCTATATGGGCATTAAAGATCATCACTCCTGGGGGAGTACCTATAAACAGAGAACAGAAACAGAGTCTCGTTCCCTCCTAGCAGGAAAACAAGGTAACAGTTGCAACTAAGATGACTGTGCAAATGAATAAGAAAGAATTAAATTACCATGCCTGATTAATTAATATAGATGCTACAGTATTTACAGCCTGGTGTAAATTGTGGCAGACATGATTTGCACAGCAGTGTATTATAGTGTATTCTGAAACAGTATATAATACAACAACATATTCAGTGTATGTTGAATATGTATTGTGACAGAACTTACAGTAAATACACTGCTGGCAGCCGAACGAAATGCACCTGATTTGTCAACATAACGGTGCCTCGTCACTCCTGCCTTTAAATGCAGAGCACGGCTCCAAAGAGGCCGTTATCTTTGCCGTGCGCTTTCTAGTCCCCTTAGACATTTTATTTACATCTTTTGTGTCCATTTTTATTTCAAATAAACGACTCTCGGATGGCGGGAGGCCACTGTCTGTCTTTGCTCACATGGGATGGAGATGGGGAGAAGAATTAAATTGACAAAAGGTGGATTCAAACTCGGGTTGCTGGATTGCCCGTGATGAAATTCTGTCTTGCTATGGTGGCCATGCCAGTTCTTAGATATACAAACGTCAAATTTACATACTTATGTCTCAATGCCTTTTTTTAATGATTATATAATATTTTTCAGTAGTTTTGACAGATTCCATCAGACTGTTGGCTGGCTGCATATAACTGGACTGTGAGGCCAGTACTACTTAGTGCTAATAATTATTTGGCTACACTAAACCCATGGTAGGGGCACCCCTGGTGGTCGTGGGGCCCTATGCAGCCGCTTATGTCGCTTATTATGTATGGGAGGCACTGGATTCAAGACGCATAGCTCTTTTCCTGTAATTTTCTTAGCACTGCACTGATAAGCTGTGCATGTTCTAAAGAGAGTGGCATTTTTGTTACACTACTCATTCTGTTCAGTTGTGTATACGTTACACAGATTTAATGAAAATTTTGCTGTCACTACATAATTTTTTTGGGGATTGAATTTGGTTGTAGAATGTGGTTGTCCCTCCTGTAAATAACCAAACGTTATGTGTGCACAATGGGATTAAGCACTCAGAAGTGGTGAGAGATCCATATTTAGCTACAGTGTGTATATGGCTTGCTTAATTTAAACTTCAGTTTCAATGTAACTGCATTTGTCTATAAAAATGTAAATGTTAGAAAATTGGAGAATGTTGTCAAAATTTAATTTTCTTTTCTCCACAGATGCCAGTGTTTGCTCCAAGTGTCCTAACAACTCCTGGTCTACTGGCAATCACACCTCCTGCTTTCTAAAGGAAATTGAGTTTCTGTCCTGGACCGAACCTTTTGGGATTGCATTGGCCTTGTTTGCAGTTTTTGGGGTCCTGTTAACAGCTTTTGTGTTGGGTGTTTTTGTGCAATTTCGTAACACTCCAATTGTGAAAGCCTCAAACCGAGAGCTGTCATACCTTTTACTTTTCTCGCTCATCTGTTGTTTCTCCAGCTCACTTATATTCATTGGTGAACCACAGGATTGGACGTGCCGTGTACGTCAACCAGCTTTTGGAATCAGCTTTGTGTTATGCATCTCTTGCATTTTAGTTAAAACCAACCGGGTCTTGCTGGTGTTTGAAGCCAAAATCCCCACCAGTGTCCACCGTAAATGGTGGGGACTGAACCTGCAGTTTTTATTAGTGTTCCTGTTCACATTTGTGCAGGTGATGATCTGTGTGGTTTGGTTGTACAATGCACCACCGGGGAGTTACAGGAACTATGACATTGATGAGATCATCTTTATCACCTGTAATGAGGGTTCAATGATGGCGTTGGGCTTTCTGATTGGCTACACGTGCCTGCTGGCTGCCGTTTGTTTCTTCTTTGCATTCAAGTCTCGAAAACTCCCGGAAAACTTTACAGAGGCCAAGTTCATCACATTTAGCATGCTAATCTTCTTCATTGTCTGGATCTCTTTCATCCCTGCATACTTTAGCACATATGGCAAATTTGTTTCTGCGGTTGAGGTCATTGCCATTCTCGCCTCCAGCTTCAGTTTGCTGGCCTGTATCTTTTTCAACAAAGTGTACATCATTCTGTTCAAACCATCCAGGAACACAATAGAGGAGGTTCGCTGTAGCACTGCAGCTCATGCTTTCAAAGCAGCAGCGAAAGCAACACTACGACACAGCTCCACCTCCAGGAAGAGGTCAAGCAGTGTCGGTGGGTCTTCTGCCTCCTCGCCCTCCTCATCAATCAGCCTAAAGACCAATGGGAATGAAACAGAGTCACCCTCTGCACGTAGGCAGAATAAGAAACCAAGGGTGAGCTTTGGAAGTGGAACAGTCAGTCTGTCCTTAAGCTTTGAGGAAGCTAAAAATAACTCATCTACGAGTGGTTGTACATCAACTGTACATTGAATCATAGTATGTGAGCGGTGTGGAGAGGAAGCAGAGTAGGAAGCAGGGGAAGCGAGGGGCGTTTTTTTTTAAAGTCAGTATCAGTGTTTTCTTTTGCTACAAGAACGCTTCGATACCATCATTAGCATAACACATTATTGTTATTGTTTAAAAATAAACAAATCATAAAACTTTTTTCCAAGAATTGTTTATTTTTTAATTTTATGTACTGTGTGCCCAGACATCTGTGGTTTTAAAAGAACAGTGAAATGATTATTGAACACTTTGATTACACATACTCTGCCATTAATATTTATACTAGATCTTTGCCATTTATGTCTACATATTTTTTACTTTTCTTAAAGGAAAAATTTATTTTTGAGAAAAAGATTTGGAGAGGATGACTGGTGGTGGTTTCATCAGTCTTTTTTCTTCCCAAAGTAACCCTGGAATTGACTTCCACTAAATGTGGGAACCACACAATCTCTCCCAATGTCAGACATGGACTAATCTCTGTCAACAATACTTTATAAAACATAATAAGAGCATACGACTTCATGAAAGTCAAGTTATTTTTATTTGTATTGCGCTTTTCACAGGACACTTCATTTCAAAGCAGCTTTACAGCAAACCATGCATTAACAGAAAATGAAACTGTAATATCTATGAAGTCTTAGAGTGAGACTCTGGCATTGCACACAATGAGACATAAAAAAAAAAGTATTTTTCTTTATTTGATTGCAAGTCATTTGTTGACTATATCAGTCTTACATAAGCTGATCAAAGTCACTCCATTTAAGATTCTCTGCTACATGTAATAAATGTAAGACAGAAGCAGATAAAACATTGGCGTTTGATGTCTAATGCGATTTCTCATCATAGAACTCGTTCCTTGATATTGGTTCTACTATACAAATGTTGACCAAAAGTGTTTTAAGTTCTTCAGTTTACCTTTTAACAACTAACATTGTGTTATTTTGATCATTGGCCAAAGAAATTTCAGTGAGTCAGGGATTATAAGGTCCTTGATCATTTGCTAACAATGTACTCTACATCAACTGCATCATAGAACAATGGTTCTCAACTGGTGGGTCGCAGTTTCGATAGTCACGGACAGCAGGGGAAAAACAATGCCAGATGCAAATAATAAAATACAACTAATCATATAACTGTGTATAAGTTAGGATAGTAAAATAGAAGAAAAAAAAATTGATTTACCAACTTTTAAAAGGGAGGCTAAAATGCTTCTATGTCTTTTGTTGTTGATATTAGAGACTGTGTGCCCAATCAAACTATTTTGGTGCAAAATGTTCTGTCAATTAGTAGGAGCTAGCCAAAATTACATAGATGTTGCATGGCATGCCCTCATCCTTGAAAATTCATAGTAGTGCATTTCAGTGTTTAATTTTGAGAACATTCTTGTTTATTTTAGTATAGTAAACAATTTTGGTACTGTGTGGGTTGCCACTTGATGTCTGATGATGACAGGGATCTCGCCAAGTAGCACATGATCCTGAATCAACATCCTTGTTAGTCCCAAAACAACATTTACATTTATGCATTTGGCTGACACTTGTATCCAAAGCATCTTACAGTGCATTTATTACAGGGAAGATCCCCCTGGAGCAACCTGGAGTTAAGTGCCTTGCTCAAGGACACAATGGTGGTGGCTGTGGGTATTAAACCAGTAACTTTCTGCTTTCCAGTTCTGTGCTTTAGCCCACTATGCCACCACCATACCACATTTCAATCAACGAATAAGATGTTAGGGGCTTGCATTCTTATCAACCTATCATTTCCTCTAATTTCTTTTAGAAATTGGCAGCTTGTTTGTTAATCCATTTTTTACCATTTCACACATTTCATCCCGATTTAGCATGTGCATTTGCTCGATAAACCTTTCAAGTTCATTATGTTTTGCTTTATTCAGTTGTGGATGTTGGTAAAGGTAGCATATTAGAGAGCAGCAGTGTTCTTTAGAGTAGCGCAACTCTGAATAGAGAGGTATGTTCCACTTCTCTATTGCTCCACTATCTGTTCCATATAAAACACAAAATATGTGTAACGGATGTGGATAGACACACTCACAAGTGGGGTTCTTTCAACTTTGTTTTATCTTTTTGACAGAAAAAAGAAGTACAAATCAGGTTGGCTGAAGACAGATTACTGCGGACATTCATAAAATACTAGAAAAACAGAAATTACACATTCACACAACTCATAATACCAATAATTGTCAGAATGTTAAAACATTGACACAATGACCACAAGAAATGAACCCGCTCATGTGACGCATGAGGAAATTCAATACATTTGTAACGATCTCAACAACCATGTTAAACTGTTAAATGTATTATATATCTGTTCAAATACATGTATGCAAGCAACTGCATCGAAAAGATTAACTTAAAACATATCATTATCACAATTATTTTGTTAATGAGTTAGAGTGTGAATAAACCGTACATACCTACAGCAGCTACACTCAAATCTGCTGCGGTATGGCAAGAGAAGAGTGACAAAATACAATGTCTGCAGTACCATAAATAGCCACCAAAAATATAACCAAATGCCTTATTTTACTGAATTCACACATCAAAAATTTTTAATTAAATGTTCTTTTTTTTTATTTATTTTTTTATCCCGTTACATATGCAACAAAATGCATACACGCTTATGACATCCAATGAATGCAGTTGCAATTTTGTTTGGTTTATTAAAGAGCTGAATAATCTGAGTGACTCCAGCCAGGTCTCCTAAGCAACCAAATTGGCCCAGTTGCTAGGGAGGGTAGAGTCTCATGGGGTAACCTCCTCGTGGTCGCTATAATGTGGTTCATTCTCAGTGGGGCGCGTGCTGAGTTGAGCTTGGATGCTGTGGTGGATGGCATGAAGCCTCCACGCACTATGTCTCCGTGGCAACGCACTCAACACGCCACGTGATAAGATGCGCGGGTTGACGGTCTCAGACATGGAGGCAACTGATATTCGTCCTCCGCCACCCGGATTGAGGCAAATTACTACGCGACCACGAGGACTTAAAAAGCATTGGGAATTGGGCATTCCAAACTGGGTGAAAAAGGGGAAAAATCCTGAATAATGGCATGTGGCATGTGAAATCTAGGGCACTAAAATAACCACACGATTTAAGCCCCCCCACAAAAAAAAACCCCAACTTAACCCCTGGTAATGGTTAGGGTTAGAGGTAGGGTCAGGATTACTTAAATTTCTTTGACTGGAATGTTATTCCAGAACCAACAAAAGATGTGCTTCCAGAACATGTGCTACTTGACAAAATTACAGTGACCATGTCTGGTATTCAGTATTAAATCTGGGTCATGAAGCAAGTCAGTTGAGAACCACAATCCTAGAGAATAAAAAAATCACTGCAGTGATTATTTGCACTGGGCTTTAGTGGAGTAACATACTAGTGGGAAATTTGCTTTATATCCGGAAGGTTTTCTGTACAAGGACTCCTTAATGGGGTAGTTTGAACATTAACAGGGAACATTTGTGAGCTGTCACCAAATTTGGGCCCTTGAGCAAGGAACTGTGCCTGAAAAAACATGATGACATGACATATATACTGGATTCTTTCTCTTCTTCTGAGGAATTACTAGCAAATTCCAAAGCAACTTAAAAGGTGCACACCTTTAAAGAATGTGAGAAACATACACATAAAAATGCCATAATTTGATTAATATCAATGTTCCTATAATTACAAAAAACATGGGCCTGTAAGACCCTCATCAGTTACTTGACTGCCCT
Source organism: Myxocyprinus asiaticus (assembly GCF_019703515.2). NCBI lineage: Eukaryota > Metazoa > Chordata > Actinopteri > Cypriniformes > Catostomidae > Myxocyprinus > Myxocyprinus asiaticus. The sequence goes on from NC_059346.1 coordinate 60,221,868, forward strand.
TTTGCAGATCTGGGACCCTACCAGAGCAGAATCTAAAAAAAACATGCTTGCATATTACATTCGCAAAGAATTACAATGGGAGTCGCGTAGCACCATGCGAGGGTCGGATGTGTGAATGGTGAGCTCTGTGCACTTTGCTAATTTTTAATACTTTTTGTGTCATAAACTGGTGAGATTCTATACACCCTGTTCCATAACTGTTCTATGAAGACAATATGTCAAAGAATTCAAAATCATCGGGCTCTGGAGATATTAAAAGACACTTACATGCTCAAGCTGATACCCCAGACAGGGCCACAGTCCAGGGACTCAGTTTGGATGGTGCGGCGGGAGAGATTCAGCGTCAACTGTCAAGCATGTTAGCAATGCTGGCGAAGGTCATTGCTGACTTGGAGGATCTTGCTGTAATACGTCGATCGATCACTGCCATGGAGACAAAATTCTCTGAGTTGGTTACAAGAGAGTCGGACGTCGAGAAACATATCTGTTATCTGGAGTCATTAGAGAGGGAATTAGCTGCTAACCCGCTAGCAACCAAGACAGACTTGGAACGCGTTTGGGAAAAGTTGGAAGACTTCGAGAATCATAGCCGGCAAAACAACGTAGAAATTGTTGGAATTCCTGAGAACGAAGAAGGCCGAGATATGGTGAAATTCCTACACGAGCTCTTTCCGAGTCTGCTCGACATAACAGGCCATAAGCTGGAAATCGATCAAGCTCACAAGGTTCCAGCTCGGAGGTCCGCTGAGGGAGACAGGCCCCAATCAATTCTGGCCAAATTTCTGAGATCATCCGATAAAGATCTTGTGTTACACGAGGTGAGGAGTAAAGGAAGGCTTTCTTGGAAGAACCACAGCATTTTCTTGTTCCCAGACTATCCGAATTCGACGAGAGAAACGTGATTGATTCAAGGAATGCAAGAAACTCTTACATCAACGGAAGGTTGCTTTTGCACTGATGTTCCCAGCCAAATTGAGAATAGATACTAAGGATGGCCGCAAAATATTTACATGCCCACAGCAAGCGATGTTCTTCATAAAGTCACTGGAATGAGTTAGTTATTGTGTGATACTGTCTATACAGCCGAGTGGACCTGACTCACTGAACATTCACTTGACCGTCTGAGGAACTGAGAACCTTCTTTGTTCCTTTTTGTGTTGGTTCTGCCTAGCTACTTTTGAGGAGTAACACTCCTTCGGGACAGTTTGTGGATGAATCTGCACATTCTTTGTGCTTATGCCTCCTATTGGTTGGAGTTTGTTCTGTGGAATATTTCTTGCAAAATATTGGAGTGATTAGGGCATTTTTTTGCACTCATGTAACAGCCGAGTGGACCTGACTCACTGAACATTCACTTGACTGTCCTAAGGAAACTGGGCGCCTTTTTTGTTTCTTTTTGTGCCTAGCAGCTGGAGTATGGTTTGTGGAAGAACACACCTTTGGAACAGTTATGTGGATGAATCTACACGTCTTTGTGTTTACCCGCCTATTGGCTGGAGTTTGTTTTATAGATTATTTTCTGTTGTGCAATTCTGTCTCACAAAACTTGTACAGAAGCACCAGACTTGAGCAATCCAATGGCAAAGTTGTCACGGGGGTTCTCGTAGGCATACATGGACTGTTTGAGTTTAGAGGGATGGATGCCGGTTGGCGCTATCGTGCGTGGGGTTAATGCGCACGTTTTTCTTTTTTCTGTTTGTTTTGTTCAGGGGTAAGTTCGGGGTTTGATTGTTGCACTAATGTTGGAATGTGGTCTTTATAAACTTGTTTTTGACACACAATCTATTTTTTCTAATATGTCAAAATGTTAACATGTGTGGATTGTCTCTTTCCACGTGGAATGTGAATGGGTTGGGGCACCCCATAAAAAGAAGGAAGGTTATTTCTTTTCTTAAACGTAAGAAATATGATATTGTGTTTCTTCAAGAAACGCATCTTTCCCAGTGGGAAGCTGGAAAATTTGGGAAGATATGGGTGGACATGTTTTCTTTAGTGCTGGCTCAAGAAAGAGCAGGGGAGTCATCATATTGATAAGTAAACATCTACAATTCAAATGGCTCAAACAGATTAATGATAAATAAGGAAGAGTCATTATTGTTTTAGCTGAAATTCAGGGGCAAAGTTTAGGGCTAATATTTATACACCTAACGTTGATGATCAGGGCTTTTTTATAGATATTGAAGGGATGTTGCAAGCCGCTGGCACCCCTCATGAAATAATATTGGTAGGAGACTTTATCTTTTGATGGACTCAGTCCTTGATCATAGTGAAGCAAAAGTGTGTAAGCCCCCTAGAACAACTGATTACCTGTGTAACGGCTACTTTGCCTGCTTCAACGATTACGTCTCTGCCTAGTGTCTTGGATTTGTTTGCTGATTATAATAAACTTCTTGCATATGGATTCTACCTTTGCCTCCATGTCGAGTCCCTTACAGAATACTTCGCTACCAATGAATCCAGGGGAAGTTTCTCAGCTCCAGGCTGCATTCGCTCACCAGAGCGAACTGCTCAAAAGTTTCCAGGAACAATTGGACCACCTAAGAGCTGCACATGAGAACCTTACCCGCTATATCCGCTCTTTTCAATCTCCACGAGCTACACTGGTAAGTTTTGCTCTTCCTGATAAATTTTATGGCTCGCCAGATAAATGTAAGGGATTTCTACATCAATGTAAAGTCTATTTCTCCAATCAACAAGAGTCTTTCAGTCAGGAGTCCAAGAAATGTGCATTTATGATGATGTAACTTACCGGTTAAAGCGGTAGACTGGGCCTCAGCTGTTTGGGAGAGTGATAATCGGCTTCAAACGTCATTTGATTACTTCGCTTCCTAGATCCATGAAGTGTTTGAGTACCCAGAGGTGGTAAAGATGTCTCTGTTCAGCTGCTTCATGTATGCCAGGGTTCACATTCTGCAGCTAACTTTGCCATACACTTCAGGACATTAGCAGCCCAAAGTGGATGGAATGAAACTGCACTCAAGACTGTGTTCTGAGAGGGACTGAACTACAGTCTTCAGGCCGAACTCGCATGTAAGGGTGAGGATTCAACTCCCACTGATTTCATTTTATTGGCAGTAAGGACTGATAATTTACTGTGGAATTCACCATGCTCAAAGATTAGCTCCAAGTCACGACCATCAGTCCATAGTCAAGTCCAGGCATGCCCCGAAGCTCCTGAACCGATGCAGATCAACTATACCAGAGTTTCTGATGAAGAACGGGATCGTCATCATCGGGAGCGACTGTGATATTACTGTGGTGAAGGGAATCATCGAAATGCCACATGGCAAGAAATATCAAGACTCCAGAACTATTGTGTGTACCATGAACATTTCATCTCCTACAAACCACAGTTTCTCTCTTCCCACTGAGCTCTTCTTTGATAAACTGAAATCTGTTTCTGCACTCATCAGCTCAGGGGCTGCTGTGAATTTAATTCACCAAGGTGTAGTACGAGAGCTCCATATCCCTACAGTACCTTGTATACCCACCATTAACATTGCTGCTATAAATAATGCACCTATAGGTGCAGGTATCACTCACCAAACTGTTCCAGTGACACTACGGGTTAGATTTTCACACAGAGATCATATCTTTGTATATCATAGACTCACCCAAGTATCTTCTCATCCTGGGTCACCCATGGCTAGCTATCCATGATCCCATCATATCCTGGAACTAGGGTGAGTTAAAACAATGGTCAGATTATTGTCAGTCTAACTGTCTTCACGTCACAGTCACCATGTCATGTTTGACTACCAGCTTCGAAAGTCCTGAGAACCAAGCTCAAATCCAGGTCCCCAGGAAGTATTCTGAATTCACCGAGGTATTCAGCAAAGTCAAGGCAACCCAACTACCCCCTCATCATCCATGGGACTGTGCTGTTGAGTTACTACCCAACATGGCACCCCCGAGGAGCAAAGCCTATCCATTGTCAAGACCTGAAACCATGGCCATGGAGACTTGCATTGAGGAGGCTTTAGCTTCAGGGTTCATTCATCCTTCCACTTCACCAGCTGCAGCAGGCTTTTTCTTTGTCGAGAAGACAGATGGAGGGCTCCGTCCATGCATAGACTACCGAGGATTGAACACCATAACAGTCAAGTACAGGTACCCACTCCCTCTTGTTCTGTCTGCCCTAGAAGAACTACGTGAAGCACGCATCTACACAAAACTTGATTTGAGAAGTGCATACAACCTGATTCGTATCAGAGAGGGAGATGAGTGGAAAACCGCACTTATCACCACTAGGGGGCACTATGAATACCAGGTGATGCCTTATGGCCTGGCCAACGCACCAGCTGTGTTCCAGTCATTCATCAATGAGATCTTCAGAGACCTCCTCAACAGATGTATCATCGCCTACATTGACGACATACTCATACTCCCAGGATAAAGCACAACACAAAGATGTTAAAATGGTCCTCTCCCGCCTGCTGAAACACCAACTCTACATGAAAGCAGAGAAATGTGAGTTCCATGTAGCCCATACAATGTTCTTAGGGTATATTATCAGCTATAGAGGTGTTGAGATGGATGACTCCAAGATCAAGGCAGTCACGGAGTGGCCAAAACCAACACTGTTAAGGAGCTATAACGTTTCCTGGGTTTTGCGAACTTCTACAGGAGGTTTATCCACAACTACTGTCTCATCTCTGCCCCCCCCTAACATCTTTGCTCAAAGGAAAACCGTCCAAGCTACCATGGAGTGACTCTACTCAAAAAGCCTTCAACACCCTCAAGACAAGTTTCACGACCGCCCCCATTCTAAAGCACCCAGATCCTAACCAACCATTCACTGTGGAAGTGGATGCCTCAGACTGCGGCATAGGGGCGGTTCTCTCTCAGCGCCATGGTAACCCCAGAAAACTTTATACTTGTGCTTTCTTTTCCCGCAAACTGAACACAGCAGAAAGGAACTATGATGTTGGAAATAAAGAACTACTCTCCATGAAGGCTGCACTAGAAGAGTGGCACCACTGGCTTGAAGGTTCTGTCCATCCATTCCAAGTAATCACCGACCATAAGAACCTCGAATACATCAAGGGAGCAAAACGTCTGAATCCCGATGGTCACTCTTCACAAGGTTCAAATTCACAGTCACCTACTGCCCTGGCAGCAAGAACTGCAAAGCTGATGCTCTCTCCTGTCGTCATGATCCCCTTCACAACATACCTCAAAACGAATCTATACTCCCACCTTCTGTCATCATCACACCCATAAGCTGGGACATAATGGAAGAGATCCAAAGAGCCCAACAAGCAGACCGAGCACCACCTGAATGCCCTCCATCAAAACATTATGTACCACGCACTCTACACCAAAGAACAATCCAATGGATCCATACCTCCCTCAGCAATGGACACCCTGGTATCCAGAAAACTATAAGCCTGGTACGTAACTCATTTTGGTGGCCTTCAATCATTAATGATGTCACTGCATACATTAAAGCATGTCGAGTTTGTGCAAAGTCTAAAACCCCCAGGGAACTGCCAGCCAGCCTGCTACAGCCACTGCCTATCCCTCAGAGACCTTGGTCCCACCTGTCTGTCGACTTCATCACCGATCTGCCAAACTCCAATGGGTATACCACCATCTTTGTTATCATTGATTGTTTCTCTAAGTCATGCAGAATAATTCCCATGAAAGGTCTACCCACTGCCATGGAAACCGCTAATGCTCTGTTCCACCAAGTTTTCAGGATCTATGGTCTGCCAGAAGACATGGTGTCTGACCAGGGACCACAGTTCACTTCCAGAGTCTGGCAGGCTTTCTGTAAACAGTTGCACATCAACGTCTGCCTCATGTCTGGTTATCATCCTCAGGCAAACGGACAGGTGGAGAGACTAAACCAGGAAATCGGCAGATACCTCAGGTCTTACTGCAGTCAAGAACAATAGAGGTGGAGCGACTTCCCATGGGCTGAATATGCCCAGAACTCCCTCATGCACTCATCTATTGGACTCACTCCCTTCCAATGTGTGCTGGGCTACTAACCTCCTATGGTCCCTTGGTCAGATGAACCCTCTATGGTGCCAGCAGTGGATGATTGGATCAGGCAGAGCGAGCAAGTGTGGGACAGTGCGCATGTCAGATTGCAGCGGGCCGTCCAGGCCCAACAGATCCAAGCTGATCGATGGAGGCATCCCCACCCCGACTATCAACCTGGCCAGAGAGTCTGGCTATCTATACAAGACCTCAAGTTGTGGCTACCCTGCAGGAAACTCAGTCCCAGGTATGTTGGTCTGTTCAGAATTATAAGACAAATAAATCCTGTAACTTACCGACTGGAGCTACCTGCTAACTACCACATCTCTCCTTCCTTTCATGTGTCATTGTTGAAGCCTGTCCACCGACATCTGGCCCCGGAACCACGGATCCTGAGCCGCCTCCTCCATTGGAGATAGAGGAGCACCTGCTTACATGGTCAGAGAGATCATAGACTCACATCGTTGAGAGGGCCAGATGCAGTACCTGGTGGACTGGGAAGGTTATGGACCAGAGGAGAGATCTTGGGTAGCCGCCAAGGACATTCTGGACCCATCATTGATCCATGACTTCCAAGTGCACCCGAATCGTCCTGCACCACGACCAAGGGGACAACCCTGGAGAAGAACACCGGGAGTTGTTCGTAGGGGGGGTTCTGTAACGAATGAGGCTGGTATCCTTTCAGCCGACCACCAGAGGGAGCCCTCTCCCGAATACTGACACTGTACCGTTTCTTCTATGGTTACTTCCTGTTTGATCCATATAAATAGCCATGCTCTTCCATTGTGACTTTGTGAAGTATTGCCAGTTTCACTGCCTTAGCGTTATTTTCATTGCCTGTTTATTTGCCTACTTGTTATGACCATTGTGCCTGTTTCACTGGATTACCGTTATTGGATTACTGTTTTGCTCTGTTTGCCTGGTTGGACTGATTACCTGTGTAACGACTACTTTGCCTGCTTCAAAGATTACGTCTCTGCCTAGTGTCTTGGATTTGTTTGCTGATTATAATAAACTTCTTGCATATGGATTCTACCTTCGCCTCCATGTCGAGTCCCTTACAATCTCTTTTAAAGAGAAAATAATGCTTTGACTTCATAATTTTACACTTGTGCTCGTCTTCTAATGACTTGCCGGTAAGGGAACGTAAGCAACGATGCTCCCTGGTTTTAACGGTCATTCTGGGTATTTTTGGGGAGAAAACTTTGTGAATGGGACAACCCTAGAAATGGCCAACTCCCTGATCAGTGCCCTGACTACTGAACTAGGGAGCTACAACGGAGTTACCCTCGCCTTTTTGCTTCATTTCTCAACCATAGCTATCATATTGCTTCAGATGACATGTATTAAACCTTGAATCGTATGGATTACTATGTATGAATGTCTTTTCTTTTTGGAGCTAGAACGTTTTGGACCCCACTGACATGGACAAAAACAGAGGTATTCTTTAAATCTTTTGTTTTCCACAGAAAACTGTCTGTCTAGAAGTGTTTAAGACCGGTTACATTATTGACAGGCTACTATGTTCAATGTTCATGAGTGCACTAAATTAATGTTTTTGAGTCAAAAACAGGCCACTCTTAAAGCTTGCCTTCATGAAATCGACTTTTAGGGCAAACAGAATAATATCTTACCTCAGTTTTTTCCACTCGCCTTCTTTGCATAGTTATAATGCATAGCGAAGTTATATTGTGGGCTATGCAATAGTTTGAGAACAAAGCTAAATTAAACTTCTAATTAAATTAGAAATAAAACTGAAACAGAAATTAGAAATACAATTTTGTTTTTTTTGTTTTTTTTTTTGTATTTCAAAGTAATTTTTCCAGAGTCATGTCGTGTACCATCTAGGAGCCCTCCACCTACCATTATTTGTTTAAGAACTGATCTAACATGTATCAAACAAGCTTGTGCTATGTTTACCTATGTAAATTTTAGCATTAAGTTGGGTGTGACCCATCCTTAAACTCATCCTGTTCCTCTTTACTCATGTTTGGAGAGAGTCCATTTACAGCGCTTTGTAGTCTATAGAAGTATCACTCTGTTTGGAAAGCACACACAGTACTCTTGCCCAGGGCCGGAGTGGCAATCAGGAAGATCGGGAGAATTCCCGCTGGGCCGGTCAAATATTGGGCCGGTTAGGTCCGCATGTTGATTGACAAACTTTCATCATATGTCGCATAACAATTGCCAACAGTCCGCAACATCCGGTATTTAAAGGATCAGAATTGCGTTCCGTATTATAGCGGACGCAGTCTGTATTTTATCATCTCACAACCAAACAAATGAGACAGTAGCCTGTGAGAGACCAAACTGATGTTGCACCACTTCACTTGACAGCGCGGGAAGGATCACGGAAGATCCATAGATAACAGATAGGCTACAAATAGCTGAACGGATGAACGTGCTTCAGGTAGCCTACAAGCTCATCACAAGTTTAATACTGACTGCAGTCTCACAATCTCAATCAATTAATCTCTGAAATCCTCTTCCCTAGCAGTGCAGAATGATAATAGCAAAATTATTTTTTGTCACAAAATAACAGAATACTTAAAGTAAATGAATACAGATGCAACAGCATGACATGGTACGAAAATAATGGGACTTTACAACTCTCAAAAGATTAAACTCAACGAAACAAACTGCACAGAGTGCCTTCAATGTTGTATAATGCAATAAAACCCTCTTAAAGAGACAGTAACAATTTTGCCTTTGTCCTGAACATTTACATTCCAAGTAAAAGAAAAGTCTTATTTCACTCTTATCATTGCAAAATGGCACGTTTTTGAATGGCATGTAAAAATGTAAAAATAATCACTCAACCTTAATTGTTTCACTGGATCTGTTGCTATTTTAATTATCTAAAATACAAAGCACTGACCATTTAGTGTGAACATGTACATCTTGAAAGAGTTATAAACATTTACAGTTCTATAGTGTTATTATGTGCCTAGATAGTCTTTAAAATAAACTTAGTTTACCCAAAAATGAAATTTCTCTCATCATTTACTCACCCTCATGCCATCCCAGATGTGTATGACTTTCTGTCTTCTGCTGAGCACAAATTAGGCTTTTTTTGAAGAATTTCTCAGTTCTGTTGGTCCTTTCAATGCAAGTGAATGGTGATCAGAACTCAGAAGGTACAAAAATCTCATAAATGCAGCATAAAAGTAATCCATACAACTCCAGTGGTTTAATCTATGTCTTCAGAAGCGATATGATAGGTGTGGGTGAGAAACAGATCAATATTTAAGTTTTTTTTTTTTTTTTACTATAAATTCTCCTCCCTGCCCAGTTGGGGGCGATATGCTTATGTAAATCACCAAAAACAGAAGAAGAACGCTTATGAAAGTGAAAGTGGAGATTTATAGTAAAAAATGACTTAATTATTGATGTGTTTCACACCGCTTCTCATTTACTTGCATTGAATGGACCAACAGTTCTTTTAAACATCTTCATTCATGTTCTGCAAAAGAAAGTCATACACATCTGGGATGGCATGAGGGTAAGGAAATTATCAAATATCCCTTTAACATTCACTTATTTTTACAACACATACAAAGTGAAAATCTTAGTGAATGCCGTATGTGGTATAATGACATGGAGAGCTTAAATAATTTTCAAGTAATTACATATATTGCAAATTTTTGCTGTGATCTTTTTTTTATTGTTATCACCTCCAACCCCCCTTTTGGGTGTGGGCTGACTTGGACATGACATCCCGGGCTGAATATGAATCCCACTCCGGCCCTGTTCTTGCCATTTAATTATTACAGGCTTCCAGAATTATGTTTATACTCTGCTCTAGTAAGTGTGATTATTAAATGTGCTTTGTCTAGTGAGAGGCCAGTGTCCCACTAACAAATTTTAAATCTGAAGCTTCATTTACACTGATGTTCAAAATCGGTGTGCATTGCCATGTCTATCAGTAAATGGCTGTTAACAACTTTCTTCAGAGTTTTCAACAGAGGCAGAGAGCCTGTGCTGCCACAATTGGACCATAGCAATCCCACCGTTGGAAACCATTAGTGAGGCATTTTGAACAATACACTTATACAAATCTACAGCAAAGACATTTAAACTTTTGTACAGTGCTCCTTCTCTTGTAAACAATGACACACTTCCTGCCTCCTCCACACGTGACCTTACCAACGAGTTTACGTCATCCCTCTTATGAGCGCGTGTCACAGGGATGTACGGAAGCGAACACTTGTTGATAAAAAGAATATAAGTATTGTTTTGTTTCTAAAAAGTATCAATCGTTTGGGTTCAGAAGAACTTTATTTGTCGACTGGATTATTTTGATGCACCTTAAATATGCATTTTGGACCGTCAAAAAATGGAGGACATTCACTTGCATTGTTTAAAGGACGAGGCCTGAAATGAAATCTTAAAAATCTTAAATTCTATTTTGATGAAGAAAGAAACTTTGATACATCTTGGATGGTCTGAGGGTGAGTAAATTAACTATTCATTTAATGGCCCTGCTGACCCTCCAGCAACATTCAGCATGTTTGATATTATTGCTGGTGGACTCTCTGTGGCATGGGGGGGCGTGGTCATGTGTCGGTCTGCGGGAGAGGGAGAGCGGTAAGGCTCGTCACCTGGGTCGTAATTATCTCAAACACCTGTCTCTCATTATAGTGATGGCGGAGGGAGACCTGAAAAGGCACGCCAGAGCGTCAGGGAGAGGAGAGAGTGTCCAGAAAGCATGACGGCACAGAGAGAGTGTGGACTGTTACAGTGCTTTCATTCTAGTTAAAACAATTTTGCTTTATAGTCGACGGTTACCGTCGATTGCGTATGTGTGTGAGAATAAAAGGACTGACCTTGAACCTGCTTCGTTGTCTCCTGACTCCTCCATTGCCCACGAACTAAGAACCTTTTCATACTCTCGCTATGATAGTGAACAATGAGCTTCTTCTCACACTGAAGAACTGACAAGTCAATGATCTGCTCAGATCTGATCCAAGTTTATCCTCAGCAAACATAAAGCAACATCGCAAAAGCCAGCTGTTATTTATGGTGTTTGTGTCACTAAGCATTTTTCTAGGGCTACATTTAAATGACAAATTTTTTAGTAGTGGCAGAGCAGTCTGTGTTTATTGTGTGTAAATCTTTATTTAAGCTGTGTATACTTTCCCAATCACTCGCATTCACAGGATTAAGTTCCTCCATAAATTGCATCCTTATTCAGTCTATTACAATTGTTTAAGTTTGCTGTTTATGGCATGCTGAGTGACTCCAGCCAGGTCTCCTAAGCAAACAAATTGGCCCGGTTGCTAGGGAGGGTAGAGTCACATGGGGTAACCTCCTCGTGGTCGCTATAATGTGTGGTTCTCACTCTCGGTGGGGCGCGTGAGTTGTGCGTGGATGCCGCAGAGAATAGCATTAAGCCTCCACACGCGCTAGGTCTCTGCGGTAATGTGCTCAACAAGCCACGTGATGAGATGCGCAGATTGATGGTCTCAGACACGGAGGCAACTGAGATTCGTCACTACACCACCACGAGGACTTAGTGTGCACTGGGAACTGGGCATTCCAAATTGGGGAGAAAAAGGGGAAAGAAAAAAAGTTTGCTGTTTATATTTCTGCAAGTTTAACATGATGGGGAATTGGAAAGAAACATCATAGGCAGTAGTTAAGTTTGTCACGCTTCTTTCCATTCTTAATCAGTATGACAAAAGAGAGGGTAACTTCAGACAGTCGGTTGGTTTGACATTCCCCACCAAAAATGAAAATTCTGACAAAAACTCACCCTCATATCATTCCAAAACCAAATGGCTTCTTTTTTGTGTGTAACACAAAATAAGATTTTTGAAGAATCTCAGAGCTGCTCTTTTCCCTATTGTGACCAGTGGCTGCCGAGGTCTAAAATCAGTAGTATTTGAGCAGTATTAGTTTGTATTCATGCATCTAAATTATTTAACTTCTAGCTAAATTCTTGCATAACCATGTCCAAGACTAATTCAGCTTTTTCTCAAAAAAAAAAAAAAAAAAAGAAAAGAAAAAAAAAGGAAATTCTGGAGGTTTAAAGTACACGGTCAGTCATAACAGAGTAGACTACTTTGTTATAGGGTTCATTTGGATTGTTCTGCGCAGGCCTTTTACTCAGCTTTTATTACATCTTTTTAATCTTTTTCTGATTTTAAGCGTTTATACAGCTGTCTTATTGATATGTTTATAGATATACAATGCTGGGTAGTATCGGATTACATGTCATCTGGATTATGTAATCAGATAACAAAAATCAAGTACTTGTAATTGGATTAAATTACATTTTAAATACTTGTAATCAGACTACAGTTACTTTTTATATATTACATGATTTCATATTAAGAAGTCAATGGCAGTAAACTGTTATTTATCATTTTTATATCAATATCATATTCTTACCCGAAGTGCAATAGTTTGACAGATGAACCTTTTGAGCATGTGCTCCTATTACATTATAACAGTAAGATATGCACCTCAGCTAAGGAATAGTTGATGGACTACTACTAAGTAGTAAGGGTTAAAAGTAAGTGTGTCAGAATTTTGAGCTGTTACCTTTGACCTAGCAATGTCATTGCTGTTTATTTCAGGTTCATTACTGTTTGCTCATTTAATGTTTCTATTCTTTTATGCACTTAAAATTAACTAGATATGTTTTAAATATATATATATATATATATATATATATATATATATATATATATATATATATATATATTATTTCTTACTACCTCACCAATGGTGTGCAGCACACACAATGAACTTAACTGCTTCAAAGGATCCAGTGGAAGCCATCTCTAAGGGTCCTGCCCACAGGGTACACAGTAGTTCAACTGCAAAATGTGCAGCAATATGGAACAATGCACATCGCTCTACTGTTGCTGCTGATGCAGTGGAGTCCGCTGCATGAAACTTGACATAAAACTTGACATAAAACACAATTATTCCTTGTGTGAATCGGTGGAACTCTGCTGTTTTAAAATATTCTGCTCTGTTCAAAATAAAATATCTTGCACCTTAGCTTTGGAATAGGCAATGGACTATCAGTAAGCAGTAAGGGTTTTGTGTTTCAGTGTTTTTAGATGAAAGCTTTGACCTAGGCTTTGACCTTTGATCATTGCTGTTGATTTTATGGTCATTAATGTTAATGCTTTTATTGCAAGGATGTTTTTTTAGGGAAATTTATATATATATATATATATATATATATATATATATATATATATATATATATATATATGGGACAATCCACGGCTAGGTGTGCTAAACGATTTTAAATGCACGACGTAGAGGCGAAGAACCACCCTTTGCCTCCGCGAAGTGCATAATCGTTTAATGCACACCTAGCCGTGGATTATCCCGCTTCTACAGTGGTCACTTGCCAGAATTGATTAGTTATAGCTGTCATACATTTTTTGCAGCGCAAATTTTTATTTTAAGAAAAAAATAACAGTTAATTTAATCTAAGGTCATTAGATCTACAGCTCTGCCTATTCAGACACAGAGAAAAAGTAGTGTGACCACAAACTTGGTCAAAACTGTGAATTGAAAAGCACAATCCAGAAATAATAATATCCACAGAACGTAGAGGGGTTGGCACTCCAGGGAAAATGTATTATTTAATTTTTATTCATTGTCATTTTCACATAAATGTGGAAAAACAGACGTTATAAATGTGGCATTAACAGTAAAAATAGCACTTACTGTATGGTAAGGGGAAACCCATTCAAAACACTCTGGAACCTGCAGATTTTTACCTCTGAGACCTTGTATGGTATCCATCAAGGCTGCACGATTGACTGAATTAAGAATGAAATTGCAATTTGTCCTTGAACGGTAGCGCTTCACTGCAAAATGCTGCATGCATTTTATAAACAAACAGCGCATCTCAGCGTTTGAGTCAGAGATTTGTGAGCAGGGGTGGTTAGGAAATGTTTTCAATTGCTATTGCTCACTCTGCTTGCTCTGTAAATGTTATGTTGCTATTGTAACAGTAGCCAGCTGGTAGGTAGCTGCGTAGTGTGAAAACCTCACTCCCCTGGCCTCAAGAGGCACACTAGCGAGTGAAGCTAGAGGCTGTAGCCTTTAGACTCCTCGTTAGCGTGCCAGCATCCCATGCCGGAGACACCAGTTCAAGTCCTGTTCGGAGCGGGTCAAGCAGGACCGGTTACACTATGGTTATAAACAGCGCATTAATATCGAACGGTGATTAAAACTGACCAGAACTACCTGTGTGTTCAACGGTTTGAACCACACATATTCCAGCCAATCAAGAATCGAGTATTCGAACAGACCATGGTAGCTATATATAAATCAAATCAAAATATCAGGCCACATCCATACTTATACGCACGGCCGTAGCAAGGTATTCTGGGTCCCTTTCCTATTAAAAAATACGGTTAAGAATTTGTTGTGGGGGCCCCCCTGGACCTGTGGGCCCTTAGAATCGTTACCACCTTTCACCCCACTAGCTATGGCCCTGCTTATACGTGATCACTATTAACATCATAATTTCCCAATGGTACGGAACTTGAGAGTGTTTTAGAAAGTTTCCATTTTTTGGTGGAGGAAAACACATTTCCAGTGTGAATGAGAGGTGTAAATGTAGCTAAATTTATGTTTTCTCTAACGGAAACGTAGGCTATTAGTGTTGATGTGGCCTCAGTAAACATAATTGCTCTACAATGCTGATCTGATTACTTCTGAAATATAAACCTTTAACAGCACAAAGTGCGTGAATTTTAAATTCGAATCTAGGCGAGTACACCGTTTAGTAAACAAACTATTAAACAGCGAGGGTGTGAAAAGTGTGTTTGCCCATTTGAAAAACACCCACTTCGGGAAGGTCTGGAACACTGGATCATACGCTTTTTGCGCAGAGGCTGTAAGCGAATGCGTCCGTGACGTCCCTCGAGCGTCAGTGTTTGCGGAAGCGCTGATTCATTCCATCGATGGGCTTCATTTCGGCGAGACGGCGCAGCTGTGTCCGTAACCGTAAGTTGTTTAATCCTTTCATTATTTTTATCTTCTCTCTTATCATATATATTTGTGTGCTCTTCTGAAAATACTAACCAACACGAGTTCACCTGCGCACTTAGCACAGCAAGCTAGCAGATGGCCGGTTTATACTACACGAGTAAAGTTTAATTTAGTGAAAGTTCAGCCAGACACCGATAATCAGGCTAACAGTCTCATTTCAAGCTTTAGAACTTTACCTGAATTAAACTGAAGCAGAATCAAAGACATCTTAAGTAATCGTCTCAAATATAGCGCATTTGACCGCGAATCTGTTGCACAAGTATCAGATCAAAATTGCTTTTAAATTTCTGCTGATCTAAAATGAGATGATATACAGTAGCCTGTATTAAAGGTTTGAGTAACTCAAAATAAACCATAAACTGTAAAGATGATTTCGTGTATGCTTCTGTGAGATACACCAGAGATACTTTATCAAGTCGTCTTCACTTGTAGTCGTAGCTTGTTGCACTTGATTTAAACGTAAATGCAAATTTTAAAGGAATATGAACCGATATAAAATTGTTTATGTTTACAAAACAATATACAGTTATCCCAGTTGTGCACTATTGTGTATCTTATACCAAAAACTAGGGGGTCATCCACCTTTTCTGACACAGGGACGCCCCCCCCCCTCAGATTTTCAGCCAACTCAGGGACCCTCAGGGGAAAAAAGATGGATTGTGTCTTTTACACTCTGTAATAACTAACATTAAGAACTTGAACACACGTTATGTTACAATGTTGACTTAGTTTTCAATTAACTGCCACCATAGTAGAGATATTTACATGAGATTTACAGAGAGATTTACATGTTGTAAATAAGGTTTTATGTTTGTTTAGAAACAACGGAATCAAACAAAGGTCGTGTAAGACATTATTTCTTTCAGCTTTAAAGTAAAAAACATATATTTAACACATTTAGAAAAAAAGGAACCCCTTGTTGTACAATTGTGGACTCTTTGTTGAAACTCCTTGCTATAGAGCATCATAAATGGCTTGACGTGGCAGGGAATTATCCATCAGCTCACAGGACAATAGAAGGTCCTGTTTCAAATTGCTCTTCAGGAAACAGATGATGAAAAGCACACAACAGCCTTATCCAGTGAAGTATGTCAACATGAAACATAAGAAGGACGAAGGGTGGAGGTGACATCAGACAGTGTGTGTGGAGAAGGAAATTAAACTGTATTTTTCAAGGTTATAAACCTGAGGAATGCAACAGTAGTTGCATAACACCTGCCAGTAAGGAACTAGTTGAAGTGAAAATGGGTACTCTTTTACTTTTTTTTTTTTTTTTTTTTACAAAGATTTTAGGTGGAAATTTATATTTTATAATATACAGGCATAGTTTATATGTTATATAATTTGTATGAAAGTACAATTTTAGATGCTGTAACTGGTCAGCATTTCTTTTTGGTTTTTCATCCTTTTTAGTCATCGTTTACCCTTTCACCTGCATTGTGGCAAATACATTTTTAAAAGTACAAACATTCCATTAGTCTCTCCATTAAGACCCTATGAGATCACTTGATGAGCTTAGTTTTCATTCCATATTTCCTGTTAAAAATATTTGCTACCACTTGATATTGCTAGTTAAAAGTAAGTGGTAGTTGGGGAGGGCATTCTCATTTTAGAGATCATTTGATTGGTCAAAAATGTGGATACACCCTTGATTGCTTCACATTTTTTGGTCTGTTTTCCAGAAAGAGAAAGGGTGTAAAAAAAAATAGTTTGTATATTTTTTTAGCAGTACACAAGCTTATAGGTGGCCTCAAGGCTAACAGACATGACTAAAAACCACAAAACTTCAATTTTGATTTCATTAATAAAATGTATTTTAATATGAGGTCACAAAAGAGTCATAACTAATAATAGTAAAAGAATAAGAAAAAAATTATGTTTAAAATAGATGGAGTGTTGCATGTAACATCGCAGGACACTGCTGTCATGTCAAGTAACATAATTCATTTTCTCTTTTCTACTTTTTAGGAAAAATCTTATCCTCCAAATTTTACACTCCAAAAGACAGGATGAACAAAAAAACTGAATTAAGAGACCTTTGGAGGAATTCTTTACAACTCTAAGAGTGACTTTTTAACTTGGAGCAGAAATTAAGCTGTGTTCCTGTGGACCAAGAGACAGATGTCTCTTTTCAGGACTCGTGTTTTCCTTCCTATCCTTCCTATCCTTTGTTACTGTTCTGTGGGCTTCACCTCAAACTAAAGTCCAGTCATGGGCATCTGTCCATCCTTGTCCAAGATCATGCGGAATGGGAAGTGTCTGTTTCTTCTGGTATTGTGTCTTTGCTTTTTAGCATGGATTGCAACATTCTTGAATGATGATACAGTGAAGGCCATCCAGGAGCAACAGAGTCCTTTTGAGGTGAAGAGTGGGGAGGAGTTTCCAAGGATAGATCTTGAATCCGAGATGATGCGGAGCGTAGAGGAGCATGTAGAGGAGCAGCCCTCCAAACAGAGCTGCCCGGAGCATTCGCCCCTGCTTCGTGAGTGTTGACTATCCTGATTTTATCTATTAATAATGTTTTCATGGGTTAATCTCATACTGATGTCTTTCCGACCTCATATTTTCTTCTGTCACAGCTTCTGTTTTCTTTTGTTTTTCAAAACTGAATTGTGATTTATATTGCTAAGCTCCAAAAAGGACATAAAAAGCATCATAACAGTAATCCATACAACTCATGCGCTGTATTACAAATCTTCTGAAGACATACAATAGCTTTGTGTGAGAAAAGTTATACTGAAATTTAAGATTGCTCCCTTACAATACTCATTTGTGTTCAAACTTGGCACAAAAGCCAATGGCATGTGACATCAAAACTGGTGCGGCATGTCTGAAGTTTTAATTGATGCACCAGCTGTATGTAAGTTACAACTTAGCTGTGGCCTAAATGTATAATTTACATATTTTTAGAGTTAATGTTAATTAAACTGCAGCTTGCCTATATCTCTCCCACACCTTGCTCACCCCTTGCGTGTGTTTATAATGCCTGGGATATATGTCGTGCATAATGAATAAGCGTGCACTGCTCCACACAATCAGTTTCTGTTCCAAGATGTGCAGTCGAGTCGAGCATGAACCTCCTGCAAATGTATATATGCCAATTTTAACCAAAGGAAGTAGGGAAAAACATTAGTGGAGTTTCAGGAAGTAAAAAAAAAAAAAAAAAAAAACCTGATACTAAATTCAATTGCATTAATATTTTTTAACACGTTAAACAGTAAACTATCGCAGAGATTAACTCGTTAAATTTCTCAACCCTATTAAATACACTCTTTGGTAGTTTTCTTTATTATTCATGTATCATATTTCAGTGGAAGTGTAATTTATTGCTGTTGATAGTTAAATGTAAGGCTAAATAAATTCATCAGCCATAAGATAACACTGAATTTCATGGAATTTCAACAATTCTGTTCACAAATTAGTTTACAAAAAGGCTTCTTATTGGATCAGTAAAGGTAAATGCCATATTGTGTGACTACGCTTTACTTTTCAGTGCGCTTACGACCTACTTCCTAAGTCTTGTGTATGTTGCAACCAAATTACAATTTTATTAGAGTTAGTTACAAACTAATAGTTACCAAGCCCCTAGTGTGATCTTTTAGACAGCTGGTGCAATCCTACCCAGATGATTATCAGTGAATTATTGTTTGAACTTCGGTCTGTTCCTCACACAATGGCTTCAAAGGACTTGGGATGTAGCGCATCCCAAGTCCTTTCATATGGACTACGTTTATGGTGTTTTTTTGCTTGGCAGTATAAATCACCATCCACTTTCATTATATGAAAAACAGAAGCTTGGACATTTTGCCTTGTTTTTTTTTTATTTATTTTTTTTTATCCCAATTTGGAATGCCCAATTCCCAATGTGCTTTTAAGTCCTCGTGGTTGCGTAATGATTCACCTCAGTCTGGGTGGCGGAGAACGAATCCCGATTGCCTCCGCGTCTGAGACCATCTTATCACGTGGCTTGTTGAGCGCGTTGCCACGGAGACATAGCACGTGTGGAGGCTTCACGCCATCCACCATGGCAACCATGCTCAACTCACCAAGCGCCCCACCGAGAACGAACCACATTATAGTGACCACAAGGAGGTTACCCCATGTGACTCTACACTCCCTAGCAACCAGGCCAATTTTGGTTGCTTAGGAGACCTGGCTGGAGTCACCCAGCACGCCCTGGGATTCGATCTAGCGAACTAGCGAACTCCAGGGGTGATAGCCAGCGTCTTTACCGCTGAGCTACCCAGGCCCCCCGACATTTTGCCTTGTTGACATTTTTACATTTATGCATTTGGTGGATGCATTTATCCGAAAGGGACTTACAGTGCATTCAAGGTATACATTTTATGAGTCCATACATTCCCTGAGAATCTAACTCAAGATCTTGGTATTCCTAGTGCCATGCTCTACTAGTCAAGCTGCTTTTTGTTTTCAAGGAAGCAAGAAAATAATCTCACAGCTGCCTCTTTGTGAATGTCATTGTTTACACATTACTGTTTTCCTTCCACAGCTGCTTGCTAATTTTGGGCTTGTCTCCAAAGATGGGGTCCTGTAATTAATGTGGGCCTCAGCTGGTGCCATATTTAAGGACTGCACCTGGCCCATGGGCCTTTCACTTACTTGTGGCTCTGTGTACATGCCTGTTGATGAGTAGTTGACAAATGGACTTGGACATGAACTTTTTGTATTCAATATTCAACAAGACTTTAGATTTTTCAATATTCAACAAGACTTTAGATTTAGATGTATATTTGTAGGGGCTGTGTATATTTTAGATACTGTAACTGATGCTGTTTTTCACCAACTTTTTAATAAAGTTTTTGTTAGCACTAATTCATTGCAATGAACCTGTGGTGTGACATTTTGTGAGTATAAATATTCCATGTAGTCTCTCAATTAATATGTCATGAAAACTGTATGCATGCTAATTATGATACAGTTAGAAAAATTCTGTATAGCAGGACACTGCTGTCACACTGCAGGATGTTAAGCTATTTTGCCACGAGTGCGTTTACATGCACACCAATACACTGATCAAAAATCAGCTTATTCAAAAAATCTGACAACGCAAGAAAACTGTTTACATGAGATTTGAAATTAAATTAGATTTTTTTTTTTTCTTATTTTGACATCAAACTTTAACAGGCATGTGCACAACACTTACGTACATTGGATAAGCCTTCAGAAGTTTGGAAGTAGTTCCTCATAAACATTACAAATGTAATTAATTAATTAATAACAGGAGGTAGAACTTCATGTTGGGGTCCTGATTAGCAAAATTTTCCCCAATATTTTTTTTTTTTTTAAATGGATCCCATTTAGTTAAAGGTGCACTTAGTATGTTTTTGCTTATCAAAACAGTTTTTTGTTTTTTCACATAAAGAACTGAATAGCATTTTTTAGAAATATGTTGAAAATGTTGTACACACATGAGATGAAGACTCTTGTCATATCAGTAATGAAATGAAAACTGTTTAATTTTACTTGGAGTGCTGCCATGTTGACACCACATGACACTGTGTCATGTGATTGACTGAGTGACTACTACTAATAATGACAATAATAATAAGTTTATTTTATATAGCGCTTTCAGCCAATGCCCAAACATGTAAACAAAACAAGCAAACCAAACAATATAACAACAAACACAATATACTTACTATACAGACAATAACGGAACCAGAGTCAACAGTATAGTCCAGAGTGATGCTGTCAGCAGGATTGTGATCCAACAGTCAGTCCAAACAGAATGAGTGCAAGTGAAAAGATAAAATGTCCTAACAAAAGAGAGTCAAGAAACAAACTGCTACATCCCACAGCACTCACGGCCTGGATCATGGATAAACGGCGTGATATCAAACGACAAGCGCAAGCACACGGTGGTCAACTGCCAGCAGAAAGCTCACGATTGAGTTGTGGATGCACGGCACAGTCCAACGCGCAATGTGTGACATTTTCTTTCGATTAAATCCAAGAATGTCCATAATCGAGATGTGAGTAGTATGAGATGAAGAAAAACTCAGACAAAAAGGAACAAAACAGAATATAAACAAACATCTTCGGTGTAAAGTGGCACCGTTTAATAAACAAAATTCCAGTATCCAGGACGATAATGTCAGTATAGAGTCCAAAACCACAAGTACTACTGAGACCAATGGGATGAGTAAGAACCAGCTGAAATCTTAGAGAGCACCTTTGATGCATATATATTGAAAGTAGTATTTCGATACATTTTGATGCGTTTCTGTATTTTACAGTTCGTAATGAGGACAGTCAATTTAATATTTTGAAATTTGAATTTTATTTTCATGGAAAACATCAGTGTTCTATGCTGTCCCAACAAATTATGTAAATGCAAGAGATTTTCGAAAAATTGCACATCATTTTGCCTGCCTTTAATCATTTCTCTATGTTCTGTTTCATAGGTGGCACACTCAAGCTGTCATTTGGTCCCTCGCTGACATTCGAACAGGTAGAGAAAGAAAATGCTGAGGTCATAGATGGTCAGTATAACCCCTCAGACTGCACGGCCAGACAGAGTGTGGCCATCCTGATTCCTCACAGGAACAGAGAGAAGCACCTGATGTACCTTCTCTACCACCTGCACCCGTTCTTACAGAGGCAGCAGCTACACTACGCCATCTACGTCATTCACCAGGTAGACAAAACTTTCCCATCATCCCTGGCCTATTGTACATCTTAGAGATTATAGTTCTTATGATAATATAGGCTGCATTTATACTGTCAAGCAGATTATTTGTTGTGGGACAAATAATAATTTTCCATCACTCTTTTTGTAAAATTTCCTTCAGGATCTTTTTTTATCAGTCATATTTGTTTTTATTTCCCCCATAAGTATATAGATTGTGTAAGTACATTTAATAAAGTTTTGATATAGCCATTCATGATTTTTCATCATTTGTTGCATGACAGATAGGCTCAGGTTAAGTTACTTAATGCGTGGGAATTCCTACATGCATGAGACTTGAAAACTGAACGATAATCTTAATGACAACATTAATACATAACTAGCCCACAAACGCACACAGCACATTGTGGTCTTTGCTTACGACGAGGCTGGAGCCATTGTGCAAGTCCAATACACTAGGCATAAATAATAAAGAAAACTTACTTGAGCTGTACATCCTAAGAAACCTCAGACTGCACAAAAAATAGAAATAAACTTTCTTCGCATCCAGCGCCCACACTGGCATTCAGAAGTGATCAACCCTATGACCTATGCCCGATTCCCTTTGAAGACAATTACCCTCCACAGTGAGAGATTAAGATGGCTGAAAGGTGGCTAATGGTCAGTCAGAACTCACTTCTTATTCTTATTGGAAAATCTGTTTGGAACGTCCCTACAGCATGGATTGTGCTCCCATCGACGTGCCCTGTTAGAACACAGCCAGACGTGGGACTGTGCTTTCTCATTCTACAAAGCATTTGATTAGACAAGGTTTCTCAACCTCTATGTGATGCCATGGATATTCCTGAGTCTTTTTAACCGTAAGAGAGAGAATACAGATTTTAAATTATATCTTCTGAAACCGAATTTTGTTGACGTTTAGAAGTACACTAGCATAGAGATGATCTTAAAGCTAATAGATATGGACTAAAAGCAGCAAAACTTTCATTTTGATTTCATGGGGACTTCTATGTAAATGTCCTTTCCGTTTACATAGAGAAATAACATTTGCTGTCGAGTACAAAATAGTTAGTGTTGCCCATCCTTAAATAATAGCCTCCTTGCAAAGCCTGCGCTGCATTATGAAGGATCATAAAACAATCCATGCTTAAATGTGCCGCACAAACTATTAAAATTAAACTGAAATGATCAAAGACTTTGTTACACATACAAAAAATAATGTTTCAAACATATTTTCCAGAGGGACCGATAAAATTTAATAATATGAAAAGATTGTCTATATTTTTAATTCAAGAGTGTACTGTAGGATTACAGGCTTGCTAATGTAATCAGCTCTGGTGTATTTTGCCAGATATTACAGTCAATTTCTTCTAATAATCCCAGATACAGTATATGCACATGTTTAATACTTACTTCATAATTACTCAGCACAGCTAAATAGCATACATTTTCTGATGGGTCAGTTATGCGTGACAGCAGTGTGTAAATGCAGTCAACACTCTCATCTCTGATTTATAGGCTACAGACATCGCTTAACCCATGCAAATCAACCGTAAACCTACAGATGTCCGCAGTAGCCTAATACAATTATTTTACTTTACAGACGTATGTCTGTGAAACTAATCTGTGTTTGAACTGCCTCTGCGCTCTCACCTCTGTTGTTGAAATCAGCCCCTGTCACCATCAGCTTGCGAATCACACCGAGTTTAAACGCTGCCTCATCTCACTCTATTTAAAATCTTGGTCCTAATACAGCCAACAACACCAGATATGTGTCAGTGTAGAAGCACACACATTAATGTGGCTGCACGAGAAAGTGTGCAGAAAGTGAACGCCTAATGAGCGGCTGGAGCAGGGCTGAGCGCAGTCTCGTGAAACGTGCTCCTCTACGCTTCGCTCACATGCTAGGATCACGATTAACAAATGAAAAATTATGCAATTAATAGCGATTAAAATTTTTAATCTACTGACATCACTACTTTAAAATAAACTTCTATTTGATGTCTATTTGGTTACTGGTTAAAAGTCATATGCTTACTATGACGCTGGTTGATACCATACAAGATTTTATCGTGGCTGTGGTGTCAGGGGCAATTGTAACACTATGTATGAAATAATAATGGTATGCCATTTGATTTTTTTTTATTAGATATACAGTCAGTTAATAAATTGTGACAATTTCCCCCCACTATTTCATTATAGGGTTAATTGTAACAGTCTGACATAATGCCTGTCGCATACCAGACAAGAAGCGTCACGTCGCGTCACGGGGAGGACAACACGCGTCGATACGGTGCTGGCGGCAGGCCAAAGTTGTGAATCTAGTCACCATACACACAAAAGTTTCAAAGGTTTTGTTCTTCTTCAATAACGAACAAAGTAAAAATCAGTGTATGTACATTATAATGTACGGCACATTCACAGAAAACAGTTGTTTTGAATTTTAGAACACGCCATGTCGTCCATTTTTATTACTAATATAATTATTTTACCTTCTGTGCCACTGTTCCAACTAAATTCAACATAATGTAGTCTTAATGTAAATGTAGTTGTGGTACTTTCACTTGTAGCACATTCTTTTACCAAAAGATGTAATGTAGCTCAGGAATTATATCAGGACATCTCTTGTAAAAGGTTAGTTATGAAAAGTAAAGGTGAATGTGGATGTTTTATCCTCAGTGATCTTGTGCTGAAATAAAACAGTCCCCATTCAAGTTCTGCCAGTTGATCAGGCATGTTATCACTTTTCTACTCTAATTCTGCCCTCAACAGTTTCCTATTTTTTTTATACAGGAACAATTAATTTAATTTGCATTTTATCTTTCATTGTTATGAATGATTGTCAGATCTATAATATTTAGTACTCAGTGGATCACTGAATTGAATATCTGTTAGGCCAGTGGTTTTTAACTGTTGGAGTCGTGGCCCAAAAATAGGTTACAGGTCGGTTCTAAAAGTGTCATGGACAGCAGGTACACATAAACCAGGTTTCCCACGTATCCTGGAAAACCTGGAATTTTGCAATGCAGTTTTCCAGTCATGGAAAATGTGAAAAAGACCTAAATGTCCTGTAAAATAATTATTTGTCCTGGAAAATATTTTAGTATAAAAACTGTTTGACTGTCGTGGATCCTTAAAAAGTCTTAAATTCAGTTTTCCCAAATTTAAAGTCATAAAAAGTTTTTAAATTTCTTAAATGATACAACAAAAGTCTTAATTATAATTTAAAGAGGTCTTAAATTTGGGGGCATAAAGACAGGAATCATGATATGACCTAATGTAATTATCAATCTTCAAAAGACGACGATTTAATTAAATTCATGCACTGCATACTTCAAAAGTGAAAATGTGACTGTTTCTAGCTGTTGCAGAGCAGTTCACAATCATTAGGCCATATCTGAAATTTATGACAAGCGATCACTAATGATCATCTGTTGTTGATGATGATATATAACATTGTGTTGATGAAATATAACAATGTTTACTTTTGTTTATTTATTTTTTTATTTTCTCCCCTTTTTCTCCCCAATTTGGAATGCCCAATTCCCAATGTACTCTAAGTCCTCGTGGTGGCGTAGTGACTCGCCTCCATCTGGGTGGTGGAGGACGAATCTCAATTGCCTCCGCGTCTGAGACTGTCAACCCGCGCATCTTATCACGTGGCTTGTTGAGCGCATTACTGCAGAGACATAGTGCGTGTTGAGGCTTCACGCCATCCACCGTGGCATCCATGCACAACTCGCCACGTGCCCCACCGAGAGCAAACCACATTATAGCGACCACGAGAAGGTTAACCCATGTGACTCTACCCTCCCTATCAACTGGGCCAATTTGGTTGCTTAGGAGACCTGGCTGGAGTCACTCAGCACGCCCTGGGTTTCGAACTCGTGAACTCTAAGTGTGGTAGTAAGCGTCTTTACTCGCTGAGCTACCCAGCCCCCCCCCCCCAATGTTTACTTTTAATTGTTTATATTGTTATACGTTGTAGATTACTGTACACATGTGCACGTTTTATTTCCCTTATCTGTTTGAATGAGCAGCTAGAAGCAGTGAAGTGCAAACATTTCAAAATAAGAGTTCCCGGTGTATTTCAGCCTTTAAAGTTAAAAGTTCAGCACTGCGAATCAAATCTTTTTTTTTTTTTTTTTTACATACACCTTAGCCAAATACATTTAAACTCAGGTTTTCACAATTCCTGACATTTAATTGTGGAAAGCATTCTCTGTCTTAGGTCAGTTAGGATCACTACTTTATATTAAGAATGTGAAATTTCAGAATAATTGTAGAGAGAATGATTTATTTCAGCTTTTATTTCTTTCATCAAATTCCCAGTGGGTCAGAAGTTTACATACACTTTGTTAGTATTTGGTAGCATTGCCTTTAAATTGTTTAACTTGGATCAAACATTTTTGGTAATCTTCCACATGCTTCTCACAATAAGTTGCTGGAATTTTTGCCCATTCCTCTAGACAGAACTGGTGTAACTGAGTCAGGTTTGTGGGCCTCCTTGCTTGCACAGGCTTTTTCAGTTCTGCCCACAAATTGCCTATTGGATTGAGGTCAGGGCTTTGTGATGGCCGCTCCAATACCTTGACTTTGTTGTCCTTAAGCCATTCTGCCACAACTTTGGAGGTATGCTTGGGGTCATTTTCCATTTAGAAGACCCATTTGCGACAGAGCTTTAACTTCCTGGCTGATGTCTTGAGATGTTACTTCAATATGTCCACATAATTTTCCTTCCTCATGATGCCATCTATTTTGTGATGTGCACCAGTCCCCCCTGCAGCAAAGCACCCCCACAACATGATGGTGCCACCCCCATGCTTCAAGGTTGGGATGGTATTCTTTGGCTTGCAAGCCTCACCCTTTTTCCTCCAAACATAACAATAGTCATTATGGCCAAACTGTTCAGTTTTTGTTTCTTCAGACCAGAGGACATTTCTCCAAAAAGTAAGGTCTTTGTCCCCATGTGCACTTGCAAACTGTAGTCTGGCTTTTTTTATGGTGGTTTTGGAGCAGTGGCTTCTTCCTTGCTGAGCAGCCTATCAGGTTATGTCGATATAGGACTCGTTTTACTGTGGATATAGATACTTGACTACCTGTTTCCTCCAGGATCTTCACAAGGTCCTTTGCTGTTGTTTTGGGATTGATTTGCACTTTTCACACCAAACTAAGTTCATCTCTAGGAGATAGAATGCGTCTCCTTCCTGAGCGGGATGATGGCTGCGTGGATCCATGGTGTTTATACTTGCGTACTATTGTTTGTACAGATGAACGTGGTACATTCAGGCATTTGGAAATTGCTCCCAAGTATGAACCAGACTTGTGGAGGTCCACAATTGTTTTTTTTTTGTTGTTTTTTTACTAAGGTCTTGGCTGGTTTCTTTTGATTTTCCCATGATGTCAAGCAAAGAGGCACCGAGTTTGAAGGTAGGCCTTAAAATACATCCACAGGTACACCTCCAATTCAGTACACCTCCTATCAGAAGCTAATTGTCTAAAGGCTTGACATCATTTTTTGGAATTTTCCAAGCTGCTTAAAGGCACAGTTCACTTGGTGTATGTAAACTTCTGACCCACTGGAATTGTGATATAGTCAATTTAAAGTGAAACAATCTGTCTGTAAACAATTGTTGGAAAAATTACTCGTGTCTTGCAAAAACTAGTTGTCCTAAATGTTTGCTAATATTAAATCTGTGGAGTGTTTAAAAAATTTGTTTTAATGATTTCAGGCTAAGTGTATGTAAACTTCTTACTTCAACTGTAGGTGTATGCCTGGCTAAATAGATGAGTTTTTAGTAGAGCCCGATCAATATGGGATTTTTGAGACTGATACCGATTTTAGAGGGGGAAAATTCACGGATTACTGATATGGTGGCTGATATAGATAATTTTTGAGCTAGAATGAAAACAGACCTTTTCTGCGTGGATTGTTCACTGATTTTGCACTGATATGACTATGCAAAGGTACTCAGAAGGCTGCTTTCTTAAACATTTTTATCAAAGAATATTTGACATTATTATTATACATTGTCAACAAATTCTAGAAATGAACACTGAGAAAATAAAGAATAAATAAAAATACAATAAATAGCTTAAATATCAGTACTGTTTAGTATCAGTCAAATGCTTACTATATTAATACTGCAAGAAGCATTTACACCTGCCGAGTCAAGAGATAAACAGCGGCAGTGGTGTTACACCGTATTCTGCTATACAAGTTCAGGGGAAACTTTCAATGGTGGAAAACCAGACTTTTAAATATTACATTTTATAAACGTAGTGACTGGAATTGTTAGGTTGAAGGGGGTACCAAACTGTGAATCCTGAACAAAACAGTTTGGTGAATACATGTTTACACATTAGCTTCCACTCAGCTGATAAGCAATGAAAGTAGCTACGTGGTTAGCTATAAGCTCGTTGTCATAGAGAGTAAAAGATGGACCAGCATTGCATCTCACCAACTAGGTAACAACGTAGCGTGAAATCAATACTCAACAGACACAGTCCACCACCGCACTGTTGTCTGCTGAGCTTAAAAAATGCTCTGATGTTTACCTTTCAATCTGCTACATTACTGACTGCACTGACAAACTATAGCTGGCTAACAGCAAACAGACATGAGTGACATGGTTGTCAGGGACAGGGTTAATATTATATTAGTTATATTGAAAAGGGAAAATGATGGGGTCATTGTTTATTAACTTTCCAGTATGTATTTCACAAACTAGTTAGCAGCTTACTGAGAAGAGACCGCTCAACTCCGCCTTGTCTGCCGAGCCACTGTCAGCTCAGAGACAGCTCTGTAAACAGTGGAGTCGGAGCGTGCTTTGCTGGACAAACTACGTAATGACACCAATTCTAAAGCATTGTTTTCTGCATTATATGTTCTGAAAAAAGTTTTCATATCTGCGCATATCGGTAAACATATACGCCGCTACCGATATATCGGTGAAAGGCTAATATAATACCGATATATCGGTCGGGCACTAGTCTTTAGTCTAGAGTTAAACTGAGTGAGTGTGTCAGCGTCCCAATTGTGACATTTCATCGGGTTTCGAAGAAATATAAAGTTAGGTGTTGTTGGCATAACAGTGGAAACATATTCCACAATTCCTGATAATATATCCTAGGGAAAGCATATATAAGGAGAAAAGCAGAGGCCCTGAAACTGATCCCTGTGGCACTCCATACTTTTGTTTGATTTGACAATTCCTCGTTTACACAGACAAAGTGTTAGCAGTCTGCTGAATAGGACCTAAACCATGCTAATGCAAGTCCACAAATGCCAACATAATTCTCAAGCCTATTCAAGAGAATGTCGTGATCTATGGTGTCGAAGGCAGCATTAAGATCTAAAAGCACTGGAAGAGAAATGCAGCCATGATCAGATGATAAGAGCAAGTCATTTGGAACTCTGATAGGTGCAGTCTTTTTAATGTGATGGGCCTAAATCATGACTGAAATTGTTCATATATACTATTTCTCTGTAGAAATTAACAGTTGGGAGGACACTACCTTTTCTAGTATTTTCGACAAAATAATTAGCCAATTCTCCAGGATCAAGCTGTAGCTTCTTAAGCGGTTTGATAACTGCCATTTTAAAGTTTCTTGGGACATGTCCTAAGAATAGCGAGGAGTTGATAATATTAAGAAGAGGTTCTGATATTACAGGGAATATCTCTTTTAAGAGCTTAGTTGGTATTGGATCTAGCATACATGTTGTGGCCTTTGATGTTTCGATAAGTTTTGTTAGCTCTTCATGACCTATGACAGCAAAGGATTTAAGTTGCTTGTGAGGAAAATTATGAGACAGTGTTTTCTGTGGTACTGTGACAGACGATTGCGTAATTCCAAATTTATTTCTGATGATTTAAATTTTATCAGTAAAGAAATTAATTTAGTCATTACGGTTGTGCTGCAGCGGAATATCTGGTTCAGTCAAGGCTTTATTCCTAACCAATTTAGCCACAGTACTTAATAAACATCTAGGATTGTTGTGATTGTTGTGATTATTTTTTATGAGTTGTGCTGACCTGGCAGCTTTTAGTGCCTGTCTGTAGCTATAGACACTATTCTTCCATGCACTGCGAAATACCTCTAATTTTGTATTCTTCCACTTGTGCTCCATTTTCCGAGCTGCTCTCTTGAGAGCATGAGTGTGAGCATTGTACCATGGTTCGGGGCTTTTTTCTTTAATTTTCTTTAATTGAAGGGGGGCAACACTATCAAGAGTGCTAGAGAAGACTGTATTTATATTTTCTGTTATTCAAGTTCTTTTCAACTTTTTGACTTTCTGAGTATATGAGATAAATCTGGAAGTTTATTAGTGAAGCTATCTTTAGCGGTCGAAAGAATAGTTCTACCTGAACGATAGTGTGGTGTAGATTGAGTAACATTAGCTGATCGCAGCATACAAGAGACGAGGTAATGATCTGAGATGTCATCGCTCAGCGGCAGAAGTTCAAAATTAAATCAAATCAAATCAATTCTATAGTATCAACATCAACTCCATATGACAGAATGAAATCTAGCTTATGATTATGGCGATGAGTTGGTCCTGTCACATTTTGTCTGACTCTGAGAGAATTGAGAATATTGATAAATGCTAAACCCATTGTGTCATTTTCATTATCTATGTGAATGTTGAAGTCACCAACAATTAAAGCTCTATCCACAGTAACTACTAGATCTGATTGAAAATTTGTTAATTCATCAAGGAAATCAGAATACTGCCCATGTCATCTATATACTGTAGCAAGCGCAAAAGACGACAGAGATTTTTTAATTGTATCTGACGGTGTCACGTTAAGCATTATTAGTTCAAAAGACTTGAATTTATATCCTGTCCTCTGAGTAACACCAAAAACTTAACTGTAAATTGCAGCAAAACCTGCTCCTCGACTCTTCAGACGAGGCTCATGTTTATAACAATAACCTGGGGGAGTAGATTAATTTAAACTAATATATTCATCTGGTTTAAGCCAGGTTTCAGTCAAACAGAGCGCATCCAAACTATGATCTGTAATAATTTCATTTACAATTAGTGCTTTGGTTGAAAGTGATCTAATGTTTAGTATCCCTACCTTTTATATGATGTTTATCTTCAAATTTTTTTTTTTGTTATTTTCAAGTTTTACCGTAATCACATTTTTTCTAAATGATTTAGTGAGGGGTTTGTGTTTGGTAGTTCGGGGAACAGACACAGTCTCTATGTGATACCTAGGTGATACAGTCTCTATGTGTTGTAGTTTATGTGACCTGTGTGACGTCTCAAGGCAGCTTGCAGACGTTCGGATTAGTTTGTCTGCTTCCTGACCTGGGCCCCAGTTAGTCAAATACTATCACTATTAAGACTATGAGCCAAATTACTAGAGAGAAGTGTGGCACCTTGGAGGAATGGAGTCCATCTCTCTTTAGCAGGTCAGGTCTAACCCCAAAACTCTTCCAATTGTCTATAAATCCTATGCTATTTTTGTATCAATATTACACCCATTGGGCACATAAAATGTCCTGGAAATGTCCTGGAAAATTGTGCCTTGAAAAGAGTGGGAACCCTGATAAACAATGCCAAATGCAAATAAAAAAATGCAACTAAGCACATAACAATCAATAGTTAGGATTGCAAAATAGATAGGCTAATTGACTTTTAAAAGAGAAGCGAAAGCACCTACCATATACATAGTTTGTTGTTGATGTCAAATGCTATGCGTCCAATCAAACTACAGTATTTTGGCACAAATTCATCTGTCATTTAGTTGAAGTTAGATGAATTAGGCAGATGCCAGCTTGAACTGGAGCTTGATGTGTCCTAATCTTAAAAAAATGTAAACAAAGCTATGCAAGGTAAAGAAAATATGACCTCAACTACACGGTTTCACTTGCAATGAGGATAGAGCATGCTTCGTGCTGACCACAATATACCACCACACAATTACGGTCTTCAAAGATTAATATTATTTTAAGTATTTAATCATTGTTATTTAATATTATATTCATGTTATGAAGCAAAACCAGTTGAGGACCACAGTTAGGTCATCAAAATATGAGCACTGGAAAATGATAGATCTGAACTTGAGCAAAACTGTGTACATGTGTTTGTCTTGTAGGCTGGAGAAGCTACATTTAACAGGGCAAAGTTATTAAATGTTGGTTACCTGGAAGCTCTTAAAGACCAAAGCTGGGATTGTTTCATCTTCCATGATGTTGATCTAGTTCCAGAAAATGATAAAAACTTATACATGTGCGAGGAGCAGCCCAAGCACTTGGTAGTGGGCAGGAATTCCACTGGATATAAGTGAGTAATAGTGTCTTATTCTTTATCGGTGGGCGATATCACCCGAATACATAATTCTGAAAGAAATATTATTTACATGTCAAGTCATCACACCATGGATGTATACCAAAAAGAAATATCAATTACAAACTTACTATTGTTCAATACTGCCCTTTATATTGTGCATGTTTGGAGGCACACCTCATTGCATATTAATTAAGGGAAACCTGCAAAAACTGTCACAACATGATATTTTGTGCTTCTAAAATATGCAATCCTCTTTTTGTGTCTGCTACCAAGTTTGAACATACATATTGAACTGGACTGCATAGCAATGCTACATTCAAGTTAAGAAATTATTACAGAAATACATTACTATTGATTCATTCCATAAATAATAATAATTATTATTAACATTATTATACTATAAAAAATAATTTCAGTAATCATTTAATAATTATAACTTAGATTCAAGTTAAAATAGAAAACAAATCTATGTTTTGTCCAAATCGTACAGCCCTATTTAACTGTGTAAACGTGACTGATGTCCTTACATTACAATTGCATAAGGATGTTACCGAAACTCAGAATTATTATTATTATTATTAGACTATTATTGCTGTCTTTTTTTTTTTTTTTTATATAATGCTCAGCAGTTCACAAACTGAAGGAAAATTATAGATTTGCTTTATGCTTAAGCCCAAAGTATGCTTCAGTCAGACGCGAATGCTGTGCGTCCGCATACAGGACACGAGACGAATTTTGTCTTCAGCAGAGTGCTCGAGTACTGAACATGCATAGCCCGATTTTTCTAACAGTGCGTCTTTGAACTCGCTGACTGCGTGTGCATCTGGAGTTATTTGCACTAATTAGTGGGTCCACAAGGTGGCAACACTCACATTTGAGCCGTTGCCGTTTTGGTGAACAGATTCAAAAGACTCACTTATAACAGATACTGTACAACAAATAGTAAAAATTAAACTGTACACAATTGTCATAATTGTAATTTATTAAATCTTTTTTTTTTTTTTTAAAGACCATCTTGTGCCCTTTATTTTTTCTTGAATTCAGAATTGCTAATTCTGTAAAATTGTGCAGTTAATTTATATGCTTGAATCATTTAAAATCACTTGAATTGGGTGCTTTTAGTTTAATCTTATATAAAAAAAAATTCATAAAAAAAAGCCCGGAAAACATGGACCTGTGATCGTCTCATCTTTTTCGCCCCTCATTAGCTTGCATCTCTGTTGTATATTGTGTGTAATGTGTCTTGAGAAGAAATTGCATGATAATGTAAATAATTGTTTAATGAATTGAAATAATTCCTTGTTACATATTTGAATGACCTAACTCTTTACAGGCTCAGATATAAAGGTTACTTTGGGGGAGTTTCTGCCATGACGAAGGAACAGTTCCACAGGGTGAACGGCTTTCCTAACACCTACTGGGGCTGGGGTGGAGAGGACGATGACCTGAGAATAAGGTACGAGAAACTGTAAAAAAGATATAGTTGCTCTGTTGAAATTTTGTTGTTTTTGTGAGGGGTTTATTGGGATGTGGAAAATTACATATTTTCAAAATCTCCTAGTCTTTAGGTTTTCTGAGTGATTGGTTCACTAGTCAGTCAAATTGTTCACTCAATGTTGTCTTTGTTTACTCACCTTAATGTTATTCCAAATGAACATCATTTTCTTTTAGTAATGAAAGTGAATGAAGACTGGGTTTATCGAGCTCCAAAACGACACAGGCAAAATGATGTAAAAGGATCATTGTAAAAGTAGTCCAAACGACCCATGTGTTATATTCCAAATCTTCTGAAGTCATACAATAGCTTTGTGAGAAGCTGACCTACATTTAAGTCATTATTCACTGATAATCATCCCTTTCAGTGAGCTGTTAAATTGGCATGCAACGATACACAAATTTCATGATACAATATGATTCAGAAGCCTCACGATACAATTCAATAAAAACATTTAAGGATTCGACATGCCTGGTTCTCGCCTTGTCTCACAGCAGTGTCTGACATTGGCAACATAAAGCAGAGCTCTGTAATAAAGTATCTTCAACAGCAGTGCTGCATTTATCAGCAGATTGTTATGAGAAAACTCACAATTTTCATGTTTTTCTTGAGAAAATGAGTTTGTGTATATTCAAGACATTTAAATTTGAATAGCACTTTTCACAATACACATCGTTTCAAAGCAGCTTTGTAGAAAATCATGCCTTAAAAGTCTTAAAGCCCCCAGCGAGCAAGCTAAAGGTGACCATGGTAAAGGGAAAAAAAACCTTGAGAGGAACCTGACCTCTGGCTTTATGTTATATGTACATAATACAATATTATTTAACAGTTTGAGCAAAAAAAAAAATGTGCCCTCTTCCCACGGTTTCACTTTGCATATAAACTTTAGCAGTCTTACAGGCTTATCCAATGCACGCAAGTATTGTGTTCATAGCCGTTTACATTTCTACGTCAAAAGCAGAGAATAATAAGTCTCATGTAATCGCGGGTTTCTTACATTGTCATTTTTTTTTTTGTTTTTTTTTGTTTTTAATAAGCTGGTTTTTGATAGTTACAGATGTCTTGCTGTGCATGTAATCATGCTCCCTGTCAAAATCGTTGTTTGGCAAATTCAACAAGCTGTAACACTACAATCTACTTGCCGTTTGCCATCTGCCTTCGAGCTCTCAACTCGCCTATGTAGATCAGTTGCTCTGTTTTCCTGTGAGTACTCAGCATCTCCTCTCCGGGGAAGAAGTTTATTTGCTGCTCTCAATGTTGCATTGCTTGGTTTTAATCACACTTACGTATTTATTTATGTAACGTACAATACATATATCAAATCGAGAGCATCGTATCGTAAGCATCATACCCCTACTGTTAAAGTGTCATGAAACCCCCTAGTTCAGCACCAGTTATTGCTCTATCATGTCCGAGTGTATTTTTAATTCTCCGCTGTAATGCCAGCTCATGCATGAGGCAGCGCTGTGATTGAATGAAGCGTTCCTTATGAACTATGAATTATGTGGAGAAACACTCAGGATCTACTGACGTACATGTGTACTGTCCTACCAATAATAACTCCCAAGTTTACGCATATACCTCATTTTGTGACGTTGCTTCAACTTTCGTAAGAACGAAATAGCTCAGTAAAATTAAAAATAACCACTTTCTTATTAATAAACGTAATGAGTGCTATCATTGCAACCTGTGCATATCTGTTAACATCTCAAAACATTTGTTTTGGGGTTACATGACCCTTTAAAACCCCATGAATTTAAAATTATAGTTCTGCTATAATTAAACTTTTAGCCCATGCCTGTTAGTTTTAAGGTCGTCTGTATGATAGTGTACTTCAGTTTCACACAAAGCTGAAATTGTGCTCCACAGAAGAATGTCATGAGGGTGAGTAAATAAAGACACATTTTTATTTGTGGATGACTTATTCCTTGAAAGAAGAATTACTGAATAATTAGGGTCCACCAGCACTCGATCAGATGCATTTCTTAGGGGTAGTTCACACTGGACATGTTCTTGTTTAAAAACATCCAGAATGAGGGTGACAGAATAGAACTGAACGCAGCAGCCTTGATACACATTTTAACAAAAGCTTAACTGTTTTATCTTGACGTGGCATCCTACAGATGCAATGCACTAGCGTGAAGCATTTAAAAAAAAACAGCAACACAACAGCCAAAGTCATTAGTCTCCATGTGTACATAGACCAACATTTAAGAAATAGCACAGACTGACACTAAGAACGTGCAGCACTTTAATTGTATAACTGACAGATATTCAACAAAGTAATCGGCTAAATATCTATAACCTTTTATTGCACAAAACTATCATAGGACGAAGAACTATGGATTATGTATAATTACAGAAACATTTATCATAGGCAAATTGAAGTCTGATAGTAATTGTATTAAAGTTTATTGTTGAAGTTAGTTGATATGCTGTTTTAATGGCTTTAGCGGAGGTGCTTTAAAGGGGATGATTTAGAGAGGGTTTGACAGTGCGGAGAGTATTGCATGCTGTCAGAATGCTAACATTCTTTTTTAGAAGTTGTCAGTGGTTAGACAACTGCCCATCCCAAACACAGATGCCATGCCCAAGAGCCAAGTTTGTTCTATGTGAGAAGAGGAACATATGTGATGTCAGTACTTCATATGTGTCAGAGCTTTCCTATATTAAAATAAAAATATATATATATATATATATATATATATATATATATATATATATATATATATATATATATATATATATACACACCGGTTGCTAAGCAACTACAGCATTAATATGTCCCATAAATGTATTTAATACATTTTTGCCACATAACTAACCTGTATGCAAAATTTGGTAACTTTTCACCACATTGTGACAGTTATAGCTGATTAATAAAGAAATAAAAAAAGACAATAAGCTTGCTTGTAAAGCAGTAGGGTTTCAGTATCTTCATTGCTTTGACCCCTAATAAAGAGTATTTGCAGTATATTTAATATAGTACTATGGGACAATTATGATGTTCTTATTTGCTATGATTACACTGTATTTTACTTCTCAGCATTATATTGGCCATCAGCCATTCTGCTCTCTAGATATTGGTATCAGTATTGGCATTGGCCATGAGAAAACCCATAACAGTTGACCACTACCCCTCTCAGTTTTGAAGATTTCAATAGGAGCATCTGTTTCAGGGTGCAGCTGCAGAAAATGACAATAGTACGACCATCCCTTGAGGTAGCACGCTACACCATGATCTTCCACAAGAGGGACAGCGGCAATCAAGTCAATAAGGAAAGGTCAGTTCATGTGTATACAGAATGTTGCAATATTAAAATGTTATTCTGACAAGAGCTATAGTGGTCTTGCAAGTGACTCTAAGAAGCCTCGTGATTGGAGAAAAGTGCCCTTTTTGAGAATATGCATTGTTAAATTGGAACTCATTTAAGGAAATTAAATCAATACATATCAATATACAATGATGATGAAAATGTCTTGCTTCATACTGATTGTGTTAGATTGAAAAGATGTGCAAATTATAACCTATTAAAAAAGTGCAGTTATATTCCTGTCCAATAACAAAATATCACATTTGGAATACATAACCAAACAAATCTATAGTGACACATGCCTAAGCACAGATGTCATAGTGTGTTATATATGCCACTGCTTTAAAGTCTGTAGTTCATACTGTATTCTTGCAGTGCTTTCACACTTCACTGACAGATTTTTAAAGCGTTACACACATTCCACACTTCCCCAACTGCAGTTTTTTTTTTTTTTTTTAGAAAGGCAAGACATTGTGGGGTCAGTCTGTCATCTGTTTGTATCCTAAAATGAGCCTTTCCAGGGGATATTTGAAGTGAAAAATAATGGAAATGGTAGTCGCAACTCAGTGCTATAATGAAAATACTGTTATCACTTCAGATAAGATGTTATTCATCATTAATTATCAAATTGCATAGCATTAAGTTTAAATACTAAATTCCGTTTGAGGAAATGCAGTTAAAGCTAAATTAAGAATTTAAGGTTCATGTCCTGATAAATGAGTTATACATTAAAAAACATTTATACCATTTTCAAACTTTTTTTCAATGAAATGACTCTAAAAAGTTAAGTGGTTTAACCGTCAAGTAAAAAGTAGGCTAATTAATTATTTTCTTACCAACTTTTTTCTTAAAAAGGCACTTGGTAATCATTTGTTGCGTTGTCGCCTTGAGCAAAAGTTCTCAGTTATAGATGTCATTGTAGAAATATGCTATTTGCAGTCAGCCATGATTAAATTATTTCACGAGAAAAGGCGTCCAATTTCAGTAGGAAAAAAAGAGATAAAGCGAGTAATATTCATATAGTCATATGATCTCAACATGGCAGCACTCATGAAAGTACGCTAAAAATCAGTTTAGCCCAAGACGCACTTGAAATTAGGGCTATCAATGTTAATTCGGTGTGATTAATTATATAAAATATAACGCGTTAAAAACATTTATGCAATTAATCATGTCCCTGGACTGTAATAAGGAATATTCCTTATATCTGAGCAATTCAAGCTTGTAGTACCACCAGTTTTCTCCAGGGGGCAGTAAGCGAAACTCGCTGTATAGGCAACACACATCTTATACAGACAGAAAGCAAACCGCACCTACCGAGTAGACAGACAACACAAGATGAGAACACGTTCTTGTGTTTAAACAGCTTGATAGAGTGCAAATCCGAATGCAGGCATCTAAAGACGTGTTTTTCTAAGTTTCAAACTTCGTTTAACTTGACACAGCGACCTAAAAATATTATATTTATGATGCGACACAAACGAGATGTTCCAAAAGCATCTGTCTGATGCAGGTGTACATTGACGTGTCCTTAGGCAAGCCTTTATAATAAATCTCGGACTGATTGATGAATTCAATTTCAAAATGGATTGCTGTGAACTGTAGGCTAATGATTGGCTTATGTTCAATGATATGGAAAGCCACTTTTTGTATTGTCTTTTTTAAGGCTTTATTTGTGTGCCAAAATAATGTAATGCTTTTTAATTATCCGTATTATAATTTTTTATAATATATATATATATATATATATATATATATATATATATATATATATATATATATATTATTTATAATAATTTAAATATAACTATAATTATTTAATCATAATAGAGTTATTGTTATTTGAGGGGCTTCCTCAGCAAATATTTATGTATGAGATTAATTGTGATTAATTTGATTAATTAATCGGCATACCATGTAATTAATTCAAATAAAACATTTGCTCGATTGACAGTCCTAATTAAAATGAATGGGAGAAATTGTAATGCCCAGTATGGCGGATGTAGAAAAGGAAGTCCCACCTTACAGGTAAAAGAGCCAATCTTTTAGGTACAGACATCACCTGTCAGTCAACTCGAGAACGCACATGTGCATTAGCTGGACCTGAAACATAGCATTTTTTTGCGTGATCTGAGCTAAAGAAGCACAATTTATGATACCACTGTAGTCAGATTTTACTGCTGATTTGAAATATGTTCTTTGATCGTAATCTTGACCGACCGTTGTGGAGATTTCGGTCTTTCCTTATTCAAGTATATAGGAGTTATACTTTTATGTCGCTTGTATCCATAGAAAATACTGCCCGGGATCATTCCAAAGATGGTCGCCGAGTGGACTGACTTGCCTTGAAAGGGACTTTGATTTGTGCTCAGCACTACATAGAATAAAGACTTGATATGAATAGAGTCTTCATATCTTCTGTGTGCAGTTAAAACATCTTAAATACTACAAAAATACTATTCATTTCTTTGTTTAAAAAAATTAGCAACATTTTTTGAATAAAATTACTTTGCAACTTTATTCTTAATCATTGTTTTATTATGTAACACATCAATGGAAAGGAGGCGGCGAGAACCTGCTTTACAATATAAATAAAGGTTTAATGATAAACTGAACTAAAAGACACAAACACACACACAGGTGTCGGACAGCTGTCCATAACACTCTCTCTCTGTCGCACTGCCGTCTCCGGTCGGCCTTATCCATCTCAGGCTTAATCAGCCTTATTAGGGACCGGGTGTGTAATCACGACCTGGCCCTCCGCCCTGCCACATTCCTCCCTCATTCTCTCAAGCCGGGGAGCCCCCGGCATGATGTACACCCCCCCCGGGAAAGGCCAATGCGGAGCGGCAGTGGGAGAGAGAGAGGAGAGAGAGAGAAAAAAATAAATAAAAATGATTTACTCGCCGGTTCTCTGATATGCCGTAGCCTGTTCCCCGGCCACTCCTCCACCCTCTGGTGGACGACAACCGCACCTCCCCGGGCGGATCGGAGGCAGTCCTTCGACCCCTGGCGGACGGAATGCCCCGCTGGATTTTTGGTGGATGGTAGGGGTCTCCCTGGCAGCGGTCCTCCTGCTTCAGGCGGTCGGCCAGGAGCCCCTCCTCCCCTCGCGGTCGGCGTCCATTCCTCCATGGCCCCGCGGCTGCTCCGTTGGGGTGGATGGTAGTGGCGAGGACTCTACTACGGCGCATCCCTCCTCCTTCCCGGGTTTCGGCACCAGTGTAACACATCAATGGAAAGGAGGAGGCGAGAATGGCTTTACAATATAAATAAAGGTTTAATGATAAACTGAACCAAAAGACACAAACACACACAGGTGTCGGACAGTTGTCCGTAACTCTCTCTGTCTGTTGCACTGCCATCTCCGGTCGGCCTTATCCCTCTCGGGCTTAATCAGCCTTATTAGGGGCCGGGTGTGTGGTATCGGGATCGGCCGATCAGATGACAAGAAAATCGGTAATCATATCGGCTGTAAAAATTCTGATCGGAGCATCCCTATTGCTAACACTACAAACATGGCACAGAAATAGTGCGCTGAACAGTTACACAGTGATAAACAGTTTAACGCACGCTTGAATGTTAATTGCTGATGCCGGCAGAGGATTTCATTCACAGCTGGCAGAAGATGACCGCAAACAGCAGATGAGATGTGTTCGCTGTTTGCGGTGGTTCGCACCGGAGCTAATGCATCCATCATAAACAATAAAAGAGCAGCCCTTGTCAGTTTCGCTTTTAGTTTGTGGTCCAGTTCATTTATAATGTACACCACTCTCCGTGTTCACTTTATTTTCACTTTATTTTCCAAATGTTAATGGAATGGAATGTGAGACAAGTAAACCATCAGTTGTACTTGTCCGAAAGACAAGTACCAGGAAAAGCTTAATGACATGCCATACAGTTAAAAGGTGTTTACGGGTCCTCTATCATTTCCTGTTATGTGTTTTTTTTCTTGTCACACGACAACAAAATGGCTTGCTTGGTTAAACCACACTGAATTTGATTTGGCAGGCAAAAGCTTATTTAAGGCAAAATAGTAAAAGAAAATGCCAAACTACAGAGGTTTTTTTTTTTTTTTTTTTTAAGAATTTAAGCCTTTTCATGGGGACTTTTTTCTTAATTACAAGTGCAGGGCAGTTACACCACCTAGATATATTAAACAAAAATATTAATGAATTTTAATTCAGAAATTAAAAACATGTTCATCATAAAAGAGGTGTATTCAAGTCATTGTGTGCATGAATTGTATTTTTATTGAAAAATGGCTTTGTATTGAAAAATTTCTCTTTGGTATTCATGGGCCTTTTTTTATGATGATAATGATACCATTTCTTTTGATGATGATAATGATACCATTTCTTTTGATGATGATAATGATACCATTTCATCTTCCCTGAAGAACAATACAATTATGCATTTCTTTTGGGATTTTATGCTATTTTTATATTATTTACATGTACATTTCTACATTTTACTATTAATTTGCATTTACAAATAAGCAAATTTTTGAAGAAAACAAAAAATCAGAACCTACACTTCTGTAAGTTGAAACATGAACAAAATATGAGAATGTGACATAAATTGGAGGCAGATTGCTGCCATCTGGTGAACAAAATATAAATAACATGACTTGAAAACCATGTCATGCTAGTAACAGCCAGTAGATGGCTGTAGTCACCTACTGTGTAGTCTGGTGGCATGTTGTAACCTAATTTTATATTTTATCACAAGATATGCATTTGGATATATATTTAGACATTATCAAACAATTATTTGTCAAAGTTTAGCATTTTAAAATTGATTTGAAGTGTCTGTTTTTGCAGTTAATGTTATTATGCTTGCAATCAAACCTGACCATGGCGTTACAAAGACAAGACACAGAATAAGAATTTTTCTACCAATAATTTATTTAAAACACAAAAATGTAATAACTGTAAGTAAATGCATAATAATGTCAAGAAAATGAACATCAAGAAAATTCAATAAGAGTATGAAACAGAAGAATCAGAGATAACATTTTGCAGTTTCAAACTTTCTGTAATAAACATTTATTTTGTAATCGTGTGTGTGTGTGTGTGTGTGTCAGTGTCAGATTGCTCATCAGCTGGAAAACAACAGATGACTTGTAATGCCAACAATGACCTAAAGATGTCTGTAGAGCTCCACTTATTGATGCCCTGGTTGTGCGTGTGTGTGTGTTCTGGATTGTGACTGTGTTATTGTCTCACCCCTTCATTTTAGTGTGTGTGTGTTTAGCATTGTGACTTATTTATTTATTTATATTTTTTAACAAATG
Organism: Myxocyprinus asiaticus; assembly: GCF_019703515.2. Taxonomy (NCBI): domain Eukaryota; kingdom Metazoa; phylum Chordata; class Actinopteri; order Cypriniformes; family Catostomidae; genus Myxocyprinus; species Myxocyprinus asiaticus. Next base: position 60,263,943 of record NC_059346.1, read on the forward strand.
TAAAAAAAAAAAAAGAAAAAAAGCTCTGTGTTATAGTTTCACCAGTTCATTTTTGTGTGTGAGTGCATGTGTATGCTTTGCACTGGGGATGTTTTAGAGCCTCACCCTGTAATTTCTGTCTGTTTTTTTTTTTTTTTTTTTCTGCATTGTGGCTGATTTATTGATTGTGTCTGACAGATCAAAAAATGAAATTGCTCTGTTTTTAATTGCCTATTTATTTTCAATGGTCGGTCAGTTTTGACCACGAATACCAAAGGTGTTGCTTTTCTTTTTTTTTTTTTTTTTTTTACACTAGTCTTGTACTTCTCGGATAAAGGGAACCATTTTTATTAAATGAGGAAAGTTTATTTCGGTCAAAAATGACAATACCATAGGAGGGTTAATTTTTTTTAAATAAATTAATATATCCAGACAAAAATAATTAGTGTCACGTCATTGAAAATGCATTGAAATATAATGTGATCTATATTTTGAGCATGGCACCTGACTCTTGTTTTACTGGCGCAGGATGCATCTTTTACGGCGAACTCCTCGGACATGGCAGAAGGATGGTTTAAATTCCTGTTCCTACAAGGCTCTGTCTGTCCATAGAGCACCACTCTACATCAACATCACTGTGGACATTGGGCAACCTGAGCACTCTCATTGAGCCATGTACCCAGTCTTTTGGGTATTGACATTGAACAGAGTTTGTATTGAAACCAGTGCTGGGGGTCCTCGCTCTACTCCAGGTTGTACGAAGGATCTGTTCTCCTACAACTCTAATTTACAACTCTACTCTTTAAGGACATAACTGGATAATATCAGTCCATATCTGATCAAACACACCACTTTTTAAAAGTATTAAAATAATAATAAATAAATAATTGAATGAGGTGGATGAGATGCTTTTCATGATGAAATAAAAATTCACTGAAGTTTGGATAATTTAAAGGTGCTATATGTAAGATTGACAACAAGCGTTTGAAATGGGTACTGCAGTCCAAATTCAAAATATTGGAGAGTTGTCTGCCCCGCCCCAGACTTGAAGCTCGTGCGGGTTGCCAGAATGAGGATATGCAAATTAGCCAACTCAGCATCCGTTTTAAAGGATTTCTAGGCTTTAAGCTGTCTCCATCTTCCAAAGGTGTCTCCAATATTTATCCTTGTTTTACTACGCCTCTGGTCATGGTGGTTTTTAGACGGATGGTGAGGCTTTTTAGGTCGGGTGGAATCTGTTATCTCTGATCCAGTTCGTTTGCTGGCTTCCATGGCTGCAGCACGCAGTGTTATTTGCCTGCAAACTTGTTCAAATCTGGCAACCCGGCGGTGTCAAAATACTATTGGTGAGTGGGCAGTGGGCGGGATCACACAGGACAAAACATAAACAGAAATTCCGGCCTGGAATGGAAACTTCAAAGTAGAATATACTGGCAGTAGCATTGTTATCGGAGAAGCCAGTATTTCAACTTAGCATGTTTCCTAATTCTCTAATGACATATTATGGTCATTTTATAAATTAGTACATAAAAATATTACATATAGCAACTTTAATATAGTTAAGTAATTACTCTAAAGGCTTTTCAGGTCATCATGTTACTAGTAGCTAAATGTCTTGAGAGATTGGTAAAAAGTCAACAAATGAACTCAACTTGACACGTCAAGGTCACATTCAGTAAGTGATATTTTATAGACTCATATATTAATATAGGTATATACATGCAGCTTGGGTTTATTCATGTTACACCAACAAGTGTTTTCTATGAAGTCTGTGTTTATCTAAATATTCTAAGGTGTTAATTTAGCCAATGATTCAGTGTCTGGTTGATAAGTAGTTATTTTAGGTATTTGAATCCGAGGGATATGGTTTTAATCAGATGAGTTTCATTTCAATGAAATGTACAAGTAGGTAGAAGGGTTAGTTATTTCAGCTTTTCAGACAGAACGGCTGATCGCTTATAAAATTGGGTGGCATTACCTTACTGTATGATCAAAGAAAACGTGTTAATTTCAAATTATATGAAAAAACATTTCAGTTTTATAAATGTATAAACCCTGCAATGTGAAGTGGCCCAAAAAGTACAGAGCTTGAAGATGACGTTTTGAAAGTTTGGAGGTACTGATGACATTTTATTTCAAGGCTCCATTCATTTATAGAGTCATTTAATTAAAATGTATCATTACAAACCCTACAAGTTAAAGCTATTTGTTCTGTGCATTGCAGAATTTATTACTGTCTGCACAGTGCAACTATACTTTACACTTTCTAACTCAAAACCTCAAGCTTTCTGTTACTGTCCTGGTCAAGGAGACATTCAGAGGTTGTGTGTACTGTTTTTGTTATCTATAATACAATACAATATATGTCATATAATTTTAGATTTACAGCATTAATTCCAGAAGCTGAATTGCAACACAATATAAAATTTCCTGTGGGCCCTACAGCATTTTCTCTATTTACAAAAATTATATTGTTGATTGCTTTTGTCAAGTGCAACCATTACTAATGTTATTGTAAGGAAAATTATCAAACAAAACAATGTGATTTAATTTATGGGAAATGTACTCTTTCTGTGGAAAATTCCAACCCATTTAGTCCTGTGTTTGGGCTGTTAAAATAAGGGTTTTACTGGTGTTAATGGAATAAAGATTCAACAAATAATATTTTTTGAACACTAATATGTTGTCCCATGTAGATATGAATGTATTATATGATTTAAGTATATTTACTACTCACATTTTTAGCTGAGTTGATCACTTGTATATCACTTTTATTAAAATTAAATTATAAGAAGGGAGTTTCTTAAAATAATTTTGTTTAAAGTCATGATTTTTTTCCTTAGTATTTTTATTTTTAACAAACTTTCAAAACTAGTGTATTGCTTTCACATGTATTTTAAGATGTCAGATGAGGTTGTCTCTTTCTCTGCTCTTTGTGCTATTCTTATAAATTTCTAATTCAGTCTTTAAGGAAAAGTTCACCTAAAAATGATTCTTTCATATTTATCCTTGCTCTTGACCATAGATATACATGGGGCAGACCTTCCCCTTATAACCTACCCTTATCTTTTGATTGCCAAACTATTTTTTATGTCTGGCTCTTCAGGATCAAGTTGTTTGATGGTCAATTTGTCTTGAATTTCCAAAAGAAGCGACATGCTGACACACACTTTCATTGATAGTGCTTGCCAAGTTTGTGGTCTGTCACACTGCTGGCTGCACTAATACTAAAATTACCTTTGGTTTGGCACTACGTTTATGGGCAGATTTATTTTTGCCCCAATGGGTCTCGATAAGGGCTCGTTGCAGTACCATATTTGACCACAGATTTCCGTTGGGAATAACTGAGGAGCACTGTCTTAAGTTCGAGAGGGCAGCAGACTCTTGCCCACATGCATGAATATCAATATCAAACACTGTGTAACGGAGCTTTCAGCTACTTTATGACTTAAAAATAGGATAAAAACTTATACTAGGTCTGCTTTTAAATACATATGTCAGCATTTTGAACACATTTACAGGCAAACAAATTACATTATTGGCAGTTTATAGTATGGATCTATATTTTCAAGTGGATGAATAGTTAGGCGGCGCTCTGCCCTACCTGCCCATGTAGATGAACCGCGCCTGGTCCAACAATTCTGAGCTCCAAAAAGGACATAAAGGCAGCATTATACAACTGACAAGCTGGTCAACTCTAAACTAGCCCATTATAGAGTACGACTGGTTTATTCTATGTCTTCTGAAGCCATACAATCGGTTTTGGGTGAGAAATAGACCAAAATGTAACTCCTCTTTCACTATAAATCTTGACAACTGCATTCTCCTTGGAAAGCCCATAGGTGACTGTCACTGCCCACACTAATACTCAAAGACACACCAGTAGAAAGAGCTATTTGCTTCTTTGCCATGTGGACATACAGAGACGAAGACTGGCTTTAGTGCTGACTGATTTGCAGAGAGGATAAAAGTGTCGCCATTTCCCTCTGTACCATGTTTTGACTTCTAAAAGATTTTGGGTTTTATATGTGCACTTCCTAAAACATAACAGAACAAAATATGACTTGCTAACTCAGTTAAAATAAACTCTGAGAAGCATATTACATAATACCGTACTAATAATTTTAAACTGTCCTTTCTCAGGCAGTCAGTTGTTTTTAATTATTTAGCTTGAATGCTTGTTCAGTGAAATGTAATTTTGGAGAATTAAAAATTTGGTGAAAGGTTTTTGTTTGATTGTTTGTTTGTTTTTTTCATTAAAGAAAGAAAAAAGTTACTTTGATGTTCTTCTATTGGACACCACAAAATGACATGTTCAGAACATTCTATGTGAAATTCATTATTACATGGAGTGAGACAGTCCGACATGAACATCTGAATGAATTCCCCTTTGTTGGCTTCTGTCACATAACATAGGGTTCCTCTGTAGAAAAAATAACCTTTTGCATATGGTGACTGGACACAAAAACATGTCTGTTCTTGCACTTTAAACACCCTAAACAGTGCTTTCTTTGATTTTAATTTCATATTCAAAAGGATCCCTTTTTATATTAAAGGAAGGCTTCCAAGGCTGCTGGGAAAAGCTGATACAAGGAAATCTTTCTGTCCCGAAAATATTGCACTGTTTTCCCCAGTGCTTAGTAACCTGAATTTGTAGCAAGAATTAAAGCTGCTCAAAGGGCAGCCTTATCCCTACCACTTCTTTGGTTAGCATCCTATTTGACAGATAAAGGTACAAATAAATAGCAATAAATGTGTTTGAGGTCTGTATGGCACCCCTGTGCATGGGCTATTCTATAGAAACGGTGCCATTTGTGTGCCGTTTGTGTACCCATGAATTACTATAGTATATAATTAACAGGATACTGAATTTAGTCAAATTTTTTTAATAGATTAGACTCTTAAGTGTAAAAAAAGAAATAAAAAATGTATTTTTTTTTAATGTTTGGTTTTTATCAGTATGTCAGCCAATTTGCATGTCCCCATCATTACTATTATATTAATGATTTATAGCACCGTTTTCTTAGAATCTGATTTAAAAGATCTGGGTGTTTATTGAGCATGTATTATAACATTGTTCAGGATAGATGTTCCCATACATGGCTCTTCTTTTGTCTTTAAGTCAAGGTTAGTGCATGTGGTTGTACAGCCAAGTTTGTCAGCATGTAGATCCCTTACATTTCCTTCCTTTCAGAACACAGCTAAATGTTCCTTGTTTGTCACACTGATTTCTGCCTCACTTGTGTGTCTCCCTTCCTCTGGCAAAACTCAGAAAACTCTGATTAGATGTCTGGAAATTATGCCTTTGAAATTATGTGTATTTTGGGGGGACTATTGACCCTTTGGACTTCTTTTAGAAATTAAACTCCCTTAAAGTGTAAACACACTTTTCACACTCTCACTCATTCAGTTTAATTCATCTGTCTACAAACAAACATGTACATACATAACAAGAAAATTATGTCATTTTTTCTGAACAAAAAAATGTCATTTCCAGCACATAAGAAATGGTGGAAATGAAATGTGAATTTTTTTGGGGGGAAAAAGGCAGACTCCTTTGTTTTGCATAGGCTAATTTCATAACTAGCATTTTTTGTATTTTAAATACACAAATAATATTTTCACACTTTTTGCAAAATATTTTACACAATTATAGCTTGAATGGATATACAAAATATTCTGTTCACAAGTAATATTTACCTTCATTTTGATGTTTTCTTCACACATCACATTATTTAATATTTTATATCAAGAATGCTCTTTACTGACACGGTAACACTTTATAATAAGGTTCCATTCATTAACATTAGTTAGTGCATTAGTTATCATGAACTAACAATGAACAATATTTGTTTACAGCATTGTATATGTTTAGTTCATGTTAGTTAATAATGCATTAAAAATGTTAACATATACAGCTTTTAATTTAAAAAATGTATTAGTATATGTTGAAATTTACATTAATCAAGATTAATAAATGCTGTAAAATAATTTTTCATTGTTAGTTAATGTGCAACCTTTTTGTAAAGTGTTACCACTGACACTGTTGTCTCGGTTGCTAAGTACACGTTTAAAAAACTTTTTAGTGACATAATTGTTGGTTGTGGAGGAAATGACAGCACAACTGAGGGACAGTCATAATATGTGGATAAAAATGGTAAATTATTTTCACACAATAAAATTGAAATGGTTTATTTCAATCCTTGAAATGTTATAGTACATTATTACATTATATTAATTATAATGTAATTATTCATTTACATTATTATAGTTTTATAAATGCTATTAATATTTACATGATCAGTTTTCATTTTGAATTTTAAGATTGAAATTCTGGGTCTTGGACAAGGGTCAAACAATACAATAGATAAAATGTATACATTAAAAGCACTTGAAAAGCAGTTTTGGTTGTAATCCAATTACAAGTCATTTGTTTCTGTAATCTAATTACTTTGTAAAAAAAGTAGTATAACTCATTACATTTTAAATTCTTGTAATCAGATTACAGTTACTGACTTTCAATAAATGTAATTACTTTGAAGTATATTACTAGGGTTACACATATTTCTAATATCATATTTTTATGTAGAATATATTTAAAACATGAATTATGTTCATATGTACGTCCAGTTTGTTTCTGTGACAGCTGAAGAGTTACTAACAAATCATTGGGGAGAAATGTGTGGTGTTAAGTGTGTGACTTGTGTGCAACATTGAACAAGGAGAAAGTATAGACATTTTATAGATCATATAGATCATTTGTTGATCAGAAACATGTTAACTGTAAGTGTTTACTGTTAGTGTAAACTTAAAAGTAAACATTATCAGTAATGTGATTACAGTTTAAGAAAAGTAAGTACTAATTTGTAGTGGATTACTTTTTTAGTAACTAACCTATCTCTGTTACAAAGTAGTAAAAATAAATGTATAAAAGGTATGGTACAAAGTTTCCAAAAAGTTGGATGAATTGCATGAATATATAAATATTTAAAGGATAATGTTTTTATTTTAGAGCAAGAATATAATCATTCCCATTTTTTCCTCAAAATATATTTTGAAATAGCTACACATCTGCCCATAACAGCAGAAGTGAATCGTACATTTTCCCAATTTACTTGATGCATCACTAATTGAATTTGTGTCACCATGCTGAATTTATGTTGATATTAAAATAGTTTTTAAAGATCTGTCCAGTGTAGTGGGCACCATGCACCAGAGGGTAAATGTGATCTTACTTGAAATCTGTTCATTTAAATAAATATAAACCTCTGTGACATAAAAGTGTCCATAGTTGAACAAATTGGCTAACAAGCCATGGTTAACGGGATCCTTGTGTTCCTTCTCTCTCTCATCTGGTCTCTACTGTTTTCTCTCTCTCTCTCTCTCTCTCTCTCCTCAACTTCCTTCTCTTTTGGTCTGTTTTTGTTTTCCAAACAAGGTTCCCTTTACAGGAAATTGTGTATTCTGGAAGCATTCAGGAAGGCAGAGAGCAGATTTCCTGTTGAAGCCATGGCTACAAAAAATTTTTTTTTAAAAACGAGGGAGGAAGAGAGAAAGCGGACTGGGGGGGTTGGGTGAAAGGGGTTCAGTAATGTCCCAACCGGAGGAGGAAAAGCTCTCCCCTCCCCTTGCTCCTCTGCCCTCCCTTTTGCAAAAAGTTCTGACATTTCAAGCCTCCGCTCAGTACAAGCTTGATGACCTCCTGAACATGGCTTGAAAAACAGACAGACAGACAGACAGATAGATAGATAGATAGACAGATAGATAGTCATTTCTACTGGATCAGTTCTCACAGAAAGGCATCTGAGAATGGTTGGAATTTGAAGAGGAGAGGAAAACAGTAAAAAAGGAAGTGGAAAAGGAAAAACAACAGGAAATCATCTCATTTGAACAGCATTTCTGCAAAGCTTCCAGAGATACAGTCGCTCTCTAGGCAAGCTTTGTGTCATAACTTTCCTCCCAGATTCTACTCATCTCAATTCACGGTCTGTACAAGGGCAAGAGGGAGGAGGAACCCTGATGATGAAGTGACATTGGGCGTGTACCGAGCTCCAGAATTCTTCTCCCACACCAGCTCTTTTGGTGCCTTAGTCAAGATGTGAGCAAATGATTCTTTTGTTTGACACTGTGGACTTCCTGATTTGGGGGTTTTCTTTTTTGTAATTTTCTGACCACAACTTCCCCCTTCCCATCCCATACGCCGTGGGGCCAATGGTTGATTCTAAGGTGTGTTTACTCTGATCTGATAAGTTACTAAAGCCTGATGAAGAATAAGGTTGCCAAGCTGAAGTCCAAAAGGAAAGGAACTGAAAATGCATTCGGCTGTGACTTGACTGAACATCTGCAGAATTCAGGACAAGACGGTAAATTCCTCTTTTCCACACTCACTCCCTTCTGGGCCATTCATATAACGGGCTGCTCTTTCCTCAAAGCCCCGGCAGTCATAATAAGTTTACTTTATTTCAAACCCACACTAGCGCACCAGCCTGGGCCTCTGTGTAAACATTAGCTACGTGTAATAAACCAACACCCATTTTTGCTCACCCATTTACTCATTTTCTTATTGAAAAAGAAGATACTCTATTCAAAGTGCTGTGACAAACTTTTGACTCTTTGCGGTAGAGTTGTATTTGCCTTATTCTTGCCTTAAACTGGTTAACTGTAAGGTATAACTAATTAATTCTCTTTTGAGGGTTAATCAGGCTGTTGTAGGTGTCCTGTATTTTGTTGCCCTGTGATGTAGGTTAATGCGTTAATGACTATTCTCAAACTGAAATGGAGGGTGTCGAAAAGTAAATCAGAATACGATTCTAGCTTGACTGGTTGTGACCAGCTTTGATTTACCAAAGAAACGCTGAGCTTTAAAAGAAAATAAAGAGCAAAGGAAATGTTGAGAGGAAGAGGATGGGGAAGAGGATAAAAAAGAGGGCTAGATTTTAAAGACTGCTTCTGTTTTTATTTTGATAAAATCACTTACTAACTTTTTCTGTGTACGGTTTTATTCAATTTTACAACTCTGCTTCCATGACGATGTAACGCCCTAAAAATCCTGTAATTTAGTAGTTTGCCGCCAAATATATGATTTAAACAACTTTACAGCTACAATAACAAGTTTTGACAGAAGAATTAATGTAAATGCTTTTATAAAATTATAAGCTTCACATTCTGTCTTTAAACCTACCACGAGAAAAAAATATAATTATCAAAATATTAATAACTACAGCCTTGACCAAAAAAATAAATAAAAAAATAGGTATCATTTGAAAGCATGTATGCATTATGACCAAAACTGAACAAGTGCTTTGAAATTTACAGACAAATCAGAAGTGTTCCGTTTTGATAATTTATTAATAACTTTGCACTGTATATATTATTGTAATCAGTAAAAACATCAAACTCATCAAATAGCCATGTGCCATATGTTGTTGGAAAGCTCTCAAATTGTAGAATACAACCAGCCTATTTGTTTTAATCACAGACAAAAACAGAGTAATAGCTAAGTATATGTCTTTGACATTTATGTTTCATGTAAACAGGTGTTTCGTCATATGCTGTGTTTTCGCTTATAACTTCATGAAAATAAACAGAATATAAAATATCAAATACCATTACTTAGAGGAGGTGGTTATATTTCAAATGTGCCCACACACAAGGTAATCGGATGCATAGATCATTAGATAATTGACACGAAGCACAATGTGCACAGTGCACACAGCATCTGGCATCTTGCAAACTGGCTGAAAACACGTTAGCTTTCCTGGATCAGATGATGTAATCGGAAATTATGTAGTGTCATGGAACGCTAAACCAATCAGACTGGGTTCAAATCGGTACAAAAAGTCATCCATATTTGGGCAGAGAGACATGTGATTGGTGACTGTTACATATGGCCACCAGGAGATGGCACCAAGTACATAACTTAATGAGGACTCACATGGCACAGAATGAAACTCATTCTTCTATTTTGTGTGTGATACTGCAGGTTTTGTTGCCATCACCTATGTAAAAATCAGTTGTGTTTGTAATAAGAATTTTGATAGATAACCATCATTACGTCTATGGATCACCCTTTCACGCTGATCCAACAGTGGCTTTTCCTCCCCATGTCTTAAACTCTGACATTATTAGAGACAACACTGATCTAGGAACAGTTTAATCCCGCCCATTGTGTGACAGCTCCATGTGACTTAACAGAGTTGATCTGAAGCCTGTAGCTTTTTAACTGTGAAACAGTCTTTTGTTTTAGATTTTGTGTGCTCACATGTTTTGTTCATCTTTGCAGTCAGATTTACTGTAAAACATTTGAAGAGCTTGTTACTCTTGAAGCCTTTGTAGGGCCCTATGATTTCCGAGTAGAAAGAAAAAAAAAGACATTTAAAACCACCTCGATGCGATTTGCTTTAATTCTGTGGTAAACCCGTGTTGTAGTCTTTTATCAAAAGGTAATAATTTGATCTTTCTCTGAAACAACTTCCCTTTTTCACTGATGTCAGGTGAAACAAGTTATTGGGTAAAGTTAACCAATAGCCAAATAGCTATTTAGGACTTGTTTTAGCAAACTCACATTCAGATCTGGCTCCATTCAGGTATAAAACGTTTTATGATCCAAACAAATTCCGATGGATAAAATCAAGACCCACTCTACATTTTCATATTGATAAATATCCTTTTTCACTTGGAAATATGATACTTTAAAAAAGTAAAATGGTTTTTAAATGGGGTTTCATGATGATTTTCAATATGTTTATGTTTGAGTACTTAAAAGAAGAATTCTAGATCATAATACAGTACAGTATGTGTTTGTTTGGCAGAAATGTCCTAAGTATTATCCAGTATTACAACTAACATGTTGAGATGTGGAGATCCCCATTGTGATTTAGTAAAAGCAATACTCCTATATACAATATGACGATATACAGTATGACAACTAAAACATGATTCGCCAAAACACAACTGCCCCTTTCCTTAAGTGTACAGATAAGCTTTACAGAACGTCCCATAAGAATGACATTAGAGATTTCATGAACTGTGCGGATTTTGGTTAAGTGGTAAAATTTAATGGATACTATTCTTATGTGGGCGGGAAAGAACTGTGACATAGTGTAAGATTATTTTAAATAAACAGAAATGTTCCTAGCATTTCTACTGCATACTTTATGGACACTACAGTACTGTAAACTCTTACGTTAAAATCGCCTCTATTATAATCAATATGTAAATACATTAATGTTAAGCTGGTAACATTAATTTACCTTGAAGCAATTGTAGCTGTCCAAGTTTGATACAAGTTAAGCTCAATCGACAGAATTTGTGGTATAATGTTGATTAAAACAAAAACATTATATTGACTCATCCCTCCTTTTCTTAAAAAAAACAACAACAACAACAACAAAAAGCAAAATTTAGAGTTCCATTGAGCCACTTACATCATCATGTTAACACACCTATTGTTTACATTTTGAGGCTATGCAGTGAGTATTTTAACGTTTACGGATTAGCCCCGTTCACTTCCATCGTAAGTGCCTCAATGTAACCCAAATTTTTGCTTTTTTTAGAAAGAAGGTGTGACGAGTCTAAATTATGTTTTGTGGTAATCAACATTATGCCATAAATGCTGTCGACTGACCTTAACTTGTATTGAACCCAGAATATTCCTTTAAACATAAAAGTTTGGCTTGACAGCTAAATGCATTTGTTCTTGCTTTGTCCTAAATGACACATGAACTTGGACCATCTGGATGGAACGCAGGCTAGATGCAAGCTTAAAGAAACTTGGAGTAGAGCGTATAAGTCATGGACTACTTTTATGGTGCATTTATGGGTAATGACCTATGTTGAATAAACCTGAAGAAGGGCGCTTACCTTATTTTATAGCATTATGAGTACTAGCAAAACAAAGCATTTCCCAATTAGCTCCTAAAACCTCCCAATTCATTAGGGTTGAAGGATATATAGTAATGTTAACATTCAAGTGTACTTTGAGTTCTCTTCAACACTGATCATGACCTAGTGAAGTGCCTGGTAATTTATACACAATTCAATATTCAATTATGTAGTGTTATGCTTAAAAAGTGTTGTGCTTATATATATACTCTACAGTAATTACATGTCTTCATCTACAAAGCAAGTTTTTGAGTTGGTATCATTGAAAAAATAGAGTAAAAAAAAAAAAGTCCAGTCTGACAAAATTGCTGTGTCAAGGTATCATCACATGTTCTGAAAGCAAAACCTAAGCTGACATTCAACTCTAAAATTGCTTTTGACGGAATAAGTTTAGATCTGTGGCGTAGTGGTTAGTGTGCATGCTCTGACATATTCAGCTGTGGTGCTCATGTGGGCGATGCAAGTTTGGCTTACGTCATTTCCAGATCCCATTCGTCCTCCCTTGTTTCCATCATTTCCTGTTCTTTCTCAACTGTTGCTAATAAAAAAGGCAGAAAAATTATGCAAAATAATTATATGAAAATAATAAAACAAAGAAAAATAATCTAATGAATAACTAATAAAAAAATGACTAGCTAATTAAAATGAATACATTTAATGCAATAATAATAAATAATAATAATAATAAAACACAGGATATATAAATGGTACTTATAGTAAAGTTTCATTTTTGTTCTGAAAATTCCACAAAAAGCAGCAACAGAAGAGCAACAGAAAATTATATTTAGTAGGATTTTCACAGAATAATAATAATAAATAAAATCAATTTTAGCTGTTACTTTAGTGAAACTTTAGAAATGTCTTCAACATTTTTGCATTTAAAAAAACAGGGAAAACATGTAAAAACAAGCCAAACAAATATATACAACAAATATCACATAATACACTTTTCTTACACATTTGTGTATAATTCGTCTTAAGGAAAAAGATTGAGTGAGCAAGTGATTCATTTCCTCAATTTTCCATTTGTAATCTTGATAGCTGTAAGCATTACGCATTAAAAGTTTATTACTGTAAAAGATAAAACAATTACAATAAATTGTATATGTGGCCCATAATGATGATGTTCCGTTTACTTTAAATATCCTGTAAACCAGGGGTTTTTAAAATCTTAAACAGTACTTTTATTTTTAATTTTTGCAGATGTATAAAACAATAATGTTGTATAGGCCTATACAATAGAGCTGTTCAGCCATGACGTCAATTTGTAGATGAACCAGGAAGTCTTATTCGCCATGGGTTCCCACCATGGGAGACCTTATTCTACTCATAAGTTCAAAAACCCCATTATAAAAACCTTGCACAAACACATGAAGATACGTCGACCCAATATCATGCTGAACCTGTAATAATGGACACATCGTGATTTTGTTCCACATATTTTCAGATTTTCTACGTTTGTGCCTCCACATGAGTTCTGGAAAATCCTTAAAGCCCCGTACACACATGCAGCGACTTTATCACTTGATGTTGCTAGTCTCTGTACTGTCAAGTCGCCAGTTGGCGTTCCTACTTCTGTCGCTCTAATGTTATTGGTGGACTGCACGTCTGGCCATGTCTTTTGAAAATATATTCACAGATGAGGCATTTTGCTAGTAAAACGATGACTTCATTCTAATTTGTCAAGGAATCAGCACATTCTGCAGGGGAGAGTGTTTTTATATAAACTGAAGCAGTGCTCAGTACATCATAACATTAATAAGCTGCCGACAATTTCTTTCCCACGCTTCATTTTCTATTATAGCCATGTATGTTGTTACACACAAATCATAGAACAGTGAAATCACTCAAAGAAACATCACAACGCTGCTCCATCTTGTCTGCACTCAACGCCACTATCTCAAAGGAGACGGGTGACCTGAGCTCCACTGACACCCTCTTCCCTCCTATTGGTTGTCGCTGCCAAAAGTCGCTCCTCATTTGCATGAAGTTAAACTTTTCATAACTTTGTGTGTCGCTCGTCATGCCCATATGTAGTCGTCAGAGGTTGCTGTCCCTCATGTTGACACCAGCTCTCACTGAAAATGAATGAGATGAGGTCGCTTTGTCGCTGAAAGTCGCTGCATGTGTGTACGGGGCTTTATGCGTCCTAGATAAACTTGTTCAGCTACATTTTCCACTGAATGTCGTAACAGATGTTCTTAGTTGACAGTTTATTTATCATTTGATTTGCCCATGTCTCTTACATCATCTGCGAGCATCAGAATATCATTCTTATTTTACGAATTTAACCATGTATTATGCTGAAGTTCCTAAAAAAGTTGAGTTGATTCCTTAAACTTCGGTATTGTTTCTCCCTCGATATACCACCTCCACAGAGGCAGAATATTTGTACAAATGAACAGCAGAGCTATATGGCGCTATAATAGACTCACGAGTGCAGAGGACACGTTTTGAGCGTGCACAAGCACTCTGCAAGAGCAGGAGATTTCATAAGAGAGCCCGTGCACAGTTTTGTGCGAGAACAAAGGAAATCTGCGTACGAGTAGAGAAATTTGTGCTTATGCAACTCGTATGACACGCATGCGCTCCCGACATTTAGCAGTAGCGTATTATAATACCACAGAGCTAGTTAATTAAACTGGACTTTGGTCTATTAAGCTAATAATTTTCATTTATTTTCACATTACATTTTATTGTATTTATTTATTTTTTTGATTTTACGTGGTGAATTTATCATCACTCTTCGTGCCTCGTCTGACATGTTCTGGCGCCCCCCAGTTTGAAAACCGTGGTTGTAAACAAATCAAAAGATTAAAAGACTTAAACTATCATGAAGGTATGTTTAGAAAGTGATGAAGTTGGGTGGGAACTTTCCAAAGGCCTTTTAGAATCAGAGGAAGTGTCATAAGTAATACCAGCTGCAAGGCCTGGGTGTGTCAGGCTTCCTCTGAAACAAACAAACCATTTTTAACTTCCTGCCATGGCCCACCTTCCCCACAATAAGCAGCCTGACAGGATAAAGGAAGAATGGTATCACAGTGCTGTAGTCGATATGAAACACTGCAGTTGGAGAGAGAGGGAACAGTTATGTTGATATTTTAATAAGTTTACTATACAACGGACATTTAAACATAAGTAAATTTGTTCCTTATACAGTATATTTTGCAACAATGTACTGAAAGTAATAAGGCTCCTAGTGAAGTTTTTTTTTTTCAACCAAGAACACCCAGGATAAGAAAATGACCTCAGACCACACACATTTAACCCAGACTCAGACAAAGCACATTGTTTTCCTTTTTCTTTTTCCTTTTTTTTATAAATCTTTATTAGTGGTCGGTTCGACCAGTGTCAGAGCCAGAATTAAATATTTAATTATATATACATTTTATTTATTTATTATTATAAGAATTTCTTTTGTCACTATAACCTTATTAAAATTAGGCAATTTACAGCTTTTTTAGACATGCAAAAATCTAAAAGTCTGCAAATGTTCAAAATAAATAAAATATATACCTTTCGACCTAGCTACAAAATAAAATAAAATAAACAGAAAATTTAGAATAAAATAAATTGACGCTTCTTAAATTACAGGCTAAATATAAAATTTACTTACACAGCTTCTCACTGATGTGAATTTTGCAACAGAGTGATAAAGATCTCCAATAGTCTTGCTTTTTTCTTGTTTTTAGAAAATACCACTGCATATGTAGACTTGAATCTCAGGTGGGGAAAAAAGTACTAATTAAGATGCAAGACCGTCACTGAGGTGGTACCCTTTTTTTGAGTACATATTTGTACCCTTTAGGAGACTTGTTCCAGAGGAACAAATGTACCATTAAAGGCACACAATAGGTCCTTAGGGTACAATTATGTAACAAAAACAACTTAAACATTTTAACTAAAGATACAGAAAAGGTCTCCTTGAGGGTTCCACCCCATGCACCTTAAACAGTACCTTTATTCTGAGAGTGTAAATAGGCACAGGGGCACATCTTACTTTGTGATTTCATTAACTTGATCTGTATAACGGAACGGACAATGCTTGCAGTATGTAAATCTGTCCGAATATGGAGCATGCAACATCAGTTGTCTTTGCACAGTGACAGTGGTCGAAGTGACAGACCATATGCCCTCTTATAATAGTATTGTAGCTACTACTGCTAAATAATTATAACATTGCATATTGCTTCTTTATAATAAACTTTATGCAATTTTACTTTTACATTTGTAGATGTTTTCATACATTTTTCATCAAGAGGTGAAACATAGTTTATATAGTGGTCAATAGTTTACTCACCACCATGTCATTTAAAATCCATATAACTTTCTTTCTTCATTCGAACACAAAATAAGTGTTTCATACAATCAAAGCATCCCATGAGCTGTCAAGCTCAAAAAAGGACAAAAAGTGCCATAAAAGTAGTCCACAACTTATGTGCTATATTATAAGTCTTCTAAGGTCATACAGTAGCCTTATGTGAGGCACAGAGCAAAATGTATGATGTTATTCATTGAAAATACACTCAAATCGTATTCATGCTTCTACTCAAACTTGCTTCGTGAAAATGCCTTGAGCCGTGGTTTGATGTCAATGATATGTCTGGTTCTCGTGTGTCTTCGGCCCTTTTGCGACATGTCAACTTTGAATATGTAGAAGTGCTAGTACGTTTTTGATAGTTATGTGGAGGCTAAGGTTTTGAGTAAATAACGATTTTAATTTTTATCTGTTCCACACACCAAGTAATTGTATGGCTTCAGAAGTCTTGGACTACTTTTATTTTTATTGTACTTATTGTGGAGCTCTACTTTTATTGTACTTATTTGTCCTTTTTGGAGCTTAACAGTCTGGCCACTATATTCTTTCATTGTATGAAAATTATCAATGTGAACATTTTTAAAATATCTTATTTTGCGTTCAACGGAATTAAGAAAGTCATACAGGTTAGTAATGGCGTGAGGGTAAGCATTTTTGTGTGCTATATCTGAATGACTTTGATCATTTGTCCTGTTATTTGTACAGTTCCTCAGGTTCTGAAGACTTGTGCAGAGTTCATAGAGAAACATGGGATTGTGGATGGAATATACAGACTCTCGGGAATCACATCTAACATTCAGAGACTCAGGTAGGAAAGTACTAGACTCACCAAATCATACACTACATATGGTCCATTGTGCTGCATGGTGGAAATGTGTTCATATATAACTTGAATTTGTTTGGTGAATACTTGTTTACAGAATTTATATAATCAATTATTTGTGGTAAATGATACAGTAGGACCTGAAAGTCTGAGACCACATCACAAATTATATTTTCAGCATAACAATTTGAGTGAAAAGTTCAATTGAATTAATTTTCAGAATTTCTTGGTATTTTATATGTCCACCTTTTGCTTTGATGACAACATGCACTGGAGCTGGCATGGACTCTAGATTGATCAAAACCTGATGATACATGATTTGAGAATGTTTCAAAGAGCATCTTATATGCTTCAATGGAAACAAGGCAATCTGACCCAATTTAAAAATAAGTTGGTTAATGGTACAAATTTGCGTATTTAGTGACCTAGAAATTATGCAAAATCTTAAATATTATTTAATCATGTTACATATTACATTAAAAATCCTAAAACTTTGTTTATTTCCATTTTAGTATAGACTCAGACATTTTGACTCCACTGTATATGATTCTCTCTGTGTGCATTCAGACAGGAGTTTTGCTCCGAGCTCTGTCCTGACCTCACTAAAGAAGTGTATATTCAAGATATCCACTGTGTTGGCTCTTTATGTAAGCTGTACTTCCGAGAGCTGCCCAACCCTCTGCTTACTTATGAACTCTACAAGAAATTTACAGTAAGTCTGTGTGCAAAAAACTAGAAATCAAATTACATCTAATATATAGCCAATCTCCTCTCTCCTTCATGCTTACATTTCTTTTTTATTATTTTTTTTTTTTTTTACATTCTCTTTGCTTTGTGAAATTAAATAAGATTTTTTACTTCATTTAATTAAATTATAATACACAGTTACATTTTGTAACTACTTGGCTCCGTTCCAAAACCTAGTGAGATGCATTACCACTGTCTACAGTCTACATATGCAACTGGAGCATCCTAACTGAAATGGAGTCTAAGTGACTGATTTTAAATGCTCTACATAGGCAGCAACTCTGCACGGCAAATAAATAGCGCTCCTAATTCAAGACTCCAATACGTGAAACTTCCAATGTTATGTGACAGTAGCATGTTTCTAAATATACTTGCTAGCATGCTATGCATAAAAATATATAGCATAAAAAAATATCAAATGGCTGAATTATTTTTAATAAGCAAAAGTTTTTGGTATATTCAATTTGTTCAATATTTAATACTTTTAAGTAGGCTTATATTTATAATCAACATTTCTCTCACTTCGTTCACCATCTTGGACTGAGTTTTTCACTGAGCTCGACGTAGTGCATTGGGTTTACCTTCTACAAGGTACATGCAATGCTGTATTGGCCAAAACGTGATAGGAGACAGCATAAAATCGCCTAAAAGCATGGCTATACACAGGGCTGCACTCTCTGTGTTTACATCAGCGTCACCCACAGAACGCGTTTACATACGCGCCCTCCCGAGAACTTAGACAGGAAAATACCGCGACTGGGCACTCCCACCAAATTTTCCCACCTCCTACTTGAAAATAATGACTCTCGAAGTCAGACATCTGACTTATGAAGTTGGGGTAGATCGATCAACCCCGACCTCAGCGAGAAGCGTCATTTGACGTTATTTCCAAGATGGCGGAGTATAACAAGGAGGCAAAGAACCACCTGACGTGAAGTGCATTAAAATCGTTTATTACACACATAGGCATGGATTATCCTACTTATACCATTATCACTTGCCAGCATTTATTAGTTAATGCTGTCACTGACTGTCATTGATGAATAAAATTAAGAGTTAACTTTATCTACGGGTCGTTAGATCTAGAGTTTTGCCCATTCTAAATGAGACACAGAGATAAAAGTAGGGAGATAAGGTTACATTTATTTAAAGGAATTCAATAAAAAGATGTACAAATAATTGGAAAATGGACATGAATTTTATGAAGACCACACACTCTGTAAAAATTCTGTGAATTTGAATGCACAATCCAGAAATGAAAATAGCCACATAATGTAGAAGGGTTGGCACCCCTAAGAACATGTAATTTTTATTTTCTATTCTTTGTCATTTTTCACATTAATGAGGATAAACCAGAGTTACGTGACATCTCTCTGTTAAAGGAATAGTTCACCCAAAAATGAAAATTTGCTGATAATTTATTCACCCTCAGGCCAACCAAGATGTATCTGAGTTTCTTTCTTCATCAAAACAGAATTTAAGACTTTTAGGATTTCAATTCAGGACTCCTCCTCTAAAAAAATGCAAGTGAATGTCCTCCATTTTTTGACGGTCCAAAATGCATTTAGGGTGCATCAAAATAATCCACACGACTCCAGTCGACAAATAAAGTTCTTCTGAATGCAAACAATTGATTATTTGTAGAAACAAAACAATACTTATATACTTTTTAACTACAAATGTTCGCTTCCGTACATCTCTGCGACGTGCGCTCATGAGAGGTATGACGCAAGCTCGTTGGTAAGGTCACGTGTCAATTGGAGGAGGAGTCAGGAAACGTGTCATTGTTTACAAGAGAAACTTGTGCAGTTCACAAACCAAAACAGTCCAAACCAATTTCAAAACAATATAAAATAAAATACAAAATAATTTTCAAATAATAATAATTAAAAAAAAAACAATGTAAACAATGACACGTTTCCTGACTCCTCCTCCATGTGATGCGTGACCTTACCAACGAGCTTACGTCATCCCTCTCATGAGCGCACGTCACAGAGATGTACGGAAGCGAACATTTGTAGTTAAAAAGTATATAAGTATTGTTTTGTTTCTCAAAATAATCAATCGTTTGGGTTCAGAAGAACTTTATTTGTCGACTGGATTATTTTGATGCACCCTAAATATGCATTTTGGACCGTCAAAAAATGGAGGACATTCACTTGCATTTTTTTAGAGGAGGAGTCCTGAATTGAAATCCTAAAAGTCTTAAATTCAGTTTTGATGAATAAAGAAACTCAGATACATCTTGGATGGCCTGAGGGTGAGTAAATTATCAGAACACTTTCATTTTTGGGTGAACTATTCCTTTAAGGACATGACAGTTGTAAAAGGAGCACTTACCTGATGAGGAGAAACCATCCAAAACAATTTAAAACTTGCAGACTTAGGCATGGTACTCATTAAGGCTGCAGTGTACAGACTGAAATCGTGATATGGCCTTGCATGTTTACTATCCTGCAAAAGGATGCATTTTATTAAATCGTCTGCATTGACCGCTTCAATAAACGATGACTGAGCATCTCTAGTGGGTGTGCGCTGAACAGCGCAGCAATTTAAGATGATGTTTATCATATTACAATTCAAATCGTCTTGCATCATCTTGCCAGACAGCAAAATGCGCCTTTTATAGTCCCGGTTTCCTACTCTATCCCTCTGTGCAAAACAGCTGAATGTCAAACCATGCTTTCCATACAAGCCTTACAGGTGCATGTCTAATTTTCTCCAGGTCAAACTCAGTAATATGAGGTTGATGAACACTGGTGTCTTGGCTCTTTTTCCTGTAGCGCTTCACAATTTATATAAAGACTGCACTGCATGACTTGATGAAGTTGTGTTTTGTGATGTGACAGTTATTCCCTGTTCTGGCTCTGGCACTCATCAGATCTGCTACACTGTATTCCCATCCGGAGGTAGTTTGAACAGAGGCATAAAACTTTCACAAGGTCTCATTATGGAGGGCAGCAGAGTCGGCGCAATAATAAAGAACCATGATTAAAACTGACTGGATCTACCTGTGCATTAAGTAGGGGATAATATAAACTATAGTCACCCGACAGGTGAAGGGGTCTTTTGTATTTCCCTGAAGGGGTTCATTTTTGAGCGATAACAACCAGCTAACTGTACATTTTCTCACTTATTACACAGCTACTAACCAAATAAATATTTGCACTAAGTATAAATAGCTCCTGCCACACAGTACGGCTATTTGCACTCCAATAGTATGGTGGAAACAAAGAAATTAAAGACAAACTGCACCCTCAAGTGTCACTGTAATAATGTAGTGTGTTAAGACAGTGTGGATGTGTTTTATCCATGTGGACGACCCAGGTTTGATTCCCGCTTTTGCCGCACTTTTCCCAATCCTGTTTTCTGTCTCCATTTTTTAAATATTTTTCTTTAATATTTCTTATAATAATCAATAAAATTAATATAAAGGTTGATTTCCTCGCAGTGATTTGGTCATGGTGAAAGTCGGGGAGTTGAGAGAAAGGTTTGATCTGGGTAAAATTAACCATGGTTTTACTATAGTAATATGGTATTAATATAGTAAAGATGATTAATTTTGTGGTTACTATTTGTGTAGTGTTGCTTTACCTCAACTGGTAGAGCATAGTGCTAACAATAGCAAGAACATGGGTTTGATTCCCAGGGACCACACAAACTGATAAAAATGTATACCCTGAATGCACTATAAGTTGCTTTGGATAAAAGCATTTGCCAAATGCATAAATGTAGATGTAAAAGTAAATTTGCAAAAAGCCTCTGCCATAAATGGTTTTGAAACATCGATTTGCGTCGTAATTATGTGAGAAAATAGTAATTGCTGAACAGCTGAATTCAAACTCCAGTTTGCGTCAGATATCTGTTGGTGTTTATTTTGTAAATCAGGACCATCTGACTGCTCATTATTCTGCTTACTACAAGACTACTTGCCAAATAAATAAAAAATGGACAAGAAACATTGAATTTACAAATTATTTTATTAGCTTGTAGAGATTGCACAGCGATCCGAGAAGTAGGAAAGATGACTCGCAATACCAGGACAACTGATAATCCCTGGATGTGTGGTTGTTATTCAGAAAAAATAAATCTTTTTCTGATTCTGTAAATTATTGCCATGTGGATGCATCATGTGACAGTAATCCCAGTGCCAATTATTAGATTTACAGTAGCGCTGTCTTTTTAAAGGGTACGTTAAAATTGACACTGTGGGATGATACATCGTCACTTGCACTATCCATACACAAAGTTTAAAGAAAGTTGCTGGAATCATTTATTTTTTATACACTTTTTATTTTTTTATTACTTTTAAACTTTACATCTGGGCCAATAGAAAAGAGACATTTTGCTCCATCTGCCCATTTGAAGTTACTTTGGTGCAACTAATTTCATGGGTGGTTTAAAATAAAATTGACACTGTGGGATGATACATAGTCAATTGCACTATACATATGCAAAGTTTTAGGAAAGTTTCTGGGACCATTTCATTTTTATTAAACCTTAAACTTCACATCTGGGTCTATAGAGAAGAATGACTTTTTTCTCTGTCTGCCCATTTCAAGTCACTGTTGTGCAAGCATTTTGTTGAGTAAGTTAAAACTGATACTGTTGGATGATGCTTAGTCAACTGGACTGTATATACTAAGTTTAAGGAAAGTTGCTTAACTTAGCCAGAGCTGCTATTGGGAATATGGAGCAAAATATGGAGTCATATTTCTCTATTGACCCATTTGTGAAGTTGAAGTGCCTATGTAAAAAAGACCTGGTATCTGCATATTTATTTAAACTTTGAATTTTGGATAGTCCAGTGCATTGTCTATCACTCCAAATGGTTAAATATGTTAAAAAAACCAAAAAAAATTATATATATATATATATGGAAAGCATGAATAAGAAACTGGCGAATAAGAAGCTGGATTCAGCCAAAGTCCCTTTCAAGGCATGTCAGTCCACTGGTGGCAATCTTAGAAATGCTCCTGGGCAGATATTTTCTATGGAGACAAGCGTCATGAAAGTACAGCTCCTATCTACTTGAATGGCGAAAGACTGAAATTTCCAAAATGGTTGGTCAAGATTACGATCAAAGAACATATTTTAAATCTGACGACACTACCAGCATTTCCACTGTTGAGCCAAATAAGGGTGTGCTTATGCGTGCCAGGGCCAGTTGCGTTCCTACTATCACTTCCGGAGCTTCATCATGCGTCCTCTGGGCTTTCTCGGAGCCAACGGCCAATGGCCAATGGCCTTTGGCCCGCCGATTACCCTTGGGCCAATCAAGGCCAAATGGGGATTGAGGCGGAGTCAATGTCAAAGGCGGAGTTTTGCCAAACTTGCCAGGTGGTGTATCCAGAAAAATACAAAAATTGCGGGCACAGTACAAATCCGTTAAAATGCACAATGAACAAAGTGATAGCCAAAGAAAGAACTTTCTATGGTTCGAGATCATGGACGGTGTGCTGGGACATCGCCCCGCTGTTAGTGGAGACACCATGGCAGTTACAATCAGTGATTTGTCAATGCTAACTTATCTTGCTAAATAGCTAATGTTTACAAACAATATAAACTTGATATTCTAGATAACTAGATAACATGTTACCTCAGCTTGAGCTTCCTTCTTGCTTGTGAAATGGATGGGGTGTGACGTTGGCAACAGGGCTGTTTATAAAGGACGGGTTTTAGAGCAACGCTATTGGCCCGATGGTGGGAACGCAGACCGATTTTGGTCTCGCAGCTCAAGGGCCGAGGCCATTGGACCCGGCTGACCAGTTGATAGCCCTGGCTCACACTGGCCCGATAGTGGAATGCGGCTAATGGTCTCATAAATTGTGCTTCTTTAGCTCATATCACGCTAAAAAACACTGTTGTTCAAGCTGGACCAGTTAATGCACATGTGCATTCTCGAGTTGACTGACATGCGATGTCAGTATCTAAAAGGTGATAGGACTTACCAGTAAGTCAGGACTTACCTGTAAATCAGGACTTCCTGTTCTACATCCACCATATTGACTGTTCCAATTTCACCCATTCAATTTAAAACAAGTGCTCTGTCTCGGGGTAAATATTTTCTGATCCAGCCTCTTGCCAAGGTTGGACCTCTCACTGAGCCAGTCACATCAAGCTATTGCGCACCTGCTGTATACCAACCGACAAGTGTATTGCCATCGTGCTTTATAAGCACAAATCGTCAAAACACCAGTTGCCATGACCTTAATGTGCATTTTGATTGTGCGAAACTGTAGAAAATTCACCTCTGTCTAGTGCATAAACATTTAAGCACATTTTTAGATAGTATGGGCATATAAAGTGTTTCCTTTCAGGTTTTTTCCTTTCTTTTTTTTTTTTTTTTGAGGCTGAAGCTTTCACAGCAGTTATTTATTTAATTATTTATTATTAACATTAAATTTAACAATGACACAGATAAGAGTTAATTCTGACCCTTTAATAAAAAGATTTTTGAGCGATGTGGGCAGGTGGGCTTCATTACATTTATCTATGATTGTGAAGGTTAATGTAATTAAAATGAATTGTATTCCAAAATTCAACTACCTGCTACAATCTCTCCCTATAGATGTCCCCCTCTCTTATTTCAAGCAATTTGATAGCATAGCGAAGTCCTTCATTTGGAATGGTAAATGTCCCAGATTACATTTCAGTAATTTGCATAGGCCAATTGACAAAGGTGGACAAAGGATCCTCTGAAAATATGGTCCAACATATTGGGATTCCCAGATCTCAGTTCTTTAGGTATTTACAGCTGCGTTACCTGCTCTGTACTATTTGGGAGTAGCATACACCCCCCTAAAGTGGCAGATACTCTGGGAGTGGTGATTACTGCTTTTGGAAAAGGTCATGAGGCATCAGTGTATTACTCCCTGTTAATTCAGAGTCTGGAGGACGGAGCTTTAACTTCTATCAATAGATTATGGGAGAAAGATTTAAACTTGGTATTGGAGGAGGGAGTGTGGACTAGGATTCTAAAAAAACGTCAAGTCTACATCTAGAGATGCAAGGGTGCATCTCATGCAATTTAAGATTTTACATCGATTCTACTGGACGCCCTCTAGAGTGTGTAGGCTTGGTCTGAAAGACACACCCACCTGCTGGCGATGCCAATCAGAAGATGGAGACACAACCCATGTTTTTAGGTGGTGTGTTAAGATTCAAGAATTGTGGTTGAAGGTTCAGAGTTTTATGTGTGATGTATTGGGCACTCAAATTTCATTTTGGACCAGACTCTGTATTTTAGGCGATTGAGCGGTCATCAATATAGGGGTTAAACACACAAAAAATTGGGTCCTAACCAGTGTTATGATCGGCAGACAGATTAAGAGGGTGGCGGCATTCGAGGAAATGTCATGTAGAAGGCTGGGTAACTTAGATTCATTTGATAGGAAATGGGGCAGCTATCTGGCCTTCTTGGAGGGCTCTTGGGGAGGGGCAGTGGAGAGAGAAGTATAGTTTTAAATGTGTGATTATTATTATTTTTTATTTATTTTATTTTTGTTGTGTGTATACTCATGTGTGACCACAGGGATGATTGTTGAGAGTCAGGGTGGGGTTGGGTGTTGGGGATTGGGAGGGGTAATAGTGGGGGTTAAATGTTGATTCTGTGAATATATTTTTTGCTTTTCTTTGTTAATTGTATGAATCAATAAAAACTGTTAATCAGAAGAAAAAAAAAAAAACAATGACACATATATAAAAGAATACAAAAATATAGAATGTAGAGGAAAGGGGGAGCATAAAACATGTAGGACAGGAGGAAGAGGAAAGAGAAGAAAATATATAGGTTGAACTAGTGCTAGTGGTTGAACATCGTCAGGGTTTAAAAGGAGTACAACATTACAGATTAATATTATTGGATTAAACATTAGGTGTATTTATTTTGCTCAGTCTGAAATGTACAGTAGTAGTGTGTTTTGTGCATGGAGTACGAATGTTTTTTTCATTGTGGTAAGGGTATGTTTCTGAGGAGATGATAAGACAAGGACTGTTTGATAAACTATTATCTACCATAAAATTAACATAACATGAAGAGTGGTCAATTGTCATCAAATGTCTGTATCCCCTCAATTAAAGGTCTTGAATTTGAACTATTTTTAAATATTAACAGATTTTAATTTCCAAAACGCAAATAACCAAACATTCTGCTGTGTACCTTAAAATTCCTTAAAATTGTGACACCCAGGAAGGAACATAATTTGGACCCTTCCTACGGCATGGTGACAAGTAAATAATCATATTGCATTTTCTCATTGCATTTGCCATCAACCAATTAACCCTTTTACCAGTTATTGACATGTGCATTGTTTTTGCACCACTTTAAAATGCTGTTTAACATAATCCATAGTGACCATAGTTACACAGACACATTAAAATATATTCTTCTGTTTCTGTGTAAACTGTAGGATGCAGTGTCAGTTAAAGAGGAACAGGAACAGCTCCGAAACATTAAGAGTGTCATTAAAGAACTGCCCGGTCCTCACTTCAGGTACAGCTGTCATTCACATATTGTTGTACTGAGTTTTTTTCAGTTTGTGGCCGTTTTCTGTAAGCTTACAGTATCTTTATTGGATTTCAAGTTTTAGTTTAGTTGTATGTGAACTGTAAATACAATATGGCAAAAAATTGTTCTCAGGGAACACACACAGAAAATGTATACCTTGAATACCTTGAAGTCGCTTTTGGATAAATATTTGTGCTGAAAGATTACTTTTATTTCTGTATTTTGCTCTTTCTTTGTAGAACTCTGGAATACCTCACCAAACATCTTGCTAATTTGGCTACTCTCAGTCACCAGACCAACATGCACGCTCGCAACCTTGCCCTGGTTTGGGCTCCAAATCTCCTTCGGTCAGTCTTGCAGTGGTTTTACTTTAATTTCATTCACCAATTGCCCAGTGTTGTTATTATTTATGTTAGATACTAATTTATTATAAAAAAATAAGTAGGCTATAGAATCATTGAACACTGAATATACAACAACTTAACTATATAATTTTATAATCAGTGTGTGGAAAAACCTTATGAAATCAAGGTTTATTTTAGAAATATGACTTGACTGTATGACAGTCTGTTAGCGATCAGTTCCCAATTAAGGCTCTGTTACACTCACAGCAAAGTTATAATTTTTTTTCTGAGAGCTAGAAAGAAAGTGAAAAGAGTCATGCCGCGGTTTACTGTTTGTGAACATTCGGACAGAGCCCATACCATTGGGGCTGGCTTTAAAGGAGACCATTTAAATATGAGGCGTACTCTGCCCTGTCAAATTACTACATGTACAATGTTAATCATGTGACAGTGAAAGGTGTTATCAATTACTATATGCTCAGTAAAAGAAGCTGTTTTAACCACTCAATGATGATTTAAAATTATAAATATGCTGTAGATCATGTGTAATTGTCATGTTTACATTCTGCATTCATGGCACTAATGCTTACGTGCTATACGTGGCCATAATATTCTCCACCGGTTACCTTATGTTATTGTATTTTATGATGAACTTTGTGGGGGAAAAAATGCATGTAAGATCATGAAAAGGTTTTTATACTTGTTTTTTTTTTTTTAAATAAAGACATTGATACTAAGTATACAAAAGGGTGTCAGACAGATGGGAGACAGGTAGGGAGTTTGGCAGAAGTGTAAATAGCTTACAAGCTGCAGACAAAAACGAATGAAGCAGCATATTAAGTACCAGAGTGAGTGGACACATAAGAGTATTTGAGTATATTTGGTTCCTTTTGTAGATAATCTAAAAAAAATAAAAAAAATGTATGACATGGTCTTGTAAAATGTCTCTTATCCAAACGATCATGCAGCTTTAGGTAAGTTTGAACCAGCTTGGTACTCCAGAGTGTTTATGTTGACTTATCTCGAAAAAGAAAAGACATCTACTGTAATCATACATTCCTCACAAACATGGATTTATATTCAATATCTTCATAGCAAACTACTATAATAATCATGACCTTCTTTCTAAGTACCATCTTTTACTGTTGTTTCAGATCAAAGGAAGTGGAGGTGCCCTCCTGCAATGGTGACGTAGCATTTTTGGAGGTGCGAGTCCAGCAGTTGGTTGTGGAGTTCATTCTCAACCACACTGAGCAGATCTTCAACCATAACATTCAAGCCTCCAAGCCCAGAGAAGGTACAGCTAGCATTACAAATCTTGAAAAATCTTTTTGTTGTTTTCAAAAATATAATTTAAATGTTTTGTAATTTTTCAAATTACAGTAGTATCATCAATTAATTTTTCTAAAAAAAAACAAGAAGGACCTGGCTGCAGCCCGCAGAATGAGGCGGGGCTACATGTGGGGCGGAGCTTATATATTATAGTGATTATAGTGCCTACTTGCATGTGATATTCATCATTCAATCCTAAATTCCATGGATTTTATCCTACGTTAAAACTGGGGAACAAATCGGGATTTATAAAGGCAGAAACTGACGTGAAAATGTTCTTTTGCTAACTCAAAAGCGTGCCGCATGTGTTACTTTGTGCTCATGCACCAGTTCGTCATTGGTCATATTTATAGTAGATTATGAATGCCTCATGTAAATGCCTTATTTTCCGCTGTAACTGAACATTTATTTATTGCTGTTTCTGTAGATAACAGGGAGTTGGTATAAAGCACAAATTGGTATAAAGTAGGCTATAGCACAAATTTTTGGAGGGAGCAGGAAAGAAAATCAATCACAACCCTTGAAAAAAATTAACATAAATCAATATAGACTACAGACAAGAGAAAGCACCGCAACAATCTCATATTTGAGAATGGCATTAACATTTTTATCAATTCATCAGCCTCTTGACTTGAGGACATACATGTAAATGTATGATTCGACTGAATTAATAAAATGCAGCATAATAAAAGGCGAGCAGAAGAGAGTAACGGGAAAAGAACGGGCATGTCTTAGTTTATACAGAATATGATATACAGTAGACTTCACTTTATGAAGCATGTAGACCTCTTTTATGGAATTAACGAGAATACAGACCTTAATCAAACAATGGCGTGCTATTAAAGAACACTCGGTCAATTAATTAATCTATTATTGATCATGTAAATTAATCACTCATGATGAGCTGTTTAAAACATATGGCAGAAACCGGGAAGTGCATGGCTGCACTCGCTTTGCCAATCGCACATTAAGCACATTAGGCTACTTATGAATGAACAAATGAATGACATGGGCTTCCCATATTAGGATATTTAGAAATTATTGGACTTTCATATTTAGGATCATTACGCATCTCTTTATAACTTTTGTGAGAATTGGAGTGAAATTTACAGTTCAGTAGATGGTGCTGTTGGCTTTCATAAGCCATTTGTTGGGTGAAGTTGCAATATATATATATATATATATATATATATGTGTGTGTGTGTATATGTCATGCCCACATCAGTCTCCACTCCTTCCTTTTCCTGCTCCAACTCCCCTGAGTACTGATTACCCACACCTGTCATCCATTACTGAACTCATCAAGAACTCTATATATACTCACCCCATCCTTCAGTTCATTGTCAAGTCTGGTCTAGACCCAATGGATGTTTCATACAGCCTGCTTGCCTTCTGAATTAACATCTCTAGTTATTTGCTCTTGGATTATTTCTCCTAGTTTGTTTGAGCTTGTTTTGTTTTGTGTTTCATTAAATTTCCAGCATTTGGGTTCAATCATCTCCTCTGATCCTCTTCTTCAATGACAGTATATACACTGGCGGCCAAAGGTTTGGAATAATGTACAGATTTTGCTGTTTCGGAAGGAAATTGGTACTTTAATTCACCAAAGTGGCATTCAACTGATCACAAAGTATAGTCAGGACATTACTGATGTAAAAAACAGCACCATCACTATTTGAAAAAGTCATTTTTGATAAAATCTAGACAGGCCCCATTTCCAGCAGCCATCACTCCAACACCTTATCCTTGAGTAATCATGCTAAATTGGTACTAGAAAATCACTTACCATTATATCAAACAGAGTTGAAAGCTATTTGGTTTGTTAAATGAAGCTTAACATTGTCTTTGTGTTTGAGATGCCACAGTATGCAATAGACTGGCATGTCTTAAGGTCAATATTAGGTCAAAAATGGCAAAAAAAAAAAAAAAAAGAAAGAAAAGGCTTTCTCTAGAAACTCGTCAGTCAGTCATTGTTTTGAGGATTGAAGGCTATAAAATGCTTGAAATTGCTAAAAAAAAAACTGAAGATTTCATACAAAGGTGTACACTACAGTCTTCAAAGACAAAGGACAACTGGCTCTAACAAAGACAGAAAGAGATGTGGGAGGCCAGATGTACAACTAAACAAGAGGATAAGTACATCAGAGTCTCTAGTTTGTGAAACGGACGCCTCGCGTGTCCTCAGCTGACAGCTTTACTGAATTCTACCCGCTCAACAACAGTTTCATGTACAACAGTAAAGAGAAAAATCAGGGGTGCAGGCCTTATGGGAAGAATTGCAAAGAAAAAGCCACTTTTGAAACAGAAAAACAAAAATAAAAGGTTAGAGTGGGCAAAGAAACACAGACATTGGACAACAGATAAAAGAGTGTTATGGATCTTCACCACTTGGTGAATAAAAGTACCAATTTCTTTCCATAAGAGCAAATCTGTACATTATTCCAAACTTTTGGCCGACAGTGTGTGTGTGTGTGTGTGTGTATATATATATATATATATATATATACACTACTGTTCAAAAGTTTAGGGTCACTTACTCTTTATTTTTTTCACATTTTAGAATAATAGTAAAGTCATCAAAACTATGGAATAATGTAAATGGAACTATGGGAATTATGTTGTGACTAAAAAAATCCAAAATAAATCAAAACTATGTTATATTTTAGCATCTTCAAAGTGGCCACCCTTTGTACTCTTGGCATTTTCTCAACCAACTTCTTGAGGTATCACCTTGGGATGCTTTTTAAACAGTATTGAAGGAGTTCCCATCTATATGCTGGGCACCTAGTGGCTGCTTTTCTTAATTATTCGGTCCAAGTCATAAATTTCAAAAACTTTTTTTTTTCAATAAAATTTTAGTTTTATAATTAAATATATTAATATGTTGGCACAATTATATTTTTGTCTACAAAACTAATTTCAAACATTTAAGCATATGCCTTCAGATCAAAAGGTTTTTAAGATCATGAGAAACATTTCAGGCAAGTGACCCCAAATTTTTGAACGGTAGTGTGTGCATGTATATATATATATTCAAATAGCCTACTCTCGGTTTTTACTCTGCAAATATTATACATTTAACAGGATCAGAAAGATGACAGATGAAAGAGACACACTCTTGTGTGATTTATACATCGAAATTGTGTTTGAAAACAAACATAATACATTTTTTACAACAGAGCAAACATCGCAGCAACTTACCGACAGCGAGAGGTATGAGGCTCTGCTGTGGTTCATGTAGCGCCACCCCGCTATATAGCTATGCAAATATATGCAAATATGCTGGCACAACAACCAATGGCGAGATTAACAGTAATTTTGAAAACTGTTATGTATATATATAAATGAATAAATAAATAAAAATAATCACACACATTGAAAACTACACTTCTCACTCCACTGCCCTTCCCCGAGAGCCCTCCAAGAAGGCCAAGTAGTTGCACCATTTTTAATTAAATTAGTCTAAATTGCCTAGCCTTCTACATGACATTTCCTCGAATGCCGCCACCCTCCCCATCTCTGTGCACCACTCTTGAAATGAGGGCCCTCCAGCCGACTTCCATCCCCTAGGAACAGTCTGTCTGCCAATCATAACACTGGCTAGGACCAATTTTTTTTAGATATTTATCCCCTATATTAATGACCGCCTTATTGCATAAAATACAGAGTCTGGGGCAAAATGAAATTTGAGTGCCCAATACATCACACATAAAACTCTGAACCCTCAACCAAAATTCTTGAATCTTAACAAACCACCAAAAAACATGGGTTGTGTCTCCATCTTCTGATTGGCATTGCCAGCAGGTGGGTGTGTCTTTCAGACCAAGCCTATACAATCTAGAGGGGGTCCAATAAAATCGATGTAAAATCTTAAATTGCATAAGATGCACCCTTGCATCTGTAGATGTAGACATGACATTTTCTTAGAATCCTTGTCCATACTCCCTCTTCCAATACCAAGTTTAAATCTTTCTCCCATAATCTCTTGTAATACACTGATGCCTTGTGACCTTTTCCTAAAGCAGTAATCACCATTCCCAGAGTATCTGCCGCTTTAGGGGGGTGTATGCTATTCCCAAAAATAGTACAGAGCGGGTGGCGCAGCTGTAAATGCCTAAAGAACTGAGACCTGGGAATCCCAAAATGTTGAACCATATTTTCAAAGGATCTCAACATTCTACTCTCATATAGGTCACCAAGCGTACGAACCTCCCTCTCAATCCACTCTGTCCAGCAGAAAGGGGACTTATTAATACATAATTAATCCATTCTTTAATGATTCCATATAAACTTCTAGCAAAAGTGGAGCCAGTTCTGTAGCATAAGATCTAAAAAATTCAGCGGCAAAGCTGTCTGGCCCCGGAGCCTTGCCTGTAGGCAAGGCCTTAATTACCTTGCCAAGCTCCTCCAAGTTTATCTCAGTATTTTTTTTTTTTTGTTTTTTTGCTCAGCCAACAGTTTAGGAAGTTCTAATGGTTCCACAAAGTTTCTAATATCCTCTTCAGTAGATGAAGATGTGGAACTATAAAGACCAAGATAGAATTCTTTAAAAGCCTTATTAATATCAGTGGCCGAGGTAAATATTTCACCACTAGCAGATTTCACTGAGGGAATGGTAGAAAAAGACTCTCTCTGTTTTATACTGTATATCTAGCCAGAAGTTTTCCTGCTTTGTCCCACGACTCAAAGTATGACTGTCTTGACCTGAATAGCCAAAACTCCACCTTCCTCAACAAAATAGTATTATATCTGTATTTCAATTGGGTCAATTCTCTGAGGCCATTAGATGACATTCGGCGCTTCAGCTCTGCCTCGGCACTTTTAATATTCCCTTCCAATTCCACATGTTCTTGTGCTTCAGATTTTTTGGTGAAAGCGGCATACTGTATAATCCAGTCCCTAAGAACCGCCTTAAGTGCCTCCCAAGCCATGCCCACAGAGGATATTGAGGACCAGTTGGTCTCCATATAGACATTGATTTCAGTCTTAAGCATTTGTTGGAATTCAGGATTTTGCAAGAGGGATACATTAAAGTTCCAACTATATGATTTCCTTTTCTTCATATGTGGCAACACCTCTAAACACACCAGGGCATGATCTGAGACTAAAATGTTTCCAATTGAGCAATCAACGACAGATTAAATGAGAGACTTAGATATAAAAAACAAATCTATTCTAGAGTCTTATGGACTGATGAAAAAAATGTATAGTCCCTACCAGATGGGTTCAAAAGCCTCCAAATATGTGTAAGACCAACATTTTTACACATCCTGTGAAGTGTAAATGTTGCTCTAGGGGGCTTGCACACTTTTGCTTCACTATGATCAAGGACTCAATAGATTAAAGTGCTCCCTCAACAACCTTGCCGTCGGATTGCTCAAGTACGGTGTTTCTATACACATTTTGTGAGACAGAATTACACAGCAAAATATCATCTATAAAACAAACTCCAGCCAATAGGCAGAATAAACACAAAGAGCATGTAGATTCATCCATAAAACTGATCGCAGAGCCAGAACCCTGTGAGCTCGTTCGATTTCCAGCTTATGGCCTGCTATGTCGAGCAGACTCGGAATGAGCCCGTCCAGGAATTCCATCATATTCTGTTTCACCTCCATGGCAGTGATCGATCGACGTATCACAGCAAGATCCTCCAAGTCAGCAACAACCTTCGTCAGCATTGCCGACATGTTCAACATCTCTCGCCTCATTTCCTGCATCTCTCCGACCAAATCGACTCCCTGGTCCGTGGCATGCTCCGGGGTGTCAGCCTGAGCATGTAAGTGTCTTTTAATGTCTCCAGAGGCTGAGGATTTTGAATTTTTTGACATATTGTCCTCCTAGAACAGTTATGGAACAGAGGGTATCGAATCTCACCGGTTTATGTAATAAAAGGTATTAAAACTAGCAAACTGCGCAGAGCTCGCCGTTCACATGTCCGATCCTCATATGGCGTCACGTGACCCCCATGTGTCTTTTGTTTTAAAGTTCTGCCTGTTAACTGTTTCTCTTGTTACTAGTCTTGTAAACCTTGTTAGTCTTTGAGTATATAATACCTTCATGTTCTCTGTGTCTTTGTCAGTCCTTGTCCTTGTGTTAGAGTGCTCTTTTTTTCTAATTTCTTGCATAAAGTTTACCTTTTATTAAAGCAGTACTTAGATCTTCATATTGCTTCTCAAGATTCCATCATTACAGAAGAACTGACCCATTATGGATCTAACAGCCATGGAACTCCTGTCCCTCAAGCAGCGAACTGAATCCATAGAAGAGTATACAGAGCTATTTTGCACCTTGGCTAACATGTTGGATTAGGGATACAGTATATTGCTCTTAAAGATATTTTTTGCTTCAGGCTTAACGAGCCTATTAAATCATGTCTGCCAAAAAGGACATGTACATTTTCCTTGGTCCTGTACATTGATTACACGTTAACCTTTTATTTGTGTAGGCCCTACATATAAATAAATGATAGGCTATTTCACTCACAAAGAACACTTATAATTGTATAGTGATACAGTGAACAGTGACAGTCTTATGTAAAATATTATACTCGCTTATTCACATTTTCATCTTTTTGATGTCCCTTCAGTGCCACTGCAAAGCACATATAGAGCTGCTACTGAGCAGTGTTGGGTGTGACTCATCACACTAATCTGAATCAAAATATATTTTCCTGTTCTGAAATGCAATAAATTACTTTTTATTTTTCAACTATTGAATACTAGTTTCTGTTCTGTTCTGTTACAAACATTATTGCGCTTGATTTTGTAGACGGGCATGTGCAAGCTGCGCACGGGCATCAGGCACAGATGTGCAAGTATTTTAAGCGTTCTCTCTTACAGTATGTCCTCACTCAAATGGTGCTGGGAAGCCAATTATTTACCTTTCTTGTTTCAACAAAACATCAGAAGGAACCAATTCATAACATCATACTTCCCAATGCTACAGAGGATGTTCTGGGAGAGTATGCTCAGTTCTCTGCGCGTGCTCAAACTCTGTTAAACTCTGCCAGTGGATGAAGCTGGTGGCGACAGCACAGAACACACTAGTGGAGACAGTGGCTGTACATGATAGCGACATCCAGTGTCTAGAATATGAATTTCATATAGTTTCTCCATAGAGGGCCAAATTCAGTTCTATTTCTCTAACATCTCGCGGGTCACATCAGAGCAGTCAGAGGGCCGCAGATGGCCCACAGGCAGGACTTTGGACACCCCTGTCTTACACTGTGGAGTACAGCATTAACCCCACTAAAGCCGGCATCACAATAGCTGATTTTTCCAGTGCTTTTCAGGTGTGAGCTTCCTTAACATAAACACCGGCCATTTGGAGGGAGACAATGCGTGCATTAGCATCTGCTAGCGGGAGGTCGTTAATCACTTGACCGTCTGAACTCCCTGCTGAGCTAATTGTTCCAGCCAATGGTAAAAAGGATCCAACATGACAGAAAAAAAATTGCACCGTGTTCTCCTCCTTCTTTTACTGAAGAACTGACAACAAGCTGATCAAACCATTTTCATCTGCATTTGCACTCAGCTGCATATCATCACAAATGCTGATTGCAATCCATAGTGATTCTGTCACCATGTGTTCTTCTCCTACACTAAAATAACTAAAGAAATCAGAAAGTGGATGCACAACAATCTGTTTTATTGTACATAATTTTTAACTCACTGAAAGCTGCATATGGACATGTGTGTTCTATGGAAAGCCTAGAGGGGATAAATACGCAATCGCACAATTTTAAGGTATGTTTCTCGATGAATCGCTTCCTATATCACTCTTTTACAGTTGTTTATGTTCATGCGGTACTCCTGTTGTTATTTCGAGGAGCTCCACGTGACAGGAAGTCAGAGAGATAGAGATAATTGTGGTTAGTATGTTTGTCACCCCTGCACCATCACCATATTGTATCGGCAAGTGTGTCATACCTCTGACTGAAGAGAGCGAGATCTCAGCAAAACATTCTGCATGTTTGACACCCTTGGCTAAAGCAAGTTGTTTTGAGTCTTCTAGTGTGGGCCAGCTTAAGGCACCCCACACGCCCTCGCTTAAGGCAATTAGCTCAAAGAAAAAGAGGTGGGGAAGAAAGGCATGGGCGCTCCGCTCATGATGGCAGGTCTGCCTTCTGCACTCTACATGGTTGACGCCCCCAAAGTTTTTGCTACATAGGCCCCTCCACTCAGTGCTCTGGTGGTCTCTGCAATGGAGGCCCCTCCTTTCCTTGCTCTGATGGTCCCAGAAGTCCACATGATGGAGGCCCCTCCGCCGCTTGCTCTGGTGGTCTCACTGCTACTGAGTCCCCAGCTGACTTGACCCTGGCAGAGTCCCCAGCTTCCTTGAGCCTGGCAGAGTCCCCAGCTTCCTTGACCCTGCTCGTGTCCCCCAGTGCCTTGACCCTGCCTATGTCCCCAAGTGCCTTGAACCTACCTGTATTCCCCAGTGCACTGACCCTGCCTGTAGCGCCCCTGGTGCCTGCCATCTTCTGATTCCCTTGGTGCTCCACCTGAGTTACCTGGTGCATCGGATCCATCATGGTTTCCTGATCCCCCGTAACCTCCTTGGTCTCCTAGTCTTCTACCGGGTCCACTCTGGTCTCCTTCTGATCTGCCCAGCTCCACCTTGTTCTCCAACCAATCCGCTGACTCCAACCTGGTCGCCTACCTGCTCCACTGTGTTGTTGTGTTTGGGCTAAAGGAGCAACACATTAATTTGTCTATCATTTATGAATCATTCCCTAGTGTCCAGTAGAGGGTGCTAGGTTTCTTAGGTGTCTTTTATTTTGAAGTTCTGCCCTTGTTTCCCGCTTTCCCTGTTAATTTGTCCAAGGTGTGTCTAGTTAAAAGTCTTGTTAACCTTGTTAGTCTCTGTGAATACAATGTCCTCATGTTCTCTGTGTCTTTGTCATTACTTGTCCTTGTAAGGCTGTTGTGTTGGAGTGTTTTGTTTTCTAATTTCTTATGTTTAGATTGCCTTGTATTAAGGCTGCACTTAGATCCAAAACTCGCTTCTCAAGACTGTATCATTGCATTGTTGTGGAGGCAGTAAAAGTTTTCTGTTATTGATGACTGTGATGGAGAGCCTGTGAGTCATTCTCCATCATATGATTTTAATGTGTCCAAGGACTTATTTCTTGTTTTACCTTTAAAACATTAAAGAGTTACCATGAGCTCCAAAGTTTGTAAATTGATGGTATATTTTTGTAAAGTGATGGCGACTAAATGCAGCCCATGCCAGCAAGACATCACTTCAGTCTATTACAGTTGACTTCAGGGGATGAATTGATGCCAACTCCAACCATAAGATATTGGATACTACATATGCCACTGCCTGAACCTTGGACTTAAGATAGACCTCACCGAAATGCACTCCCGGTTGAACTGCGATGCGCCGCACTGATCTCACTGATCGCCTTGGTCTAATGATGGACTACACTCTTAAAGTGGAATACATAGACTATCAGTTAATTGCCAAAAAAAGCCTTCATCCACCATCTAACAAAGGACAATGCATCTATGTGAACTTCTGCAGATAATCCAGGATGAACTTCAAAGACATTACTCAATCTAACAGTTCATACAAAATCTTTGTTTAAACACTGGCCCATAACACTTACTTAGCTTACTCATTTTAAACCATGACTTGCACTGCATATTCATAACTAATATTGGCATTATATTCATGCTATTTAGCCAGAGGGGAACTGGCCCCCACAGTGAGCCTGGTTTCTCCCAAGGTTATTTTTCTCCATTAACCAACATCTTATGGAGTTTTGTGTTCCTTGCCACAGTCGCCGTTGGCTTGCTCACTGGGGTTCTAAATACAATTATTATTCAATTATTTATTTTTATACACAATTTACAATCATATTTAATCAAACTACACAATGAAGACTTTATAGATATTACAGATTAATTTTCTGTTAATGCATGATTTTCTTTAAAGCTGTTTTGAAACGATATGTGTTGTGAAAATCACTATATAAATAAAAAATGACTTGACTATATGCTTCTGTCTGAAGCCATCAGTGTGTTATTTCATCTTTATTTTTAAAATGACTGTGTCTAATAGCAGAATTCCTGGAGAAGAACTACACTACTTATGATTATGAAGGGAAAGGGTCCACCAATCAGAGAATCACAGCGAACAAAGCACACCGACAGAGTTCTGCAGTGATTGCCCACTTGAATAACGCACTGTAAAAGACACAACTGAGTCAGTCTTCATACCCTCTCAAACTATATATTTGCATATACATGAATGTTTTTCAATAAAATTGTAACATATTGTTTATATACTTGTAATCAACAAATTTTAATCAACAGCTTTATAGTTTTCTATTGTTTTTAATTTGATTACATCATTCGCAATGCTTCATGGGATTGTAGTTAACTTAGTATACTGTAGACGTTAAGTACACAGTCTTGTATCTTTTGTCTTTTTGTCTGATTTTCGAATACTTTTTTGCTTCAAATAAAATTTTTAATGTTGTGATTCACCTCGGAGCTGGCTGGTTTGGTTCATGGCTTTGAAATCTTTTATGAAGGATTTTATGAAATCCCTATCCCTATCCTTAAAAAAATGAATGGGAGAAATCCTTCAAGAAACCAAAATGGCAACAGCAAAAAAAAAAAAAAAAAGTGGGCAGGCACTGTTGTGTTCTATAGGAGGGTTACAGAGACAAAGTGAGTAGTATTCCGCTGGTCACATACACATGGCTTCCCATATATTTGGAAATCAAAGTCTGTAATGTTGTGATTCACCTCAGAGCTGGCTGGTTTGGTTCATGGCTTTGAACTCTTTTATGAAGGATTTTATGAAATCCCTATCCCTATCCCTAAATATCCCTATATATTTGGAAATATTGTTCCCAAATCTATCTTCCCATTATAAATTGTTTGCAAATAACCTTCCCATGTTATGTTTTGGCACAACTTCATCTGTCACTTAGTAGAAGTTACAATTAGGCAAATTGGTCAAATCCCAATGTGGACTGGTTACGTGACATGCCCTCATTCTGGAAACGGGGCAGTCTCATGACCAAAATGGTCGCCATACCGACTTTTTGCTTGCATCATCAAAATGTCACTGTCATGCTGTTCTCACCTCAATTCAGACAATTACGTCACAGGCTCGGCAATCTTCAGATTTATTGTGTGTGTTAAATATAAGTTTAGTTACATTATACAATCATAATAATATTTTAAATCCCCTAACCCAACCCCATCCCTATAGACCAGACCTGTGCAACTTACGGCCCGTGGGCCGGATCCGGCCCTCCACATGGTTTAACTTGGCCCGCGGCTCATTTATCCTAAAAGATTTTTTTTTTTTTCAGTTATCTTGCATTGGGACCTAACGCGCCTCTACAAGTGTTTAACATGCCGGATAAGAGATGCAACGCCCCCCAATTTAAGATTTATACTTGCGCAAATTGGAAATATTCCATCTAATAGTATACTTATTTTGTGCAATCTGGCAACTATGCACACGAGTGCGCTCTTTCTAGCTCTCGCTTTCCCCTTTGAACAAACTTAGCGATCTCTAGTGCAATGTTCTGCTCAAGGAAAAGTGTTATACGGCCACTCTATGTCCATTCTTTTTTTGTAATTAACATTTTTATTGATTCATGAACATATGACAGTGAAAAAAAAAACTCAACACATATATAAAGAATCAACATTTTACATTTAAACCCTACTAATACAATCCCACCCTGACCCCTAACGAACACCCCTGTGGTCCCACATAACACACACACAATCCAAAAAAATAAAATAAATATATATATATATATATATATATATATATATATATATATATATATATACAGGTGCATCTCAATAAATTAGAATGTCGTGGAAAAGTTCATTTATTTCAGTAATTCAACTCAAATTGTGAAACTCGTGTATTAAATAAATTCAATGCACACAGACTGAAGTGGTTTAAGTCTTTGGTTCTTTTAATTGTGATGATTTTAGCTCACATTAACAAAAACCCACCAATTCACTATCTCAAAAAATTAGAATATGGTGACATGCCAATCAGCTAATCAACTCAAAACACCTGCAAAGGTTTCCTGAGCCTTCAAAATGGTCTCTCAGTTTGGTTCACTAGACTACACAATCATGGGGAAGACTGCTGATCTGACAGTTGTCCAGAAGACAATCATTGACACCCTTCACAAGGAGGGTAAGCCACAAACATTAATTGCCAAAGAACCTGGCTGTTCACAGAGTGCTGTATCCAAGCATGTTAACAGAAAGTTGAGTGTAAGGAAAAAATGTGGAAGAAAAAGATGCACAACCAACCAAGAGAACCACAGCCTTATGATTGTCAAGCAAAATCGATTCAAGAATTTGGGTGAACTTCACAAGGAATGGACTGAGGCTGGGGTCAAGTCATCAAGAGCCACCACACACAGACGTGTCAAGGAATTTGGCTACAGTTGTCTTATTCCTCTTGTTAAGCCACTCCTGAACCACAGACAACATCAGAGGCGTCTTACCTGGGCTAAGGAGAAGAAGAACTGGACTGTTGCCCAGTGGTCCAAAGTCCTCTTTTCAGATGAGAGCAAGTTTTGTATTTCATTTGGAAACCAAGGTCCTAGAGTCTGGAGGAAGGGTGGAGAAGCTCATAGCCCAAGTTGCTTGAAGTCCAGTGTTAAGTTTCCACAGTCTGTGATGATTTGGGGTGCAATGTCATCTGCTGGTGTTGGTCCATTGTGTTTTTTGAAAACCAAAGTCACTGCACCCGTTTACCAAGAAATTTTGGAGCACTTCAGGCTTCCTTCTGCTGACCAGCTTTTTAAAGATGCTGATTTCATTTTCCAGCAGGATTTGGCACCTGCCCACACTGCCAAAAGCACCAAAAGTTGGTTAAATGACCATGGTGTTGGTGTGCTTGACTGGCCAGCAAACTCACCAGACCTGAACCCCATAGATTCTCTATGTCAAGAGGAAAATGAGAAACAAGAGATCAAAAAATGCAGATGAGCTGAAGGCCACTGTTAAAGAAACCTGGGCTTCCATACCGCCTCAGCAGTGCCACAAACTGATCACCTCCATGCCACGCCGAATTGAGGCAGTAATTAAAGCAAAAGGATTTTGCTTTAATTACTGTACAAGTATTGAGTACATATACAGTAAATGAACATACTTTACAGAAGGCCAACAATTCACTAAAAATGTTTTTTTTATTGGTCTTATGATGTATTCTAATTTTTTGAGATAGTGAATTGGTGGGTTTTTGTTAAATGTGAGCCAAAATCATCACAATTAAAAGAACCAAAGACTTAAATCACTTCAGTCTGTGTGCATTGAATTTATTTAATACACGAGTTTCACAATTTGAGTTGAATTACTGAAATAAATGAACTTTTCCACGACATTCTAATTTATTGAGATGCACCTGTATATATATATATATATATATATATATATATATATATATATATATATATATACACACACACATACATATACATACATGCACAGATACACATACATACACTTACATAAAATAAAATATATTATATATTATATATATATATATATATATATATATATATACATACAAATATATACATACACATATACACATACACAAATAAATAAAATAATAAACATACATGATTAAACTACACTCTCCACATCCCCTCCCTGAGATTCCCCCCAAAAAACTAAATATTTGCCCCATTTTTTGGCAAATAAGTCCCTCAACCCCAGCCTTCTACTTACCGCCTCTTCAAATGCAGCTACCCTCCCCATTTCCACACACCACTCCGAAAAAGAGGGTGCTCCATTTGACTTCCAACCCCTTAAAATTACTTGCCTGCTGATCATGAGACTGGTCATAACCCAGTTTTTTATATGATTGTCCCCTAAATGCATGACCGCTCCATCACCCAAAATACAGAATCTGGGACAAAGCAAAACCTGAGTGTTCAAAACATCGCACAAATACCTCTGAACCCTCAACCAAAACTCCTGGATCCTAACACACCCCCAAAAGACATGGGTAGTGTCTCCAACTTCTGACTGGCATCGCCAGCAAGTGGGTGTGTCTTTAAGACCAAGCCTATATAATCTAGAGGGGGTCCAATAAAATCTATGTAAAATCTTAAATTGCAAAAGGCGAACCCTTGCATCTCTAGATACAGACTTGACATTTTTAAGAATCTTAGTCCACACTCCATCCTCCAATACCAAATTCAAATCTTTTTCCCATACTCTCTTGAGAGAAGTCAAGGCTCCATCCCCCAGACTCTGAATTAGTAGGGAGTAATACACTGATGCTTCATGGTCTTTTCCAAAAGCAGCAATCACCTCTCCCAAAGCACCTGCCGCTTTAGGGGGCTGCGTGCCACTCCCAAAAATAGTGCAGAGTAGGTGGCTGAGATCTGGGAATGCCAAAATGTTGAACCAAATTTTCAAAAGATCTCAATACTCCACCCTCATATAGGTCACCAAGTGCATTAACCCCCCTCACAATCCAATCTGACCAACAAAAAGGGGACTTATTAATACATAGTTTAGGGTTCTGCCATATGCTCGAGGCAACATTTAAATAAATATCAGAATTAAACACTCTGGACACTTTTGTCCATATCGAGTGCAAATGCAAAATAACGGGATGCGACTTAACCTCTCCAGCTAGTTTAATCGAAAGGCTATGCAGTGGCGAGATAGGGGCAAGAACTTCCTTTTCAATACAAAACCAAGGAGGGGCCCTCTCAGGTGGAAGTGACCAATGAGCCAAATGTCTAAGACCGAACACACAATAATAAAACAAAATCTTGGGTAGGCCTAGCCCTCCTCTGTCAATTGGCCTATGTAACTTATTGAAATTTAACCTGGGGCGCTTACCATTTCCAAATAAAGGACTTCGCTATGCTATCAAATTGCTTGAAATAAGAGAGGGGGACATCTACAGGGAGAGACTGAAGCAGGTAGTTGAATTTTGGAATACAATTCATTTTAATAACAGTAACCTTCCCAATCATCGATAAATGTAATGAAGCCCACCTGCTGACATCGCTCGAAAACCTTTTTATTAAAGGGTCAAAATTAACTCTAACTAAATCAGACAAATTTGCTGGGAATAAAATCCCCAAATACTTAATGCCCTGTTTGGGCCACTGGAAGGCGCCCGGCTGGAAAGCCGTTTCTGGGCAGTATGCTGTCAGCGCCAAAGCTTCGGATTTAGACCAATTGACTTTGTAGAAGTTGGAACCTGAGAACTTGGAAAAGGAATTAATAATTCTGTGGAGGCAAGGCATAGATCTAGTAGGTTCAGAGACAAATAATATAATATCATCTGCGTAAAGCAGAAGCTTATGCGCCACACCTCCCGCTGTCACCCCTGGAAAATCATCCTCCTTTCTTATCGCAGCTGCTAATGGTTCCAGGGCAAGACAGAACAATAACGGGGAAAGAGGGCAACCCTGTTGAGTGCCCCTATCCAGAGTAAAATAATCTGAAATTAATCCATTTGTTTGTACCGCTGCTACAGGGTGTTTATAAAGTAACTTAATCCAACCAATAAATGTACTCCCAAACCCATACATTTCC
Organism: Myxocyprinus asiaticus; assembly: GCF_019703515.2. Taxonomy (NCBI): domain Eukaryota; kingdom Metazoa; phylum Chordata; class Actinopteri; order Cypriniformes; family Catostomidae; genus Myxocyprinus; species Myxocyprinus asiaticus. Next base: position 60,307,450 of record NC_059346.1, read on the forward strand.
AAAATCTTAAAAAGATAATCCCATTCTACCATATCAAACGCCTTTTCGGCGTCAAGTGAGATGGCAGCGACCGGAGATTGTTCATTCGCCACTGACCACATGATATTGATGAGACGCCTGATGTTATCAGAAGAGCTACGGCCCCGAATAAATCCCACCTGATCTCTATGTATAAGAGATGTCATAACCTTACTTAATCGGTTAGCCAAAATTTTTGACAATATTTTTACATCTAGTTGGATCAGGGAGATTGGACGGTAACTTTTACACTCGCTTGGATCTTTGTCCTTTTTAAGAATCAGACTGATCCGGGCTTGTGTCATGGTTGGAGGAAGTTTTCCCTTCTTTAATGATCCAGTATAAACTTCTAACAAAAGTGGGGCCAGTTCTGTAGCATAGGATCTAAAAAATTCTGCGGCAAAACCATCTGGCCCCGGAGCCTTGCCAGTAGGTAGGGACTTAATTACCTCATTAAGCTCCTCCAAGGTTATCTCAGAATCAAGAGAGTTTTTTTGCTCAGTCGTCAGTTTAGGAAGATCTAATGGTTCCACAAAGTTTCTAATATCTTCATCAGTAGATGAAGACGTGGAACTATAAAGATCAATATAGAATTCTTTAAAAGCATTATTAATATCAATGGCTGAGGTAAATATTTCACCACCAGCAGATTTCACTGAGGGAATGGTAGAAAAAGACTCTCTCTGCTTTATATATCTAGCCAAAAGCTTCCCTGCTTTGTCACCCGACTCAAAGTATGACTGTCTTGCCCTGAATAACCAAAACTCCACTTTCCGCGACAAAATAGTATTATATCTATATTTCAATCAGGTCAATTCTCTGAGGCCATCAGATGACATTCGGCGCTTCAGCTCTGCCTCAGCACTTTTAATATTTCCTTCCAACTCCACAAGTTCTCCTGCTTTGGATTTTTTGATGAATGAGGCATACTGTATGATCCGGCCCCTAAGAACCACCTTAAGTGCCTCCCAAGCCACGCCCACAGAGGATACTGAGGACCAGTTGGTCTCCATATAAACATTTATTTCAGTCTTTAACATTTGTTGGATATCAGGATTTTGCAAAAGGGATACATTAAGGCGCCAACTATATGATTTCTTTTTCTCTATGTGTGGCATCACCTCTAAACTCACCAGGGCGTGATCTGAGATTAAAATGTTTCCAATTGAGCAATCAATGACAGAAGAAATAAGGGATTTGGATATAAAAAAAAAATCTATTCTAGAATAAATCTTATGGACTGATGAAAAAAATGTATAGTCCCTACCAGATGGGTTCAAAAGTCTCCAAATATCCGAAAGACCAAGATTTTTACATATCCTGTAAAGCGTCAATGTTGCTCTAGGGGGTTTACACACTTTAGCTTCACTATGATCAAGGACTGAATCCATCAAAAGATTGAAATCTCCTCCCAATATTATATCATGAGGGGTGCCAGCGGTTTGCAACATCCCTTCAAGATCTATAAAAAAGCTCTGATCATCAGCGTTAGGTGCGTAAATATTAGCCAAAATCAGACTTTGCCCTTGAATTTCAGCTAAAACAATAATTACTCTTCCTAATTTATCTTTAATCTGTTTGAGAAATTTGAATTGTAAATGTTTATTAATCAATATAATGACTCCCTTGCTCTTACTTGAGCCAACACTAAAGAAAACATGTCCACCCCATATCTTCCCAAATTTTCCAGCTTCCTGCGGGGAGAGATGTGTTTCTTGAAGAAACACTATATCATATTTCTTACGTTTAAGAAAAGTAATAACCTTCCTTCTTTTTATGGGGTGCCCCAACCCATTCACATTCCATGTGGAGAGAGATAGTACACTCATATTAACATTTGACATTTTGATATAATAAAAATAAAAAATTGTGTGTGAAAAACAAAATTATGAAGACCACATTCCCCATTAGTGAAACAATCAACCCCCGAACATCCCCCAGAACAAAACAAATAGAAAAAAGAAAAACGAGCGCATTAACCCCACGCACGACAGCGCCAACCGGTGACAATCCCTTTAAACTCAAAAGGTCCATGAACGCACACGAGTCCCACGACAACTTTGCCATCGGATTGCTCAATTTTGCCTCACAAATTTGTGAGGCAAAATTACATAACAGAAAATACTTTGTGAAATAAACCCAGTTAATAGGAAGAATGAACACAAAAAATGTGTAGATTCATTCACAGAACTGTCTCAAAGGTGTGATCTTCCACAAAACAAATTCCAGCTGATATAAAACCGTTCATATTCCTCGGACAGACAAATGAATGTTCCGTGAGCCAGCTGTTATGGGTTCAGCGAATGACGTAATCATTCCAATCTCCCATAAAAAAATAAAAAAAAACTCAACAAAACAAACTCCAGCCAGCAGGAGGAATAAGCACGGAGAACGAACAGATTAATCCACAGCTGTTCCAAAGGAGTGTTATTCAACAGAACAAGCTCCAGCCGCTAGGCGGAGCCAACACAAAAAGAAACAAAACCGGCATCCCGGTTCCCTGGATGGTCGAGTCAATTCACTCGGAGGCTGCATAAAAGTATATACCATGACTTACATAATCCGTCAGCTTTATAAAAGACATCCTTTGTGTAAGCATGTAAATATTTTGCGGTCATCCGTAGTGTCCACTCTCAAACTGGCCGGGAACTTCAATGCAAATGTAATCTTCCATCAATGCAAAAGTTTCTTTAAGGAAAAGTGTTATTCACAAAACAAGCTCCAGCCGCACGGTGGAGCCAATGCAAAAAAAAAAAAATTTCACCCAGCTTCCTCAAGAGTTAGGTACAGCGAGTCAGGCCCACTCACATGAGAAACATCCAATGGTTTACTCAGTCATTGATTCTATAAAAGACATAGCCAGTTTTGGACATGTGAATACTTTGCGACCGTTTTTCGTTTCTATTCTCAGTTTGGCAGGAAACATCAGAGCAAACGAGATGTTTTTCTGATGTAAGCGTTTCTTACATTCCTTGAACCGATCGCGTTTCTCTCTTGTCGAACTCGCAAAGTCCGGGAACAAGAAAATATCATGGTTCTTCCAAGAAAGCTTCCCTTTGCTCCTCGCCTGGCGCAACACAAGATCTTTATCGGATGATCTCAGAAATCTGGCCAGAATCGATCTGGGTCTATCTCCCTCAGCAGATCTGTGAGCTCGCTCGATTTCCAGCTTGTGGCCTGTTATGTCGAGCAGACTCGGGAAGAGCTCGTCCAGGAATTTCACCATATTTCACCATATCTCTGCCCTCCTCATGCTCAGGAATTCCAACAATTCGAACATTATTCTTGCGGTTTCTATTTTCAAGATCTTCAAGCTTTTCAAGGAGATGTTCCAAATCAACTTTGGTCGTGGGCGGATTAGCGGATAATTCACTCTCCGAAGATTCCAGAAAATCGATTCGTTTTTCAACATCAGACACTCTTGCACCTAACTCAGAGAATTTTATTTCCATCACCGTGATCGATCGACGTATTACAGCGAGATCCTCCAAGTCAGCAAGAATCTTCGTCAACATCACCGACATGTTGGACAACTGACGCTGGATCTCCTCTCTCGCCGCGCCATCCAAATCGAGTCCCCGGTCTGTAGGCCTGTCGGGTAAGTGTCTTTTAATATCTCCAGAGCCCGAGGATTTTGACTTCTTTGCCATGTTTTGCAACAAAGGACAAATGTGTAACTGGGTGTAACAAATTTCACCAGATTATAACATGAGAATAATCGAAAATTCAGCAAAGTGCGTAGAGCTCGTCACTCACAGGTCTGCTCCTTGCATGGCATCCATTTTTCTCCCTCTATGTCCATTCTTGAGGCTGCTTGTGATGTTTGGTGCTACTGAGTTTGCAGGTAAATCTTCTCAGTGATGAAATTAAATATAAAAGTAGATCTCGGCATCATTGACACACAAGCAAAAGCAAGCGAGAGACGAAAATGTATATGTATGTTTTATTTGTGCAATTTAGAAATGTTGAAGTCCCCTCGTGCCTGTATGTGAATCTAACTCTTGCAGTAATTATTTATCATAGTCATGCAGCCTGTTTTATTCAGTTGTGTGCTGAATGGAAAGTCAGACCATTGACGAGACCTGCATCAGAATCAGCTTTATTGCCAAGTATGTTTACACATACAAGGAATTTGTCTTGGTGACAGGAGCTTCCAGTGTACAACAATACAAAAACAGCAGCAAGACATAGATAAAAATAAAAAATAATTATACACATACGTACGTACATACACACACAGACACATACATACATACATACACACATACACATACGTGGTGCAAATCTAATACAAATCAGTTATCTGTTATGTACAGTGTAAATACAATCTGTTATGTACATTGCAAAAGTTTTTTTTTTTTTCTTCAGAGGAATGAAATGGCAGAAGAGGTTGGATGTGTTGGGTAAATATAAAAAAGACGAAACTGTGTATTGCACATAGTTATTGCTCAATGGGGCAATTTAACTGTTCATGAGATGGATAGCCTGAGGAAAAAAACTGTTCCTGTGCCTGATGGTTCTGGTGCTCAGAGCTCTGAAGCATCGGCCAGAAGGCAACAGTTCAAAAAGGTAATGGGCAGGGTGAGTGGGGTCCAGAGTGATTTTTCCAGCCTTTTTCCTCACTCTGGAAGTGTATAGTTCTTGAAGGGGGGGGGGGGGGCAACCAATAATCCTCTCAGCAGTCCGAACTGTCCTTTGTAGTCTTCTGATGTCTGATTTCGTAGCTGAACCAAACCAGACAGTTATTGAAGTGCAGAGGACAGACTCAATGACTGCTGAGTAGAACTGTATCAGCAGCACCTGTGGCAGGTTGAACTTCCTCAGCTGGCGAAGGAAGTACAACCTCTGCTGGGCCTTTTTCGCAATGGAGTCAGTGTGTGTCTCCCACTACAGGTCCTGTGAGATGGTAGTGCCCAGGAACCTGAATGACTCCACAGCTGCCACAGTGGTGTTTAGAATGGTGAGGGGGGTCAGTGTTGGGGTGTTCCTCTTAAAGTCCACAATCATCTCCACTGTTTTGAGCATGTTCAGCTCAAGGTTGTTTTGACTGCACCAGACAGCCAGCTGTTCAACCTCCCTTCTGTATGCAGACTCATCGTCATTTTGGATGAGGCCGATGACAGTGGTGTCATCTGCAAACTTCAGGAGCTTGACAGAGGGGTCCTTGGCGATGCAGTCATTGGTGTAGAGGGAGAAGTGTAGTGGGGAGAGCACACATCCCTGGGGGGCACCAGTGCTGATTGTACAGGTGCTGTAAGTGAGTTTCCCCTGTCTCACAAGCTGTTGCCTGTCTGTCAGAAAGCTGGTAATCCACTGACAGATAGACATGGGAACAGAGAGTTGGTGTAATTTATTCTGGAGTATAGCTGGGATGATGGTTTTGAAAGCCGAACTGAAGTCCACAAAAAGGATCCTTGCATATGTCCCTGGTTGTCCAGATGTTGCAGGATATGATGCAATCCCATGTTGACTGCATCATCCACAGACCTGTTTGCTCGATAAGCAAATTGAAGGGGATCTAGAAAGGGTCCAGTGATGTTCTTCAGGTGGGCCAACACCAGTCTCTCAAATGATTTCATGCCCACAGACATCAGGGTGACAGGTCTGTAGTCATTAAGTCCTGTGATTTTTAGTTTCTTTGGGACAGGAATAATGATTGAGCATTTGAAGCAGCATGGGACTTCACACTGCTCCAGTGATCTACTGAAGATCTGTGTGAAGATGGGGGCCAGCTGGTTAGCACAGGATCGAAGACATGCTGGTGAGACGCCATCTGGGCCTGAAGCTTTCCTCGTCTTTTGTTTCCGAAAGACCCGGCTCACATAATTTTCACAGATCTTAAGTGCAGGTTGAGTAGCAGGAGGGGGGAGGAGGGGGGTTGCAGGAGATGTTGGTGTTTGTGTGAAGTGAAGGTCAGAGTGGGTGTGGGGTGTGAGATTGGGCCTTTCAAATCTGCAGTAGAACACATTCAGGTCATCAGCCAGTTGTTGGTCCACCACAGGGTTGGGGTAGGAGTCCTGTAATTTGTGAGTTGTTTCATGGCACTCCACACTGATGCAGGGTCATTAGTTGAAAACTTGTTTTTCAGCTTCTCAGAGAATTTTCTTTTAGCCACTCTGATTTTTTGTTCAGTGTGTTCCTGGCCTGATTGTACAAGACTTTATCCCCACCCCTGTAAGTATCCTCTTTGGCCTGACAAAGCTGCCTGAGCTCTGCTGTAAACCACGGTTTGTAGTTGTTGAACTTTAAATAAGTCCTAGTAGGAATGCACATATCCTCACAGAAACTGATATATGATGTAACAGTATCTGTGAGCTCATCCAGATTGGTGTCTGCAGCCTCAAAAACACTCCAATCCATTCAATCGAAGCAGGCTTGTAGTTCCCGCTCTGCTTCATTGGTCCATTTCTTTACAGTCCTTACTACTGGCTTGGTTGATTTTATTTTCTGCCTGTAGGTTGGAAGAAGATGAACCAGACAATGATTAGAGAGTCCCAAAGCTGCTGTAGGGACAGAGCGATATGCATCCTTTATTGTTGTGTAGCAATGATCCAGTATGTTCCTGTCTCTGGTGGGGCATGTAATGTGCTGTTTGTATTTGGGCAGTTCACATGTGAGATTTGCTTTGTTAAAATCCCCAAGAATAATAATAACTGAGTCCGGGTATTGTTGTTCTGTGTCTGTGATTTGATCAGTCAGCTGTTGCAGCGCTGTGTTCACACACGCGTTTGCCGCGATATACACAGTCACCAGAATCAACGAGGAAAACTCCCGTGGTGAGTAGAACGGCTTACAGCACATCCTCTTTAACGTTGTTACATCTGTACAGCAACTCTCATTGCTTGTTCCACCGCCTCTCGTTTTCCCCGTTAACTCAGCGATGCGATCCACTCTGAACAGCTGAAAGCCTGGCAGATGTAACGCGCTGAACTGGAATGGCTTCACTCAACCAGGTTTCTGTGAAGCACAAGGCAGCAGAGTTTGAAAAGTCCTTGTTTGTGCAGGTGAGGAGATGTAGTTCGTACGTGTTGTTAGGAAGAGAGCAGAGATTTGCTAGACGAATACTCGGCAGTGCTGTTCGAAAGCCACGCCGACAGAGCCTGACCAGCGTGCCTGCTCGTCTCCCTCGCCTGCGATCATGACCCTTTTAGCATGTAAACGAGTAATGTTTTGAGAATAAAATAAGCAAACTCGCCTGCTTTGCGACAAACATTAAAAGTTCTATAATGTTTTTATTATTATTATTAAAACAGACCCCTGATAGAGAGTGTTAAATTGAATAATAAATGAACAGGGAAGTAGAGATGGTAAAATAAATAATTTATAATAAGCTCAGCCTTTATTCAGTTTTTTAATGCCTAATAGAAAAGTATCTAACTTTGCAGAGCAATACAGTACTTTAGGCAATTGCAGAATAGTCCCATTATTCACATATACACTTTAGAAAATAGAGTACACATCTATTTCTGGGCCCCCTATGCACTACTTAAGGCCCGATGTGGCCCCTTTACCAATATAGTTGCCAACCCCGTCTATAGACTATTTCAAGATGGTTTAAGGAAGTGATGTCTTTTTGTTCGTTGAACATTTGACGTGAGACGTGAACTCAGACTGCATTCCAAATGATAAATCACCCTCCAAAGGGCACTTTGAATTGAGAACAATCATGATAGTCATGCTGTAAGATCGCTTCAAACTGAATTTCCAATAAAAATGACTTAAAAAGTGAGTTCTGAATGACCCTTATTTTTGAGCCCCACACCTTTTAGCCTTTCAAAGCTCTCGTAGTGGAGGGTAAAGTCTTCGAAGGGAATAGGGCATAGGGATCATCACATCTAAATGGAAAGCACCCTCATTCAAAATAACAGCGGGAGGCGCTTCATTCATAGTGACTTTAACACAATTAACGTTACTAACGTTAACATGATTGTCATAAAATGCCATTTATTAAAATGTGGACCATGTTGTGCAGTGGCTGGATGACTGGAAATAAAGGAAATGAAAGTGTTTAGAACTCTGAAAAAGCAAAGCAAAGTAAGTGAAGCGAGACAGCTGGATGGATATGTGCAGTACTATCAACTGTTGTGCACATCTCTGGTAGGTGAATGACATTTATGCCAACTAAATTTACATTTGAGAGGTAGAGCTCTAAAAGTGACTATCGCTCCCATTATAATGAATGAAGATGCGCAAGTCATTTACTTACCCATAGTCATTTAGCAGACACTTTTATCCAGAATAAAGAGACAAGAAAAGTATTTTTATCATTAAAAAAATAAATCTTTACCTTGTCAAGAGGTCATGTAGATAGCTTTATTGAATTACTTTATTGATTATAACAGAAGCAATACAATATTCCCGATCCCCACTAAGGAAATAATTGTGAGCATCTAAACTACGAAACAATTTCATTGCCTCTCTCCCATAGACATACTCAGTATCAACAACACGTCTGGATAAGTCACTTCAAGGTAAATGTTTGATGTTTTTTTTTTTATTTTGTTGACTCGAGTCTTATCTAAAGGATACGGTAATGACACCTCATTGTTTATTTTCAATTTTTGCAAATATATAGTTTGTTCTGTTTTAGCTAGACTCTAAAAGGACATGCTAGTCATTTTATTTTGACAGTTGTGGGTTGCCGCTACCGGAAATGCTTCTGGACCAGACATGCGCAGTAGTGTTCTAATTCCTTTGTTATTGTTTACATTCTTGAAATGATCTATACCTAACCACTAATATAAAAAGAATATCACCAACCAAAACTATGAAAGACATAAAAAGCAGATACAAGTACAGTCACAACTTACCAAACGACTCAGATTGCATTTAAAGTCTTCTGAAACCATATGATAGCTCCGTGTGAGGAACAAAGAGAAACTGAAGGTTTTAATAGCTGAAAATGTTCCTCTTCTTCGTGAAAATGCATCCAAACATTAGATTGTCCCAAATCATCACATGACAAGATCAGTCACATGACACACAAGAGCCAATGGCATTTGAGTGATAAACTGAATATACTGTACATTAGAGTGACATTTCAGTAGTGCAGGAAAAAGTACCCCCAGTGACATTTGGTCATGAGAGTGTGTAGCTTGAAAACCATGAACAATACTATACAATGTAAAGTAAAACATGACAAAGATTACATTGGAAAACATTTATAATTGAAAGGTTTAGGGTTTGGTAATATGTTGGGTTGTCAAATGTAAAAGCTGGGTTTTGAAGCACAACGAGTTGAGAATTATTTATATAACTGACATACAGTAGTGCACTAAATGCTTTTTAATAAAAAAAAAAAGTGCTTGAAGATTGTATTTTCATTTACAAACACATTCTGAAGATATTGTAGGTGTCCTGTTGCAATAGAATCTCAAGCATTTAGTCAACATTAGTCAATATTCCTCAGTACCTAAACTGGAATTTGTACCAGAAACTATACGGTGAGAGGAGTTTGTATTTTAAATGTACACAATCTGGGTATACTCTGCAACCACACCAGACAATTCTAAACAGGATATTGATATTAGAGCTCATAAATGGCAATTAGTTTACAAAATGGCAGTTTGTAGCCTGTGTTTAATTGGAAGTCATCTAGCCTTCTTTTAAGTCTTACACAGTAGCATGTGATGATTCAATCAAGTTTGCTGTTTTGCCCAGCTTCCTAAAGCCCCTGCATTAGGTCATATGGACTGATTGTGAATTTAGATTTTTAAGAGTCTCACACCTGCTTTTACACTCACATATCTATCTGCCCACGCTTAGTGTAAGGTGACCAGATGGGGAAAAAATTTGGACATTTAGACCAACACACCAATAAGAGCTTGTTAATATTTCCTAGACAGCAATGAGGAGAGCTTTTTTGTAAGTTGCTTAAGCTTTTAAGATGCTTCTTCTCAAAATTACATTAGTTATCTAACTCCTCTAGAGTTTAAGAAGAGATCTCAACAATTTCACTTATTATGCTCAGATTTGCCAAGATACCAAAGTCTGCAATCAAAAATCAGACATTTTAATACGAACTAATTTCTCATCAAATTTTACCCAGACAGAATGATCTAATCTATGCTATCCACATACTTTCGCTGTATATATAGAATATACCTCTATACTCTGTCAACAATTTTCAAATTTTCTTCTATGTATATTTTTCCTAAAGAATCGTAGGAAAAACATTGGAGACAAAGTTAATACTACATGAAACATAACTGAGAACTCCAATAAGATTTTCTAACAATGAAAAATCAAACATCTAAGCAAGTGTAAACAATATTGGTAAAAAAACAAAAAAAAAAAAAAAAAAAAAATATATTTTATATTGTCTTCTCGTGACAACTGTGATGATAAAATCAGGAAATGAGTTTCTGGTTTGGGGGGTGGGGGGAGTGGTCTGTTCAGAATACAATGACATGAGATCTGAAGCCAAAAATGTAACAACAAAACAATAGGCAACAGTTAGTTATAAAAAGCAAACAGGTAATTGTTGCACACATGCAACTGTGTGTGTGAACTTTAAGTATGAAGGTATTTACTTCATATTTACCCAATTTGTATTATAACTTTTTGTAAGTTTTAGGTACATATGAAGCAAGTACCATAAAGTTCACACACAGTTGCACATGTGCGGTAGTTACTTGTTTGCTCATTTAGATACAAGTACTGATAAAATAAGCATTGAATGCATAGGTATATTATTAATTATAATTATATAAACTGTGAATATATAGTTAAAAATCATGGATATACTGTAGTTATAAATCCGAAAATATAGTTATACATTTACATTTAAGTTGTAACTATATATACATATTTACAATTACGTATTCAGATTAACAACTATATATTGAGATTTACAATTATATTTTTGGATTTACAACTATGTATTTAAATTTACAACTATATATTCAGATTTACAAATATATATTCAGGATTTTTAACTACAGTATATATACAGATTTGCAACAGTAGTATTCACAACTATATATTCAGATTTATGTAGGTTTGCATGCATGTATGAATGTATTCATTTGAAGAAGAAATGAGAAGTCATGTGAATTGTTTACTTGCTTTTATTTCTGCTACACCAAACTGTTTTTATGGTTTTGCAGGCCCTAGTGTGGCCTGTGGGGAGAAGTATGCCACCTTGCCTGCCACCATGCAGTGCGGCCCCATGAAGCTTATGAGTCTGGAGGAAGCACAAGCGCGCTCGCTCAGTCCCAACCATCCAGTGATGAGAGAGAGGCAGAGAGAGAACAGCCTACCAGACACCAGCACTGCAGCAATGTACCATACAGTCATAGATCTGTCTGACAGCAGGTATGACAGACAGAAACGAACACACACTGCCTTGCACTGGATATTTAAATACTAATGAACTCAAAGGCTCAGTTCACTAAACAGTTGTGCCTCTTTTTTGTGTCATATTTCAGCGCAAAAAGTTGCGTCTTATTCACCAACCACCATCAATCTAGTTTAAGCTGCTGCAATCAGCGCTGAAATTGTGCTGCGTCTTGAATATTTAAATTCGTTGTCATTCCTTTCCGCACAAACATGCCTCGTTTCTATGTAAACTAGGCTCATTATAGATTGCGCTTCATTCACAAAAATGTACATTGAGCTATTACTGCCAGATGGTGGTAAAGTGAAATGATATGATGGAAAAGAGCATTATAACGTGGCATATATCCAGATATGTGATGTAGTCAAGTGCAGTTTCGGCATGTAAGTGAGATGTTGTCTGGATCACAATAGTGAAGTGATGCTGTACAGTCCTGGGCAGAGTGCATTCTCTGCTCTATAGCACTCAAATCAGAACTGCACATCCAAATTACATTAGCACAGGTTTTGTGGGTGTGTTTGCACCATTACCTGATCTGGATCATTCAAAATAATCAGTGCTTTTACTGTGCAATTCCTTCTTAGTAAATTCCACCCTATGTTCAAAGTCAGAATTTTATATATATATATATATATATAAACAGTTGTGCTCAATAGTTTGCATACCCTTGGAGAATTGGTAATATATGTACCATTTATAAAGAAAACATGAGTGAGCAGGCAAAACACATTTCTTTTATTTCTTATGGGATTCATATTCAACTGTAGGTTATAACAGAATGGCACAATCATAAAACAAAACATGGCAACAAAGACATTGTATTGCCCCTTTAGCATCAATGACAGCGTGCAGTTTTTTGTAATAGTTGACTATGAGGCCCCAAATTCTTGGAGGTGGTATAGCTGCCCATTCGTCTTCGCAAAATGCATCCAGGTCATGCAAAGTCTTTGGTCGTCTTGCATGAGCCGCACGTTTGAGATCTCCCCAGAGTGGCTCGATGATATTAAGGTCAGGAGACTGTGATGGCCACTCCAGAACCTTCACCTTTTTCTGCTGTAAGCACTGGAGGGTCAACTTGGCCTTGTGCTTAGGGTCATTGTCGTGCTGGAAAGTCCAAGAGCGTCCCATGCGCAGCTTTCGTGCAGAAGAATGCAAATTGTCTGCCAGTATTTTCTGACAACATGCTGCATTCATCTTGCCATCAATTTTCACAAGATTCCCCATGCTTTTAGAGCTCACACACCCCAAAACATCAGTGAGCCACCAACATGCTTCACAGTGGGGATGGTATTCGTTTCACTATAGACCTTGTTGACCCCTCTCCAAATATAGCGCTTATGGTTGTGACCATAAAACTCTATTTTGGTCTCGTCACTCCAAATTACAATGTGCCAGAAGCTGTGAGGCGTGTCAAGGTGTTGTCGGGCATATTGTAACCAGGCTTTTTTGTGGCATTGGTGCAGTAAAGGCTTCTTTCTGGCAACTCGACCATGCAGCTCATTTTTGTTCAAGTATCGTCGTATTGTGCTCCTTGAAACAACCACACCGTCTTTTTCCAGAGCAGTCTGTATTTCTCCTGAGGTTACCTGTGGGTTTTTCTTTGTATCCTGAACAATTCTTCTGGCAGTTTTGTTTTTTTGCATGACCAGTCATATTTTCAAAATCAATGCCAAAATTTCACAATTTCTGCCAGGGTATGCAAACTTTTGAGCACAACTGTATATATATATATATATATATATATATATATATATATATATATATATATATATATATATATATATATATATATATATTGTATTATTATTCTTCTTATTATTATTATTTGCAATATTTACTGATTGTACATTCCTATAGTTTTATTTTGGCACGATTCAATAGTGCAAACAACTTATGTACTGTCCTATCTGTAACTTATGTACTGTCCTTCACTCTGAAATATGTCCAATTTCAAAAGTAAAATGGGTTACGAGCACAGTAGTCAGTCACTTGGTTAACCATCTGGTGCACCTTTATTCGAAAACCAAAATCACTATTCGGTTATTCTATACATGTAATAAAGGTCTGCAAACCGACCTGAGCCTGACAGGACCGTCAGGTTTCAGGCCAGGTTTAGGTCAAGTATAGGGCGAGTTAGGGGCTGTTCAGATGTTTTTTTTGCATGTGTCCTCACTGTTTTTTAGTTGTTTTTCTATGTAAACATGCGCTTGACAGACCTCTTTGTTGCGGCATGCCTTATTGTTTTTTTTCCTCCCCTTTTCTCCCCAATTTGGAATGCCCAATTCCCAATGCCCTCTAGGTCCTCGTGGTGGCATAGTGACTTGCCTCAATCCGGGTGGTGGAGGACAAATCTCAGTTGCCTCTGCATCTGAGACAATCAATCCACGCATCTTATCACGTGGCTTGTTGTGCGTGTTACCGCAGAGACCTAGTACGTATGGAGGCTTCACGCTATTCTCCGCGGCATCCACACACTACTCACCACGCGCCCCACCGAGAGCGAGAACCACATTATGGCGACCACGAGGAGGTTAACCCAACGTGACTCTACCCTCCCTAGCAATCGCACCAATTGGTTGCTTAGGAAGCCTGACTGGAGTCACTCAGCATGCCCTGGATTCGAACTTACGACTCCAGATGTGATAGTCAGAGTCTTTACTTGCTGAGCTACCCATGCCTCACCTTATTTATTTTTTTAAGCATGTCACGCAGGACCAGCACATTTTTTTAGACACTGTGTCAAAATAACTTTTTAAAAACATATCTCGAGACACTTGATTTCTGTTTCATTTGTTGCACAGCATGTAACTTTTTTAGCGCAGGCATCACAAAGATTCAACGTTCTGAAGTAGTGCAGGTTGCAGAGATGACGATACATACAGTAGGATTCCAGATTGTTTTTCGCATGATAAACGGTTAGTCAATGTTTTTTAACCATTTGTTCTGGTGTGCATACTTACCTAAAATAATTCAAAAGTTTAATGCTAAATCATTTTTAAAATCAAAGCATCCCGAAGAGGCTAATAAACCACATCAGTGATGACAATATTGCCTTCACTGCCTCATGGAAATGAGAACCTGCCCAGGCAGAGCACATATCAGGTTTAGCACGATTCCGTGTTCAATACAAGTTAAGCTCAATCGACAGCATTTGTGGCATAATGTTGATTACTACCCAATTTATTTCCACTCCGCCCTCCTTTTCTTTAACAAAAAGTTCAAATCTGGGTTAAAGTGAGGCACTTACAATGGAAGCGAATGGGGACAAACTGTAAAAGTTAAAATACTCACTGTTTCAAAAGAATAGCCACAAGACATAAACAATATGCGTGTAAACATGATTTTAGTGTGATAAATTTGCTTACTAGCCTTTTCTGTGTAAAGTTATAGCCAATTTTACAACTTCATTGCCATGATAATGCAATGTCAACAAACCTTAAAACCCCACCTAAAACAACTGTAAAATGATGATTTAAACAACTTTACAGCTCAAATAATACATGAGTTTTAACAAAAGAATTAGGCCATGTCCACACTAATACGTTTTCGTTTGAAAAAAAAAATGTCTCTACGTTTTGGCCTTCCGTCCACACTGAGACACATCCTCTATAGCATATAAAGAGCTGATCAGGCAGTCTGAACTGGCAAGTACGCTCAACATATGCATGTTGTACCCGCACAGAGCATAACAAATGCACTGATTGTTCCTCATCAGAATTAAATAAAGGAGGGAGGAAGGCCTGAAGGTGAACCACCTGCGCTTTGAAGGGCGTGGTTAGGATCTTAGGCACATAGCCTTTCCTGTGTTTGACAGTGGCTCTTGAAAGACCGGGGCCAATATTTTCCAGAAACCATGGCTGGTTGGGCCATTTCAGTGCAACTAATAGAACCGTTTCCTTGTCCACATGGACTTTGCATATGACAGAGTGAATCAGGCATACCAGGGGAAATGCATGTTTGCGTTTCACCGGCCATTTGTGTGCCATTGCATCCACTCCTAGCGAGGTTTGGGACTTCGAGTATCAGAGGAGACAGTGGGCATTTTCCACTGAGGCAAATAGATCGATTTCTGCTTTGCTGAATATTTCCCAAATCCTCAGTACAGTTTGAGGATGAAGTCTCCATTCGCCTGGTATCACCCCTTGGTGTGACAGTAGGTCCGCGCCATAATTCAGGTGGCCTGGGATATGTCACTCTCAGGGAGAGGAGATGATGCTCGCTCCAAAGGAGGCGGCGATGCATCAGTCTCAACAGTGGTGGTGAATGAATTCTGCCTTGGCGGTTTATATATGCCACAACTGTCATGTTGTCTGAGCGAACCAGGACATGACAGCTCACTATTTCTGACTGAAAAGCCTTTAAGGCTAGTTTGAACTGAGAGAGACACTGTAGAATGGCCTGAACGTGCTTGCTCGTGAGGTGCACGCTCCTGCTCGTGGAGTCATAGCGGACTCCCAAAAAGGAGATTTGTTGGCTGGGGGAGAGCATGCTCTTCGCCCAGTTCACATTGAGGCCCAAGCTGTTTAGATGCTGAAGCAGTAAGTATCTGTATTGGCACAACAAAGCCTCTGATTGTGCCAGTAACAGCCAATCATCGAGGTAGTTCAAGATGCATATGCCACTCAGTCTCAGAGGGGCGAGAGCCGCATCAATGCACTTTGTGAATGTGCGAGGAGCCAGAGACAGTCTGAAGGGCAGGACTTTGAATTGATACGCTGTTCCCTCGAACTGAATCTCAAAAACATCCTGTGATGCCGTACAATTTGGATATGAAAGTACGCATCCTTCATATCTATAGATGCAAACCAAAGATCCGTTTCTGAGTAATCATTTTGAATGGCCACTTTATGAGTGCGCGATTTAAATGTCTCAGATCCAGGATTGGCTGAAGTCCGCCATCTTTCTTTGGAACAAGAAAATAACAGCTGTAAAACCCTTTTTGTTCTTGACAGTTTGGCACAATCTCTATTATGTTTTTCACAATGAGATTGTGTATTTCGGCTCGTAACACTGGCGCGTCTTTGGGTGAAACTGTGGAAGCCATTGAAATCAGGTGGCCGGCATGCAAATTGGATCATATAACCATGTCTGATCGTTTTTTGCACCCTTTCTGAAATATCCGTTTGGGCTTGCCACGTGTCTGCGTAATGGGACAGAGGGCAATTTGGTTTTCTCACTGTATGTTATGATGCGACACTCACTATAGGGAAGTGGTTGCGCATAATGTGTGCGCTTTGAAGAGGAAAAGGGCTCTTTTTTGAAAGTGTGTGAGCATCTCGTGCATTTGCAACGAATGCTGTATTCTTTTTTGCACTCATTGCATTTTTTATTGTATTTATTTGAGTGCAAGACACAGAAACAACATTTTGAACAATATTGTGAACAACAATATTCCTTTCCTGACAACCAGTAGTGGGGAGATAGGGAACAGTGTTTTGTGCCTCCAACCTAGCCTTTTTTGGAGCAGACCCAGAGGGAACCGTGGGCTCTGCTTTCTGCTTCAAAGAGTTGTGCCCATCAGAAGCGCTTTTGCTGCACGTGCTGATACGCAGGTGTCAGTGGGGCAGCAGGTATGGGGCTTTTAGTCGGGCTCTGGCTCGAAACAGTGCAAGGGCGAACCAGCTGTGATATACTCCGTTTGGGCATAAAGTGTCTCATAGCTTGTGACTGCTGCTGAGTCGCAACCTAACATTCAGCAAACTTATTCATAGAACCACCAAATTGGCCAGCTGAAGACACTGGAGCATCCAAAAGAGTGGCTTTTTCCTTATCACTCATTTCTGTGAGGATCAGCCATACATGTCAATCCAGAACTGCCAGGTTGCCCATGGATTTACCGATGGCCTGCACAGTGACTTTCGTGGTATGCAGCGCTAAGTCTGTAGCGGTGCGGAGCTCTTTGAATGTCTCTGGATCTAAGCCGTCCTCTTCCATTTGCCTGAGGAGCTTGGTTTAAAAAACCTGGAGCACCACCATTGCGTGGAGTGCTGATCCAGCTTGTCCTGCCGGTGAGTAAACTTTTCCCACCAGTGCGGACGTTTGTCGACACGGTTTGGAAGGATGTAAGGGGTGTGATTTCCACACCCTGTTACTCGCTGGGCAGAGGTGTGCCGCTACCGCCTCCTTCACAAGGGGTAATTGGGCATAACCATTTTCTTCCCCGTGATCCACATTAAAGAGAATGGCAACACTGCGCAAGCACGCCGAGAAGGGGGAGACCACTCAAGGTGAAGCTCTTCAACCGCCCTTGTTAGGACGTGGAGCATCTCCCTGTCAGTGGTGCGTCCACTGACCACCTGCCTGATACAGCGAGAGACATGACTTCGTCATTATCATTCCCAGCGTCAGAACCACTGCACGAGATGAGGCCACCTACTTTTTCAGAAGGTCGGAGCTAGTCTCGCACACAGCGTATCGGAAAACATGCACTTTGGAGAGATTGAGGGGCTCGCGGGGTGTGTGCCACCACGAGAACTACCTCAAAGTCATCCTGCTCAACCTCGCAGCCCCGCCATGCCTCCTCGTGGGAATCCTCGGGTATCACAGAAGAGGCAGGTGGGAGGGCGCGTGAGGCTGAATCGTCCCTCAGAACGAGGGCGATTCGCAAGCGAAGCGTCTTGAGACTCATGCCCTCACAGTGAGGGCAGTCTGTCTCCATGAGAGCTGACGCTGCGTGGGTGCGGCCCAGACAGTAAACGCAGCTCTCAAGCTGATCTGTTCGCGGGATGTGTTTCTTGCACAAGGAACACTTACGGAATGACATCTTTAAAAAGACGCAAACACGTAAGTGACTCTTTTAGATATATAAATATATAAATGAATATATATATTTATATCACACAATATACAATACACAATGCACAATTGCTTTGTAAGGATACACAAACCCCGCCGAAGCTCTGAGGGGAATCAGGATGCTGAGGCCCATTCACCAGCGAAGCATCGAGGTGGTGTGATGTTCACCGGAGCACTGTAGGGGAGCGGAAAGTCTTCCCGCAAATATTCCACCCGCTGACTCGTGTTTATCGACGGCGAAGGTAGAGGGCAGGGATGATCGCTGTCTTGAAGGAAGAAATTCTGAGGAAATGGTGTTTGTGCACCTGTTTTTATAGCGGACAGTTTCACGTCAAAACAGGCGGGGCTCAAACACCATATCCAATATTAGAATAATGACATTATTGTAGAGAGGTTTCAACTAGGTTGTATAAGAAGGTATTCCTCATATGAGTTGCTATGCAATGTCGAGTGTACTAAGTCGTAAGGGAACGATGAAGTATTTGTTGTCATGTAATGCAGTCATGTGATTCATTCAACCCAAAACGATCAAGATGGCGGCCCACATTTTAGCTGCGTTATTGTGCCTGTTATTCACTTTGAGAGCATTGTTAAAGATAAATGTTACTTTGTACAAACTTCACAATGCATTCCTTTAAAGGTGACGTGATGTTTACTAGGAATTGCTGTCTGGCGACATACATGGAACGTTTTCATACGTTTTAGTGTGGACGAGCAACTTTTGGAAAACTTTTGAAAACGGCAGAGTGGATGGAGAGCGTTTCGAAAATGAAAATGCCATGTTAAATGTATCTGGATTAATGTGGACATAGCCTTAGTGTAAAGTGCTTTTATAAAATTATAAGCTTAAAAAAACTGGCTCACTATGTCTCACTGTAACCTTGATTTTTATTTATATTTTTAAATAAAAGGAAGGACGAGTCTAAATTATTTTTTGTTGTAATCAATTTTATGCCACAAATGCTGTCAATTGAGCTTAACTTGTATTGAACCCAGAATATTCCTTTAAATTACATATATTCTGTTGGTTAAGAATACTAAGTTACAGACGCTGACAGTTTGATTATTTTTGTTTGTCTTAAATGTGAGTGATATTTATCATTTGAAGATTTATGTATTGTAATATTTAGGCTCATGGCTCACTGTGCACTTTATTTCCTGCTATTTTGAGTATTGTTTGACTCGTATCCATTGCAATAAATCTTTAATTCTCGAGTCCCGACTCCTTAAGAATAACCATTCATCAACCGTCGTGGTTATCCGAATATTACAAATGGTTACCGAGTACATCCGTTTCATGTTGACTTTAAATTGTACAAAGTACACACGTACATACGCAAATGTAACATACAGTAACCCAGTAATAATTAAAAGAAATACAAATAAAACAAGACTTCTACTAAAGTAAATATGTGAGAGTAAACATTGATTTTCTGAAAATAAAATATTTGTTTAATATTTCAAAAAATTTCATTTCCCCTTCTCACTACACATTAGAAGAAAATTCTCAGGAAAATCGAAGAAGTGGAAGTCAATCTTCAGTCTCGGACGATCTGTCATTGACTCCAAAGGGAAACTGAGCCGCAATGGGAGTGTGTTTATGAGAGGCCAAAATATCACAGGTAAGATAAGGAACTTCTGAGGTAAGATGTCAAGTAGTGCACATTGCATTGTGGAGATACATTGTGGCAAATACTGTAGGCAAGGGCATAGATTTGGCTTGAACTTTGAGGGGGTTACAAAATGAAGCAATTACACGTTTCCACTAATCATGGTATAAATACTGGGGGGGTTGTTCCTGTATAAAATATGCATACTTTGCACATTGTACATACTATATGGAGAAATAGTAAGAATAGCGTGGTAGTATGCTATTTTGAACATAAACAAAAAAAAAAAAGTCCCATTTTGTATTGTCATAAAAGTTTCTTGAAACAATACAAAACATGTCTAAAAGCAGAACATTTCTGTAAAAAAAAAAAAAAAAAACGGTTAAAGGAGCTAAAAAAGTGGTGCAGCCAGGAATCAAAATATCATCCATTAAAAAGGAATATAAACTACACTCACTCTATATGAAAAACATAGTTATTATAATTTTAATTAAAAACATCACAGTGTTTCAGCCGCATACAGGGCCATCATCACACATCAAGAGGAACAACAAGAGCAGGATGTTGCCTTGATGTCAGGTAAAGGCCCTGTTGGTGGCCGAACTGTTGTGATAAACTCTATTTTTCGCGTGTAGAGTGAGTTTTGCACCTTCTTGTTTTTAATGTTGAGAAATTTTATAGAGAAAAAATAACTTACGTGTATTTTGGCAAAAAGAACAAACAACATGATTTATGTTTTTTTATTTTCTCTCTTTTAAACAGAAAAACCTGCTATACGGCCATCCAAAAGCATGGACTCTCTCTGTTCTCTTCCAGCAGGTGGGGCTAGATCTCCATATACTTGATATGTCATTGCATTTTGCATTTAGGGCAATTATTATTGTTATAATAATGTAATTATTATTATGATATATTATTACAGTTAGTCGCAACTGTTTATGAGTTTATTGCTTAAGAAGTGCATTTGATGTTTCATATATTTATCACACATTTAATATTTAACTGTATTTCATAATATTAATATATATATATATATATAATTTTTTTTTTTTTTTTAATTGGTTAGATTAGGGTCCCTCCGATCAGGTCCCTTAGGGGAAATTTTTCTTGGATTCGGATGCTGTGACAACATACATGTAACATACACAACAACACAATCCAAAATCCAGCACACAAACAAGGAGTATATAAACATGTTTTTACTTTATGCAATATACATACACATATATACAGTATACATACAAAAAAACAAACAAACAAAACAGTAATGAAAAACAAAATAATGACAGTGTTTTACATTTCACCTCCTTTTCACAGCCAAATAAAGAAAATAAGGAACACTGAAAAGGTCTATGTATTACACTACAACCTGTGTTTTATCATATACTGTAGCCCCCAAAGTGTTTTGACAAGCACAGTTGAAATGTATCAATGTCATTGCATTAGATAACAAAATATGAAAATATGAAAAGTGGGATCTGCAAACAAATAATGCTAGAAATAACTTCACTTTAGCCATTTTTGCAATAACTTTTAAGGCCGAAACATACTCTACGCAAGTACATGAACACAGATGACATCGCTTGGCTACCACATTGCCGTGCATTCATGGGTTACCGTGGCGGGAACAAAACTCAAGGGGGCGATAATGTTACCTTCAAATTTTTGTGCCATTAAACTGTATGTGTCATTATTCAGGTAATTTGCTATAAATATACTGACTTACACTTACTTACACTCAGCAATTTTCTCTTCTAACTGTTGTTCCGCCACGACAGTAGTTGACTTGAAAGAGAAAACTCGCCCTAGAAGCGGACAGTTCACACTAATCTCACTATAGCGCCCCTTGCGGCAACGCTGAATATGCAACATGCACTAGCGTTGGGTTATGAATTGCCTCTGACACATTTCAGAACGCAACGACGTGTGAAATCAAGATGTTTCTGCATTCACGTACTTGCGTAGAGTATGTTTCAGCCCTTAGTCCACTCAGCAGCCATCTTGAAAACACTCCATGGCGGCTACTTTCTATAGATACAAGCGGCATACAAGTACAGCTCCTACAATAAAATAACATATTTCAAATAAACAGTAAAATCTGACAACAGTGGTATCATAAATTGTGCTGCTTTAGCTCATTTCATGCAAAAAAAGAAAAAAAAAAAAAAAAAGAAAAAAATTCTATTTTTCAGATTGGTCCAGTTAAAGCGCATGCACATTCTCAAGTTAAATGACGAGCGATGTCTCTATTTAAAAGGCAATTGGCTCGATCAGCTCCCCATTTCACACAGGTGTCCTAACATTGTTGTCTTTGATTTCACTCCACTTTAGATGAGAACAAGGTACCCATTGCGGGAGGAAGCAATGGAATCTTCGCCCCAAGTCTAAAATCACGAACCCTGGGCTCAGACATAAACTACAACTTGAACAATAAAGATCAAAATTGGGAGTTTGAACAGGATACAGCTTCTGAAGGATATCAAGGACATCAAAGAGCACCAAATGCCTCTTCCATATCTCTGGCTTCATCATCATCTTTGCAGAAGACTCTTCCAGAACAGCTGAAAGTTTTCAAAGGTGATGACTGCAGTGGCTGCCAGCCCACATCTCCTAAAAACCGCCGGATGTTGTATTCTGGATCTGCCAATAATGGATCATCTAGACCGTCTTTTCCAGGCAGCCTGTTTCCACTGGAGTCCTCGCCACGGCACCAACGGAAGGCCCTCAATATTTCCGAGCCGTTCGCCGTGTCTGTTCCTCTGCGCGTGTCTGCCGTTATTAACTCTAACAGCACCCCCTGCAGGGCACCAGGGAAAGAACGGGACAGAGGTTTAGGGGGACTTTTCAAGCCCACAAGAGAGGCTGGACCTCTGGAACCCCATTGCTGCGACAGTTTCAGCAGTGCTGGAATCAGGATCCCCATCAGTAGCAACAGTGGGAACTTTGGGTTCACAGACTGGGAGATTGGACTGGGGGGTGCTGGGTACAGAGACAACCCGCTTGGTGACAGCATCAGAGGCAGTGGATGCAGTATCTATAGATACAGTAGCTCTTTCCCTGTGGAAAATGAGGAGACTCAGACTGGGGAACGAGATATTACTGATGCAATCACTCTTGGGACAACAGAGAGTATGACCATTGTAGAGAGTGCGTGAGCATGGTTGTCAATATACATTACATGTGTGAACAATAAAGTATATTTTAGTTATGTTATTATTACTTTATTTCTATATTTAGAAGTCACTAAATTAGATCAATTATAGATAAATTAATTCGATTAATTATTATCAAAAAAATGTTTTTTTTAATTTTATTACAATAATTAATTTAACTGAATTTTTAAACAATAATTTCAAAGGTGAAGTGTGTAAATTTTTTATTATGTTAAAATAGTTATTCTTATCCCCAAACCCCAAAAAGTGTAAACTGTGGCTCTTTAGCGATATCAAAACACTTCTTTGTCTATTTGAGAATCCTGACCATGCGTTTCTGGCACAACTCACCACTTAACCACCATGGTTCGATGCGTCATTGGAGAAATTAACTAGCCAGCCACAACTGTTTCCCAAAACCATAGTAACTCATAGTAGTAACACATTTGTCATTCGAAACACGTTGGTTTAGCAATATAGAGCTGTCATTAATTATGTTATGCTGGGTCGGCATAAGGAAAATGGCATTTGCATTTACCTCACGTATTAAAATGCCACTGTCTGCAAAAATGAAATAAGCTGTTTTCTTAAGTGCATGTAAATAAGGTCAAAGGTCTTGACAGAATGAAAAATATAGAATGAAAGATATGGAATGAAAGTTATAGAAGCCTCAGCGAAGGCAATGATGTCAACACCACAAACAAGAAACAATGCTTCTAATCACAGGTGGAGAGCTGTAGTACTAACCACACAACTTTGCAATGCTGTTTGTGAATGTTCGTTGGAACTACGGTTTCAGGAAACACCTAATCGTTCTACTTTGTTGGTAACGATAGCACTTGCAACTATAGTTGGCTAGCGATGCTTTTGTGAAACATATGCCCAACGCAACAGCGCTGGCTAAACCAAAGGCGTTAGTTTAAGGTGGGACTGTCTGTTTGGGACTGACAGTTAGGGGGAGTGTTCAGGAAACACACTATTTTTGCAATTACCATTGGTAACTCTAGTGGTAAAGAAATTACACACATAATTTTTAACTAATTAAATCATAATGAGTTAGGAAGTTGTTTTTTTTATCCTGACTGTGGCATTGATTTCTCTGTACTTTCTTAGGCAAGGATGCAGAAGTGAGAGAGCTGATTGCCAGAGTGGAGAATTTTGAGTCTCAGGTGCCATCTGAGACAAAAGCAATAATTGATAACAAAGGAAAGTCTCAGTCCTCTGGGGAAGAACTGGAAACTAAATCAAAACAAGATACTACAAAATTGGACAAGCTGGTATGATTTTGAACAAATAAAAAACATATGGACCATCTTTCAATTGTCCCTTGAACTTTTATTGAGATTTAAGTTTACCGTAAGTTCAACTGCAACTTACCCAAGCAAAACTCACTATGCAAAACACATTGCTAGGATGTTGTGGATGGTTGCCAAGGCGTTGCTATGTGTTTGCTAATGTGTTCTGAGTGGTTTTTAGCATGTTGCTGTGCAGTTTCAAGGGTGTTTTAGGTTGTAGCTAGAGTATTGTTAGGTGGTTGCTAGGGTGTTCTGGGGATGCTGCAAAAGAGCCCATCCCTATTGTAAAGGCCAAAGTATACTTCGGGTGTCCGCCTTGCGGATCGCTCCACGCACAGTATGTGTGAAGCAAATTGCAGATATTCTTGGCCAGCGGACGTGGTCCTTGTCTGTGCGCATCATCTGTGCATGCGCTGGCCATTGACTGCACTAAAAGAGTGTCACAAAGCAGTTGTAGTGCGCATGCGTCGAATGCATTCCTATTCTTTCACGGTCAGAAAAGTATACTTAGAAAGGCAACGTGGTCGGCTGGGCGCGATCCGATACGGAATGCGGAAAAATTAAGTATACCCAGGCCTTAAGTCTCTGTTATATTCTGGTCCCTAAATATGGCTTGGGCCCCTCTTTAAGTATTAGTAGTTTTAGTGTGAGCAGTAGCAATATTGATGCTTGCCTTAGCAATCATTTAAAAGACTGCAGGACTAGTTTTACTTTAAAGGTGCCTATGAAAAAAAGTTAGTGGTAATAAACTAGATTGGTAAATTTTCTGATGGAAGAGTGAGTTGTGCTTGTAGTGGCAAAGTTCACACCAAAATGTTCCACCAAGGGCCTCAGTAAACTGCCCCAAGTCAAAAGAGCTAACCCCTATGTCTCTACGATTTTCTTGTGGTGGTGAAATATGGCTGGGGAATGCTGCTATACAGTTGCTAGGGTGTTTTTAATTGTTTCTAGGGTGTGGCTAGCCAGCTGCTCAGGTGTCACATAAAGGCTGTTTGCTAGCCTAAGTGAAACAAACCTGCCTCCCATGTCTCTACAATGTTCTTGTGCTGAGATATGGCTTGGGCATGCTGCTATATGGTTGTTAGGGTGCTCTGAATTGTCGCTAGGGTGTGGCTAGGCTGTTAGTGTTATATTTTAAGGTTGTTTGCTGGAGTCAAATAAACCCACCAGCAAGTCTCTATGACATTGTTATCAAGAAATATGATCACTTTCCCAAGTCAATGGGATCTTTTCACCTGATTTTGTTCCCCCTGTCGGACTAAAGCAAGCACCACTAATTATTCTGTTCAACTCAGTTCTACCCATCCTTATTTATCTATTCTACTAAGCTGCTGCACAATCTGCTTACAGAAAGATAATTGTTGGAAAGCATGGCTTGATCAGCCCTCACTTGTTTTTTTCTTCTTTTTTGTGTTTGCAGGACACTGTAGTATCATCGTCTGGCACACATCAGAATATCAGTACTCAGTTAGTATCAGTTAATGTCACTGAGACTAAAACAAACATGCTAGATGAACAAGTGAAGCCCAGCTTCACCAAGATTACTGGAAATGAGCACACTCTTAAGCCAAGTGCTCAAACGAGGAGAAGTAGTTTACC
Organism: Myxocyprinus asiaticus; assembly: GCF_019703515.2. Lineage (NCBI taxonomy): Eukaryota > Metazoa > Chordata > Actinopteri > Cypriniformes > Catostomidae > Myxocyprinus > Myxocyprinus asiaticus. The sequence goes on from NC_059346.1 coordinate 60,333,257, forward strand.
CTCAAGCACTATATCATCAAAGGGACTCTTTCTGGACCTTACCAAAGACTTAACGCTCGTTCAGTCTGGTGCTACTATGTTTAATTCTATTGTGAAGCCTTTCCCTGAAAGGCTGCTGTCATGTGATGGTGGCTGGAATTACCTGGATATTGACAGGACTGACCAAAAGAGCCAAGAGTCACACGACACAATACCAAACAATCTACAACTTTACCCATTTTTCCACCTGAAGGAAACAGACATTCTCCAAGATGCAGACCCTTGGCCTTCCAGTGAAGAAGAGCTAAGAGCAGATTGTGCTAAGACAGACAACACTTCCAAAAGTGTCTCAACATCTAATTCAAGCAGTGATGTAAAATCAGATGTTCACACTGCTCTTCTCTCAGACATAAACAAACCACTGGTAATGAAGGATATTTCTGAAAAGAAAAATGAGGAGGTTCAGCATGAAACTAGGAAACTTGACTTAACAGGAAGAATCAAGGGAAGCTTGGAAAGACTCTCAGCATGTCTGAATGAACAATATCTCACTTTGGAAATTTTGTATCAAGATGATGCAGACAGATGGGGAAGTAATTTGTGTGGGTTGGATCTGGTTGAACCATGGGAGGACTTGTGTACTGCCAAGCAATGGGTGACCAGCCCTCTGCACTCACCAAAATCTGAGGATCTCTTATCCACACTGGGAGAGACTACACCATGTCAAGAAATTCAGAGCAAAATTATTAGTAAACCAAAAGTGGATCACCTGTCTAATAGCAAGATGGCTGAAGCTAAAGAACCAGCTGTGGGCAATGACATTACATCATCTCAAACAGATGTTGCTGTGACAGCTGCCAATGAACTTGATAACTCTGACCTCCCAACAGACAACAAAAATAAAGACAAAGATGTAACAAAGATTTTTGACAGTGATAACCTCAAATGGACTGAAGACAAAGATCACAGCCAACTAAGGATTCCAAAGGTCAAGGTATTCAAGACATCCACTGATCCAAATGAGACCACTGCACTGCAAAACATGGGCAAAGCAAAACCGAAACGCTCTTGTTCCACTCAGAAATTTAATCGCCAGACGTCACATGAGTCCTGCATTGTGGCGAGAAGTAATGAAAGCATTATACCTAAACACAGGCCATGCTCCCTAAACCTTGATTTAGGACCCAAAGGTGTCAGAGACATCTCTAATTGTCAATATCTGAAAAGTACACAACAATTAATTGCACAGGAAGGGGGAACACCTGAAGCCAAGAATGGTGGTTCATCTCTAGAGTTGGAGCAGTTCCTGAGTGGTTCTCAGGCACCTTTGCGACGTAACTCTGCGCCAGTAAGCGTGTCTTCGGTTCGTACCGCATTCATGATCAAAACCTGCCAAGCAAAAGCTGTGCCTGTTATCCCACCCAAAATTCAGTACAGCCACATACCTCATCCTGTACCTGAGGGGAGAACTGATCAAATCAATAAAGGTACATCGGAAAAGACACCTGCCAAAAACAAGTTGGGAAAAGCAGGTTCTGCACCTCTCCTTCAGAAAGTCAGAGATCCCAAAGAGGAGCAGGACATTTATGAACCACGAAGAGGGGTTCAAATACAAACATTCAAGGACAATGCAAGTGAGACCTGCAAACCAGCATCAATCCCAGATCGCCCAGTATTGAGACGGAAGCGATCCGCAAATGGGGACACATTTATGGACCGTCCTAGACCTGAACGGTCGACCCTGCTTCAAAGGTCATCCTTCAGAAACCGTCCAAGGCCTCAAAGCCTCATCCTGTTTAGCCCCCCATTTCCAATCATGGACTATCCTCCAGTAGGGGATGATGGTAAACTAGTCCTATCTCCTATTAAATCTGAAGCATCACCGTTTGATGTCTATGCAAATGAACTTGCTGAAACCCTTGAAACTCCTGAGGGGGTGACTATGCGTAATAAAATGACTTTGCCGAAGAGTGGCCAGAGGCTTGAGACCTCAACGAGTTGCTTCTACCAGCCACAGCGGAGGTCAATGATATTTGACAACAGAAGTAACAGGCAAAATGAGTGACCTTTTAAAAGGTCTGACTATTGTCCATCATTTGATGTCTAGTGATTCTTTGGGTTATCAAATGTAACCTAGTATCATTATTACAATATACTCAACAGAACACACAATGATGTTTGGAAATCAAGGTGCCATTAATCCTGATAATGCAGAATTGTAATTATTATGCTTTGTGTAAAATATAGCTGCTAAGGATTTATATCAAAAATACACCGGCAGCCAAAGGTTTGGAATAATGTACAGATTTTGCTCTTATGGAAATAAACTGGTACTTTTATTCACCAAAGTGGCATTCAACTGATCACAATGTATAGTCAGACATTAATAACGTGAAAAATTACTATTACAATTTGAAAAATATGTTCAGAACTTCTTAAACTACTTCAAAGAGTTCTTATCAAAAAATCCTCCACATGCAGCAATGAGAGCTTTGCAGATCCTTGGCATTCTAGCTGTCAGTTTGTCCAGATTCTCAGGTCACATTTCACCTCATGCTTCCTGTAGCTTTTGCCATAGATGTGGCTGTCTTGTTGGGCACTTCTCATGCACTTTACAGTCTAGCTGATCCCACAAAAGCTCAATGGGATTAAGATCCATAACACTCTTTTCCAATTATCTGTTGTCCAATGTCTGTTTTTCTTTGCCCACTCTAACCTTTTCTTTTTGTTTTTCTGTTTCAAAAGTGGCTTTTTCTTTGTAATTCTTCCCATAATGCCTGCACCCCTGAGTCTTCTCTTTACTGTTGTGCATGAAACTGGTGTTGAGTGGGTAGAATTCAATGAAGCTGTCAGCTAAGTACATGTGAGGCGTCTATTTCTCAAACTAGAGACTATGATGTACTTATCCTCTTGTTTAGTTGTATCTGGGCCTTCCACATCTCTTTCTGTCCTTGTTAAAGGCAGTTGTCCTTTGTCTTTGAAGACTGTAGTGTACACTTTTGTATGAAATTTTCTTTTTTTTTTCTTTGGCAATTTCAAGCATTGTATAGCCTTCATTCCTCAAAACAATGATTGACTGATGACTTTCTAGAGAAAGCTGTTTCTTCCTTTTTTTTTTCTTTTTTTTTTTTTTGTGTGTGTGCTATTTTTGACCTTATATTAACCTTAAGACATGCCAGTCTATTGCATACTGTGGCAACTCAAAGACAATGTTAAGCTTCATTTAACGAACCAAATAGCTTTCAGCAGTGTTTAATATAATGGCAAGTGATTTTCTAGTACAAAATTAGCAAATTAGCATGATTACTCAAGGATAAGGTGTTGGAGTGATTGCTGCTGGAAATGGGGCCTTTCTAGATTTGATCAAAAATTACTTTTTCAAATAGTGATGGTGCTGTTTTATACATCAGTTCCTGACTATACTTTGTGATCAGCTGAATGCCACTTTAGTGAATTAAAGTACCAATTTCCTTCCGAAAAAGCAAAATCAGTACATTATTCCAAACTTCTGGCAGCCAGTGTAGTTTCCTATCTTACTTTGTAAAAAACAATCCTGCCCTTAGGAGATCCCTGGGTGCCTAAAAGTAAGTACAGTTTGTACTTGCATATCTCAATTTAATTGACCCACTTCCTACCCATGTGGGTCAATTTAATTGACCCATTCCCTACCCCTGTCTGTTGCTACTTTACCTTGCTTAGAACATATTATGTTTACAATCAGAGACATGCACACTGTCAGAAAAAAGGGCATTACCATCAAAGGTAAACTCATTGTACGATTTACATGTCATTCAAAATGTATTTGTACTTTATCTGTCCCTAAAGGATACATACAGTATTAGTACCTCAAGGCATAAAAAAAGGGTACAGTGGGTATACCTTTGGGGATACTACACCAGTGACATGCTGTTGTACCCCTAAAGGTCAAATTTTTGCAATTTGTCTTTTCTGACAGTTTATACAGTAAAACGTCTTCAAGCTACACAATGAAAGTAGGTGTCAAGCAAGCCAGCCAATAGGAAAGGAAAACTACAGTATTACAGTTGTTATTGTACAAAAGGCAACAATCAAATACTTATTTATTCAATATTGTTTTGTTGTATTGTCATTTCATTTTGTATACTCCATTTCCAGTATTGTATGTATACAAAACTGTATTTCAAACCCTTAAAGAGTAAAACTCAATTTGTACAAATGTTTAGGGTAAATAGTTTAAAGGTCAATGTTCTTAAATACTTCAAACATTATTTCTTTCTCTCTTCTTCTTTTTAGTAGATACTTTCAAGTATTTTCAAATCTCCTGGTTACTTGGTTAGCAGAGATATATGAAAAAATAGGATGGGATGGTGAGGTAAAAATGGAAAGTATAAAGAAAATGATATTTTATTTAAACAGTAAAGCAGAGAAGTTTTGGCTATAGATTTTGAAACTAGGCAGTGACTAGGGTGAAAGATCATGAAAGTTGTCAGTTATTGTAACCAAAGAACACTAACCTTATAATCTGCTCTTTTTTATTATTAAAATTGATTTATTGTATGTATTCCTTCAAAACGAAATAATAAAACTGCTTCATGTGTAATGTGTACTCTTTGACATACAGGTTAACACTGATTTAAACTAATTTATTGGAAAGGTTATTTAAGGACACCATACAATGTTTTATTATTGTATCTTACATTTCTATTTGCATATTTTTCTGTGCCATTAGTACTACGATATATACATTAGTATTTAAACATGTGGTACTATTTAAATATAGAATATATAAGAACACACAGTGCCATGTCAAACAGACAATGTACTACTATTTAATAAAGTCAAAACATCATGACAGCTTTGATGGCAGAATGTCAGAACCAATTAAATATTAAATAATTAAATATAATTGCAATGTCCTAATAAATGAGTGATGTAATTCAAGTGCTGTACTAGACTGAGACAGAACGTAGAGTAAGTGAAGGAAAAAATCTTGTCATGACCTTGCCAATGCATCCGCCGAAACACTAGTGAAATGAACCCTTGACAATTCGTTTGTAGCAGTGTTTTTAGACTTATTATAAAATGGAGTGAAAGCATTTACTAAGCCAGTCTTGAAACACCAGATGTTGTTCCAGAGGGAAGGTAGATAACTACAGAAATACACTGTAAGAAGAGCCGACCATAAACAAAGACTTCCTTTACTTCTGCAGCCAAAATTCAAGATGGATATTTGAGCTGAGCAAAAGCCAGCTACTTTTGTGCAAGTGGCAAATGTCCAGCCAGCAATGTATAGGCTAGAAGTTGCTCCATAAAATCTGAGAATTGTAAGTGAAAATGCATTAAAAAGCATCCATTCTTTGGCTCTTTATTAAGTCTATGGCACAATTTCACTGAAAATTAATGCAAATAATATCTTCTAAAATTGCGGCAAGAGAAAAGAAAGTTAAACTTTGTCAAAAAATAAATAAAATTCTGAAGACAGTTGCTTGGAAACAACAAGAATGCTGAGTCACTGAAGGACCTGCAACCAACACACCTCAATTAAGAAAATAATTGGGAGTATGAACTTGAATTCAGTTTCTTGCATAGCCCTTGTTACTTTCATTATGATTCCACAAATGTATTACTCGGATCATCTCGGACTTTGATCTTCATTTGTACCTGCAAAAGTTTTTTTGTAAACAGTGATTAGTGATTGTTCACACACTACTCAAAAATGTAATTTCTTAATATTATAGGGTAGACTGAGGCTAGTTTACACACGGGAAGTCAGAAGGGCTATATCTCAGTAACTATTAAGGTTGGAGTCAAAAGTCTAAAAAGTTCAAAATGATCTTTTTTATATATACACTATATTGCCAAAAGTATTTGCTCACCCATCCAAATAATTGAATTCAGGTGTTCCAATCACTTCCATGGCCACAGGTGTATAAAATGAAGCACCTAGACATGCAGACTGCTTCTACAAACATTTGTGAAAGAATGGGCCGCTCTCAGGAGCTCAGTGAATTCCAGCGTGGTACTGTGATAGGATGCCACCTGTGCAACAAGTCCAGTTGTGAAATTTCCTCGCTACTAAATATTCCACAGTCAACTGTCAGTGGTATTATAACAAAGTGGAAGTGATTGGGAATGACAGCAACTCAGCCACGAAGTGGTAGGCCACGTAAAATGACAGAGCGGGGTCAGCGGATGCTGAGGCGCATAGTGTGCAGAGGTCGCCAACTTTCTGCAGAGTCAATCACTACAGACCTCCAAAGTTCATATGGCCTTCAGATTAGCTCAAGAACAGTGCGTAGAGAGCTTCATGGAATGGGTTTCCATGGCTGAGCAGCTGCATCCAAGCCATACATCACCAAGTGCAATGCAAAGCATCGGATGCAGTGGTGTAAAGCACGCCGCCACTGGACTCTAGAGCAGTGGAGACGCGTTCTCTGGAGTGACGAATCACGCTTCTCCATCTGGCAATCTGATGGACGAGTCTGGGTTTGGCGGTTGCCAGGAGAACGGTACTTGTCTGACTGCATTGTGCCAACTGTGAAGTTTGGTGGAGGGGGGATTATGGTGTGGGGTTGTTTTTCAGGAGCTGGGCTTGGCCCCTTAGTTCCAGTGAAAGGAACTTTGAATGCTTCAGCATACCAAGAGATTTTGGACAATTCCATGCTCCCAACTTTGTGGGAACACTTTGGGGATGGCCCCTTCCTGTTCCAACATGACTGCGCACCAGTGCACAAGGCAAGGTCCATAAAGACATGGATGAGCGAGTTTGGTGTGGAAGAACTTGACTGGCCTGCACAGAGACCTGACCTCAACCCGACAGAGCACCTTTGGGATGAATTAGAGCGAAGACTACGAGCCAGGCCTTCTCGTCCAACATCAGTGTCTGACCTCACAAATGCGCTTCTGGAAGAATGGTCAAAAATTCCCATAAACATACTCCTAAACCTTGTGGAAAGCCTTCCCAGAAGAGTTGAAGCTGTTATAGCTGCAAAGGGTGGGCCGACGTCATATTAAACCCTATGGATTAAGAATGGGATGTCACTTAAGTTCATATGCGTCTAAAGGCAGATGAGCGAATACTTTTGGCAATATAGTGTATATTCTACCCTCCAATCTCCAATTTCAATTCCAGTATTTTCATATGTATTGATATAGCTGTCGGGCAAACAAGTGAACGCAATACAACCACACTGACAGACTTTCAGGTAAGGGTCAACTATATATATATATACACAGTTGTGCTTAAAAGTTTGCATACCCTTGAAGAATTGGTAATATATGTACCATTTTTAAAGAAAACATGAATGAGCAGGCAAAACACATTTCTGCATACCCTTAGTTCTTAATATTGTGTATTGCCCCCTTTAGCATCAATGACAGCGTGCAGTCTTTTGTAATAGTTATCTATGAGGCCCCAAATTCTTGCAGGTGGTATAGCTGCCCATTTGTCTTGGCAAAATGCCTCCAGGTCATGCAAAGTCTTTGGTCGTCTTGCATGAACCGCACGTTTAAGATCTCCCCAGAGTGGCTCGATGATATTAAGGTCAGGAGACTCTGATGGCCACTCCAGAACTTTCACCTTTTTCTCCTGTAACCACTGGAGGTTCAACTTGGCCTTGTGCTTAGGGTCATTGTTGTGCTGGAAAGTCCAAGAGCGTCCCATGCGCAGCTTTCGTGCAGAAGAATGCAAATTGTCTGCCAGTATTTTCTGATAACATGCTGCATTCATCTTGCCATCAATTTTCACAAGATTCCCCGTGCTTTTAGAGCTCACACACCCCCATCAGTGAGCCACCACCATGCTTCACAGTGGGGATGGTATTCTTTTCACAATAGGCCTTGTTGACCCCTCTCCAAACATAGTGCTTATGGTTGTGACCATAAAGCTCTATTTTGGTCTCGTCACTCCAAATTACAGTGTGCCAGAAACTGTGAGGCATGTCAAGGTGTTGTTGGGCATATTGTAACCAGGCTTTTTTGTGGCAATGGTGCAGTAAAGGGTTCTTTCTGGCAACTTGACCATGCAGCACATTTTTGTTCAAGTATCGTCGTATTGTGCTCCTTGAAACAACCACACCGTCTTTTTCCAGAGCAGCCTGTATTTCTCCTGAGGTTACCTGTGGGTTTTTCTTTGTATCCCGAACAATTCTTCTGGCAGTTGTGGCTGAAATTTTTCTTGGTCTACCTGACCTTGGCTTGGTATCAAGAGATCCCCGAATTTTCCACTTCTTAATAGTGATTGAACAGTACTAACTGGCATTTTCAAGACTTTTTATATCCTTTTCCATCTTTATAAAGTTCCATTACCTTGTTACCTTTGTCTTTTGACAGTTCTTTTCTGCTCCCCATGGCTCAGTATCTAGCCTGCTCAGTGCATCCACATGAGAGCTAACAAACTCGTTTGACCATTTATACACAGACACTAATTGCAATTTAAAAAGCCACAGGTGTGGGAAAATAACCTTTAATTGCCATTTAAACCTGTGTGTGTCACCTTGTGTGTCTGTAACAAGGCCAAACATTCAAGGGTATGTAAACTTTTGATCAGGGCCATTTGGGTGATTTCTGTTATCATTATGATTTTAAAAAAGAGCCAAACAACTATGTGATAATAAATGGCTTCATATGATCACTATCCTTAAATAAAAGACAGTTTTTTTTGCATGATCAGTCATATTTTCAAAATCAATGCCAAAATTTCACAATTTCTGCCAGGGTATGCAACCTTTTGAGCACAACTCTATATATATGTACAGCTCTGGAAAAAATTAAGAGACCACTCAAAAATTATCAGTTTCTCTGGATTTACTATTTATAGATATGTGTTTGAGTAAAATGAACATATTTGTTTTATTCTATAAAGAACTGACAACATTTCTTCCAAATTCAAAATAAAAAATTGTCTTTTAGAGCATTTATTTGCAGAAAATGACATCTGGTCAAAATAACAAAAAAAGATGCAGTGTTTTCAGACCTCGAACAATGCAAAGAAAACAAGTTCATATTCATTTTTAAACAACACAATACTAATGTTTTAACTTAGGAAGAGTTTAGAAATCAATATTTGGTGGAATAACCCTAATATTCAATCACAGCTTTCATGCATCTTGGCGTGCTCTCTACCAGTCTTTCACACTGCTGTTGGGTGACTTAATGTCACTCCTGGCGCAAAAATTCAAGCAGCTCGGCTTTGTTTGATGGCTTAATTCATGTGTCCTTCACAAAGATTAATTTGCCCAATTCCAGCCTTGCTGAAGCACCACAGATCATCATCGATCCTACACAAATTTCACAGTGGGCGTGAGACACTGTGGCTTGAAGGCCTCTCCAGGTCTCCGTCTAACCATTAGACGATCAGGTGGAGGATCGGTGATGATCTGGGGGTGCTTCAGCAAGGCTGGAATCGGGCAGATTCGTCTTTGTGAAGGACGCATGAATCAAGCCACGTACAAGGTTTTCCTGGAAAAAACTTGCTTCCTTCTGCTCTGACAATGTTCCCCAACTCTGAGGATTGTTTTTTCCAGCAGGACAATGCTCCATGCCACATAGCCAGGTCAATGGAGGATGGAGGACCACTGGATCAAGACCCTGTCATGGCCAGCCCAATCTCCAGACCTGAACCCCATTGAAACCTCTGCAATGTGATCAAGAGGAAGATGGATGGCCAAAAGCCATCAAACAAAGCTGAGCTGCTTGAATTTTAGTGCCAGGAGTGGCATAAAGTCACCCCACAGCAATGTGAAAGACTGGTAGAGAGCATGCCAAGACGCATGAAAGCTGTGATTGAAAATCAGGGTTATTCCACCAAATATTGATTTCTGAACTCTTCCTAAGTTAAAACATTAGTATTGTGTTGTTTAAAAATGAATATGAACTTGTTTTCTTTCCATTATTCGAGGTCTGAAAACACGGCATATTTTTTGTTACTTTGACCAGTTGTCAATTTCTGCAAATAAATGCTCTAAATGACAATATTTTTATTTGGAATTTGGGAGAAATTTTGTCAGTACTTTATAGAATTAAACAAAAATATTCATTTTACTCAAACACATATCTGTAAATAGTAAATCCAGAGAAAATTATACATTTTCCCAGAGCTGTATATATTCAAGGTAGATTTTAACAAAAAGCTTGAATTGTGTTCTCTGGACAAGTGTATTTTTTATAAATGTCAGGTTGAGGCAAGTTGTCATATGTGTTTTAAATATTATGAATGTATACAATTTATTAATTACAATATTTGTCTGCCAAAACAATGGTTTGATATTTTTGTATGTTATCTTTTACATTAGTGCTGTTTTATTGATTGGCTATTTATTTGCCGTTTCCATTGTGACAACTTACCTTCACATAGTGTGACAACACTGTATGTTTTTTTCCATTTTGCCTAAAGAAACTGACTTTCAAAAATACACCTACCCTGAGAAATATTGACTAGAGTAAAAAACTAGCCCAATCTCCCCTATATTTTTTATATGATTTCATCTGAGATTAAAATAAATAAATAAATAAATAAAAAATAAAAAAAAATGTACAAGTCTGCAAAATATTTGACATGCATTTGACCTAAATATATTTTCATGAGTCATGAAAACATTTTCTTGAAAAACTTAACAATTCGGTTATCACATATTGGATATACTGTAGACAGACAGTCTTCTAGTTTCTGCTTGTCTGAAACAAATCTATATATAAGCTATAAAAGCCTAAATTAATATGAAAATACAAAAAGATCATTTTAAATATATATATATATATATATATATATATATATATATATATATATATATATAAAATAATACCTGTTCTAACATGAACTGAAGTGGATCATCTGGCCTATCAAAAACCAGCTTCTCCGTGATGTCCTAAAAGAGGACAAAGGAGACTGTGAAAGAAAAATATAGTGAACAACCATTCTAGTCCCTAAAAGCCAAAAGGAGTATTATGTTTTAACAACATTTCGTTTAATGAAATAAACTAAAGTAATGCAGACAATGTATTTTAATACATTTTAACAAAGTTTTTGTTTACTTTGCTGCTATTTTGCAACTGTGTTCTAAATTGTCCTTCGCCATTTTGTGCTGAACTATCCATCACTGTCTACCATTTTCATCGTGCGAAAATATCTAAGCAGTAACTGCAGCTTTGTTCTGTCTCACCTGAAAAATCTGAAGAATATTATGAGACTCCATATACTTCACAGAGCGTTCATAGGGATCCGTGAACACTAGACTAGGGCGAATAGTCTCCGCACTTTCGGTGATAAGCACTTTTTCTGCTAGACCGGAATCTGCCATCTCATAAACTTTATGTTGTAGAACTAATAACGACATATACAATGTTTAAGTCACGAAGTGTACTTCCGCTTAGCATCATTACTCAAATATTCAACATTCACTAAATGTCAGACTGGTTAATAAAGCATATCAAATACATTACCTTTGCTCAAAATGAAAATGAAGCTTATTTAGTCCTTTTATACGTTAATTCGGAAATGGGACCACGTATCTCTAATATATCTAGGGCAGGACTGTTTCATCGCTTGAAATGTCATCAAGTAACCCCTGGCAACTGTCTACAAAAGACTGGATGATGTCATTGGGCGAACAGACAACAGTTGCCTGGGACAGCGCCTTTTATAAAGAATCGTGAGTGGTCTGCAAGACACGGTTTGTTCAAACGCAGAAAAAAAAAAAACAAAAAAACATTCGTACTATCAGCTCTGTAAGTTAATTTCAATGTTAAGATGTATTTTAGTAAAGTTTTTACATCAGAAGACCCTTAGCCAACGTTTACAATACGACTGACAAAGAGAAGAAGGGGCGAAACCTCCGTTTCTAGGTTGCAAGTCGTCCTCAACTGACACCTCGGCCTACAATGGGTGCATGTTATGTAGGGCAGACGGTGCGCGTGTCCCCTGGTGAACCACGGAGTAAAAACGTTGCTGTTCATGTATATATCCGGCAGGGGGAACTCATTATCAAGGAAAGCTCATTCTAAGCAGCATGATATTATGGAGGAGAGGGATTGTTGCATGTGACGAAATATTTACGTGGGGCAAGGTCGAAAACCCTTATGACAACATAAAAAATTACGCAAAAATGGTATAAACGTCTCTTTGGCCGCAAGAAACCGTTACTGGCAAGTCACTTTTACTCCAATCATCCAATATCACTATATCTAGACATAAAATATTCATGATATGCTTTTATTATTGATCACCGCCATCATAACACTGAGGCACGATCACGATCATTATTTTGTAAAACTACGTATTACAACGATTGTTCTGTAGCTAAAAATTCATTTATGTCAAACCCCGCGCGTCAACTAAAAAAAAATCACTAAGGCTTGAAGGCTGATTATTCCTTGTCTAGAGTAGACCGCGCGCGCGCGCACACACACCTGTCATTGTCTAGACGGGAGGGAGATGGGGGGGCACTCGGGGTAGTTAGGGACTCGTGAACCACTATTGCATTATTTTGTGTCAGTCACAATGACTCTGTGAACGTATTGGTGAACAAAAATGTTCGGTGTCACTTTTCACGATCTGATTGGCCAGCAATAGCGTCAGCGCTCTCCTTACGTTTTCTTGAGGTCAGCTAGGGACGTTAAAAAATAAATAAATGGGGAAATAGAAATGCGTAGAAAGTAAAAGGCACGGCGGGCAATCTAGCTTGTTGGTCCGCAAGCTGACGGGCAGTGGCCTCATCCAATGTGGGGCAAGATATAAATTTGAGAAATATATTGACGTCGTCCTGAACCAATCTAAAGTAGGCTATCTATTAATGATCAACATGCAGGATTCTCGGATGTCTGCCCTTTTGATCGAGGATGGGACGATGGACTTCAGGGAGTTTGATTCGCGTAACATTAAATAGCATTAATTGCGTGCTAGTTTACGTATGTTCTTCATGCTCGAGAGGTAAGGCGTAATAACAAAAACTCCTTCAAAGAGGGACCACAGCGAGCGCATTTAAATACTCAACGGAAATCTGCACGTGCGCTTCTACAGTGACCATTAATTAAGAAACTGAGGATGAGGACGAACCATGCTGGTTCAAACACAACAATTGTGTTGAAGGTAAAATAGTTACACTTTCAGAGCCACAATGGAGCCAGTTTCAAGGTTCCTCGCCGCGCGGAAGGGAGGGCGTGCGGCTCAACGATTGGGGTAAAGTCATGTTGAACGATTTATATCACAACCTACGTGCTTCAAGAAAGTCCATTCCGTTCCAATCGCCAGTAGAAAGGCGTGGCTGCCCAAAATCTTCGACGAATAGTGAAAAAATGGGAGGGCACGAGTGAGCTGCGTGATGTCCTCTCCGAAGGTAGGCTGCAGCGTGTGTTTATTGATGAGATGAAAGAAGATGGAATTGAGAAATGAAACAAAGTAAGGGACAATATTAATAAACCCAGTCCTTGCCGGGGGAAAACCAGGGAAGCGCTGTTGCCATTGGAGAAGAAAGACCCTTAGAGCAGCAGGTAAGAAATAAGGAGAGGGAAGGGAGAGGGAGGGTGGGTGCTTATACTATTTATGTTAGGCTATTTATAAGAAGAGTAATAGCAGTTATTCCCCTGCTATGAGGTGAAGAAGAAAAAACTTCAACATATACCATTAGTTTAAACGTAGCCCTTTTTGATCAATATTTCTGACATAAACCACCAACGAAGAAGATATAGGAAACTTAATGCAGTTGCATTTGGTTGTTTAGAGAACTGTCACATGGGATTATATGATTCGCTTGCTTTGAGGGATTTGAGTCCTCTCAAATCATCCAATGTTTGTCTGGCGTTAAACAAAAAAAGACCCGTGCTTGTCTGAAGTGACGTCTCAGGTAAAATTACCACATTATTCCTCGCTCGAGCGCTCATTTTCCAATAGTTTAAGAGTTGTCGGCTTGGGACGACTTTGGCTGTAGTTTTATTAATATGATTATTTTACTATGTAGCCTATATTTAATATTCTACGAAATGTTAACCGTACAACACTGAACCATGACACGACAAGCACAATACGACCCAAGAGAGCCGATAGGGACTTCCCTACAGTGCACACAACCAAAATATTTGATGGAATAATATCGCTCTAATCGTGTGTTAACTGTCATGTATAGCAGATTAAAGGCCGTGAGCGGTACAATATAAAACGTCCCGTTCAATTTCAGGAACACATGAGGTAGAAGCCATGTTTTAAAAATTTCTCTCGCTTATCTGGAACACTGGTATTTCCCGGGCTGTTGCTAATATTTTATTGCCCCCGGTAGATGTACGCGCTAGCCTTTGGTCTCAAGCTAACTGAGGCAAACATAATTGTTACAAATGTTGCAGTTTTGCGTCTTTGTTGTTAGCAGCTCGGACAAATTCCGTCCGAAAGTAGGCTAGTGAGTTTTTTAGGGAGTGTATCTGGCGCTTTACCACGTCCGTTATTTGTCATCATTAAATTAGGATACGCAGCCTAAAGTAGTGTCCGAAATTGTAGTCGTCCTTCCAAGTGCGTTAAGAAACCGAAATGTAGTTTCAGTTACAAAAGAAAAACGAAGCTCGTCTACTCCGTTTTCTAAGGTTTTTACTTACTGAATGACCTCTTTTTGACTCCGTGTTGTGAAGTGCCAGCGTGTTGACCAAAAACGCACGCATTTTAGGCACAAAAAGCAAACAAACGAAACACTCGGCCATTTTCAACAGCAGAAACTTCATCTGCCGAAACACTGAACAGCTCGTCTTACATTTTTTGGAGGCAACGGGGCCTTCGAGCTGAGGTCCGATCACAGCGCCGATTGCATTGTTATCTTTGTGTAGGATGAGCCGGCGGGTATGAGAACCATGACATTGGCCAGAAGTGGAACAAACACCCCAGTCGCCTTTTTCATCAATTTACCCTTTACCCTCTGCTTCCCGATGCTGTATTATAAAATGCCCGTCTTATATAATCGGTTTATTTATAGCAAATGACACGCTAAGGTTGACATTTATGTGGGGAGACACTATTGCGATTTTGGCTACTTTTATTATTGGAAGGTTTTATCTGAAAGAATCGGGCTGGATAAAAAGGAGACGACTGTGCTCTTTTACGACATCACACTTAAATTGTCTAATTTTAATGATCAGCGTTAGAGATGGTTCATTTGTTCTTAAGCTACTTGGGTTTTTGGTTTGCTCACCTGCCAATCTCAGAGCCGCGTTATTGACTGCACGTTTCGTATTGATAAAAACACGGTAGCTTGTGTTTTAACGGTCAAGCTTTTCTTTATTCAGAGTTAAGGAATTTTCAAGTAAAGTGCTGCCGTATATGGAATGAAAGTCAGTGTTTATTATTAAATAACGCGATTTTAGGGTCCTGTACTTGTAAATCACATCCTCTGTCTTAACCCTGTGCGCTACACCTCAGTGTTGCCATCTCGAGCAGGCCGTAATGGGAGAATAAACTCTGATTAAGCACTTTTTTTTTTTTTTTTTTTTTTGTCTTTAGCCCACTTCAGTCTATCCTAAATAGGTTCACAATGAAAAGTTGAATCTCTCTTTTTACCACTTCATGATGCAGACACCTTTTAAGTGGTTAGCTGAGGGGAATGTCATAGGCATGCATTGGTGTACAGGGTCAGTCTTACTGTAAATAACTATAAAATATAAAAGCATTCTTCAGTCATTATTTTTTTGCCTCTTATAGTATTCCAAATATATATCTGTGCCAAAATAGAAAAAAATTATCCCACTATAATTTTTAGTAGATACCGGCCTCCTTTTCATTGAACGCTTTTGTAAAATTCTTTGTGCGTTTGCAGGTAACGTTGAGTCAGTGAGTCTCTATGTTTGACAAATTAGGTTTTTGTTCTATTCAGAACATTCAATGAAAATTCAAGATCTATTTTAGTTTATGAATCAAGCGGTTTTCATCTAGCTTATAGCCTATGTTGAAAGTAACATAGAGTGCGGGGCAGTCGTGACCTGTTGTTCCCTGTCATGCACGAGTTTAATTAAACTAAAATCCTTTTTTTTTCTTTTCTTTCTTTTTTTTTAATTTTTTTTTTATAAAGCATGTGTATCAATTTATAAAAAAGTACAGTTGTTTTATGGTTGTTTTGGATAGTAGTTGGAATGGGGAGGTGGGCCTTGGCTGAGTAGACTGTGTGTTGTCGGCTTTACCGACTGGTATGTTGCTGTACTCTATACGTGAACTGTACTACGCTTATATTAAACGTTTTAGTTTTTTCTAATGATAGTACTATATATGTGATACAAATACTCATTCTGAAACTTTCAACAGATGCAGTAGCCTATAGATATTCCAACATGCCCTGTTTCCTGAAGTTTTATTTTTTCACACGTTAATGCACCGCATAGTTTACTAAATGAGATTGTTTTGATTATTTCTGTAATGAGGCTAGTTGTATGTCAATTACAGTATGTGACACTTGCTTATGCACATTAGACGTCTGTATAGATACAGACATATGTAGCCTGCATGGAAATTTTATGTGATAGGCCTATCATTGATCTTGGGTGGCTTTACAGTATGTTCCTTATTAAAATATTACGGTATTATTAATAATACAAATAAAACACTCTTGAAATGTATTGTTTCTGTGGTAGCTTTCACCAACGTACAGTTTCAGTGTTTAAGGGTGTTTTTTTCAAGACAAGCCATTTGGTACTTTCTCTGTGCTAAAGAGTTGCATCATAGGCCATGTGTTTAGTAATGCCATTTGTTGATAGTGTGATTATTGATCTGAGGTGTCTTTAGATTGATGTCTATATGGTGTATAATGATCAGCCCATTGACAAAATAGGAGTCAAGACAGGAGTATACCTGAACATTAAAAAATTATAAGTGGATGTTTATTATTGTAACAAAGTGGTGTATTTTCTGTGCATATTTTGGTTTTTGCTTGAGTGAAAGATGGAGTATTAATACATACAGACTTGCAAGAAGACTGCTGTAATATAAGGATACATTTAAATTGCTAGTCCTGTTTGGTAGTTTTTCAGTATGTTCAGTGTATCTTTTGTCTATTTTAGGAGAGATGAAAATGATTAATGTGATCAAAAGACAACAAATAAATCATGATCTTAGGAATATTCGAAATCGGAGATCAAAAGGAGGCATTGTGTGGTGTTTATTTTGGAAACATCAAACCCAGTTAGTGCTTCAAACATAACTTGCACGTGCCACAGCATAGACATGTAAAAGTGAAAGCCAGTTTGTCAGTCAGCTTTCAATTGATTATTTGACAGAACAATGCTTTTAGAAATTACGGAATTACAATTACAATGAATTACAAGTGTATAAAAAAATGTAATAACTTTGCAAGACTTTTTGTAAGATTTGTCGTGTGGGTGGGACTACTAGTAATACTCAGGATGGTACTTTGTAGCAGGAGTTTTCAACCTTTTCCAACCCAGGGACCCCCATCCAGACTCTCAGTCGACCCAGGGACCCCCCAATATAAAAACGTTTTTGAACACTTTAGCCTAATATATCATCAATACATTTAACAATCATGAAAACTTTCTATAATGGTTCACAGATCAATAATGTATTATAATAATATATATTTTTTTAATTTATAGAATATTTTCATATTTTTTAGAAAATTCTTAATATGTTTTAAATATCTGTCCATTGGCCCCTGCTTGAATACCCTGGCTCTATAGCAATGTTTACGGAGTTATTTTCTTTGCCGTATCTTAGATCAGAGGTAACTAAATCAGATTACAGGATAACTAATCTCACAAGTTTGTATGATGACCTTAACTAGTGTAATTAAATGTAAAGGTCAGAGTCTGTTAATTTCTCATTGAAGAATCTCAATGATCTGACAATGCAGTTTATTATTGCGGCACATATTGTTATATTTTAAAGACCATAAAGTCCAAGGCTGTACGAAGATCGCTGAAATTCTAACAGTGGTCCACACATGAGAAGGAGGGTATAAAACAACCAAATACATACTTCTACAGTTACTACATTTCCTAGATGCAGAACTGACACCAGCTATACGTCATAAACAAACTTATTATAAATATATCAGTATCCAGCTCTATATGCCGCATATATGCTAACAGTATTCATTACAGCAAATACTGGCAGGAACTGAGAAATGTTAAATCTGGAGTTACACTGTGGTTCCTTTTTTCCGTTGCACTGGCATGCTCCTCGCACAGACTTCCAAATAGCTTTAATGCTTATGGAATGTAGCATTATAAGGTGACAGTACTAATATGGGATGATAATGTTTCATTTGTTATAGGCATTTGACCTTTTAACCTTGCTATTATCATGATGTAGTTGCAAAACCAAATAGCTCATGGAAGATCACATTAACCTGGGATATGTTATGATATTTAATACCATAATGATCATACTATATTGTGTTTGGTTGCTTGGTTGTATGATTATTAGAAGTCCTTGACCATAAGATCAACAACATCAGCCCACCCACCCCTAAAATGTTATTTCAATTGGTATTCTGTTTTAATTTGAAACAATACAGATTCTGGGGTTTTAATTAAAAGTTTTGTTTCAGAAGATTTTTGTATTTTTCTGATGTTCTAGTCCTAACCAGTATGCGCAGTCATTTTGCCCTAATGTTGTTTATATAAACCAGGTTCTCTTCATTTTCTAAGAGAAATTAAATGTACTATTAACAATAAAAACTTGGGCTGTCAATTGATAAAAATTGTAATGTGATTAATTACATGGTATGCCGATTAATCTAATTAATCACAATTAATATATTAATATTAATATATATTAATATACATAAATATTTGCTGAGAAAGCCCCTAAAATAACAATAATTCAATATATAATGATTAAATAATTATAAATAGTTATATTTAAATAATTATATATATATATATTATAAAAAATAATAATACAGATATATTTCAAATTTGTTACATTATCTTGGCACACAAATAATGCCTTAAAAAAGACAATACAAAAAGTGGCTTTAGAATGTAATATATTGTTTATTTCCATATTATTGAACATAAGCCAATTATTGGCCTACAGTTCACAGCAATCCATTTTGCAATTTAATTCGTAAACCAGTCTGAGATTTATTATAAGGTTGTCTAAGGATGCGTCAATGTACACCTGCGTCAGACAGACACTTTTGGAGCATCTCTGTTGCGTTGCGTTATAAACATGCCGTTTTTAGGTTGCTGTGTCAAGTTAAACGAAGTTTGAAACTTTGAAAATTGTGTTGTCGGCTGTCGGTAAGTGTGGTTTGTTCTCTGTCTGTATACAGAGAGTTTCGCTTACTGCCCCCTGAAGAAAACAGGTGGTACTCCATGCTTGAATTGCTTATATGGAAGGAATATTCCTTATTACGGTCCGGGGACATGATTAATTGCGTAATTTATTTTATTGCGTTATTATTTAGAGAATTAATCGCACTAAATTAACGTGTTAAATCTACAGCCCTAATAAAAACTAAAATCTCAGAATTTATCAATCATAACATGAGAGAACTTGAGGAAAGAATTGTGGCTATTTAGAGACCTTATGAAATCACATGCTGAGTGCAGATTTCTTTCCTGTGTTGACGTATTTCCTAATGGGAAGTTGGGGTGGGACACTTCAAATGGCTTGTCCCTTAGTCAATAGACTATTAGAAGTTAGTACATTTTAAATTCTTATATCTGGTAAAAGTTTATTTTGTCAATTTATTATTTTATTTATTTTGTTTATTTAGAAGTAGACTAGCATAACGATCACCTCAAAGCTATCAGACATGGACTAAAAGACACAAAACTCCAAATTTAATTTCATGGAGTCTTTAAGGATTTTAACGGTAGGATGTATTTTACATGATTATGTTATATATGTTTCTCTTACAATTCTACATCAAAACCCCCCAAATTAGACAGAGGGAAAGCATGGTAACAATGACCAGCAATGTTTCGCACATAACTTAGGTCTACAATAAAATAAATACACAACCCCTCTATTAATATTCTCCAAGGATGCATGCATGTATGTAGAATGCACCAATTTCTTAGTTTTTCTTTACATCCATATTGCATGTGAAAATCAACTTGGTGGCAGATCTGACTTGGCTATAAGTAACGCTGTTAGAGAGATATCCAATGTATTTGGGAGATAGAAGGTGGGGACAAACGGCAGTCTCCATTCAAGAGTGAAGGAGGCTTAACCAAACCACCAATACAGTAGCAATTTGATTTTCGCACTGATGTTAGAACTGTTGCTATCAATTGTTTGTGTTAGCCCTTGAGAAAGTAGAAAACATTTACAATTGGTTCATAATTGGGTTATGCCACCCCCCTGCAACGTAGTTACTTGACAATTGAATCTGAGAGATCTATCAGAATTAGTGAGCTATCCACTTTTCCTAATTGAGCTGAACATTCCATACCTTACCCCAAGGCTTTATCTTAGAAGAACAAATTCTATTCTTTTTTCAATGAACATGGGGTTATTCTTAATGAGTGAATTCTTTTTTTTAATTTTTACACTAGTTTCAAGAATAATCGCTTGGATTATTAACCAAGAAACTAGATCTTTGATGTCTTCTCAGTTTGGTGTTGTTTTTAGTTTTTTCTTTTTTGGTTCATGCCTATGAAAAATAATTCTTTTTATTCCACAGAATGATTTGGTGGCAGTCACAGCATTTCCCACCATGGCTGTGACTGTAGATGTCAATTGGAATGCTTTCCGCAACAGCTTGTGGGGTTAAAATAGAATTCTTAAAGGGATAGTTCATCCAGCAATGAAAATTATGTCGTCATTTACTCACCCTCATGTTGTTCCAGCAGATCTGTATGACTGACTGACTTTTGTGGAACACAAAAGGAGGTATGCTGAAGAATGAACTGGCTACTTTTTTCCATATATGAAAGTAAAAAGGGATCGGGCTATCAAGCTCTAAAATGACGGGGGGAAAAAATTACTATAAAATAAGTCCGTACGACTTATGCGCTGTATTTTGTGTTTTCAGAATAGGTTTGTGTATAAGTTCAGTATAGGTTTGTGTGATGAACAGACCGAAAGTTAAGTAGATTATTAAGATCGTTAAATTTCGATCCATTGATCAACACTATTGTATGGCTTCTTCAGAAGACTTGTAATATAGCACGCGAGTCATATGGACTACTTTTATAATTGTAACATGTTCAGGATAGGCAAGGAGGCGGTGGGAACCGGCTGAACAGTAAACAAAGTTTAATGGTAAACTTAAAACCAACATAAACAAATGTGCAGTGCGGCCGCGTGTGTCTCTCTCTCTCTCTCGCTCGAACCGGCGTCTCCGGCCGGCCCTTTATCTCGCTCTCCCGCCGATCAGCTGATTCAGCGCCAGCCGTGCTCCATCACGGCACGGCCACACCCTCCTCCTCGTCACACTCCTCCTCCAACCGATTCAGGCCGGGGCACCACCGTTCTGACTAATTCCCCCCCCCATCTCTGGGGGGGAGACGCTGCCCTTCTGGCCATTCTGTCAGCTGGTGGCCCACTCCGCCTCCTGTGAACCTGGGGGGAGATACGAGGGGAGGCGTGGGGAGAGGGAAAGGGCGAGCGGAGACACACAGAGAGAGAGAGAGAGAGAGAGGAGAGAGCAAAATTTAAACACCGGCTCCCGGACGCACTGTTACCCGGTCCTCAACCACTCTTCCGTTCCCAGGCAGACGGCCACGGCTACTCCCCTGGAGGATGGCAGCAGCGAGGACTCCATGACAGTGCATCCCTCCTCCCTCCCGGGATTCAGCACCACTGTAACATGTTCAGGATGGGCAAGGAGGAGGTGGGAACCAGCTGAACAGTAAACATAGAGTTTAATGGTAAACTTAAAACCAACATAAACAAATGTGCAGCGCGGCCACGTGCGTCTCTCTCTCTTGAACAGGCGTCTCTTGCCACCCCTTTATCTTGCTCTCCCGCTGATTCAGCGCCGACTGTGCTCCATCACTGCCCCGCCATGCCCTCCTCCTCGTCACAATGATACTTTCATAGTGTTGTTTACATGATCTGCTTCTGTATGATTTGAACTTTAATAAAGCTATAACGCATTAATATAACTGCATTTAAGATGTAACACCGTGGTGTTTCCTTTAAAGACGCGCCACACAAGTTTTGCTTAAGTGGAGCTGCAGCTCCAGCTCCACTTATTCCACAATGAGAGTACTTCTGTATTTACTTATTTTGTATTTTTGCATTATAATTCCCTCATACTTTGCGAACTACATCACCTGAAGCTGTTTGGAAAGTTTAGAGTGCATCTGGACTGTGAGCTGTGTAATTCTTCCTCAGTCAGGCGCGAGCTGCAGTGCTGCTCTTGCGTGTCATCATTAGAGTTTAATGCATGTCATCATGTTATGATAAATGAGATCAAACAACTATTCGACAACGAAAAATTTTGTCAGCAATTTTTTTTATTGTCGACGTTGGTGATAATCATTTCAGCCCTACTGCCGATTGAGCTTAACGTGTATTGAACCCGGAATATTCCTTTAATATTGGCCTTGACTGTATGCTAAATTTGAGTCAAAGTTGAAAAAAGTTGAAACACCTTTGTCTTTTGTACATGTGCCCTTCTTTAAGTTTAAACAATGTTAGTGAAAGAGCCGTCCTTGTGTTCTCTAACATGCCCTGTACTAACCTTGTGGTTTGGCCTAAGCTCTTAAATCATGCACTGTATATCGTTTACCTCAGATGACTTCTATAAGGGCAGCATCACATACTCGCGTCACACATCTCATTCACACACCCACATAGGGAAAACCAGTTTTGGGCAGCCAGGTTTAGACCTCACCTGGCATACTAGTAACATTTACCTCTAAGAGACAAGCTGGTTTGGTACAATGGGGATTTTCCACACCGAGTGTGCCAAAAAAATTTGCCCGCCCTTTTGCATACATAATTGTCATGTGTTGCAGCATTAACTTGGTGAATCTTTTTCTTCTTTTATGCTGTTTTTTTTCCCCCACTAAAGGTGGATTACTGATTAAAGTTTAGTGAAACAAGTAAGAATATATTTTTTATGTCACGTTTAATGTAAACACTTTTGCTAGACAGCATAGCATGCTTTCCTAAGGTCTGTTCTTATCAAATGCAAAGAGACAGGACTTTGTTTTCGTACACGCAAATAAAAGCCATCTGTTTGTTCTTTTCTCTTAAATTTTACTTTGTAGGCATAAGATAATGCATGGACATTGCGAGGACCTTTTCAGCGTGTCTCTTTAAAAACATAAACGAGTACGCAGGCATTTCACTGATGTGAAAAATGTATCTTGGATTCTAATAGGGAAGTTGTATGTTTGCCAAGGTGCTTCGGTGTCCTCAGCTAACCCCGGCACCATATGGTTTTCTACAAGTCTTAGTGAGATCACTGCCATTTCTTAAGGAAAATATCTGGAAATGGTTTGTAAAAGAGAAATGAAAAAATAAAACAGAGGTAGTCAAAGAGTTCTCTCTTAGAGCTTGGCCAAGTTTACTTCTTATTTGTTTACAACCGGGCTGTATAAAACGGGCCCAGCGAATGCAAGGGAGGGAGCTGCTTTGGAGCGCTGCACAGCACTCAGAGATAGAATGTCTTCCATTTTGGAGAAAAGGGCAGCTCGAAACGTGTTCACTGTTCAGATCTGAGAAGTATAAACGGACACATAATAGAAATGGTGGCACGAATGCAAAATCGACAAAGGCTGTTAAAACAAACGCTGTTTAGCACAGTACCACTCCACATAGTTAACAAGTCTTTAATGTTACTGGCAAAGACTACTTTTTTCAAGACGTTCAGTGGCGTGCTACACAAAACAGTGGAGGATCTGGTGGGACAAATATATAATGTATCATGTTTCTGGGAAGAGTGGTTCGAGCTTTTGACACACTTTAACAACTGTCATAGAAGGCGCGCACACACACACAGCATTAGAGATGTGATTCGTTTAATTCAACGGTAACACTTTAAGGTAAAGTTCTTTAGGTCAATATTACTTAATGCATTAGGAACCATTAACTATTATTTTTTACAGCATTTATTAATCTTGGTTAACAGTTAATTTATAATGTAGGCTACTATTACATGTCAAGATTTATTAATATTATAAGATATAAGGAATATTCCGGGTTCAATAAAAGTTAAGCTCAATCGACAGCATTTGTGGCATAGTGTTTTACCACAAAACTTTATTTCGACTCGCCCCTCCTTTACTTCAAAATAAGCTAAATTTGCACTTACAATTGAAGTAAAGGGTTTAAAGGCTAAAATGTGAAGCTTGTCATTTTCTAAAAGCACTTACTTTAAATCTTCTGTTAAAAATTGTGTATTATTTGAGCTTTAAAGTTGTTTAAATTGTAATTTAGGGGTAGTGGTGGCTCAGCAGTTAAGGCTCTGGGTTACTAATCAGAAGGTTGGGGGTTCAAGCCCCAGCACTGCCAAGATGCCACTGTTGGGCCCTTGACCCTATCTGCTCCAGGGGTGCCATATCACAGCAAATTTTACGAAGTTGTAAAATTTGATAACTTTACACAGAAAAGCTTAGTAAGCAATTTGATCACACTAAAATCATGTTAACGCACATATTGTTTACATCTTTTGGCTATACTTTTGAAACAGTGAGTAATTTAACTAGGGATGTCCCGATACCAATACTGGTATCGGAATTGGGTCTGAAACCCCACTCATGTACTTGTATTCGTGCTCATAAAAATGCTCAGATACCAAAAACCTATACCATCTGACATTCAGATGTCAATACGTAAACATTCAGTGCATTAATTAAAATCAAGTTATGTCCAAGTGAGATTATTTAACTGCAAAATCTGCAATTTAATGTATATAAATATGTAGTTTGCATGTGCTGCGTGCTTCAACTGTGAGCGCTTGTGAATGTGTGGAGTCGTTGTTGTGCTGACATAAAGACACAAAGTGCTCATACCTTTTAGAGCTCCTTGACTCATATACAGATAACACCATCATGAGCATCACATGCTCTGTTTGTAGCACGACAGCGAGCAGAGCGCTAATTCACTTTGTAGTGCGAGGCCATACAGACTACATATTTATTTAATGAAACAGCAGCCTTTTGCAGTTTAATAATCACATTGAGTCACATAGCGACCAGGTTTTCTGGATTTAGAAGCTACAGTAATAACGACACAGAAACACTTTTTCTTTTTTTTTTAAAAGCGCCGCCAAAATAAAAGCTCAATTTAAATGGAAAAAAGACAGAAATATATCACTACTGTATAGTTATGTAATATTCACTGTAATACTACTAATAAATATAATAAATCAATATTAAATGTATTATACTGTATCTAAGCAATATCTCACATCTTTAACTATTTTTAAAGTATACACCCTTATTGTAAAGTGTTACCAATTCAACAAAAACTCATAAGAATGATTTTTGCTGCTTGTTTAGTTTACTTTATTAAAATAAACTAAAGAAACACAATTCTGGAACATTTTGTCACAACTTGATTTTGTTGCGTTCTATCCATTTAAATTTGTAAAATGGAAGTTTACTTAATCCATTTGAATTGGGACTACATGAATACTTTTTTTTTGCTGTTAATGTAGCATTGATGAAACTGGGCATGGGATTTCCATTTCCCAACATGCTTTGCATGGGACTGAATAGGGAGAACAAATTAAGTGTCATTTTATGCATTTGAGCAAGATGAGAATAGGAAGAGATTTGTTCATGTTTAATGTTCTGTTATATTTGTATTTAAAAAGAGTGTCTGTTATGCTGGAGTTTTGGGGGTTACCACTGTGGTGAAAATTGGCGCTTGTGCTTAGGTTGAGGTTGAGGTTGAGGATGGACGTACACTTTCAGGTGATGTTTGAATCGAGTGCTGCTTAGCTCTACAAGAAGTTGCTATTAAATTGACAGTGCAACAGTTTCACTGTTGTTTTCACTTGTTCACCTTTTATTAATGATTAATAAAAGAAATGAAGTTGGACCAACATAAGAAAATGTATTAAATAAACCTTGAGTTTGACGAACCTAATGAACACCTAACAGGGCTCCAGACTGCGACTAAAATGGTCGCAGATGCGGCCAAAAATAATTTATTGCGACAATAAATTAACATCTAGTCGCCAATGGCAACAGTCGGGTTGTGTGCGTTCATATGTGGTTTCGTCAGATATCATCTTGTTAGTTATTGAATACATCTTTAGAGTGCCAGTGTCTCTCAAGCCGCTTTTCACCCATTCTGTTGTGATGACGAGCTGCACCGCACCCAACAACAAACCCAGCGCGAGAGAGTCGTGAACAAATTACTCTTTTGAACCAGGTCTTTTTCATGAATCAACCGAAAAGAACTGAGTGTTTGTACTCAGGAGCTCAGGTTAGCAGTTTAAATCAGATTCACTTTCTCAAAGAATCAGCCATCAATGAGCTCACAACTGGGAGCGCAGACATTTAAAAATAAGAGTCCCATGTGTATTTCGGGCTTCTTTATAATATATATATATATTATATATATATATATATATATATATATATATATATATATATATATATATATATATTCTCCCCTTTTTCTCCCCAATTTGGAATGGCCAATTCCCAATGCGCTCTAAGTCCTCGTCGTGGTGTAGTGACTCGCCTCAATCCGGGTGGCGGAGGACGAATCTCAGTTGACTCCGTGTCTGAGACATCAATCCGCGACATAGTGCGTGTGGAGGCTTCACGCTATTCCCCACGGCATCCACGAACAACTCACCACGCGTCCCACCGAGAGCTAACCACATTATAACGACCACGAGGAGGTTACCCCATGTGACCCTACCCTCCCTAGCAACCGGGCCAATTTGGTTGCTTAGGAGACCTGGCTGGAGTCAATCAGCACGCCCTGGATTCGAACTCGCGACTCCAGGGGTGGTAGTCCGCCTCTTGGGCTTCTTTATAATTAAAAGTCCCGTATTGTGTACCACTTTTTTCCTTCGTCTGGTAATTATTGATTGGGATTGGAGTAGCATAATAAACTGCATTTGGAATTTCTTTCAATTTGCACTCTTGGAATCTCTGTGTCTGGGCCATCTGGTAACTGTAAAAAAAGACTAAGGCAACATTTTAAAACAATTTAAATGTTATATATATGCGATCAAGCTTTTGACACTTAGGACAATTGAGGGACCTGTACACAACTATTACAAGGTGCAAACATTCATTGATGCTCAAGAAGGCAACACACTACTATATGCATACTATACTTTATGTAAATATCTGTAATGTAGATTCTGAAGAGCAGAACTAAATAAATAAAATCTTTTATCTCTTATATTTGTGTAAAGTATGAAAGGGGTGTGAACATTTGAGACAAAAGGGAATGCACACTTGTCTTCTCAACATTGTATTCTGTTAATTAAACCTTCGATGAATGGGTTATCTTTTCTTCGGCTTTCTGTCTTGTTTCTGAACAGCAATCTAAATCGAGCAATTCTGGGATTTGGCGACTAAAAACAGCCATTTGGCTCCTTAATATTTCAGTTTAGGAGCCAATGGCTCCCAAGTCATTCTTTAGTCTGAGTTAAAACTACTATATTACATTGGTTTGACCTAATCCAACAAAATTATGTTGGCTCAATGAAACTGAAAGACATTAAATTGCTTGTAAAAACTTTCTACAATTCAATTAAATGAGGTTAATGACTTTATTTTTTGAGATATATACAACTAAAGGATGGATATATATTTAAATTGTGGAAGATTTCTGCTGCTGTGAAGAACTAAGAACTGACGCTCGTGCAAGTTGTAATTGTCATGATTGTGCACCACGCTTCATGTAAATATTTTAAAGGCAGTATTCTTTCTTTCCCACTGAAACCCAGGCATTAAACAGGATTGGTTGATGTTGTTTGTGTCACTGCAGTTTAAGGACATTTGTCTGTGAATTGTGTCTAGTTTAGAAGAGAAGGAACAAGCTTCACGTTATAGCAGTGTGTCCAGGTGTTGTTTATCCTACTCTGTATTATGTGGCCATTTTGGAAAGAGTACTGACGTTTTTATGAGTATGTATGAACTGGGCCAGCTTAAAGAGGACAGCTGCAGAACTAAAGAAACATTTTAAAGGTTTTGAAGTAGGCACAGCCTTAAACTGTGTGTATAGGTGTACGTACCTGTTGCCAAGACAATTTGGCAGAAGGGCAAATAGTTCTCAATTCTATTCTAGCCAGTCAAAAAAAAAAAAAAGAACTGGCCCAATTGGACCAGTAGTTCAGATTTTTACTTGCCCAGTCTAAACTGTCACTGGCCCCACCACAAAATAAACTGGTACAGTTTATTTTTAGCAATGTATTTTTATATGTTAAAAACAAAAAGTATGTATATTTTTCATTAAATGTTAGTTTACTAAAATTAGGCCTACTCTTTAAATAAATTCATAAACACACTTTTGCGGGAAAATGCTGGCATATGATGCAAGACATAGCCCTGATGCTTCCAAGACAACCACAAGTCAGTCTTGCAATTTGGACAAAACCTCATCTGTGTTAGCCAGCTAGATAAAGTTATCTCTAGGGTAAGTTTAAATCAGCAGAATTCACAACAGAAATGCTCAATATGTGACAGACATCCAAAGGACTTGTAATATGTACATAGACAAAGAAAGACATAGTGACATTGCAGTACCTGTCCGATATAGCAAGTGACAGTTTGGGCCAGCGAGCAATCCTTATTGTTGATCCCTGCTATGAATTATTTTATAGGCCTAGATATACATTTTTTTTTTTTTATCACTGCCAATATTGTTGCCATTGTCCATTTTGCAATTATAGGCATCGTCTCATAACCAGGGTTGGGAGGGTTACTTTTAAAATGTAATCCACTACAGATTACATGCTGTAAAATGTTATTTGTAACGTATTCCATTAGATTACTCATCATCAGTAACGTAATCTAAATACTTTGGATTACTTCTTCAGCACTGGCTGATTTTTTTCACTTGTTTTTGAATATAAACAAGTGAAAAACATGAAAAAAAAATTTGCCATTATAGTAAAACAAAATACACTTATATAAAAAATACATGCTCTGAAAAAGCTTAAATATGTTATGCAGTCTAGCTTCTCAGGCAAATTTATTTTAAGGATTTATTAGATTTTTTCAGGACAAAAATACTAAAATTCTTAGAGTAATATTTTTGCAGTACATCTTTGCACTAATATCAAAGGTCTTACTAGAGGAAAACAAAGATCTAACGTGGATTTTCTTAATAGAAATTATTATAAAATATAATCGTGACAACAAGTGCATCTAATTGCCAGAAATACAATTTTACCTTGACATAATGCTGAATATTCACATATCAGTTTACACAGGGGACTGTTTCTGATGTTTCAAACTTGCTTCAAAACCCCATAGAGTGTACACAACAACATCATCTTCTGATTGTTTGTGGATTCTGTTCATAGAATGAGGCAGAAAATCAATTAATTGTAGCTTTCTACAGTATATGATGCTACAGGCTACATTGGTTAGTATTTGTCATATTAGCATCCTTTAGTCTTTTAAAAATACCCAAACTGCATAAACAATTTAAAAACCATATAGCTGTGTTAATCGTGTATTTATTGGATTTATATGTCATCTGTCAGAGCATTTCTAACTTATTTTTTTGCAATGGCGTCAGATCCACTTTTTCACTCTTAACAATATGAGAGCGCCCTCTGACCGCTAGTATGAGTAATACATCATAATGTTTCTCAGCTGTTGAAACGCTACTCAGATCGCTTCATTTAAACGCATAAATGTTTTCCAACTGAATAGACTAAATATAAAATGAAACAAATAACAATAAAATGCCAAGTAATCTCTTTCGTACTCAAAATGCTTTTTGAAAATAACTGTATTCTGATTACCAACTATTGAAATTGTAACTGTAGTGGAATACAGTTACTCATATTTTGTACTTTAAATATGTAACACCAATACTCCATTACTCCCCAACCCTGCTGATAACCGTGTTCGCATGGCCGATAAACAGAAGCGGTAACTTTCCCTCAGGCAGGGGCGGACTGGCCATAGGGAGAACCAGGACTTTTCCCGGTGGGCCGGCCACGAAACTGGGCTGAACACCCTCCACCCCACCCGGTCAACAAATTTTGGGCTGGTTTTTATTTAAAATCCAGGGACGATTTCTCTTCCTAGCCCGCCTCTGCCCTCAGGCCAGTTCCAATTTGTCAGTGTTTTGAGCAAATTAGTTAATATTCTATACAATATGTGTTTGTTTTACTTTAGAATTTTTATGTACATCTGATTTGCTACTGTTAAAGTGTATAAAGTATATCAAGATTTATATCGGTCATCAGCCATCCAGCTCTCTAGATTTCAGTATCGCCATCAACCATTGAAAAACCCATATTGGTCGACCAATTCTGTAGCAATAAATGTAATGAGTAACCTGTAAAATGTAATGTGTACAGTGTACCTATATGTTGTACAAGCATTTTGAGGAAGGCATTTACAACATTTTTTTTACTTCATTCAACTTTAATTTGCAGTTTTTGCAAGGCAGCACTGCATTAATATTCCTCAAACTTTCTGGTTAGGGTTTATTCTAAAATAACTATTAAACTTCTGATGTCCAAACACATCAACCAACCCAGGCGTTTTTAAAAGGTGATCCGTTTTTAACTTGACACAGTGTCTTAAAGACATGGCACTCTCAGGGCGAAATGCTGAAAAACAGCAAGACTTCCATCTAGATTAGAAGAATCCAAAAACTTTATTTCCTTAAAAAGGAACTGAATGTGTTAAAACCCTCTGGGGTCTGAGGGTGTTTTAGGCCCTGGAGAAGTTTTGACATGCCTTGACATTTGTGCTTTTTTCAGTTGCTTAAAAACATATTAATGGCTAAAGTCTGATAACACTGTATTCAGCACAAATGGGGCTACAATAATATGTGAGCAACATGTATGTACATGTTTGTATTTTTGATAAAATAACGTTTATGCGTGGTTTTTGAAAAAACTAAAATGTTAAGTCACTGAAATAAGGCCATATAACACATAATAAACATTTGTTCACAAGACTTTTGAGGACTGGATCTCTTAGCCTAGAGTTTTTGCTATAAAATGATGTGAAAACCATCCTGATCACTCATTCATACAAAACAATATAGTCATTTAACTTCTGTAAGACTTTTAGTGTTAGAAAGGCCATATGCGAGGAGGCGTGTATGATCATGAATATTGATGTGATTCACACCTGAGGAGACAAAGACCCCTCCCCTGAGAGAGAATGAATGTTTGTAGCTTATTCACAAAATCTCTGACTATACATTTTCTTTACATAAAGACTTTACTTAAAAACTTTAGACCTACACTACCGTTTAAAAGTTTTAGTTCTGTAAGATTTTTTAATGTTTTTAAAAGAAGTCTCTTCTGCTCACCAAGGCTGCATTTGATCCAAAATACAGCAAAAACAGTGATATTGTGAAATATTTTTACAATTTAAAATAACTTTTCTATTTGAATATATTGTAAAATGCAATTTATTCCTATGATCAAAGCTGAATTTTCAGCATCATTACTGCAGTCTTCAGTGTCACATGATCCTTCAGAAATCATTCTAATATGCTGATTTTCTAATATGGGCATATTTACAGCACATTTTACACATTTACACCCGAACAGATATTTGCAAGCACAAGCTTCATTGATGATAATGAGGCAGCATAAACACTGGTTAAAATATAATCTAAACGTTCATATTATTTTTATATCATATTTATATCATACAGCATACAATTTAAATACCTGCTTTAGCCGAAACAACATTTAAATGTAACTAAACTTGCCTGTTAGTACATATTTCAAATTTCAATACTTTGAATATTGGTTGGCAAGTCTGGAAATAGTAGACTTATGTACATGGTAGTAAAATATGTACATGTTTATATAAAATAGCATGTCAACTAAGGTAAGTAAAGACTCACTCATCCGAAATTGAATCCTCAGCTGGATCAAGTCGCTCTTCAAACGTTCATCGTCGGAGTCCCACTCTTCTTCTGAGGAAAATGTGAACTCTTCCTCACTATCCAGGACCATCTGTAGAGCTTCCACACCTGCGTAGCGTGCCATCTTCCAAACGCGCAGAAAAGTGAATGATTCTGATGATGAACTTGATGTCACTTGCATTGATCGCCTCAGCACATTACCGTATGAATAGCGTGCTCTGCTGGTGGGTGTGATCTCATTAGAGATAATGAGCTGAGCCAGGAGAAACTGTACATTGCTTTGTTTCATACAGATTACATTGCAGGAGAATATTTGTTTTAAATTTGAATTGTTTTATTTAAAAGTAGACATTTGAAGCTTTCTTTAGACATATGTTTCATGTTTGTGTGATACATATTCACGGAGTTTCACTTCATTTTTGTGACGTGTTTCAGAAAAATGCTCGTGGAGACAGAGACGGCTGAAAGCGCGCCCTGTTTATTTTCTATATTTTACAAAAGCACAAGGTTTTGTTGTTATTGTGAATGCACACAAATAAAAGTAGACCCTTTATAGTTTCTAATGATGTCTTACACTTATCTGTATGCCCAAAAACGGACGGAGTATTTTAAGTTGTTTCCGCTGTTATGCGGAAAAAATCCAGCAGGATGCGCCGGCGCATCCGTCGACCCCAGAGGGTTAATTAGTTAACTAGAGACAGAAATATTTAGTAGATGAATTGTGATTAAATATTTGAATCAGTTGATAGCCCTAGTTATTTTCTTTGCTTTTTGGCTTGCACGGTCTTTGTTATCGACACATTTTGAAAACAGTTTTTGCTGACTCCAGCCAGGTCTCCTAAGCAACCAAATTGGCCCGGTTGCTAGGGTGGGTAGAGTCACATGGGGTAACCTCCTCGTGGTCGCTATAATGTGGTTCGTTCTCGGTGGGGCGAGTGGTGAGTTGAGCGCGGATGCCGCAGTGAATGGCGTGAAGCCTCCACACGCGCTACGTCTCCGTGGCATTGCGCTCAACAAGCCACGTGATAAGATGCGCGGGTAATTGGGATCCGTCCTCCGCCACCCGGATTGAGGCGAATCACTACGCCACCACGAGGACTTAAAAAAAGCACATTGGGAATTGGGCAATTCCAAATTGGGTGAAAAAGAAAACAGTTTTTGCGAAAACATTCCCTCTTATTTTCATTTGACTTTTTAAATATCTGCACTCTCGCTAACCTTTATCCAAATGTTTGTTTAGATATTTTTAAACTTTATTTTACAGTTCACACTTTCAATTAATTCACATCCTTCTTTTCAGTGCTGAATTGAAAAGCATTAATGAGATTTTGGCAGTTTCTGTGTAACTCTTGTGAAATTGCTGGCTGTCCTAACACGTTGCAATTGCAACATGGTTATTAATCTGACAGGGTCAGGTTTCTAAAGGCCTTACATTTTGACACTGGAGTTTTGGCACACTGGGAATTCTTTATTTGAAGTACTAGCAAAACAATAGCATTGTTAAACTGAAAGAAAAAAAAAGAAAGACAGGAATTTGAAAAGCTGTAAGAATGTTTGCTTTGTTGCATTAATACTTAATTTAACAATCCTGATAGTTTACTATTTACAGTCCAGTTTACTGACAGCATATTATTTTTTGTGTGTGAAAATATGATGGCAACAGGTACATATACAGTTTACAGTTTAAGGATGTTTCTACTTGCCACTGTAACACTTAGAAACTTTTACATTTCAGTCATAGTTCACCCAAAAATGAATATTGTTTCATCATTTGCTCATGCTTATGTCATTCCTAATCCAAATGACTTTTGTTCTTTTCTGTGGAACACAAAAGGAGAAGTTTTAAAGAATGTTCACACTGTTCTTTTCCAAACAATAAGAAGTGGTTGGGGACCGGTGGCTGTCAAGTTCTAAAAAGGCAAAAACCACCAAAAACCACTATAAATAAAAAAAAGTAGTCAATACGTTTTATTCTCATATTCCAAGCTTTGTGTGAGGAAGAGACTGAAATCTAAGTTGCTACTCGTTGGAAATCTTTCATTGAAAATGTTGCTTGACAGCCAGGGTCACCATTTACTTTTTGTATGGATAACAGCAGCTTGGACATTCTGCTGTAAAAAGCTCCTTTTGGCTACGTTCACACAGCAGCAGAATAAGGTTGTCAGACCTGTTTTGAGTGCTTAATACAGTTGCATTCACACAAAGGTTTACGAGTGTGACAGCCGCATTCTATAACCGAACTGACACCCGCAAATTTTCAGGTCTCACAACCGCATTCTCAGCAAACCTGTGCTGTGTGAACAGAACCACACTTGACAACTAGTGGTCTGACATATATCATATAATGTGAAAGCCACGCTGCATTGTACACGAGCGTGTCTCGTGTAAATTATTAGGGGTTTCGTTAACTCACAGAGACGGAGATATGAGCTGCGTATCATCTGAAATCCAGCCGCTGTCTTTCACTGAAGCTGCATGTGATTGCCAGCCACGCAACTAATGCTGCACTGATGAATGAACTCGCGCCTCATTTAGACTTGTTTATTTAATAACGCGGCGTTATTGTGATAAGACATGCCGGTGTTATGGACTTTGCCTTCTTTATTATTTACTTTAGTCACTGTCACTATGGTTACAGGTGTTAGAATACGGTTGTGACTTCGGTTGTTCATTTATACAGACAGTATTCAAGCTGCTACTGTACGCTGTTGTATGAACAGGATGTTTCGAGACTCACACCTGTAAGTAAATGCGGTTGTCAATCCCAAACACTGACTGTGTGAATGTAGCCTTTGTGACCGCAGAAGAAAGTCAAAGTGGTTTTTAAAAGGCATGAGGGTGAGTAAATAATGACAAAATTATTTTTTGGATGAAGTATTCCCATTACGTCTGTCAGTAAGTTTAGATAAAGATTTTAAGCTTTATTTCAATTTATTTTGTATTCCACTAAATGTAATAAATGTATTGTAATCTTGTCCTTTCTATCTGAGAGCATGATATCATTTTACTGTTGTGTTTTTTTTTGTTTTTTTGCTTTGGTCATATTGTAGCAGTGGGAGCTTATTATCTGGTTAGTGTTTATTTTGATCCAACTTGCAGATTGTATCACAAGCTGATTTGCATGGAATATAATAATAGTAAAGGCATTATGAAATGGTGTACAGTTGTCATTGGGCATATATGAACGATCAGTTGTTGTTAGGCAGGTACAGGAGTGACCACATGAAGAGATTTAATGAATGTGGTGTGGGAAGCATCTTTAGAGATGCACTGTGGTTTGCGAATTCGTGGCTGATGGCTGATGATTAATTTATTACAAATCAAATGATCTGTTTTCTTTCTCATTACTTGGTGTAGACATAACACACATATTCATATAAAATAATTTATCATACAATAAAATGTAAGATTTCCTTTAAGGCTTTGTTAACAAATATTTCACAAGGGCAGAATAACCCTTAAATTCTTAAAATATTTACAACAATTTAAAATACTTGTATTTTTTGTCAACTTAAGTTCACTAAATTAACTTTACATATTATGTTTGTTTTGGAACCCAGCCAACCTGAATATTACTGAAAATTATATAATGAGAGACAAATGACTGATACTTTAAAAAACATGATACAGTAACCGGCATTGGGTGTAATTTGATTACAAAGAAAATAGTTACTGTAATCTAATTATTTTTGAATAAAAAAGTAGTGTAATCCATTGCATTTTTAATTATTGTGATCAGATACAGTTACTGACTTTCAATTAAGGTTAGAGGTTGACCAAAATGGTTTTTTAAAATTTTTTAGCAAGCGGCAATCTGCTGACAGCTTTCAATTTACTCGGCCTGGATCGCCTGCTTGGAGTGTCATGGACTGGTCCGTCGCGCAACATTCGTGAGTAAGAGTGACACAGTTTTGATCCAGGCTATTAAATGCTTAAGTGGAAAGTTCACCCAAAAAGGAAAATACTCACATGATTTACTCAACCTCATGCCATCCCAAATGTGTATGACTTTCTTTCTTCTGCTAAACACAAACAAAGATTTTTAGAAGAATGTCTCAGCTTTGTAGGTCCAATGCAAGTGAATGGTTGCCAGAACTTTGAAGGTCCAAAAAGCATATAAAGGCAGCATAAAAGTAATCCATAAGACTCCAGTGGTTAAATCCATATCTTCAGAAGCAATATGATAGGTGTGTGTTAGAAACAGATGAATATTTAATATACTTTTATAAATCACCACTTGACTTTCACAGTCTTCTTTTGTTTTTGGCAATTCGCATTCTTTGTGCATATCACCACCTACTGGGCAGGAAGGAGAATTTATACTAAAAAAGGACTTAAATATCAATCTGTTTCTCACCCACACCTTTTGTTTCTGAAGATATGTATTTAACCAGAAGAAATAAAGTCATACACATCTGAAATGGCATAAGGGTGAGTAAATGATGAATATATATATATATATATATATATAATTTTATTTATTTTTAATTTTTACATTTTTTTTGCGAACTGTCCCTTTAAGAGGAATGAGCACTCCACAGAAAGAAAATGGATTTGCACGTTTTCTGAGGTTTGTGAATTAAATCTGTTTAAACAAGATATCTGCTTATTTCCAGATGAAATATGATAATTTTATTGATATTTGCCTTTTTATCATTAGACAAGACAGTTAACAGTTACAGGGAACTGTAAAGAAGAGAGAGAGAGAGAATAAAACACCTGAGCACTTTAAACATCATGAGCTCATACGCGTCTGTCACAGGCTCTAAATTGCAGGACCATATCAGATGTTCCACACCGGTTCTATTATTGTGGTAACACGATGTTTTGTGGTACAAAAGTACATTACTTTGGTTACACATATTTATAAAATAATATAATTTATGTATTATACATTTAAAATATGTGTATCTGTTTGCATTTCTGTGACATCTGAAGGGCATGTGACAATGGACAAGGAGGAAATATAGACATTATTTTGAACTTGCCGAGCAGAAAAGCAAAAAACTGAAAGTTTTAGAAAGTAACTTAAAAGTAAAGTTATTAGTAATGTGTACTTTTTTGCTGAAGTAACCAGTAAAATAGTCTGATTACAGTTTTATTAAAGTAATCAATAATTTGTTGTGGATTACTTTTTGAGGAACTTACTAGAGGTCGGTCGATTGTGGATTGTGACCGATAACTAAGGTGGTGGAAAAGGCTGATAACCGAATTGGCCAGTAGTTTTTAAAATCGATTTTTAGAATGTTAAAAAAATGTCTTAGTACTTGGAAAAAAATTATGATTTGGTAGGGCTGGGCGATATGGCCAAAAATATTATCACGATATTCTTTTTCATATTGTTCGATATCGATATTTATCAAGATATATATTCACATCTGAACATTGCAAATTTTTTTTGAATTTCCAAGTTGGCAGAATAAAAAATAAATCCTAAACAGTCAAAATAGTCTATACAAAACTGTACTGAGGGCATAGCGACAGCCAAAGCACTGGTTTCTGAGAGATCTACCAAAATGTTAAAATAGTTTAGAGTTTATCAAACAAGTGCAGTTGGATATGAATGTTAAAAGATCATCTGTTCATTTTGAAGCATAATGTCAGCATATCATTTTTACATTCAAATTATTTTTATATTTTGTTACATTCAGATAGCAAGTATGGGGACATTAAAGCCCTTGTGACTGAGGAATGATACTGTATGTGGGTTCAGGGGTATCCCCTGAGAGAAATTTTTGAAAATGTAAAAGTCTGAAACTACAAACTAGTAATTTTATTGTCTTTCCTTGTCATCAATGCCAGAGATGATGACATCTGATTAATTTCACAAATTTACAACAAAAATCTATTTGGTTATTATTAAAGGCTGATTAATTAAGCTAAATTTAGAAGGATAAAACGTTATGGTCTAAAGGCACTCTGGAACCGCGTTAACTTATGTGGCACCTCATGTCTTCTCAAATGTGGAGGAAAGAGGAAACACGTATGGAGCGGGACAGGGCATAAATTAAGCATGTTCGGTGCTTGAGAAAAATATTAAAGAATACAGCGCAGAAAGATCAGGTCTGGTGTACACAGCACTGTTGTTTTGTCGCACTGCTCACTAGAGACGAGAGGGCGCAACCGTCGTCATGGTGACTGGTGTAGCCTAATTGTTAGCTACTTAATACAGTTTGAGAAAGCTTGCGCTTTTATCGTCACAAACCTGATCGTCTAGATGTAGAACACAGGCTAAAAAAAACTAAAATTACTCAAAAGCTTATCATCGATATTGTGGATTTATTTTTATTGCGATAAATATCGAGATCGTTTTATTGCCCAGCCGTATGATGTGGTGCATAACATGGGACTTTTAACTATAAACAAGACTGAAACACACCAGGGACTCTTATTTTGAAATGACAGAGACTTTGCTCCATTACAATGCTCTAAAGTAACATTTGAAAAAAATATTTGTATATATATATATATATATATATATATATATATATATATATATATACACACACACACACACACACACACACACACACACACACACACACACACATTACCGGTCAAAAGTTTTGAAACACTTACTCATTCTTTATTATAATAATTTGTTTCACATTTTAGAATAATAGTAAAGTCATCAAAACTATGGAATAACATAAATGGAATTATGGGAATTATGTTGTGACTAAACAAAATCCAAAATAAATCAAAACTGTGTTATATTTTAGCATCTTCAAAGTAGTCACCCTTTGCCTAGAATTTGCAGACATGTACTCTTGACATTTTCTCAACCAACTTCTTGAGGTATCAACCTGGGATGCTTTTTATACAGTATTGAAGGAGTTCCCATCTATGTTGGGCACTTATAGGATGCTTTTCTTTATTATTTGGTCCAAGTCATCCATTTCAAAAAGTTTTTTTTTATTTTATTTTTTTTTATAAAATGTTAGTTTTATAATGAAATAAATGAATATGGTGGAACAATTATATTTTTGTCTACAAAACTAATTTCAAATATTTAAGCATACGCCTTCAGATCAAAAGATTTTTAAGAAATATTTCAGTCAAGTGTTTCAAAACTTTTGACCGGTAGATAAATGAGCAGAATTACCCACCACAAAACCCCGGTGCGATGGATTTACTTTATATTATGCAAATGTGCAATAAAAGTAAATCTGGTGCAGTTCGAATATAACACAGTCAATGCACATTACTGAACCGCATGAACCGAACCGAACTCAGAGCACATCTGTTCTATGTTTAACACATAATCAGAGCACGAGATGGAATTTGTATCGAGCACAGAACCGCTCTGAAACCACTGACTGAATCATGAGCCTCATGTGTGTTTATCAAGTATGTGTAATACATTACAGATCAGAGCGGCGCACATACTAGACACACGATACTCGTAAACTTCTGCGAATATGTATTTCAGTGCATACTCAAAAGTATAACAATAAAAAACAATAAAACAAAATAAAAAAAAAGAATAATATAACCATGAACTACAAAGAACCAAAAATATGCAATATGATTAACATTACATAGGCTGATTACATCACATAGGAAAATTTATAAATTTGCTTTATAAAATTCTATTGAAATTGGCAGCTGTTCATCCTGTTTAAGCCATGTTTATCTTTACTGCAAAAAGATATCCTTACTGCCAAAAAATATTTAATGTAGTCTGGGTTGTATTTTTATTTTTTTATTTTTTTATTTTTTTCACATTCTATAGTTTTGTTCATGGTTTTCGAGAATGAGGGTATCTCAAGTTCATTCATTTTGGCATCTGCCAATTTGGCATGCTTTGATCAAGTGACAGATGAATTTGTGCCAAAATACCATAGAGTTTAATTAGACACAGCCTTTGACGTCAATAACTATCCATACAATTTTAACGTTCATTAGCTTTGTTGCATTGTACTGTATGAATTAAGCTGTTTTTGACCCTATCATAACAGACCTGTGACCCAATTTTGGGTCACAACCCACCAGTTGAGAACCACTGATAAAGACTATAATGTTGCCTGCATAAAACTTCAATTTAACATGATCACATCACATGTCCTGTGCCTACAGGAATGAAACAGCTTTGTTAAACAACTGAATTCAGAGTCCAGTTTTTTGGGGTTAAAGTGTGTTTACTCTGAATAAAAAAAGGCATACAAAACAAACAAACAAGCAAAAGCGAGGCTAAATTTCTAATCGAAACCCTCACATTCTTTATTGATGCCATGTAGAGGGGATCCATTGCTGTAATTGTGGTCGAGTGTGAAGTGTGGAGCCCTGGTGGGTGTATCACCATTCTGATCTTTTTACGGATTCTCATGACATCCTCTTTCTACTGGCTATCACCCTTTTGCTCTATGCTTTTTTTCTAAAATGAAATGGCAGTTGCCATGGACATCTGTACTAACATGATAAGACTTTAATTGTACCAATATTTGCTCCAGGGTTCAAATAATTTTACAGACTGTCACATGAACAGTCAAATGCTCCACCTTCTAAATAGCTTTGTGATATATTCCATTAAATAGGCATGTTGTCACAGGACTCTTTTTTTTTTTTTTTTAAACTTATTTACAATTTTATACCAAATATCCAGTTGATGGAAATTACCATTCTGCTAAATATATTGTGGTGAACTATTCCACAAATATCAATTACTGTCCGTTGTGTATTTAAAAATGTTTTTTATTATTCTATGGCATCTCATAGAATAATAATTTAAAAAAAAGCATAACGGTCAGTAATTTATATTAGTGGAATAGTTCACCAAAAAAATATTAACCAGAGATATTTAGCAGAATGTCCAAGCTGCTCTTTTCCATATACTGAAAAGGAATGGGGACCAGGGCTTGTCAAGCACCAAAAGTATAGAAAAGTACAATGAAAGTTGTTCATTAGACTTTTGCGCTATATTCCAAGTCTTCAAAAGCCATACTATTGCTTTGTATGTGGAACAGACCCAAATTTAAGTTATTATTCAATGAAAATGTTGTTGGACAGCAGTGGTCACCATTTACTTCTGTGAATGGAAAAAATATAGTGTGAACTTTCTTCTTAACATCATTTGTGTTTCACAGAATAAGTCATACAGATTAAGAATGACATGAGGGTGACAAAATGTTGACAGTTGTTTTTATATTTAGGTGAAACTATCACTTTAAAGAGCACCTATTATGGTTTTTCAAATATTACCTTTCATGTAGTGTGTTATATAGCTGTTTGTGAATGTAAAAAAGTCTGCAAAGTTTCAAAATCGAAGTGCACGACAAATGGAGTTATTGACTCCCAAAAGAAAGAACCGATTCTGAACACTTGAAACGAGTCATTAGTAATTCCAGACTTAATACTTGTACTAACCTATGTTATTTGGTAACAAAATAAGCCTTCATTGGCTGCTCGCGAACAGCTTTGACCCGCCCTCAAGCACTACACTAAGCGGTAGACCAGTCACAACAGACTGGCACATCTGACCAATCAGAGCATAGTAGGCTCTCTGAAAGAAGGAGTTTAGAATGAATCCTTTAGAACGGATTATTGAACGAGTCGTTTTTGACACTGGGAAAAAAAGGTAATGCTGCAATTTAAATTATGAGCAAATTAAAGTGTTTTTTGACCTTGGATGCATGTAAATCTATTGTATGAGACCTTTAAAACAAAATTAGGCACATTTAAAAACCATAATAGGTGCTCTTCACTTTAATGTCCTTTCTAAATCAATGGGAAAATATATCTTAATATTGTATAGGTTACATCAGGTTGCGCTCATACTCCTCTAAAGCATGCCAAGGAATCAATTCTGTCAGTGGAGCTAAATATGTGAAGTGGACCTATTAACTCTTAAATCTTACTTACAACATGCTCTACAAAAAGGTCTGGCTTATGCGAGCAAAAATCGGCAATTGAGATCATTAAGACCTTTTCCGGTGGCACCTTAAAAATAAAAAAACAAAACATAGGGTCTGTGTATATTTGTGAAATTTTCTAGTATTATTATTCTACTTGCTTGTATCACTTTCATATAGAGCAGGGGTTCTTTACCTTACGTAAGTCAGGCCACTCAGAGCCTGATATAAACTGTACCCATTTATACACACCAATGTAAAATATCAACGGTCCCTCACATTCGTGTATATACGCTCGTACGTTGGGGGAATCCCAGAGTTTAATGTAAGAGGGGAAACCCCATTATTACAGCGCTATTCCACTGCAGGTCAGGATAGAAAGTTAAGGAAACAAACAGCAACAACTCCGGAATATCTGGAACTAAAGCGAAGCAATGGAGAATAAAATAGCGAAGACTTTCTCGGATACCATGTATGTTATTTACACAATCGTCGTGGGGAAATTACGGGTAGGTTTAGGGGTAGGGTTGAGGTTTAGATTAGTTTAGGGTAAGTGTTGGTGTAGGGTTAAGGTTTAAGGATTAGGGGTAAAGGTTATCAGTGTAAATATAGATATACTTAAATGCAGGTACTTTAAATGTAAGTACAATGCAACAACACGTTTTTTTTTTTTTTTTTCATAAATGCATTGTATCAAATGCTTAAGTACATAGTAGTTAAAGGTGCACTCAGTAACTTTTGTGTTTGTGTCATCTTGGACTTACACTGACACCTAGCGGCTTGGATGCAGCATCATTTAAAATCTATAGTTTTCCGTTTCAGATGCCATTGTAGAAATTTTGTGTTCACAGTCAGCCATTATTACTTTAATCAATGAGTGAAAGTGTTAAATAACAGGACGGTTACTGAGATTATGTGAGTAGTATTCGGCCGGTCATGTGATTCTAACATGGCAGCCCCCATGTGTGGACCCTCTCCATGTAGCTTTTAGAAGGTTACTGATATGACTGGAGTCTTCATTTTGATTTCCTACATATATTGCAAAATTACAATTCATGTTTTTAGGAGTAAAACTTTTTTAATGAGGGAAAAATTACTGAATGTGTTTGTATATGCTGAATTATACATATCTAGGATCAAAACAGTCAAATGTGGCCTATCAGTGTGATGTATGATTTTGCAGCTCAATCCGTGGTTCAACATTGCTCAGGGACAGTCTGAGACAGTCTTTGATTAAATAGCACTGACGGAATCCATGGCAACCAAAAAACAACGTGTTATTTTTCAAATGACAGAAATTGCGGATATCTGGATCCTTATAATAATTTTGTAAATATTAATTAATTATTCCAAACCAAATGTTATTAAACATTGTAAGTATTTATGGTAACTATAGTAACAGAATCACATTTTGAGTACTATCAAAGTCTTTCAAGCAAGTCAGTCCACTGTCAGCCATCTTTGGAATGCTCTCGGGAGGCTATTTCCAGTCATGACAATGCAGCTCCTATCTACTTGAATGGGAAAAGAACAAAATCTCAAAAATGGTTGGTCAAGATTATGGTCAAAGGACATATTTACAATCAGCAGTAAAATCTGACAACACTGGTATCATAAATTGTGCTTCTTTACCTCAGATTACACTAAAAAAAACACTATTTTCTCAGCTTGTATTGCTAATGCGCGCATATGCATTGTCGAGTTGATTGACAGGCGTTGTCTGTTCTTCTATACCAAACCATTGCCGAGATATAATAATTTAAGTGTTGGCTGTCATAAAACCTTGTTTTTGATAAAAAGGCCTCTAAAGATTCCTTTCTCGCTGACATGCAGAGGTCACGCATCCACCGGCACTAAAGTGGTTGGATTCTTTGAAATGAGTTATATCCACTCCGCATCTGTTGTTGCATCTCTGACAGTGATGGTACTTAAAATTTTAGCAAATGCTCTCTAAAAAGCTTCTCTACAGTTAAGTTTACTAAGCTAACAAACTATGGACATCGAAAAACTTTGTTGATGTCATTGACATCTTCCCGTGGTTGCAACTCTGATTTGCTGAGCACCTTCAATTAATGTGTTTTTCATGGTGTAATTTTGTAGTAAAGAGGAACGCTGATCAGAGTAGAGACGCTATATGCAGTGCTCCTGTCTGAATTGACTGCAGCACAATTTGACATCACATTTAAGAGCATAAAAACAACATTTATAGTGTGAAACATTGCAAAAAATATATTGTAAAATGTAGTGTGGTATGTGTTAACACTTGTTATACACATCAGAATATAATGCAAGTGCAATTAATTAAACTTTTAATTATTCACACAAAGCCTACACCAGTTGGACCTTTGGAGGCACATCTCTGGAGGTGGTAATCATATGGGTCTATGTCTATATGCTGCTAATTGTCTAATAAGTGTTTATGGCATTTGAACGAATACCAATGCATGCAAACCAATTAGCTGTAATTTCCACAAAAGCAGGAGAAATTTGATAAGGGGTGACTCACAGAGGATTTTGTCCTCTTGTAATATTCAGAAACACAAATGTCAAGAAAAAACAAAAAACAAAAAACAAAACAAAGCAAAGCCACATTTTTACAAAAAAAAG
The DNA here is from genome assembly GCF_019703515.2 of Myxocyprinus asiaticus. NCBI lineage: Eukaryota > Metazoa > Chordata > Actinopteri > Cypriniformes > Catostomidae > Myxocyprinus > Myxocyprinus asiaticus. The sequence goes on from NC_059346.1 coordinate 60,377,609, forward strand.
AAGACATTGGGGATTAAAGGAATATTTGGGGTTCAGTAAAAGTTATATTCTATGGACAGCATTTGTGGCATAGTATTGATTACCACAAAAATGTATTTTGTCTTGTCCCTCCTTTTCTTTAAAAGAAAAAGCACAAATCTGGGTTACAGTGTGGCACTTACAATGGAAGTGATTGGGGCCAGTCCATAAATGTTAAAATACTCACTGTTTCAAGAGTATAGCCACAAGACATAAACAATATGAATGTTAACATGATTTTAGTGTGATAAAATTGTGTAACCTTTGTAAAGTTATATCAAAATTTACAACTTTGTTGCCATGACAGTGTTAACACATAACCCTGTAATCCCAGTAACTGCATAGTCTGCTGCAAAAATCACCATTTAAACAACATGCAACTCAAATAATAAACTGGTTTTAACAGAAGAATTAATGTAAGTGCTTTTATAAAATTATAACCATTCACTTCCATTGGAAGTGCCTCACTGTAACCTCCATTTTTGCTTTTTTAAGAAAAAGAGGGAAGAGTAGAAATTATTTTTGCCACACATTATGCCACAAATGCTGTCGTTTGAGTTTAACTTGTATTGAAGCCAGATATTCAATACAAGTTAATATTCTTTTAAGGTTGTATCAATTTGTTTGGTTCAAAAACATCTCTAGTCCAAATCCTAATACCTTCATAATTAATCTCAAATCAGACCTCCACAGTAAAGATGACCCAATGACCCCTGGGTCAGTGTGAGAAAATTTTGGACCACTTGATGGTGGCTCAAGGGCTGTGTATAAACTATACATGTGCTTTTAGGCCTTGCAAACTTGAAGGGTTAGTTATCCAAAAATGAAAATTTTGTCATCATTTACTTTCTTGCATGGAACACCAGGAGAATTCTTTTATTTTTTTTTTATGCTGCTCTTTCCCATGCAATAAAAGTGAAAGGGAACTGAAGCTTTCAGTCCCTAACATTCTGCCAAACATCTCTGTTCGTGTTCCACGGAAAAAAAAAAAAGAAAGTCATACAAGTTTGGAACAACACAATGATGACAGTGTTTTTCTTGTTAGGTGAACTATCGCTTTAAACATTTGAATTTTATTCAAATGTTATTCAACATTGTTGTTAAATTCTTGTGATTAATCTTAGAAGCATAAGATAGAATTCACTGTAAACACAAATAAGTTAGCAACTTGGGGTAATCAGTTACATCAACAATTTTAAGTGAATAAATTACAAGCTTAAGTAAGCAGAACTGTCATACTACTCATGCGTGTTGATCACTCTTAGTAAACTCACACATTTTGATGGTAACTCTGACTGAACTTCAAATTAACAATCTCAACTTAAATACTTCAGGTAAAGGAAACTAGCTAGAATTAGCTAGTACAGTGAATGATAGCATGCTGGATGCATGTTGAGTGGTAAATTTAAAGAGACAAGTTCATAAAACTCAAAACAATAAAACAATTCAGGTTACTTAAAAGGTGTCAGTACTGTGAACTCAAAAGAGAGGGAAAGTTATAAATACTCATCATGGTTCATTTATTTGAACTAATATGGATGATTAAATTTTTCCCTACTCAAAACAATTAATTATTTTGAGCATTAGGATTTACTGTGTAGGTAAACATTTTTAAACAAATCAAATGGCATCATTTTCCAGCAAAATTGTGTTTTTGAGTGTATAGATATTATAGTGCTTTTTTATTTGCAAATGTATTTTATATAAACATATATTGGTTAAAATAGTTCTTTATCATATTTGTGGCAGGGTCAGTGAAAATTTTGGCAGGGCAGCAAAAATCTGAACTACTGTTGCAACCCAGCCAGCAGAAAACCTTAGTGTTGAGCCTTGCAAATGGTTAAACGTATTAAAAAGTGAGAGGATAATGACTAATTTGACAGCAAAATACGAAACAAGCTCATCAGATAAAGAAGGAACATGCATTACTTTATGATTAGGTGGCGATAGGCCATAAACGCACAATCTAAAAAACAATCTTTACTCCGGAAGACTTTCTTGGCACTTTGCCTACAGAGCACTGGGTCGTTTCAGGTCAGGCCTGGCGCGTTGTTGTATAGGAAGTGCGGAGCATTCGACTCGCTGTATTTCACTTCCTTGTTTTTCACGTGCCATACTCACATTTGAGAAATAAGACAGTGAGAAGACGGCAAAGCAGCACAAGGTGGATGAGCACGTCACAATTTAAGTTTTTTATACATTTTTTTGTGTACAACAGCAAACACACACAGTTTGTGCATCTAAAATGCATGAGGAGTCACCATGCACACACACTGGGGATCAGTCTGAACAGGTCAGGATGTTTAACATGGGCTTTTGTTTCTTTTCTTCTTCCCTCCACATTTGTTTATAGTATTATTTGTGTTTAAGGATGGCATGATAGTCTTGTTTTGAAGGCCTATTTATATTGGAATTTTGCTTCTCGTGTTTCACATGCAAGCATTTGAATGGCTAAAAGATACTTTTGACTTGGTGTAAAGGCATACTAACTGATTTTTTTTTTCTTCGTTAATGTGCATCCTGTGCTCAATTTGTGCATTTGTTGCACGTTAAAAGGGTTCCCAAAAGCAGTTGCTCTACATTTAGTGAAGCCGCCTATTCAACTAGAAATGAATGCTAGCTAAATAAATAAATTAATAAATAACTAAATAAATGATGAATGCCGCCAGGAGAACGACACATATTTTGCCATCTCATTTGGCGACTGGTAAAAGTCTGTTGTTTTAGCTTGTCTAAGGAATGTCTGTATTACACAAAAAAAGAACGAAAAGACAAAAGTGATATTTTATTCATTAGGGCTGTCTGTCTTTGTGCGTTCTCATGCAATCTGGTCTACATTTATATGCTAACATAATTTAGTCCTCTAACCTAAGGCAGAGTTTACCATCCCCTCAACGGACCTCGGCCGAGTGTGTGTACAGCTAGTTTTACTAATATCTCATCATGTGTGTGTGTGTGTGTGTGTGTGTGTGTGTGTGTGTGTGTGTGTGCTGTTGATTTCTAATTTACTAAGAAACTTGGGGAGAAATCTCAAAATGTGACATCTGCTGTTATTTGGGATAACTTTGGAAATCTTTCTCTTGGTGTAAATGTCATCTCTGCTTAACAAATAAATATATGATACGTTCTCTGTGATATTTCTTCTTGAATTTAATTATTGTTTTCCACAGATGGCAACAGCATTTCACTTGTTACAGTTGATGTGCTGTGTAGGTGTTTTAATGCAAACCTGCCTGTAGGGTTCATGTAATTGGAGCAAAGGTAATTAAATCCTTTGATTGATCATTTAGCCGCTCTTTCATAGAGAAGGTTTTAACGGCATATTATTGTCTAATTTGAAATTGCAAATGTTGATTTTTACGGCACTCTTGTGAGTAATTTTGCTGTAATCCAGGGATTGGTTATAAACCATAGTACATGGTGTTGACTAGATTAACTAAAGCAAAGAGCTGGATACGCTCTGAAAATTTTGGTTGAAAATGTTGTAAATGAGTGTGGTTTTTCAAATGTTCAGGTGTTTTGGGTTAACCCCGTCAAACAAGTAGTGGCCGAACAATATCTTTTTTTTAATGGCCGATTCCGATAACTATGCCGATAATCGCTAATATACAGGGAATTATACAATTAAATGACAGCAAATACGATGCATTTCAAAATTTCACAAAATTTCTGAATTAAAATGAAAACTTATTTTATGCAATATTTACTCAAAATCACTATAAATATTTGAAAATGAGCTATGTCAGAAGTACTGGTACTTCCGTAACAAGTCGATACTACAATACTAAAAGCAAATACATAAAAACTAAATAGTTATAAAAATGAGACCAGTCTTTCTACAGTACTGGCTGATATAATGGTCTGTCATTACTGACAAACCAATATTTTAAGTTTTTTGAATGAATGTGCGTTCTGTTTTTGCCTTCAATGGGTGTCCAGTTTTTATGGGGTATTTCGCTAATTTCAATAGATTGCTCACCTTGCTCAGTTTCGCATGTGGCAGTTTGCAGTGTCCATGTGTATGGTAAGGACATTTTGTGAATTTGAAATTGGCTAAAACCTACGAGCAAGGAAAAGCATGTCACGTCAGTGATTCATTGGGTTTCACGATTCTCATCCTGTTCTGAATTATTCTGGTTCAGAATTGCTGCCAAAATGAAGACCAATACTGCCACTTTGATTTCTTGTCTTGTTCCTTTTTGGGGGTATTTTGGGGGTATTTCAACATACTAATTTAACTGAGGGTTTGACAGTTGTGAAAGACCCAATCAGGTTATTAATACCTGTAAAAAAACAGTATGGATGTCCATGACATCAAAAAGCATGTCGAATTTGGAGGAAAGGAGGTCAGCATACCATTCAGCTTCATTAATATATTGATGTCCATTTTATACACTATAGTTTGTTTCCGTTATAAATAAATTCTCAGCGCTACCTCACGCTCTTATTGTTTCTGCCTCTGTGCCATTAAAGACCAGCCTCAGAGGCAAAGGACAATGCGTGAATGCCGAGCATTGTAAGTCACATTTGCATATTTGAGATTTATATTATTCAAATGCTTGACATCCTTTCCCAGAAAGCTCTTCTCCCTCCTTCGCTCTGCCCGACACCCCACCCTCACCTTTTTCTTGTCTTCTCTCTCTCCCTCTCTTTGCCCCCCCCCCCCCCCAAATCCCTGATAAAAATTATTATTCCTAGTCACCGCACGGCATGCGTTATGAGATGGCCGCCTCATTAATAAGCGTCTCTGATTAACCTGAATTCGGCTCTGGTTCTTTCTTACTTTTTCGCTCTGTCTATCTTTCTTCTGTGTTATTTATCCTCTCTTTCTTTGCAATCGCCCTGTACTCTTTGTCATGCCAGCAGGGCAAATCCGTCTGGGTCCCTTCCAGACAAACTGACCTCTAGGGACGTATTGACAGTACGCTTTACTGAGCGAACAGACATATAGAGCCACAACGATGGATACAGCACACACACAAACCAGTTTCCTGTTTTTGTGGCCATGAAACTCAGAGATTCCCTTCTAAGATTTTTGGGAGAGGGAAAAGAAGAGGGGGAAAGGAAAATGACATTTTTTTTTTATTTAATTTTTTTGTGAAAAAGGGGGTTGGGAGGGATCTAATTAATTTTGAAGGATCATCGGCCCCTTTCGTCCAAAGCAGTGAGTGAGTGAGAGAGGGAGGGTGGGTGGGCGACAGAGGGGTGAGCGGGTGGGTGGAGCGAGACTGGGGAGAGAATAAGAGCGACGGGGGTGGGGGGTGGGGGGTGCAGACTGATTAGAATTCTGGGCAGGTAGCAGGCGGCTGCTGTGCACCCACTGTGGGCCAGGCAGAGAGGAGGGGAACACCCGCCCGCCTTCCGAAGTGTGTATGTGTGTGTGGTGATCTCGGGTTTCAATGCTTCAACCGTACTTTTGTTACCAACTTTCACCCTAAATCACCCCGAATGGCTTTCGGTTTAGTATGCCACTATTCCAAACCTATGCAGTCGTAATATTTACATTAACATTTACATTTATTCATTAAGCTGGTGCTTTTATCCAAAGCAACTTACAAATTAGAATAATGCATATAGAACCGATTTTGAAATATTACCAAAATGTAAATTATATTCACATTTTGAAGACATCATCCCAGGTGGTGGAAAAATCTACAAGACATCTGATTTTTAAGTCAACATCGTCTCCTACATCCACAAGAGAGCAGAATGAATCAGTTTAAACCAATCAGCACCGTGTTGTAGCGATTTTTGTTTTGTTTTTTGGACCGAATTTACATTAGGTGTCTTTAACCACCATGTTATGTAGTTACACTGAAAACCTTACACTTTACCCTAAACCTAACCCTACCGCAATCCTTACCCTAAACCCTAACACCGAATCTAAACCCTACCCCTTAACCTACCCATACCTGAACCTCAGTAGCAACAAATGCTTTATCTTGTGAGAACAACATGTAGTTACACAATGAATACACTGTATTGTATGTATGTTAACTGAGTACATAGTAGTTAAAGACACCTATTATAGTGGGACATTTTTTATGCATTTGGCAGATGCTTTTATCCAAAGCAACTTATAGTGCATTCAAGGTATACATTTTATCAGTTTGTGTGTTCCCTGGGAATCAAACCCATGAACTTGGCATTGCTAGTGCCATGCTCTACCAGTTGAGCTACAGGAACATTTATTATTGCAAATAACATATCTGGCTTTTAACAAATGTGCGTAAAATGATAAAGCCAAAAGATTTTGTCAGTTCATATTCTCAAATATTAAGTAAAAATGTAAAATGCTTCAGTAGACGCTTCTATGTTAAATTAGTGCCATAGTACTACCGAGAACTCAGGCTTCATAATACTGGCGGTACCACAGTGTTTTCCTTTAAATACCGTAGTATGTACGTACCTTATGCAGCGTAACGCTGATACTGTAAGAAAGCAAGGCATGGTCAAGACACAACCGCCAAAGACCTCCACCTCTGGGGGCCGTTCACTCTGAATACGTCCGTCTTTTTTTATGTTAGTATTGGCTAGATGGACTACTTTGACCGGTGCGTTGTGTCTCGCTGTTTTGTCAGTGTCTCTTGCAGTAACGATGCATCTTTTTAGACGCTGTGTCAATTTAAAAGAAAATTCAACTAACACTTGCATTCTGTTTTATTCACTGAACTGCGTCTGTTTTAGCTCAATGATGTAAGTCACCATCAGTACTGGGCACACATTCAAAATTTTATTTCTCATTTTAGCATGCAAATGTGCATTTTTATCTTAAATTCAATGATTATTCGAATTTCAAATTTTAATTTGACAGCTTTAAGGAAGAACACAATACAAGTACCGCTACCATACTGAATTTGATATATTACCAGAGTTGTAAAATGCTAGAGCAGAATGGTAAGTGTAGAAAAGCTGTTATTATTATTGCAATAAGCTAGTTGGCTAGTCAGAAAGGCTAGTTAATTTGGTTTTTTAATTGTATTTATTTATCACACATATACAATTAAATTATTTTTTTCACATATCCCAGCTAAGCTGGGGTCAGAGTGTAGGGTCAGCCATGATATGGCACCCCTGGAGCAGATAGGCTCAAGGGCCCAACAGTGGTGGTGCTGGGGCTTGAACCCCCAACCTTCTGATCAGTAACCCAAAGCCTTAACCACTGAGCCACCATTGCCCACTGTCGTCAGCCATGATTGTAATGGATTCCACTATTCAGGTTGTGCCATCTTTTATAAGATAAAACTATTCTTAGATCAACAGTGTGTCTTCAGTTGGGCTGGGTTTTGAAACAGATTACCTGAACCGATTGGAGTCAGATCCAGAAGCTCTCGATTTGATTCTGAATGCAATACTATTCTGATTAATTTGGGCATATATTTTTGTTAAGTGATACTACATATTTCTGCAGAAGCCACAAGTCAAGGTGATTTGAACTAAAAAAAAAGTTCCAAGTAAAGAACTACACTACCCATAATCCTGCAGAGTGATCCACCAATCAGAGCATCACTTATCACAAATGTGGAAAAATATTTATGGTCTTTGTGTCTTTAAGCATATATAATGAGCTCTTAAACAATTAGCCCTTTCACAGTAGCCATGATTTAGCATCATTAACCATTAATAACATCATATTAACGTCATTTATAACCTAAATATGATTTCCATTTAATATGATAAAAGTTATTTATCTCTCGAATTCTTTTGTAATTTTAATAAAATCCAGACAGTATGTTCAAACTAAACCCTTTTAGGATATGTGTGTTGCTAAAACTGTGTCATTTGAAAAAGTTGTGAACATGTTTCTTGCAAATATATGTTGCATTAAGCTATTAACTTCTCGCTCCATCAGTCAAATACACTTACTCTAGGATAATATTATTCTCAGTTCTTGGCATATTTCACGTCGGACTTGGACAACACTGAGTCCGACCAGCTGCTATCTTGAGACCCGCGTCGGCCACATACTGAATCAGTATTTAATAGAGAACCTCTGCAGTCGGATAAGTCCGAATCGCTAACGAATCATTCAGGCTGTCAGTCTCAACAAGGTCACTGAAAAGAATTGTCTCAAAAGGATGAGTCGGCAGATTATTTTTAATTTATTTTTTTTAAATGGATTACAAAGTGAGATATTATACTTTGAAATGTAGTGGAGTAAAAATAAGTTTCCCAGTATGAAAATACTCTTAAAGATAGATTAAAATGTTTACTTATGTACAGTAACAAAGTAAAAATACTTTCTTACACTCCACCACTGATAATAATCAATGACAATACTTTAAGTACATTTTATATTGTACCAGCATTTTTTATTTTATTTACTTTATTTGCAGTGCTAGGATTATTTCATCCCACATAAAAAAAAATTAAAAACAATTACACAGTCAGCCTTTGTCCTTTTTTTAATTTTAGAATACACTTTTGCTTAAAATCAAAGTTTGTAATGTTGTGATTCATCTCAGAGCTGGTGGGTTTGGTTCAAGGCTTAGAACTCTTATTTAAATTCCTATGGAAAAAAATCAATGGGAAAACCAAGGCCACTGAAAAAAGTGGGCTTCACTGTTGCACTCTGACTCTGTAGTGTGTTGTGTGGAGTGAATGTATAAAAATATGTATGAATGAATGAAATGTATGAAATATTTGAGAGGCTAATGGAGTGTTTTGTAAAGCTTTTATGTCTGTTACATCTAATGTACCCTAAAAAGCTTTTGAAAGGTCTTCAAACTACGCACCCTAATGAGCTCCTTTTATTAAAGTCTCGCTGCTTGCGTGTGTGTGTGTGTGTGTGTGTGTGTGTGTGTTTATCAGGAAACGTTTACCTCCTCTGCCTGTATCAATATGCATGAAACAGGCATTGTCTATACCATGTAGCACGATAGACAGTACAGACAAAGCACCTTTTTGTTTATACCGAGCACATGGCTTTGATCACGGTCTCTGTTCTCTGCCACTTATATTCGTATGCATATATTCTGTCTGTGTGGATGGTGATCAAACGGATCCGCATGCAGTATATGCAGTACAGTATGCATCTCAGACTACATTAATGTTAATTTGTCACCTTTAGGGGTCCTGCTCTTAATTAATATAATGAATATACTGATGGTAATGATTTGAATAACAAAATTAGTTTCTGCTAATAAATGATACCTTGAATCATCCGGCTTGTGGAGGAGAGATGTACTATTACTTCTAAGCTATCGTAAAATTTGTGTCAGACACTGAAACACTAAAAAAAAATCCCATAGACTTTCACTGAAAGAGGAATCAGAACCATATCTACAGACTTGATGTGGTGTCTTTTGACTAAGGCCAGTAAACAACCATCTAGTAACTAGGGATGTGTCACGATGGTCGATTAATCATCCAACTAGTTGATTAGTGAGTCTGAATAATCTTGATTTTTTTTCTTCTTTTTTGTGTGTGTGGGGGGGGGGGGGGAGAGATTATTTCCCCCCCTTTTCTCCCCAATTTGGCATGCCCAATTCCCAATGCGCTCTAGGTCCTCGTGGTGGCATAGTGACTTGCCTCAATCTGGGTATCTTATCACATGGCTTGAGCACGTTACTGCGGAGACCTAGCGCATGGGGAAGCTCGCGCTGTTCTCTGCAGCATTCACACACAACTCACCACGTGCCCCACCGAGAGTGAGAACCACATTATAGCGACCACGAGGAGGTTATCCCATGTGACTCTACCCACCCTAGCAACCGGGCCAATTGGTTACTTAGGAGGCCTGACTGGAGTCACTCAGCACACACTGGATTCGAACTCGTGACTCCAGATGTGGTTGTTAGCGTCTTTACTTGCTGAGCTACCCAGGCCCCCATCTCAATTTATTCTTAGATGTATAAATAATTTTGTAAGGCTGTAAATTTAACAAGTTAGAGATAATAAAAAAAAACATTTGTAAAAAAACAAAACAAATTAATGCAATTAATATTGCCCCCTGACCATATATATCCTCTGTAATAAGGAATTTTCCTACCACTGGAGCAATTCAAGCTTAAAGTACCACCTTCAAATTTTTGCGAGTAGCAGTCAGCAGGGGGCAGTGCAGCATCTAATCTCCAGGCACACTTAGCGAGAGCAGGCAGCACAAAATGAGGAACCTCGTACAGCAGGACACATTCTTGCATTCAAAGAGAGCTGGGCAGAGTATTTTTGACAGTAGTTTCACACCTCAGGATAAGACGTTGGTTATATGGCCCAGTGTATTGTTGTCACGGTACCAAAATTTCAGTAGTCGGACTGATACCAGTGAAATTTTACGGATCTCGATACCAATTTCGATACCACAGCAAAAATATGCTAATATTATAATGTGCTATTTAACACACTAGTTATTTTTAATTATTTTCCAGAACTTTCCAGAACATTTTGTAAAGTTTAATTTCATTATCAAAATGGTGTCTAATCAATAGATTCTATTTTAACAAGTGAAAATAGAACTTTTCAAAATGTCATTGCATTTTTTTGGCGAAACTTTTATTCTGTATTGCTGTATTGCTTTTTATATTTTTATTAATTATTATTATTATTACAGTGAATATTACATTTGACTATACAATTGTAATATATTTTTCTTCAATTTCAGGCATCTAGATTTTATTTTGAATCGTGCTTTTATTTTAACATGTGTTTTTTTGCCGGAAGCTTCACTTTTCCGGATAAACGGTTTGCAACACGGCGCAGTGTGAACATTTTAGACTTTTAAGTCACGTCTGAAATCTCATCTGTTTACACTGGCCTTTGAGTCTGACAAATGAAATGTAGGACACAGTTTGGAGTATTTGTATTTTAGACTACTGGTGTTTGTGTGGTAATTTTGAAATGTTTTAAATTGTATTACTGTGAAGTCAATGCTGTTGTTTTAAATGCGATATATATAAAGCTGAGCTGAGATTAAAGCGCAAATGCTGTGATTTTAATTATATAAATATATATTTTACATGTGCTGAGTGGTTCACATTAGATTAGTGCTCTGCTCTGTCATCTCATACAATGTGAATGATTCTCAATGTCTGTTGAGTTTCTAGTGGATGAGCGGTCGGATTTATTTAAAGTACGCTTATCCACAGTAAGATTGCAGCCTTTAGCGGTTTAATAAATCACACGTCACGATTTTAATTTGATTAATTGTCCAAGGAGTACAAGGAGTGTACAAGGAGTAACAGAGCACACGTTCAAAATAAGCCTGTGAGCATTTAAAAGCAGTCATGTCTCAGTCATACTGCACGCTGGTACCGGATTGAGTCGGTGCTCGGTGCTATCAGTACTGCAGAAACACTGGTATCGTTACATCTTTTTTTAAGTATAAATAAAACTATAAATATATAGTCTGCAGGTGCTGTGCGCTTCACAGTGAATGTGCACTCTCTTCTGTCATCTACAGGTACAACAACGAACACAGCGCCTGATGCTGAGCATATATGAGTATGAGCTGCTTCACACATTCACTTTGAAGCACATGCAGACCATATATTTATTTTATTAAATGTCATCCTTTTGCGGTTTCAATAATCACACAAGGACATATCGCGATTTTATTTTGATTAATTGTCCATTTCAGTGTAAAAGGAGTAACAGAGCAGTCAGACAGTGCGGGGACCGAATTGAGTCGGTGCTTGCAGTGCCGGTCCTAGCCTTTTGGGGGCCCTAAGTAAAAATGTGTGTGGGAACCTCCGTCAGTATGTTCGTAACACTACTTATAATGTCTTTGACAATGTGGAGGCCTTGAGGTGGATCAGGAACCCTAAGCAACTTGCTTAGTTTGCCTGTAGGGAGGACCGGCACTGGGTGCTCGGTACCGATACTGTAGAAACACCGATATCATTACATCTTTTCTATTTTAGTATCGACTTGGTATCGAAGTACCGGTACTTTTGACATCCCTATTGTGCACTGATTTGTCCATTACATTGTCAGTCAATGAATGCAATACTGCCCGTCTCTCATGCTCTCGTGCTCGCTGCGGCCGGGTCTCCATATTGCGAGGAATGACTGGTAGAAGTGAATGGACTAACAGATAAAAGATACATGAAACATGATTGTTCCTGTATTAATGTAGGTATTATTTTTCAAGCAATATAAAAATAAGTATTATTATAAAGCGCATAAACTTGATGAGTCTTTGACTTGATGTAGTATAGTCCATTAAAATGAACATACAAAAATATTATAGTATTGTATGCTTATTAACAGTGCAGGAATAAAGGTATTTCATATACCTTCCCATGCAGAAATCTGATATATGGCCATGAATATATATGAACTATAGTTCATATAGTTGGACTGCATAGGCTGCATATTCAAATTCCTCAATGATTTGGGAAATTATATCTTGAATGTATGAAATCAGCACTTTTTGTAGTATTTTGAAATATAAGTTGTTGCAGTATGTGCAATTATTTTTAAGACGGGGCGTCAAGTTAAAAATAGTACCACTTTCTAAATGCGTCTTCAGACTCATTCATTCTGTTACATTTTGTTGCACTCTGTTGAATAGTTTTTGAATGCATAGTAAACGCCCCCAATCGCAGTTTGGAGAACTATATACAGTACTTATATATATGTATATATATATTCTTTAAGGCTAAATATTGAACTAGCCATTCAGACAGCCCACTGACTAGTCGATTTTTAAAATATGTAGTTTTGCACATCTCTACTAGCTAACACCCAGAACACCATAGTAATACCCTAGAAACCACTCTGGGCACCTTAGCAATGAATTGGCAAATACTAGGAAATGCAAATGTCACATGCAAACGTAAACTCTTAACTAGGGGACAGCTGTGGCTGTGGATACATTAATGTCAGGCTTTACAGTACCTTGCCTTCAGTTTGTCTATCAAATTAGTGTCTTTTAAAATCAGCATCTGGCTCATATGATGACGGATGGATTTGGGTCACTGTCATTTTATCAAACAATCAATTGGACAGCACGTCTAAGTTACTTAAGAGTGGCCTGTTCATAATATTTAGTTGTTCCAAACTGGATTTGCTTTAGAACCCAGATTTTACATTAGACATTAAGTGGCGACCCAACTCAGTGCCAAAATTGTTTATCATACAAACGTAAAAAAATATTTAATCTAGTCTGGATCATATTTTCTTTTACCTTGTGTAGTTTTGTTCAGGGTTTATGCAACCTGTCCTGTTGGCATGATTCATTTGTGTTGCCTCTACCAAGTTACAGGTAGCATACAGTTTGATTGAATGTACATCCTTTGACTTCAATAACAAAATATATGGGAAACTTTTCTTCTCACTTTTAAAAGCTGATAAGCCTATTTATTTTGCTATCCTTACTATGCACAATTATATGGTTGGTTGGATTTTATTATTTTAGCACTGAAGAGCTCCTGCATACCATAATGAATCATCGACTGATTTCCTGTTGTTATAGTGACTCTTATCTACTATCTGTGCATTGCGATATTTTGTAGGTTCAACAGTATTGTAACATGTATAAAATGTCATAGTCATCCATAACACTGAAATTTTGCCTGCATAGTAGGTTTTGCTTAATGCGACACATATTGTACATAAACAGTTTATAATATTCCAAGACAAAAATGGCACATTAACTCTGGGATTTTGGTGTGAGGAGGGGGCTGAAGATTTTGTGCTTATGCATTATGAAGGGATACAGACTGTGTACAGTGCTCTTTTGTATTTGGGTTGAGAAATGGACATTGATATTAACGTTTTTCAAAATCAAGATTTTAGGTTGAAATATGTATATTTGTGTAATATTTGTATATTAAATGTATGTTTTAAGTGCTGTAACTGGTCACCATCATTTCTTTTAAGCTTTTCACCAAATGTAATCATTAACTTTTTGTTATCACTAGTTCATTTGAATGGACCGATGGTGTGACAAATGAATTTTTAGAAGTACAAATATTTCATATAGTCTCTAAATTACAATATGGTAATGAAAACTGCATACACAAAATAATAATTTGAAAATGATGCTGTTTAATACAGTTTTTGATGGAATATAGCATGTCGCACCACATGATGTTATTTTGACACTGTTCCCAACAGTTAGACTGCATCCACACAAATATCTAAAGCTTAAACTTATTTCATGCTTACTAAAAAGAATAGTTAATCAAAAAAAGGATATTCTGTCATCATTTAGTCACCCTCATTTTGTTCCAAACCTTTATTACTTCTTTGTCTATGGAACACAAAAGGTGAATTTTATCCTGGCTGCTCTCTTGAAAGTAAAAGGGGCTACAACGGTCAAACAAAAAATAAAATAAAAATAAAAACTAAACAAAACCATAAAAGTATTATAAATATAATATTGCCATATTTGAGTTTGAAGCTACAGCCAAGGGGAAGATTTTCAGTGAATAACAGCTAGGGCTGCACAATTAATCAAAATAAAATCAAAATCGCAACATGACCTCGGGCGATTATTAAACCGCAAAGGGCTGCAGTTTAATTAAATAAATAAAAAATCTGCTAACGCTGCTCGCTTCAAAAGTTTATGTGCGCTGCTCTGTACTGTCTGTATTTTGTTCATGTATTTTTACAGTGTTTTCAGAGCTTGATTTCTTTTCTCCACAACTTCATCTCATGCTCAGAGTAACAGATGTGGTCCGAATTCAGTTCCGTTTGCTGACAGCATTATATATAAAGCACTCCAGATTAACTTTAATATCACTTTTGATTAATTCCAAATATGTTCGGCCGCTGCTAGAATATATAAATACAAATAGTACACCCCATGGCACCGGGTATTTGTGGACAGAGGAGGAGATGTTAAAATGAGCAGCACATTATACAGCTGTTGTGAATGTGAACTAGCTACACTCAAACTCTTAATGCAGATGTCGTCAAAATAAAAGCTCGACAGCTTAGAACTTGTTTTAACTGAACCGCAATGCCCCATGCAAGTTAAGATTTTATTACAGTAATACTACATAATATTACAGAAAGATATTACAATTTTATAATGATAATAATAATCACCATCATCATCAATATAATATTATAATATTACAGTAATATAATATTGAAGTTGAATGGGTTCCAAAAATAATGATGATAAATAGTAGGCTAAGACCCTATAACAAAATGGACAAAAACAGGTACACAGTGGACAGGTGCAATGTGAATTAAAACAATTTTCTTTCTTGTTTTTTTTTTTTTTTTCTCTCTTCGTTTCACTACTTTATTTATTTATTTGTGGCTGAAGTGAAAAGGTCCATGTTTAGTTCTTTTTAAGAGGACAGAAGTATGAACCCTAAAAGAGTAGCATTTTTATTGGCAGTAGAACATGGTCAAAAGGAATCACTTACTAGTTTTTTGTTTATCGTATCACAGTTTAAATCGCAATATTTTTTAAATAATCGCAATTTGACTTTTTGTCCAAATCGTGCAGCCCTAATAACAGCGTATTTATATTGTACAGCTTTTGAAGACATGAAAAATAGCACACGCATCATGTGGAATAATGTTAATATACTTTTATGGTGCTTTTCTCCCCCAGTTCCCATTCACTTGGGAATGGTAAAGAGTGGCCAGGATATTCTTCAGAAATTCACCTTTTGTGTTCCATGGAAAAAGGAAAGGCATAGAAGTGTGGAATAACATGAGGGTGAGTAAATCATGAAAGTATTTTCATTTATGGGTAAACTATTTCTTCAATGGTGAGCTATTTCTTTAAGGGAAAATTCAGGGTTCAATACAAGTTCAGCTCAATCAACAGTATTTGTGGCATAACATTGATTACCACAAAAATTTATTTCGACTCGTTCTCATTTTCTGTAAAAAAAAAATAATAATAATAAAAAAAAAAAAAAGCAGAAATCGAGGTTACAGTGAGCCACTTACAATGGAGTGAATGGGGCCAATGTGAAGCTTATAATTTTATAAAGCACTTACATTAATTCTTCTGTTCAAACTCAAGTATTATTTGAGCTGTTAAGTTGTTTAAATCATAATTTTTACAGTCGATTTTAGGGTTTGTTGACATTACATCCTCATGGCAACGAAGTTGTAAAATTGGCTATAACTGCACAGAAAAGGTTAGTAGGCGATTTTATCGCACTAAAATAATGTTACCATTCAGATTGTTTATGTCTTGTGGCTATAATTTTGAAACTGTGAGTACTTTAACATTTACAGATTGACCCCACTTCCATTTTAAGTGTCTCACTGGAACCCAGATTTTTATTTTTATTTTCTAAAGAAAAGGAGGGACAAGACAAAATACATTTTTGTGGTAATAAATATTATGCCACAAATATTGTCAATTGAGCTTAAACCCAGAATTTTCCGTTAATGCTGAAAATCTCTTTTTATTATATGTACGCATCATGCCACAGAACTTAAAACATTTGACATGGAAGTAGTTATTATGGAAGTAGTAATTAAAAATGTAGTAGGAGGTAAAATTCTCCTTTTATTCTAAGCTTGAAAAATGCCAAATTATATGTTATACTATACTACTCTTGCTATTTCTGCCATATATAGATACAGAAGAAATACTGTATTAAGAGTAATATGCTATTCTGATAATAGCATTATTTCTTTTTGGGGTCCTGATTAGCAACATTTTTAAAAATGGATTTTGTGAGTCATGCCACAGGACTCGATAAATACAATAATTGGGAATGAAGTCGTAAAGACTTTCTAAAATCATTATTATTTTTAGAGCAAATTTGTAAATTCACAATTAGTAATTTTTTGAAAACAGACCCCCATTAGGTAATGACAATAGGCTCTGTCTATTCATTCGAATAGATCTTTTTTATTATTATTATTTATTGCAGATAATCAGTGTTAATTGCTTTTCAGAAGAACTGAAACTTTTCTTGTGGCATGTTATTAAGCTGGAGTGGATATGATATACTGTATACAGTTGAATGCATACGTTTGGATCCCCTTTGCAGAATCTGCAAGATTCTCATTTCATAAAAAAAAAAAAGAAAGAGGGTTCATAAAATGGTATTTTGTTTTATTTAGTGCTGCCCCAAAGAAGCTATTCGACAGAGATTTACATTTTTTCCACAAGACAGAATAATAACTGAATTCACATAAATGATCCTGTTCCAAAGTTTACATCCCTTTTGATTCTTCATATGGTGTGTTGCTTCCTTGATGATTAATGACATTTAAAATGTTGTGTGATTTGTTGTGCACAAGTCCCTGCTTTGTCTTGAGCAGTGAAGTTGACTACTGTTCTTAAGAAAAATCCTCCAGATACTGCATGTTCTTTGGTTTACCAGCATCTTCTGCACATTTATATTTTTCCCAACAGTGACAATATGATGTTTAGATGTTTAGCTTGTTACACTTAGGACAACTGAGGGACTCAAACACAACTATGACAAAAGGTGCAAACATTCATTGATGCTCAAGTAGGCAACACACTACATTAAGAACCAAGGTGATGTAAACTTATGACCAGGAAGATTTGTGTAAATTGTTATTATTCTGTCTTGTGGGGAAATATGTAAATATCTGTTATGTAGCTTCTAAAGGGCAGTACTAAAAAAAATATGATCTTTTTATCTCTTATATTTTTATAAATACTGAAATGGGTATGTAAGCTCAAAAGGGGGGTGAAAACTTCTGCACTTAACTGAAACTGCGTGAAGGCTTAACACAGGCCATTTTAGGCATACAGTATATCATTGATCTCTGGAGTTCATGGGTATTTTGCAACATTATCTTACACAATGCTCGTGTCATTACTGCGATGTGAATAACATTACTGTTATTTTTGCGGTTAAAATGCAAGAACAAATACAAAGTCAGATCACTCATGCCAAGCATTAGCTGGTACCTCAAAGGTGACACAATCACAAATAACAACAGCGTTAATCAGAGCATGAGGGAATGAGTGTGTACTGTACATCGCGCTAATGAACAAAGGCGCTGTAACAGGATGACTCTGAAGTGATAAGACCGTGATAAAGAGCAAGGCCAGTGGAGTTTTGATCTGCTCAAACTCTCATGAAAAGTTTCTAGTGTTCTTATTTAGTAGGATGCACCGATATTGCAATTCTGTATATACATCAATGAGCCTAAACATTATGACCACTCACAGCTGAAGCGAATAACGTTGATCATCTCCTAAAAAGGCCACATGTCAGGGTCTGTGTAGATTAGATGGTAAGCATACAATCAGTTTTTGTAGTCAAAGTGAGGAATGCAGGCGAAATGAGCAGGAGTAAAGACCTGAGCGACTTTGACAAGGGCCAAATTGTTATGGACAGACGACCACGAAACAGCAAGGCTTATGGGGTGCTCACGGTCAGCAGTGGTGAGTACCTACCAACAGTGGTCCGAGGAGGGACAAACCACAAACCGGTGACAGGGTGTTGGGTTCAAGGCTCATCGATGCATGAGGGCAATGAAGGCTATCCCGTCTTGTACGAACCAACAGAGGGTCTACTGTGGCACAAGTCACATAATTTTAATGATGTTATGGGAGGAATGCGTTACAACACACAGTGCATCACACCCTGCTGCATATGGGGCTGTGTAGCCGCAGACCAATCATACTGCCCATGATGACCCGTGTCCACTGTTGAAAGTGCCTACAATGGGCATGCGAGCATCGGAACTGGACCTTGGAGCAGTGGAAGAAGGTCGACTGGTCCTATGAGTCCCGTTTCCTTTTGCATCATGTGGACGGCCATATACGTGTGTGCTGTTTAACTGGAGAAGTGATGGCACCAGGATGCACTGTGTGAAGACAACAAGCCATCCAGGAGTGTGCTGCTCTGGGCAATGTTCTGTTTGGAAACCCTGGGTCTGGCCATTCACGTGGACGCCAATTTGAGACATGCCACATACCTAAACATCGTTGCAGACCAGGTACACCCCTTCATGGCAATGATATTCCCTGATGGCAGTGGCCTCTTTCAGCAGGATAATGTGCCCTGCCACACTGAACATATTGTTCGGGAATGGTTTGAGGAACATAATGAAGAGTTCAAGGTGTTGCCCTGGCCTCCAAATTCCCCAGATCTCAATCGGATTGAATATCTGTGGGATGTGCTGGACCAACAAGTCCGATCCACGGCGGACTCCACCTCGCAACTTACAGGACTTGAAAGATCTGCTACTAATGTCTTGGTGCCAGATACCACAGGACACCTTCAGAAGTCTTGTAGAGTCCATCCATGCCTCGGCGGATTGGCGCCGTTTTGGCGGCACACAGAAGACCAACAGCATATTAGACAGGTGTTCATAATGTTCTGGCTCATCAGTTTATGTGATATCCAGAATTATATCCAGGATATAAATAATTATTTTTATGTTATGGTCCTTAGCTGATAATGGCCGATATTATAGACCTGTACTTTTTTTTTTTGTCCAAACCCCCCCCCCAAAATTAACCATGCTAAATGCAGATAATAGAATGCAACTAATCATATTATCTTGCATAGTTAAAATATCAAAATAAATAAGCTTATTCTTTAACTTATTACATTTAACAGGACGAAAAAGCACTTTCCATATTTTTGTTGTTGAAAGCAAAATCCATGCTTTTCCTGCTTTACCAATCAAACTCAATATTTTGTAACAATCCGTTACTTAGTAATGTGGATAATACATGTACAATATTTTGCCCAGTGTTTGTTCCATGTTTTAGGCTGGTACCTCACACTTCTGGTACATTTTATGCATTTGTAAAATTCTCATTTTTACTATTCAGCCATTGTAATGTTACTAATTTTATACTAAATTTGTATATTTTTGGGCATATGCAGTTCATGGTAATATGAATAGATTTCATTGTTTAATTTTGTTCGATAAACAATTTTGATACTGTGTTGGGTCACCACTTTATGTCCCATGTAAAAATCTGGGTCTTCAAGCAAAACCAATGGAGAACCACTGATATACAATTTACAAAGTAACTGAAATGTTCTTTAGAAAAACGTACACTGTTTGAATGAGAAAAAATAAGTCCTTATTTTAATAGAAGTGGGATATTTGGGATGCTGGTTAGATAGTCCTTGAAGAACAGGTGTCTCTGGTTAGAGAGTAGAGCTCAGAGAGATACACATGGATTATTTGGGTATTATACACAAGAGTTTGTCTATGTGGTTTCAAAGAGAGTTGGATAAACATGCGGTATTAATTATAATGTACATACTACAACCATGAACATTTGTAGCCCAGAGATAAACACAGAAAGTAATCAACAATTTTAACTTTTCACATGTGCACTTAAACAAAAAGGCATGGCATAGGACACAATGTGAAAATTAGTGCCTTCGCTAATACCATGATGGATAAATGAGCAAGCATAAATCTGAAATAAGTGCCCTTTATCACAAAGCAGGATTAAGTGGCTAGCTTAAACTTTTAGCAAACTAAGGTGAGTAGGTTTTCTTCTGTGTTTATCGCCATAGTAACAGATAGACTGATCTCACAGTGAAATCGGAAACAGTAGGTTGACTTTTCTTTAGCTAAAATTGGTCTGTGCTTACTGAAATGTGAAACACTGCCCCCAGCGGCCAAAGCGGTAACCGTTTTTTTGGGCGTGTGGGCATGTGTAAGCTCCATTTTCCGGGTGAGATGTCCACAGAGGGGCACCAAAAGCGAGTTGTTAATGGAGTTGTTTCCAATTGTACAGGCTATACAGTGAAGAGGAATGCATATTTTATGAACCGTACTCCCCAACCCAAACACCAAACCTAAACCTAACCATCAGCCATCAGTAGAGTAAAAATGTAATGTTAAGATTTTAAAATGCAACCTCTGAATTGCGATCGTCTTAGCGGTTTTTTTTTTCCTGGTT
The DNA here is from genome assembly GCF_019703515.2 of Myxocyprinus asiaticus. NCBI lineage: Eukaryota > Metazoa > Chordata > Actinopteri > Cypriniformes > Catostomidae > Myxocyprinus > Myxocyprinus asiaticus. The sequence goes on from NC_059346.1 coordinate 60,398,415, forward strand.
TAAATGCGGAAATGCAAAAATGTCTGAAAGGAGATGGTGCTTGTCGGTAATTCAGCATAATATGGCCGATCCTAGGGTACTGGACCTCTCGGAAACAACATGCTGACTTCTTGTGTGATTGTGTTGTAACACGCTAAATGGCAAACCTGCAGGTTATATTCTTGATCACGGATCACACACAGATACTGAAACAATCAGCTGTGAGCAAAGAGATATCACTGACACAATAAGGTTACTCCCTCTGTATCTCCCACTCTAATTTAAAGCACACTTCAAAGAAACAATTTTAGAAATCCATATTTCAATTGTTTAGCAGTCTCGATTTTTTTTTGTTTTTTTTGTTAAAGACACTTTAATTGTTTTCCTGATCATGTACCCACTCTTGTCATAAAGTTTATACGAAAAAATAAACCTAAGATAAATCTATCAAATAGCAAGTAAGATGGATGAATACATTCTGTCAGTATTGATCGATTTTAATCACATGTAATATATTATTAGGAACCCCATGGTCCTAATAAAGGGCCCGACGTGGTCTTCAGCTGTTGTAGCCCATCCGCCTCAAGGTTAGACGTGTTTTGCATTCTGAGATGCTATTCTGCAATTGTACAGAGGGGTTATCCGAGTTACCTTTGCCTTTCTGTCAGTTCAAACCAGTATGGTCATTCTCCATTGACCTCTCTCATTAACAAGGCATTTCTGTCCACAGAACTGCCACTCACTGGATGTTTTTTGTTTTTTGGCACCATTCTGAGTAAATTATAAAGACCGTTGTGGGTGAAAATCCCAGGAGATCAGCAGTTACAGAAATACTCAAACCAGCCCATCTGGCACCAACAATCATGCCACAGTCGAAATTGCTGAGATCAAATATTTTCCCCATTCTGATGGTTGATGTGAACATTAACTGAAGCTCCTGAACTGTATCTGTGTGATTTTAAGCATTGCACTGCTGCTACACGATTGGCTGATTAGATAATTATATTGTTATGTAGGTGTACAGGTGTTCCTAATAAAGTGCTCAGTGAGTGTATGCACTGATGAGCCAAAACATTATTAATACCTGCCTAATATGCTGTTGGTCCTCCTCATGCCACCAAAATAGCAACAACCCGCTGAGGCATGGACTCTACAAGACCCCTGAAGGTATCCTGTGGTATCTGGCACCAAGACATTAGCAGCAGATTTTTCAAGTCCTGTAAGTTGCGAGGTGGAGCCGCCGAGGATCAGACTTGTTGGTCCAGCACATCCCACAGATGCTCAATTGGATTGAGATCTGGGGAATTTGGAGGCCAGGGCAACACCTTGAACTCTTCATCATGTTCCTCAAACCATTCCCGAACAATGTGTGGAGTGTGGCAGGGCACATTATCCTGCTGAAAGAGGCCACTGCCATCAGGGAATACCATTGCCATGAAGGGGTGTACCTGGTCTGCAATTATGTTTAGGTAGGTGGCACGTGTGTCAAATTGAAGTCCACATGACTCATCGGACCAGGCAAACTTATTCCACTGCTCCAAGGTCCAGTTCCGACACTCTTATGCCCATTGTAGGTGCTTTTGACGGTGGACAGGGGTCATTATTGGCACTCTGACCAGTCTGCGGCCACACAGTCCCATACACAGCAGGGTGCAATGCACTGTGTGTTGTGACACATTCCTCCTGTAACCATCATTACAATTTTCTGGTGACTTGTACCACAGTAGACCTTCTGTCGCTTCAGACCAGACGGGATAGCCTTCGTTGCCCTCGCGCATCAATGATCCTTGGGCCCCAGACACCCTGTCGCCGGTTTGTGGTTTGTCCCTACTCAGTCCATTGTCGGTAGGTACTCAACCCTGGCTGACATGGAGCACCCCACAAGCCTTGCCATTTCAGAGATGCTCTGACCCAGTCTTCTGGCCATAACAATTTGGCCCTTGTCAAAGTCGCTCAGGTCTTTTCTCCTGCCCATTTCTCCTGCATTAAACACGTTGACTACGAGAACTGATTGTTCGCTTACCATCTAATCTACCCAGACCTTGACATGTGGCCTTGTTTGGAGATAACGTTATTAGCTTCACCTGCGGGTGGTCATAATGTTTTGGCTCGTGTGTGTGTGTATGTATATGTGTGTTTATATATATATATATATATATATATATATAGATAGATAGAGAGAGAGAGAGAGAGAGAGAGAGAGAGAGAGAGAGAGAGAGAGAGGGAGAGGTGTAAATGCCACCCAAAACCCTTCCTTTATGGATTTGTTGTTCATATATTTCACTTTTAAAAGTACATTGGTACACTAAATATGTCTTAATTGCTTGTCATGTCGCTAGAATGGAAGAACAAAAGGTCTTGATGCGTACCATTTTCTCCACTACCAAGTGCCCACTTTTTAATTATTTAATATCAATAGTAGGCTATATTAATTTATAATTATATTAAATGATAATACCCTTTTGTTTAAATTAAGATTTGATAAAGATTTAAACTTTTAAAATTAATAAGCCTGTATTTTCTTGTTATATAATAATATAGAATTATATATATTTTCAAATGCATCGCGGTCTTCATTTGAAATGACAAATATCTCGATATCGATTCTTAAATCCCAAGATCAATCTCGCATATTAGATCAATTTCCACACTATGCGACTAAAAATGTCAGTGATTACCCACTGGCTGGTAAATGTACAGAGTTCACTCACCAATAACTTAGTATATTGACCTTATTCACAGTAGCGCCATCTTTGATTTTTGACAGGAATAAGGCTGTTAGGGATAGACTTACCATCACTTCAATGACATGCACTGTATAAAGATATCAAAATGCTCCTAGATCACATCTAATTTTCCACAACTCATGTTGTTTGGAGTTTTTTGTCTAATGAAATTTCTATGAAATTTATCTGCGCTTATTTAAAGACGAGTGGCGGTTTTCTTAAAGAGACAGTACAGATTTTTTACATGTGTTCTATAAATCAAATTACTCATAAATAGTACAAATTATGCATTAAACAATAAACATGTAACAAAATATATGCAATATATATATATATATATATATATATATATATATATATATATATATGCAATATAATATCATATTTGTTGATGGAATACATGGATTTCTACATTTAAAAAAAGTTTAAATGTGACCAAAATGATGAAAAACAAAATATAATTAGTAAAATTCAGATTTTTGTAATGTTCCTAGTTAAAAGGTCCCCTGTATAATTAACAGCATAAGCTGGAAGAGAATTTCTTTCATATGTAAGCAAAATGGGCATTATAACTGAAATATACCCAAATGAATTGATATCGAATCAAAATGGAATTGAATTGAATTAAATCGAGAGCTTGTGATTTGGAATCGAATCAGAAAATATGTATCAATATTCAACCCAATTTTTTTTCTATCAAGTCCTCAAGCTCTCATGGCAACAGTGGTGTTTGTTCTTGCTGTTTATATTTGTTTTATATATATTTGTTAAGTTCTTCATAATTTTAACAATGATCTTCAGCGGGGGAATGGATAGCTCAGTGGTAAAATACGCTGGCTACCACCCCTGGAGTTCGCTAGTTCGAATCCCAGGGCATACTGAGTGACTCCAGCCAGGTCTCCTAAGCAACCAAATTGGCCCAGTTGCTAGGGAGGGTAGAGTCACATGGGGTAACCTCCTTGTGGTTGCTATAATGTGGTTAGATCTCGGTAGGGCACGTGGTGAGTTGAGCGTGGATGCCGCGGTGGATGGCGTGAAGCCTCCACACGCGCTATGTCTCCATGGCAACGTGCTCAACAAGCCACGTGATAAGATGCGCGGGTAGACAGTCTCGTCCTCTGCCACCCGAATTGAGGCGAATCACTACACGACCACGAGGACTTAAAAGTGCATTGGGAATTCCAAATTGGGTAAAAAAAAAAAAAAAATATATTCAGTGACGATGTAAATGACTCCCTCACGAGCAAATGTCATTCATTCATGTGAACATGCACGTAAACTAATCACAAACTCAGGATCAAACTCTGAGTTGATAAAGAAAGTTGATAACCAGCGTCTTGATACCACTTAACCATAATGAAGCCTGCTTTAAGAGCATATCTCAGAGTCGCTGTGTTCGTTTTTGTTGGATTTGTTGGGTTTTGCCAAACTAAAACCTTCCTGAGTTTCTTTGTGTACATGGCACTGGTTACATGGTTGTGTAAACTTTTCTGAAGCAATAAACATAGCTAATTTTTCTGCCAGAACGCACACACGACTCTGACATATTCTCTTAAAGGGACAGGGCTCTTTAAGAGATAGTATTTGCTGTATTACATTGCTATTCCTTTCAGTTAGCGCTAGATTATGGCAAACTTTTTACCCGGAAATGAGAGTCCACAGGTGAACTCGGTAATTTTTTTGTTTATGTTTTTGCTGGTCAATATGGCAGTCGTCCTGGACCTACACTGACAACTAGGGGCGTGGATGCAGCATCATTTAAACGCAATAGTTTTCAGTTACGAATGCCATTGTAGAAATTCATTATGCACAGTCAGCCACTTTTATAATTTTTTTACTTTAGTATTTACTTCAGTATCAGCAGTTTTAATCTTACCGTTTGTAACATGGAGGCAGTCTAGTTATACTGGTTTACACACTTAAGATTTCTGCTTTTGAAAAAACAAAAAACAAACATTGTCTGAGATTTGGAGCCGAGAGTAATCGTTCTTAATCAAAAAAAAATTCACACTGAGTGTATAATAGATTCTACTCATTAACGTGCAAGTTTGGTGAGTGGGGGAGCGGGTTGGCACCTGGCAAATGTTGACGGTTACTGGTTACTCTCCACACAGACACACACACACGGATATCAGGCAAATATGGTGTGGTCTGGCAAAGAGAACAGCTTGTACATTCCAGCTTGTACATGGTTATCACAGACAAGGCTTTATGGCACTGTGCAGTTTTCCATCTTGAACATTTATTTAAACATTTCAATAGTCTCCTTATTGTGTCCTCGCTAAAATACATATGAAAACGGACAAAGAAAATAGATTTAAAAAATGCTGCTTCTGTCTTCCTTATGGGTGCATGGAAAAATAATGAGATTTTGAGAATTCAAAGACGGCATTGTTTGCACAAAGGTTATCTGTGAAATTCAGTGTTGCATCTTTAAAGAAAAAAAAAAACACATTCTTAATTGCATGCATCTGTGCTGTCTGCCAGAGGCATACAAATACAATGGAAAATATGCAGGAGTAAATAAAACTAATATTTGAAGAAACAAACATCAGCCTTTTCAAGGACGCTGTGAAATATGAGAAGAATTTTTTTTTTTTTTTTTTAAATAACTGGAATCACGGCTTACCCATTGTCGTATTCTCCCTGTTAAAAAAAGCATCTTGTAATTCGTGTCTTGTGTTGGACATTTTCTGGCCTGAGTTGCATGTCAGACTTCAGCTAGCTAACCATCAGAATAACACGAAGAGCTTTTACAAAGCATAAAATAAAGCAATACACCATGATGTGCAGTAAAAAGCAATACCAGATACACCCAGTGTTCAAATAATAGTTAAAATGTATTATTTATCATATTCAGTATAAACTATCTAAGTATTGAGCCCAAGAGGGTGTACATGCAGTTCCAGTGTGCAACAGAATGGAACAGCGTCGTAAAATCACAATGCCCATGGTGTGAGATGTGGCACAATGAACTGAGATTTTTGATGCTTGTGAACTACTACCTACTACTTTAAAAAAAATAGTTTGTAAAATGGCATGCATGATGCAACAATAAACATTTCAAACAGTTCAAACCATGTTACGTGCATCTAATCAAAGCGGTTGGTGTCCAGTTATCACAGAAATAAAACGGTTATTTTGCATTGTTAATATATTATTGTGTGAAAGGTTAATAAAATACTGAGTACAATATAAGGTGGAATGCAAAAAGCATTATACATGAAGGGCCTTTAATTTCTTCGTAGTTGCAAAACAACTTAGCATTATGGTGCATTAATATACAATGCAACTGATGTGCAAATTTTATAAATCATTGTTAAAACCTATTGATCGCCAGGCCAATTAATCGGCTGATATTTTCACATTTTTAGATTTTTGATTATGTATTTTCAGTGCAATCATCAAAATAACCTGCGTCACACATAATACCGCCACATGCTGGTAGGATGTCTTATCCACACAGACAAACAGGTCCACTGTCATGTGACGATATAGTAGCTCGATGATTACAAAAACAACTATTTGTTTTTGTTGTATATTTTATTTCAGTTAATTTTTCAATCACAGTTTTTAGTTTTTTATTAGTTTGTTTTTTGTTATTTACTTTTTGTTATTTTATTTCAGTTCACGAAAATGCTTTTTTAGCATGCAGTAATAATGCAGTTTTCCCCTTGTGCCATTTTCAAAAATCTACCTCCAGCCTTGTCAATTAATAATGCACATTTTAGGGCCTGGGTAGCTCAGCAAGTAAAGATGCTGACTACCACACCTGGAGTCTCAAGTTCGAATCCAGGGCGTGCTGAGTGACTCCAGTCAGGCTTCCTAAGCAACCAATTGGCCCGGTTGCTAGGGTGGGTAGAGTCCCATCAATAGCGTGAAGCCTCCACACACACTAGGTCTCTGCGGTAACGCGCTCAACAAGCCACGTGATAAGATGTGCGGATTGACGGTCTCAGGAGATTCGTCCACCGCCACCCAGATTGAGTCACTATGCCACCACGAGGACTCAGAGCGCATTGGGCATTCCAAATTGGGGAGAAAAGAAAACATTTTAGTATGTTCATTTAATTTCAAAATACAATTTTCTCCTGTTACATTGTATTATATATCTCGGATCAAAATGCAAGGTTCCCACAGTCATGAAAATCTGAAATATCAGGTAATTTTAAAATTGTGATTTTCAGTGTGGAACCATCATTGAAATTGCTATATTGAAAATCTATCTATCTATCTATCTATCTATATATATATATATATATATATATATATATATATATATATATATATATATATATATATATATACTGGCGGCTAAAAGTTTGGAATAATATACAGATTTTGCTCTTATGGAAAGAAATTGGTACTTTTATTAACCAAAGTGGCATTCAACTGATCACAATGTATAGTCAGAACATTAATAACGTGAAAAATTGCTATTACAATTTGAAAAATATGTTCAAAACTTCTTAAACTACTTCAGAGTTCTCATCAAAAAATCCTCCACGTGCAACAATGACAGCTTTGCAGATCCTTGGCATTCTAGCTGTCAGTTTGTCCAGATACTCAGGTGACATTTCACCCCACACTTCCTGTAGCACTTAGATGTAGGCTGTCTTGAGTCTTCTCTTTACTGTTGTACATGAAAATGGTGTTGAGCAGGTAGAATTCAATGAAGCTGTCAGCTGAGGACATGTGAAGCTTCTATTTCTCAAACTAGAGACTCTGATGTACTTATCCTCTTGTTTAGTTGTACATCTGGCCTTCCACATCTCTTTCTGTCCTTGTTAGAGCCAGTTGTCCTTTGTCTTTGAAGACTGTAGTGTACACATTTGTAAGAAATCTTCAGTTTTTTGGCAATTTCAAGCATTGTATAGCCTTCATTCCTCAAAACAACAAATGACTGAAGAGTTTCTAGAGAAAGCCGTTTCTTTTTTGCCATTTTTGACCTAATATTTACCTTATGCATGCCAGTCTATTGCATACTGTGGCAACTCAAAAACAAACACAAAGACAATGTTAAGCTTCATTTAATGAACCAAATAGCTTTCAACTGTGTTTGATATAATGGCAAGTGATTTGATAGTTCCAAATAAGCAATTTGGCATGATTACTCAAGGATAAGGTGTTGGGGGGGCCTGGGTAGCTCAGTGGTAAAATACGCTGGCTACCACCCCTGGAGTTCGCTAGCTCACTAGTTCGGATTCCAGAGCATGCTGAATGACTCCAGCCAGGTCTCCTAAGCAACCTAATTTACCCGGTTGCTAGGGAGGGTAGAGTCACATGGGGTAAAACTCCTTGTGGTCGCTATAATGTGGTTCGTTCTCGGTGGGGCGCGTGGTGAGTTGAGCGTGGTTGCCGCGGTGGATGGCGTGAAGTCTCCACACGCGCTATGTCTCCGTGGCAACACGCTCAACAAGCCACGTTATAAGATGCGTGGTTTTACGGTCTCAGACACGGAGGCAACTGGGATTCATCCTCCGCCACCCAAAGGCGAATCACTACGCGACCACGAGGACTTAAAAGCACATTGGGAATTGGCATTCTAAATTGAAAAAAAAAAAAAAAGGATAAGGTGATGGAGTGATGGCTGCTGGAAATGGGGCTGTGGCAGCGGGGGCGTGGTCAAGCATCCGTCCGGAGAGAGAGAAAGCAGTAAGATTATGTTTAACACCTGTCTCTAATTCCAGTGAGCATGGGGAGAGCAGCATATAAGCAGCCACCCCACCAGCAGAGAGGAGAGAGAGTTTGGCACAAGGAAGGCCATGGTGCTCCTGAAGCTGTTGCGTTTGAATGACTACGTGTCCGTGAAGCTGTTGAGTTTGTGAAGTTGTAAAGCACTCAAGTGGCCGATTAAAAGTCTTACCTGAACCTGGAAAACCTGTGTTCTCCTTCCCTTCTGCTCTGAAGCTGTTACACTGGCGCCGAAACCAGGGATCCTGAAGTACGCCCCTTTGAGTCCTCACAGTTGGCCGAGATCCTCAAGTCCCTCGCCGGCCTACACCAGATGCACCAACAATCCCTGCTTGAGCTATGTCAAGACCAAGACTGACGGTTCTTTGACATCCTTCGAGCTCAAGCAGAGGACTGGCATGTGATTCGGAGCCTCCTCAGCCAGGAGAGAGACCTGGCCGCATCCCTGGACAACCACAGCCCCCTGCCCCCACCCACGCTTCTGAAGATGGGGGCGGAAGACGACCTGGAAGCCTTCCTCGAGCGAAACACCGAGACCTGGAGCTGGCCGCGTGATCAGCAGGCGACCCGACTCCTCCCGTTGCTGTCAAACACCGTTTTGATTACACCAATTTGTGACGCTTCCGTTCAGTTTGTTTGGAGCCCCGGCTACGTTTCAGCGTATCATGGACCGAATCCTCAGACCGCATTCGGCTTACGGCACATGCAGCATCTGAGGGCGGTTCTGAGATCGCTGCGACGAGCGGGACTCACAGCAAACCCCAAGAAGTGCACGATTGGGCGGGTGGAGGTACGGTATCTGGGGTTCCACTTGGGCCATGGGCAGGTGCGTCCCCACATTGACAAGACTGCGGCGATTGCGACCTGCCCGAGGCCTAAGACCAAAAAGGGGGTGAGACAGTTCCTGGGGCTGGCTGGCTATTATAGGAGATTCGTGCCTAATTATTCAGATCTCACTAAAAAGGGAGCTCCAGACCCGGTCCAGTGGACAGAGCAGTGTCAACAGGCATTCATGCAGGTTAAATCCGCACTTTGCGGGGGGCCACTTTTACATTCACCTGATTTCTCTCTCCCTTTTGTCTTGCAGACGGATGCTTCAGACAGAGGGCTGGGGGCCGTACTCTCACAGGTGGTGGAGGGGGAGGAGCGTCCGGTGCTGTACATTAGCCGCAAGCTCTCACTTTGGGAGACTTAAGTACAGCACCATAGAAAAGGAGTGTCTTGCCATCAAGTGGGCGGTCCTCACTCTCCGGTACTACCTGTTGGGGCAGGCCTTCACCCTCTGCTCGGATCACGCCCCACTCCAATGGCTCCATCGCATGAAAGATACCAACGCACGGATCACCCGTTGGAATCTGGCTCTTCAGCCATTTAAGTTCAAGGTGGTCCACAGTCGGGAGCACAGATGGCTGTCGCCGAATTTCTCTCCAGAAATGGGGGGGGGAGTGGTAGACAGGCCGGATGTCTCCCCGGCCTGAGTCGGGTGGTGGGGATATGTGGCAGCGGGGGCGTGGTCAAGCATCCATCCGTAGAGAGAGAAAGCGGTAAGGGCACTTGCACCTGAGTTAGATTATGTTTAACACCTGTCTCTAATTCCAGTGAGCATGGGGAGAGCGGCATATAAGCAGCCAAGCCACCATCAGAGAGTAGAAAGAGTCTGGCACAAGGAAGGCCAAGGTGCTCCTGAAGCTGTTGCGTTTAATCTATTGTGTTTGTGAAGCTGATGTGTTTAAGTAACTTCATGCCTGTGAAGCTGTTGAGTTTGTGAAGTTGTAAAGCACTCAAGTGGCCGATTAAAAGTCTTACCTGAACCTGGAAAACCCGCTTCCCTGTGTTCTCCTTCCCTTTTGATGTGAAGCTGTGTTACAGGGGCCTGTCTAGATTTGCTCAAAAATGACATTTTTCAAATAGTGATGGTGCTGTTTTTTACATCAGTAATGTCCTGACTATACTTTGTGATCAGTTGAATGCCACTTTTGTGAATTAAAGTACCAATTTCCTTCCGAAACTGCAAAATCTGTATATTATTCCAAACTTTTGGCTGCCAGTGTATGTATGTGTGTGTGTGTGTGTGTGTGTGTGTGTGTGTGTGTGTGTATATATAAATATTAATAATGTTTTTTTTTTTTTTCTCAAGAGATCAGCTCTGAAATATTTCAAAGTGCAATCTCTTTATTATTTTTTATAAATCCATTAAAAAAAATTAACTAATTTAGTAATTATGAAAGACTGGAGAGGTCATGGGAATTCATTGATCAGAAAGTGATAAGCCTGTAAATATTGCTATTGGCAAGGGTCATTTAAAATTCCTTCCTGTGTTTGCTCTGAAATGGACAACAAAAATCACATGAACTACAAAAATGGCACATCAACGCCATTTTGATGACATTGACGCCAAGCATTAGTGTCTCTCGCCTGTCTCATGACAAACGTCATTGATATCAGTAGCGCCGTATTTTAATTGACAGCTACAGCTGTGGAAAAGCATCTTGAATTACAGTCTGTTTGTCACTTAAACCTATCATATGGCTTCTGGAGGCTTGGAAAGAGTCATATGGCGTACTCTAATGATACTAATATGGTGCTTTATTTGTCATTTTGGAATTTGACAGCCCCAGTCCCCATTTACTTTCATGGAAAAGAGTGACCAAAATAATATCCAAATATTCACCATTTAGGTTCCATGCAAGAAAGAAAGTCATAGGGTTTAAGAACAACATGATGGTGCGTAAATGAATTTACATTTTAGGTGAACTGCTACTTTAAACTGGAGTGCATAGTGTTAGCCATGTCTATGCTGGTCACAAGACTCCTTGGTGTATGTGTTTGTTTGTCGCTTTCAGAGAGGGAGGTTTCTACTTCAGAGTTCGTAACTTGAAATTCTGTTGTGTGTTCACATCATTTTGGTCAGAATAAATTGGTTGTGTTGGTCAGCAGTGTTAATTGTTAATTACAGACAAAAATGTTCTTTGACAAAGGGTTTTTAATTTTGTCAAATATACAAAATGAGACAAAAAAGATGCAGCATGACGTTAATCAAACGGTTTTAATAAAAAAAAATACTGTTGATGAAATATGACGAGAAAAAATAATACTGCAAGATATTAATGCACTAACACTTATTTATTTATCTTTTATTTATTTATTTTTTTAAGAAAGAAAAATCTAAAAATAATTGATTTAAATAATCCATTCTTAGTATATTGGGGATTTCCCCACTTGAGTTGTGAGCTGAAAAAGCTGAACACTCAAACCTATATATGTGAGAGAAATCAGTAACAAACATAATTTTACAAATTACATGAAAATTACATGATGAAATATTAACTAAATCTGAAGGAAATTTTTTTCAAAAGACAAAAATTATGACTAAAATAAAAAAATTAACACTGTTGGGCTATTTCATATATCTTTCTCTCTGTTTCACATCACAACAAAGACAGGAAGCTTATTAGGGATAATGCAATAAATAGGTGTGTAATTAATGCTTCATTTGTGTTTTTTATCATTCTCACACCTCCACAGAGGATGATAGGCAAAGTATTTTTGTAGAAAGTGAGTCTGTCGCCTCATAAACCGGCTAAATGAGTAGTATTTTCTGCAAGCATTATTGCTATTCCTTATGGACAGAACACAAAATGAGTACAAACTAAAGTGTACGGTCGACATTACATAATTACAACTTCATTATGATGAAAATGTATTTACTTCAGACAAGATTCTTAAATTGACTAGTTGAGTTTACCACTGGTATATACGTTTGACACTGTGTTGGCGTTCATGTGTAGTCATCTTTGTAAATATGATTGTTCTGACATCACTTGAAGGCAGCATATGCAACAAAAAACATTTCAAATGATATGCTACATTTTTGTCACATGTATCTCACTACATGTTTAAATGCAGTATAGTGCACTCACTACATGCACACTTGCATGTTTAATTCTGTGAGTTGCTTACAGCTATCGTCTACAAAATAAATATGATTATCTTGTATTTTTTATTTAACTTTGTGTAAAATGGTCATTTGTGCCATTGGAAATGGAAGGTCAAGTCTAGGGATGCACCAATAAAAATTTTCTCTCCTGATACAATTCCGATTCCTGAACTCTCAGTATCTGCCAATACCGATCTTGATCCGATACTAATGCTGCATTTTCCTAAATCAGTTTAGAATATCTATACTTCACTGTGTGGAAGTATAGTTAGAAGTACTCTTTTATGTGTAAAGTAACACAAACTTCTAACGACACATAATTTGTTCTTTACAATACAGTGCATCCGGAAAGTATTCACAGCGCTTCACTTTTTCCACATTTTGTTATGTTACAGCCTTATTCCAAAATGGATTAAATTAAATATTTTCCTCAAAATTCTACAAACAATACCTCATAATGACAACGTGAAAGAAGTTTGTTTGAAATCTTTGCAAATTTATTAAAAATAAAAAACTCACATGTACATAAGTATTCACAGCCTTTGCCATGACACTCAAAATTGAGCTCAGGTGCATCCTGTTTCCACTGATCATCCTTGAGATGTTTCTACAACTTGATTGGAGTCCACCTATGGTAAATTCAGTTGATTGGACATGATTTGGAAAGGCACACACCTGTCTATATAAGGTCCCACAGTTAACAGTGCATGTCAGAGCACAAACCAAGCCATGAAGTCCAAGGAATTGTCTGTAGACCTCTGAGATAGGATTGTATCGAGGCACAGATCTGGGGAAGGGTACAGAAAAATGTCTGCAGCATTGAAGGTCCCAATGAGCACAGTGGCCTCCATCATCCATAAATAGAAGAAGTTTTGAACCGCCAGGACTCTTCCTTGAGCTGGCCGCCCGGCCAAACTGAGCGATCGGGGGAGAAGGGCCTTAGTCAGGGAGGTGACCAAGAACCCGATGGTCACTCTGACAGAGCTCCAGCATTTCTCTGTGGAGAGAGGAGAACCTTACAGAAAAACAACCATCTCTGCAGCACTCCACCTCAGGCCAGTATGGAGAGTGGCCAGACGGAAGCCACTCCTCAGTAAAAGGCACATGACAGCCCGCCTGGAGTTTGCTAAAAGGCACCTGAAGGACTCTCGGACCATGAGAAACAAAGATTGAACTCTTTGGCCTGAATGGCAAGCGTCATGTCTGGAGGTAACCAGGCACTGCTCATCACCTGGCCCATACCATCCCTACAGTGAAGCATGGTGGTGGCAGCATCATGCTGTGGGGATGTTTTTCAGCAGCAGGAACTGGGAGACTAGTCAGGATCGAGGGAAAGATGAATGCAGCAATGTACAGAGACATCCTTGATGAAAACCTGCTCCAGAGCGCTCTGGACCTCAGACTGGGGCGAAGGTTCATCTTCCAACCAGACAACAACCCTAAGCACACAGCCAAGATAACAAAGGAGTGGCTCCAGGACAACTCTGTGAATGTCCTTGAGTGGCCCAGCCAGAGCCCAGATTTGAACCCGATTGAACCTCTCTGGAGAGATCTGAAAATGGCTGTTCACTGACGTTCCCCATCCAACCTGATGGAGCTTGAGAGGTCCTGCAAAGAAGAATGGGAGAAACTGCCCAAAAATAGGTGTGCCAAGCTTGTAGCATCATACTCGAAAAGACTTGAGGCTGTAATTGGTGCCAAAGGTGCTTCAACAAAGTATTGAGCAAAGGCTGTGAATACTTGTGTACATGTGATTTTTGTTTCGTTTTTTATTTTTAATAAATTTGCAAAGATTTCAAACGAACTTCTTTCACGTTGTCATTATGGGGTATTGTTTGTAGAATTTTGAGGAAAATAATGAATTTAATCCATTTTGGAATAAGGCTGTAACATAACAAAATGTGGAAAAAGTGAAACGCTTTGAATACTTTCCGGATGCACTGTAAATATATATATATATATATATATATATATATATATATATATAACTGATGAGCCAAAACATTATGACCACCTGCCTAATATGCTGTTGGTCCTCCGTGTGCCGCCAAAACAGCGCAGACCCGCTGAGGCATGGACTCTGCAACACCCCTGAATGTGTCCTGTGGTATCTGGCACTAAGACATTAACTGCAGACCCTTCAAGTCCTGTAGGTTGCAAGGTGGAGCCACCATGGATCAGACATGTTAGTCCAGCACAACCCACAGATGCTCAATCGGCTTGAGATCTGGAGAATTTAGAGGCCAGGGCAACACCTTGAACTCTTCATTATGTTCCTCAAACCATTTCCAAACAATGTGTGCAGTGTGGCAGGGTGCATTATCCTGCAGAAAGAGGCCACTGCCATCAGGGAATACCATCGCCATGAAGGGGTGTACCTGGTCTGCAACGATGTTTAGGTAGGTGGCATGTGTCAAATTGATGTCCACATGAATGGCTGAACCTAGGGTTTCCCAACAGAACATTCTCAAGAGCATCACACGCCCTCCACCGTCTTGTCGTCTTCCCACAGTGCATCCTTGTGCAATCACTTCCCCAGGTAAACGGCGCACACGTACACGGCCATCCATGTGATGTAAAAGAAAACAGGACTCATCGGACCAGGCAACCTACTTACACTGCTCCAAGGGCCAGTTCCGACGATCGCATGCCCATTGTAGGCACTTTCAATGGTGGACAGGGGTCATCATCTGAGATGGAGTTAGTTTTTAGCGTTCAAATATTTGGCTGCGCTCTGAAAGCTAAAAATAGCAGCACATCACAAGTCATGTGCATTCAGTGTGTGTGTGTGTGTATGTGTGTCAGCAGAGCAGCGCTCATTCATTGAAATGCACTGTGCATACAGACTGTATATTTATTTATTAAACATTTCGATTCACAAAACTATTGTATGTCTTAAAGAGACTGTGACTAAAATGCACAAGTCATATGGACTACTTTGATGGTGCTTTCATGGGTTAGGTTTAGAGTTCTTTTATGTCATTTTTAGCTTAACAGTAACAGACTGATACCCGATCTGGTTAAAAACATCAGTCACAGAGCCGATACTGATCCAGGTATCAGATCAGTGCATCCCTAGTCAAGTCTAGATTCTCACATTTTGGTTAGTACAGTATTTCAGAAGCCTGTATACAGTATTACAGAATATAATATTGCGGTATATATTTACAATAATTCTAGCATTATGCTCCAGGGATATACTAAGATTTTCCTGTTTAGCTTTGTCAACTTAGTATTCCATACATACTGAAAATATGCATACTTTGCACATACAGCAAAAATATTACGAGTAGTATGGTACTACGCTGTTCCTAACATAGCCGTAGATTGGATATTAGCTCCTATCCTCACATGATCAGTGTCTGAAGTTGTTTACAATTCAATTGCTGAAATAAATCT
Organism: Myxocyprinus asiaticus; assembly: GCF_019703515.2. NCBI lineage: Eukaryota > Metazoa > Chordata > Actinopteri > Cypriniformes > Catostomidae > Myxocyprinus > Myxocyprinus asiaticus. The sequence continues at coordinate 60,414,150 of NC_059346.1, forward strand.
AGTCTCACATCCCTTTACCTCAGAGAGAGCAGGTACTTGTGTGTGGAATAGGAATGTGATGTGTTGTGGAAGGATGTGTGTGGCTGTGGTAGGCTGACCATTCTTTTATCCCCGTCTTCCATAATAACACCTGGCCCAGCGAGCGTATGATTTCTCCTTCAGCACAGCTTGACCCTGTAATTGGTGGTGAAGTGTGTCCACTCGACGCTCTGTGTTGTGTGATAACCCGGAGGAATACTGCCTCCAGTAAAAATCCCATTCATTTTCTCCACAGAGAGATTGATTTTTAACAATAACGCATGAACATTTTAACACAGACTCACCATGTGCTCTAAAATTGTTACGTGATTATATGTGCCACTGTAGCCACAAGTGACTTGTTTAATAGGCAAATTCCAATTTAAGGTCTACTTAAACCAACATGGACTAAACTAAATGTTTTTCATTTGTTCTGAGCAGAAACTAATATATATATATATATATATATATATAATATATATATATATATATATATATATATAAAATATATTATATAAAATATATAAATATATAAAATATATTTTTTTTTTGTATTGTTGTTCTGCTCTTAGGCCTCCTTTCCAAATGGTAACGGGTTAGAATGAACAGTTTATAACATTCTTTTTAAAATTGCAGTACTCTGTACTAAGGGTGGGTGAAATATCAGCTGCAGTGTTGCCAGATCTTGCATAAGAAACAAGCAACCTAGTCTATACAACTGGCCATTTAAAATTAATTAATAGCCTTAAAGCGAAATTTTTTTTATTTTATTTATTTATTTTTTTTCATAAAAAAGGTATGCAAAAATGTTTCTACTCCCTGAAAGATATTAATGAAATAAGTGTCCTGGGATATCTAACCCTAACATGGGGACTCATTCCACCCCCTGTACCACACCTCTTTAGTATTCCTCAATCTATTTATTATAAATAATGTGATACACAAAAAATGCCAAAATTGCAAAAAAGTATTTTTTATTATGCTTTAAATATAGGGTCTCTAGAGACCTGAGGTATGTAAGAGTGTCAGTTTTTTTTTTTTTTTTTGTTTTTTGTTTTTTGTTTTTTGCACTTCCATAAATTATATTTTTTATAATTATTTCATATCTATTTAATTTTACTAACACAGAATATATACAGTACTGTGCAAAAGTTTTAGGCACTTAAGATGTTTCACAAGATGGTTATTTATAACTTCAGCTTTAGTGTGTCAATAGGAACTAATACATTTTAGACTCCCAAACATTACTTTTGTAAATAGAAAAGATTAGAATATAAAACAGGGAGCCCTGCAATAGACGGCATGACCCCAACAAAGCCCCCCACTAAACACTGAATCAGTCTGGGATTACATAAAGAGACAGAAGCAATTGAGACAGCCTAAATAGATAGAAGAACTGTAGCGAATTCTCCAAGAAGCTTGGAACATCCTATCTGCCAACAACCAAGAAAAACTATGTCCAGGTGTACCTAGGAGAATTGGGGCTGTTTTAAAGGCAAAGTTGGTCACATCGAATATTGATTTAGCTTTTTTATGTTTACTGGACTTTGTATGATGTTAATTGATAAATGAAAACTATTTATGGCATTATATTTGAAGACATCCTCACTATGCAACATTTTTCACAAGTGCCTAGAACTTTTGCACGGTACTATATTTATTTGTGTAGTACAAGAGGAATGAGTACTATATTCAAACAAATAAATACTATATCATGTTGACAGCATTGCGTTTGAGGTTGGGATTATAGTATATTTTCAGTATCAAATATAGAAATAAAGGTACTAATATAGAAAAAGTATGAGCATTGTATAAGCCAGAAACCTGTACTATGAGAAGTGCATATATGAGGTCACATTCAGCAATGTACACTTCCTGGAAAAAGGCATTCATAAGACACAGTATAGCCATTAGATTGGATGCTCATTATGTTAACTCGGTAGACAAGATGTTTATTATGTTTAGGTAACCCATTAGGCAGGATACTCATTATGTTTAATCACTTTAATCTGTTTACCTAGAATGTACACTTCCTAAATAAATGGGACCAAAATGTACTGTTTTTTAAAAATAGATGGGTTGCTAGGATTCCACCATTAAAAAGAAGTCAGATGATCTAAGAAATAATGGTGGTGAGAGAAGATAGGTAAGGAAGCAAGCCCATTGGTTAGAGATAATGAGAAGAGATAACAGAAATGTATAAAGACTGGGAGCTTGGAACTGAGAGGACAGAACGGACAGCTGGCCTTCTCAGGTTTATTGGTTGCTCAATAAACTTTTACCTTTGGCATCTGGAACCCCTGACTCTGAGATATTTCTGACAAAGAGGGAAAGAATCTTCAACATTTTCCACAACAGGATGCAGATGAAAATTATGATATTAATAGCAGTAACATCTGTGGAAAAAATGAACACCTAATTTTAATAGGGCTAAACTGAAATATTCTGACAGTGTGACTAAGTTGGGTCTTCTTTACAGTTTCCTTTCATCAGGCCCTTAATGATTAAACTACAGTCATGTCTTGGAATTTCTGAAGGCAATTAAAACAACTTACATTTTCCTACAATCAGAGAGCATTACAAGAGTACAGATTTTACACCGATGGAAAACTGATAGCTTGGTCCATAATTATGAAAATGCACCATAGTTCTTCCATAGTATCCATAGTTTTAACAATTATATAGTTCATGGTAACATAGGTAAAACCATGCATGGCTCCTCACTACCATGATTAGTAGCTACGGTTTCTATATAAAGAACTATGGCATTTTTGTAATGAAAAAACAGCATCTAAATACACTTAGAAACTTTTTCTGCCACAACTAGCATAGTTAATACAGTACAGTTAGTGTTACTACAGTAAATCAATGGTACATTTTTGTATGCATTGTGATCTGTGAATTGAAAAGCCTACTAATTTATGTTTTCTCATGTTTTCTTTGTCAGTTCCATTTAGAATGTGGAGGCTGTTTGTTTTAAACCAGTTTCATTACCGAGACATAAAAGTTTTGCAACAGACAATTCTATTGACCTGTTTCAATGACGTCACTTTTTCCCCGCAGCCGCCATATTTGTGACCATCAGCGGGAGAAAAAAAATGGCAGTGAATGGAAAACATCCGTAAAACAATCTCAAGAAAAACATCAAAAAATGCTTTGGAAAGGTGTATGCAAGTCTGATGTCAGCACAAATAATGCCAAATTTGACTTTCGCGGACATTTAAATATATTTTATCCACTATTTATCTCCATATGTCAGTGAGTCTGATGTGTGACCGGTGAGTGCACACGCCTACAGGTCCAAAACCGTAAAATCTCTCATTTAGAAGTAAACATTTTTTGTTGTTTTCTACATATTAGTGTTTTACGTAGTCTGGTGCTGTAAATAAAGTCTGTACTTCATGATCATATGGTTTGTTGTTTATTGACTGATATTAGTATATACACATTAAATATGTACTATGTATTCACATTATAGTGCTTTTTATTTATTACAATGTGTTATAATTATGATATCTTTTTTACAGTCTGGGTGTTATGAATAACATCGGCCTATGTGCATTTCCAGTTTAATTGTATCTGACTCGATTATGTTAAAAATATAGTAGACATGTATTGATAACTGATATGTCTGAATAAATTAGCGAAGACCATGTTCTTTGCTTGACTTTGGTGAAATGAAGCCGTGTCACTTAAAATAAAACTTTTATATAACATATATAACTTTATTGAAGAAGAAAAATGTTTTTGCCTCTGGCAATTAAACAGCAGTATCTGCTTTACAAGATTTATAAATAGCAACAACATTTTCACCGGCTTTTGCAGCACATTGAAGGTATATGGAATTTTGGTCACAAACATGGCGACGCGATCATACAGTAACGTCACATGAAACAGGTCAATACTGCATTCAAATGGGTTTCGCAGTCCCCGCCATGAATCTCACTGGTTCACAAGCGTATTTAAAATAGTCTGTGTGGTTGAGGCCAGTCCGCGAATTACCTCACCTGCTCTGCGCTCGTGCTGCTTTATCCATGTTGTTAATTGACCCGTGTAGTGCTGTTTCTTTCAGCTTTTGAAGCGAGCAAAATGTGCTCCAAAACATACAAATGACTGAAAGGCTCATTAATATTCACGAGGAAAGCACTAACTGATTGGTCAGTGAAACGCTGCGATCCCCTGCCATCTTATGTTTCAGAAATTAGCTCGCGGGCCACTTGAAATGAAGCGAGTTTGACACGTGTTGTTATGCGGAGACGTCACTGTGAGATTGTGCATGCATTTGTGTGTGGTGAGTTCTCTTTTGCAGTGCAGAAAGTGCACAGCTGACTGGGGCTGACAAGCTTTATGTTGCATCAAGAATATTAAATGAACCTTGTGAAATCCCAACATGCAAAATGCATATAGGGGAAACAATACTATTGTCATTTGGGTGTACTACTGAAATAATGTAAGTTGTGCATCTATTTAGACTCAACCAGTGCCTGAGAAAATACACATAAGCTACACAGAAGTTACACATACATTACACATGTTTAGATTATGTGTTATGTGTAGCTTAATATGTGTTTGACAGCCAGTTGCATCTCATGAAATTTCAGTGTGAAAATAATGAATCCTGTTCTTGATTTGTCCTGATTTACTGCATTATCTCTTTAATTTCTGAAAAATAAAACAAATAAATAAATAAATATATTTTATTTTATTGTTTTCTAATTGTCTTGAAAATATTTGTACAATTTTACACTATCTGGGCATTTTGTACATCAATTTTTGAACGATATAAGTGCCAGGTCTCTTAAGACCTGAATATGTATGTAATTTTCCTTAAATGCATGGAAAATTACCATGCATTTAAGGGTTAATGCATCATATGTAACAATAATTCATTGAAGACTTGTAAACAACTAATAAGCTTACTTTTTATCTCTAATATTTTTCCTTGTATCTAGATTAACCATGCATTTATATGTAGTAATTATACTGTATATAGTTGTTAAAAAGGGAAACAGGAAGTGCTGAAATTCTGAAAATGTACTGTGATAAAACCTTTGGTCTTTCGTTTCATGAAAAATTGTCGAAACAAAAAGATATTATGAACTGGTCACCTGCATTTAAAAATAATGTTTTCACTCAGGAACAATTTAAAGAGGTCATGAAGTGCTATTTTTATAATTTTATTATCTTCCCTGAGGTCCAATGATAATATTATAAAAGTATTTTTGCACCAAAACAGTCTTAATTTAGTAATATATGATTATTTTCCACCCTGTTTTTGGCTCACTGTCTGAAACGCTTGGGTGGGCAATATACCGGTAGACGTGATAAACCAGTAGAAATTTGCCAACCGATAATTTTAGATATCGTCTCTATCGCGGTAACGCAAAATTGCCACACAACAAATGTGTAAAGCACATAACACGCACGCATTACACACTCTATCGTATAAATGGAGGAAGTCGGAGCAACTGCTCTTTCCTCAAATTCATTTGAATGAGAAGATAAGGGGAGATTATGAAGGGAAAGGTGCATCTTCCATGGTGTGGAGTTGGTTTGGCTTTAGAAAACATGATACCGAGCAGAAAACAGCGATTTGCAAGGTTTGTACATTGTGTATGTCGATATATGTAAATATTCATGTGCGCGTGTCTATCAGTGGTCAGGGCTTCTCGTGAGACTGAGAGAAATGATGAAACACATGGTTTTCACTGACAGCTGCACATGTCTTTAGATGAAAAGCATGTCTAGAACACAAGAAAATGTCACTGAATCCACTTCTGAGGCCCAAAATTTCATTTGAGCAACTGTCAAAGCAAATTCAATGAGATTCATCCCGCGCTCCAAACATGCCTCCCATCCAAACATATGCAGCTGTGTTTTGTGCAAGTGTTGCACGGATGCGCAATCTGAAACTCAAGTGCGCGCAAGTGTTGAAGGCATCCCAGTCCCTTCATTTGTGCTCCTGTGACAGTAAAAGTGCAGATCACACCTGCTACTCATTCTGGTTTCTCTCAATGTCATTTAGGTTTTTAAAATGCACATAAACACCCTATCTAAAATGCAGTTCGAATGATGTTTGATATGAGGAAACAAACCATCCATACCGTATTTTCCTTCAGATATTTTATATTTTCTTTATATAGATTACTAAAAACTCTAAGAGCCTAATTAAGTGTTTATTTATGGATAGTTTTTTTATTTATGTTATTTTCTTTGTTGCATTGCTTTGAGAAGATGTTAAGTTTCTTGAGGAAAGTTAATAATAATAATTATAATTAAAATAATTAGAATAATAAAAAGAAAAAGAAGATTAGTGCAGATCATCAGACTGAAATGTGGCATTTCTTTATTTTATTTTTTTTACTTTGTCAACTTGCAAATAAAGAGAAAATTATATAAGATGAAGCTGTTTTCATTTATAATGTATTAAATTCACTGACTGGATTACTCAAAATGACACATTGCGTCGATGGCTTAATATGGAATACAATTGTATTGATTTTTCAGATTTTCACCCCTAGTGCAAATGTGCAAAATGTGTGTCCATGACACATTTGTACTCAAACAACAAGAGGCAGCAGAATGAAAGAGAATTGCTTCTCCCTATCAGAGTTGTAACTTGACGCCGCATCTTTTAAAAGCAGCGAGATACATGGCAGCAGTCAAAGAGTCTGTGTAGTTCGTTTATATACAAAAATAATTCAAAATAGCACAGATGGTGTTATGTTAGGAATAGTTAGCCACACAAGGCCTGCTCTCTTTACTTGAACTGCGTGCCGGTGGGCGGGGCTAAAGGTGTGTTGACACATGTTGTGTGATGTGTAAATGCAAATGAGCAATGTTTTGTGATGTCACGAACAGACAGATTTCAAAACGAGACTTTTCAGCAGAGTGGCAACTATAAATGCTCTTTTTAGACTGGGGAGAAAGTTGTGAGTTTTGAAATTTACAGTATGTTTTTATATTACAGTTGTATGTCACTTATATGTCTAAATATCAAGGAAAATGTAATTCTCCATTTCATGACCCCTTTAAAAGGGACTTTGTTTCCATTTTCGGTCACATTCTGCAGAAATGTGTTCATTTTCAGTTTTCATTTTTGTTCCTTAAACCGTTTTTAGTCCCTAACCCTGTAGAGAGATCCGGCTACTGTATCAGGGAAGTCACTGTTACCATGGAAACAAAATCGTGGAAAAGAGCTCTGCCGTGACGGTTCGCTCCCATGAAGCATTGCGATTTATGTAATTTATTCAGTAAACTGCTTATATCTTTGTATATACAATGCTTCATTGTATGTATATATGTTGTTCATTCCCTTATAAAAGATTAAAAGTACACAGTCTTACACCTTCTGTCTTTTTTGCTTCAAATCAAAGTTTTTAATGTTGATATTTATTTCAGAGCTGGTTAGTTTGGTTTCTTGGCTTTAAACAAATGTCTGAAGGAAATGAATGGGAAAAATACTTCCAGAACCAAGGCAGCTGAAAAATTCAGTTACAAAGTGTCATTGTTCCTGCCTCATTCATAAGTGTAAAGGGTGGAGGATTGGTGTTTTTCTTATGATAGATGAAGGTATTGGTGCATGACGGAAGATCAGACGTTTTTGTGGTGTATTATGTTGAGTGCCAAAATGTTTCTGCCTCATTAATATTCCACTAGAGCCACACAATTTTAGTCAAAAAATCATATCGTGATTATTTTGACACATTATGATTTGAACAGCAATTAGGGCTGCAATTCATGAGATATTTACAATGAATTTGCTGGCATTATAAAATTAACCAACATTAGGGTATATTAAAAATATATGTACTGTATACAAGTAAAAAATGATGTTTATTACTGTGTATTTTTGTTGCATGTACATGAAAATTATTTAATTTCTGAATCTATTTGGTTAAAATAGCGGTTTGGTTCAATGAAAAAAATATTGAGGTAACAAATATCTTCAAAAAGCTGAAAAATATTGAGATGTAGTTCTTTAGCATTGTCGCCCAGCCCTTACTGTGGTATGATAAACATTGGACATCTCATATTGCTGCTTAGATATCAAGGCTAAAGGAACAAAAACATAAAATCACAGCTCTTATATTGAACAGGGTCTGTGAAAAACAAACTTGAAGGTGATGCCTTTTGTCTGCAAATTAAGTTGTGTTTTACTTGTCCTGTTCTACCAGTAGAAAGAGTCAGGGTCAGGTTAAGCTATAGGCAGACTAGGCAATTGCCTAGGGCCTCTGCATTTGCAGGGGACTCCAAAAGACATTGTACTGTATTTGGTCCACAGTTTTAGGATGGCAGGGGACTGACTGATTGGTCAGTTCTGGCTCTGATGCTCACATTGCGTACATAGTGTAGAGATATGATACAAAGAACCTGTCCACCCCCATTCAAGCAAGTATGCACGCAAACATCACATAATTGACAAAACATTGTATGATGGTGCCTATAGTTTTTTTATGCATTAATATGAATGAAGCAAGCCTTCCCCTGCCACAGCTCAAAAGTTCTGCTTTTTTGATAAAAGTTCAGGGTTTTTTGAAACCTAAAAGTAAACTGCGTAGGCCCAACAATATGCAAAATTAACATGAGACGTAACAAAGTCTGAATAGGAAAATTGGCCATTTTGTAAATGCATAACAGCAGAAGTGTGATTTGTCAGCCTAACATGTTACAAACCCTGAGCTAAATATTGTATTAGTATTATAATACCACTTTACCAAGTTACAGATGAGTAGACTTTTTCACAATTTTGTGTTTCCGTTTTATTTTTGTTTTAATTCCATATTCAAGTTTAATTCAATTTTTATCATCAAAATGTTTTCTAAAGAAATTTGTTCATTAAAACTTTAATAAAATGAAAATAAAACAATTAATGTTCAACATAATATTGCATTATTTTTGCAATTTCATATATTTATTGTTGATTACTGTTATTACTGCTACCACCACTATTATAACTACTACTTCAGTGAATATTACATAACTATACAGTAGTAATATATTTGTCCCCCTGCCCCATTTAAATCAAGCTTTTATTTTCCCAGAAAACAAATCAAACCCATTCAGTTTCTGTGTGTTTTTGACAGTTGTTTCTTGCCTGCTGATAAACTGGTAGTTATGTTGCCCAGTGTGATTATTAAACCGAAAAAAGGCTGTGATTCAATAAAAAAATAGTCTATGTACTGCGTGCTTCAATGTAAATGAGTGCTCTCTGTCATAATGCTGTGTTTTCAGTGTATGAGCTTCACACATTCACTGAGAAGCACACAGCACATGCAGACTATATATTTATTTAATTAAATAGCAGCCTTTTGCGGTTTAATAATCATACTAGGACATATTGTGAGTTTAATTTGATTAATTGTGAATTCAAACATTTTTATCACAAATTTATCCAATTTCGTGACATTCCGCGTTTCATTGTTAATTTCATTTTTATGACTGGATTCTGTGATTTCATTCACGTTTTCCACATCGTGGAAATCATAGGGCCCTAAATAGTTTGCAATGGACCAAAATATACCAAAAAGCCTTTGACTACAACAAAGTCATTCACAGTGGGTTTGTAAGTCACACTTTTTCTGTAAAGCTAGTGTGTATTGTAAAAATAGCTATACAAATAAACTTCAATTGAATTAAACAGCAAATGATAAGGGAAGGGTTTTCTCCCTTTTAAATGTAGGAAAGCCTAAATTTTGCTATCCTAACTATGCATGATTATATGGTACTGTAAATTCCTTTTTATATTTGCAATTAGCATTGTTTTCCCTGTTGTCTGTGACCCTATAAGAACAGACCTGCGACCCATTTTAATATATTATTTTTATTCTATTAATTGTGTAGCCCTATTTTCCACCTTTGAATTGTGGGAACTTGATGCTTGTCAAAAACAAAAAATAATATATATTACTGTATATATATATGCATAACTGAATTACTCCCACGTTAAACATTTTGTCTCTGAAAGCAAGCATGCAGTAATTGTTTTCTCTCTGCTTCCTCTTGCAGGACGATATTGAAGATTCTGCGTGAGGTTAGATTGTGGCCGCATCGAAATGAAATGAGTGGCTAACAAATGACCTGTGCCGCTGCACCACCACCACCAGCAACCTGTAGCATCTAACCAGTGCCTCTTCACCAGCCTGATACACAAATACACCCACATACACACAATTACCAACAGAACACCATCAGACTGTGAGTTTGACAAGCTTACATTCAGTAACCTCGCACAAACATTTCTTTTTGAGCTTTTCATTTTAAACTTCTCTGTTGATTAATATCAAGCTGTTATCACTATTGTGTTGCAATGTGATGACTTGTGAATATGAACGCTCTCACTCTCTCTTTCTCTCTCTCTCACACACACACACACACACACACACACTCTCTCTCTCTGATATTAAAAAAATACACAACAGACTTTAGAAGAGAAACCCACTGAACTTTAAGAAAATACAGATATAAGCAATTTCCATAGAGAAATTATATTTTGCTTAAAGTATAGTAATTTTGTCATCATTTACACACCCCTTTTTTGTTTCAAAACCTATAAAAGTTTCTATCTTCTGTGGAGCACAAAAGGAAATATTTTGCAGGGTGTCCAATCTCCTCTTTTTCACCCAATGAAAGTGGATGTGAACAGCTGTGGGTTTGGAATGACATGAGAGTGCGTAAATGATGACAGGATTTTCATTTGGGTGAACTGTTTTTTAAAAGAAACAAAGAACATTTCCACCTTAATTCTCATTACAGTAATGCAAAAATATTTATACAATAAAAAAAAAATTACTAATAATTATCTTTAAAGTAATGTAATGCGAAAAAATATAGTACTTTATTTAGAAAAAGTTAGTACTTATAATGTAAATCATGGTACGTCTGCCTTTGTTTATTTTAATTGAAGACATTGTTACAGACATTTTTTTTTAAAGTTATACAGTAGGCAGTACTAACAGCCATATTCTGCTGCTGGGTGGATATAGCCAGGGTCAACAACAGTACTCAGCCAGAATGAATCCATATATGCTTGTTTTTGACCCTACCATCTACATGTCACAGCAGCTAGATATTCCTCAGACCATGAGACGTTTTTCCAAACTTCTGCTATCCGATTTTGGATAGCCCTACAATCCCTAAATTCCTTTCTCACACAAATATGCGCACATACTGTAGCAATGCATAAGTTGATTCTTGATTCTTAATGACCACAAACAACAATGGAAGGGCTTGTGGTAATTTTACACTGATTTGTACAGAACGGGAAAAAGAAGAATAAAAAGTGTTCTTTTTTCTTTTCTTTTTTTTTTTTTTTCTTTTTTGGCTCCCGCATCCCAATGCATTGCTGTCTCACTATTTCATTGGCTGTTGGTTGCTGCTGCTCTCTTGCTTGTCGGGAAAGTGTGTTCACCTGCTGACTTGGCAGCCATATTTCAAATTATTTTGATGTTGTAGCATATGTGACTAGTCACTGTGAGTTGGCTAGGATCTGGGGCTTTTTGGTGCAAACTAGTCCTAAATATAAAACATCAAGGGAAAAAAAGCTTCAGTCTTGTAGTGTGGATTTGGCTTTACTTGTCCTCCACCATTTGTGCTACAGAATAATTCCTCAAATCGTGCAGCCTAGTGACCCTTTTCACAGACTGTGATGACGCATTTCCGCCTCATTTAGCAGCATACATTTTTTATATTTGCAATTTTTTTATTATTTAGTGTAAATTTATAACATTATACTTTGTTGTATATAAACCTGGAATTAGTTTTAAAAAACGATTTACCACAGCTGCTGAGGGAGTGACAGAAAATGTGGCTTCTTTCTTTCTTCTGACTGCTGTAATTCACCACTTTTCGGTTGTGATTAGGGATGGGAATTCTGATTCTTTTCCGCGAACCGGTTCTTTAGGACATTTAGTTTCAATGAACTGGTTAAAAATAAACGATTCACCAGTTCGTTTACCTCATAGCGTAATGACGTCACTATATATAATGCTAATACCCTGGTGTTGTGAAAAACACACTCAAACACATTTAGTAAAGTCATATGTTAGTGTATATTGCTTATTATTATAGTTATAATAATAGAAGTTATAATAATAGGGGTGTTTATTGTCATCAGTGTTTCATTCAGTGATCTTACATATTGGATAAGTTTCCTAAATTAAAGGTTTTCACCTAAAGCACCCAATACTGACACTGAAACACGTATGTTCTCTGTGTCTAATGCATATAAAGTGAATAAATTAGTCTTAATCAACTCATCCTTTTTACAGAAACCATGATCCAGCTCATAACAACTTCAAATATAAACTGCATAAACAATACTTGATATTAAAATTAATTTACATGTCTCGACTGACTCATTTTGCCCCCTCATTCAAGTCCTCGGTTCACGCATGCTCATCAGCAGCTCACTCATCAGTTCTCAGTATTTCAATTCTCAGTTCAGGGTACTGGTGACATGAGAACTGCTGCGACCGGATCATCATCATACGTTGATAAAACGGTAATACAATCAAGTCATAAACATATTACCAGTATGTTGTATTTTTTTTAATTTTTTTTAATTTTTTTATTTCTCCCCCTTTTCTCCCAATTTGGAATGCCCAATTCCCAATGTGCTTTTAAGTCCTCGTGGACACATAGTGATTTGCCTCAGTCTAGGTGGCGGAGGATGAATCCCAGTTGCCTCCGCGTCTGAGACCGTCAACCCGCGCATCTTATCACGTGGCTTGTTGAGCGCGTTGGTGGCAACCACGCCCCACTGAGAACGAACCACATTATAGCAACCATGAGGAGGTTACCCCATGTGACTCTACCCTCCCTAGCAACCGGGCCAATTTGGTTGCTTAGGAGACCTGGCTGGAGTCACTCAGCACGCCCTGGGATGCGAACTAGCGAACTAGTGAACTCCAGGGGTGGTAGCCAGCGTCTTTTACCACAGAGCTACCCAGGCCCCCAATAGTATGTTGTATTTGTTATACTTTCTGCTGTTCAGTAAAATACATCAGAAAGAAACACATTTCGGCCCCCCTTAATCACTTACTAAGTATCAGCAGCTCATCCATTCTCAGTTTGTCAGACACTTCCAAAAGATGCGATTTTCACTTGAGAACTGCTGTGAGCGACTCATTGTACTTTTGACACCAGAATGGTTGCTCCCGGATGGTTCAGTCCGATTTGTGAACTAGTTGGAGCGGTTAATTGCAAAGAAGAGTTAGGAAAAGCAGATATCACCAGTTCTAGGATCATATTACTCCAAGTTATCGGCTTTTTTTGAGTTGGAGTATCAGTCATGTACGAGTGATAGGTTAAGATATAGTAACTTGTGGATCGGTGTTGACTCGAGACGCGAACTGTTTCAAATGATTCAGTCTGATTTGGTGAACTAGTTAAACTCATTCACTGAAAAGAACCGGTTTAAAAGAACGATTCGTTCACAAACTGGACATCACTAGCTGTGATAGTGGATTTTTTATTTTGCTGTTGAAACAAACTGGTAAGCAAAAAATACATTTGCTGTGGTCTCCCATTCAACGCTATACAAGTTAACCCTGCTGTCGTTTTACTTCTGCAATGCAAACCAGCTTATGTAAAAAGGGTCCATTGAGCCAGACTGATCTCACAATGAATTCGGAAACAGTTGGATGACTTTTCTTGAGCTAAACTCGGTCTGTCCTAAAGACATGAATTGTAATTTTGCAATATATGTAGGAAATAATGACAACTCACATTAAAGTGAAGACTCAGTCATATCAGTAACCTTATAAAAGCTGTTTTATTCTACAAGGAGAGGGTCTGCACATGGGGGCTGCCATGTTAGAATCACATGACCAGCTGAATACTACTCGCTTAATCTCAGTAATCGTCCTGTTATTTGACACTTTCACTCAATGATTAAAGTAATCATGGCTGACTGAATACTACATTTCTACAAATGGCATCTGAAACTAAAAACTATTGATTTTAAACGATGCTGCATCCAAGCCGCTAGGTGTCAGTGTAAGTCCAAGATGACACAAAGACAAAAGTTAGAGTGCACCTTTAAAGGGTGTAATAAAGTGAAGAGGAATGCATATTTTATTAACTCTACCCCCAAACCCAAACGTAAACTTAATGGTCAGTGGGGAAAAAAATTATTCTTAGAGGGAAAAATGGAACCTCCTAATCACGGTCATCACTCATTAGACAAATGCGATTTACCTCCTGGTTTTAATGTGGGACGTGAACCTGGGTCTCCCACACTGCTGACGCAACATGCTTCTGATAGCACCATCTAAGCCTATGCAGAAATGTCTGATGGGAGATGGCAATTGTCAGTAACTGATAGGGCCAATGCAAGGGTACTGGAACATTCGGCATGCCGACTTTCCAAATGATCATGTTGAGAAACCCTGCTCCGAGTTCATGCCAGTTACTGTAAAACCAGTTGGGTGTTTCTCACGAAATCTGTCAAGAAAATCTCCTGGTCCTATTTTACTCCAAAATAAATAAATAATGTAAGAAATTATATTTTACCTATAGAAAGAAAAGCCTATTTTTTTGATCATTAAGATTTTTTTACATTGTGACATTATTTTCATGAAAGTAGTGCACATTTTACCCCCCAATTCTCATTACTGCAATATTAAATTATTCTCATTAACACAATGTGAAAAAAATATATTTTCTAGACAGGTTTCATGCGAACAGTGGCGTTACTTGGATCTTATGGGTCCCAGTGCGAAGCACCAACTAATAGAATACACATCTGAGAGGAAAGTGTGACTTATTACCCACTGTGAAAAGGGAACACGTTTTTATCGACACAAGTTTTGTTAAATTCTACAAAATATCTTTAGTTGTCCCATCACATTCTTCATTAATTTTCACAAAATGTTTTGTAATTTTGATCGTTATCCCTAAATGTTACAGACATTGATCGACAAGTTTGATCGTTGTAATTCTGATCGCAATTTGCGAGTGCAGTTCCAATCTTGCGGATCAACTTTGTGCACAACATAGCGGACCAATGTTATCTGACATACTTTGGTAGAACTGAACAGCATCACTGACTACTGTGATCCAGACACCTGAATCATCTCTTTAATATGCCAAAAGTACGCTCAACTACACCACACATTTGGATATACACTGATGAGCCAAAACATTCTGACCACTCACAGGTGAAGCAAATAACGTTGATCATCTCCTAACAAGGCCACATGTCAAGGTTTGGTTAGATTAGATGGTAAGTTAACAGTCAGTTCTTGTAGTCAACGTGTTGAATGCAGAAGAAATGGGCAGGAGTAAAGACCTGAGCGACTTTGACAAGGGCCAAATTGTTATGTCCAGATGACTGGGTCAAAGCATCTCTGAAACTGCAAGACTTGTGGGGTGCTCCCGGTCAGCAGTGGTGAGAATCTACTGACAGTGGTCCGAGGAGGGACAAACCACAAACCGTCGACAGGGTGTTGGGCGCCCAAGGCTCAAGAAGAAAGAAGAAGAGCTGCAAACTTGCGGCAAATTTGCCATGAACTCTCGATTTTTGTAAGGGAATTTCAGTATTGATTGCGCTTGCTTAAACAAGGGTGGTTAGTGAATAAGACGCAGGTTTTTGGGCTGAAATACCACGTGAAAAATCAGCATTTGGTGAATTCGCCCGTGTTTAACACATTGAATTCTTGCTGACATGAAATCATGCAATCCCGCTACACTCCACACTGTTCACATTTTCTACCTAAAACACCCCAGTATCGCGGTGGCAAGTTTTGCACAGAAACATTCACATTTTCTTCTGAAAATTTGAAAATCTGTCTGTTACTTTCACATTCCTGCCAGCATGAACCAGTCTGGCTATTTTTCTCTGACTTTTCTCATTAACAAGACATTTTCACACCATTCTCTATAAACTCTAGAGACTGTTGTGGGTGAAAATCTCAGGAGATCAGCACTTTCTGAGATACTCCCCCGTCTGACACCAACAATCAACAAAGTCACCATTTCTTCCCCATTTTGATGTTTGGTTTGTACAACATTTGAACCTCCTGATGATGTCTGCATGCTTTTATGCTTTGAGTGGCTGCCACATGATTGGCTTAGTAGATATTTGCATTAACAAGCAGGTGAGAGGTGTATCTAATGTAGTGGCCACCAAGTATACACACACACACACACACTTCTTACATTGCAAACATCTTTCCACATATGAAAGTGTAGACTTAGGCTCTGTTCTAAAACCTAGTGAGCTGCCTATGTATTCAATGCTCAAGATGGCGCCTAGTATGGCTGCTGCGTTGCGAGCTCCGACACAACATGGTAGTGTTTTGTTTGTTTTGTTCACAATTCTTATGATTTTTGTCTTGGATGTTGTCTGCCTTATTGTCTACGACAGACAAACACTTTTGGACATTGGTTTAGCAATTTCACACCATAAACTGGACTTCAAATTCCTCAATGCCGACCCGCTGTTTACAAACATGCAAGCGGAGCCCTTTGTCTGGGCTGCACAGCCACGGAAACGCAGGAGGAAAAGGGGAAACAGAGCCGGCGTTCTCATCAGAGTAAGACGCCGCACAAATCGACCCCCACTACCCAGTATTCTACTGGAAAATGTTCAGTCTCTGGTTAACAAGCTCTGCGAGCTGAAAGCGTGGATCTCTTTCCAACGAGAGACGAGGGACTGCTGCATTATTTGCCTAACAGAAACTTGGATGTCTGCGGAGATAGTCGTTGTGAAGAAGGCTCATCAGCGCCTCTTCTTCCTGAGACGGCTGAGGAAGTTTGGAATGAACCGCCACATCCTCACACGGTTCTACACCTGCATTGTAGAGAGCATCCTGACTGTGTGTGAAAAAAGCTCGGAGGATCATCAGAGACTCCAGCCACCCGAGCCATGGGCTGTTCTCACTGCTACCATCAGGCAGGCGGTATCGCAGCATCAGGACCCACACCAGCCGACTCCATGACAGCTAGGAATGGCATAGGACAGGGGGTTTGTGAGAGAGTGGCGAGGTTGTGTACTGAAATATTTCCATCATTTACCAAATTTGAAAAACATTGACAGTAAATTCCAGTTGTCCGTCATTTAACAAATAAAAAACGTCATGGTTACTGGTGTAACCTCCGTTCCCTGATGGAGGGAACGAGACGTTGGTGCCGATGTAGTGACACTAGGGGTCACTCTTGCGAGCCCGAGACACCTCTGGTCTTTGATAAAAGGCCAATGAAAATTGGCGAGTGGTATTTGCATGCCACTCCCCCGAACATACGAGTATAAAAGGAGCTGGTATGCAACCACTTATTCAGGTTTTATGCTGAGGAGCCGATATAAGGTCCGGCCATTTCAGCAGGTAGTTCAGCATTGTGGCAGGAGGGACCAACGTCTCGTTCCCTCCATCAGGGAACGGAGGTTACACCAGTAACCATGACATTCCCTATCTGTCACTCACTCGACGTTGGTGTTGATGTAGTGACACTAGTGGTCCCTATACAAAACGCCACAAGGCTGAACTGTGTTACGTGAACTGGCGGTGTGTGGTGGACAGACTTGCTGTGTGCCTCATAGCCAGCACACCAGGTTGACACGTAACCTCCCTCAACACAGTTATGAGTGTCGAACGGCCCTTTTTGGGGACAAGTCGACTACCCAAAGATAGAGACGGGCTTAACCCAGTCGTGGCCTCTTTTCCCCTTCTCTTTTTCCACTCCCTAAAAAAAGAAGGGGGATTATCCGACTGGGCCGCCAGGTCTAGTCGAGGGGTGTCCCTCCCAAGGGGAGGACACTGCGGAGACCACACCTCACCCCAGAGAGGGGGGGGATATTTAAGTGGAAAAATACGTCACATGGTCTTTCCAACCATGTGGAGAGCCTTCAAGGTAGATCCTGCCCAATGGGGGAGGAGGTACTACAACATGGAGACTGGGGCAGAGGGGCTCTGCCCAAGGAAGACGCAGTTTGCCAGCAGGGAAACGAATTAGCGAAAGATATAGATCGCATGGGGGCTCTTAGCTAGCGCGTGTACTGGGCCGACAGTGAGTTTCTCCGAAGACTCGACTGCCACAGGGCTCGGAGGAAGTCAACCAGGGAACAACTTTTGTGAACACTACTGGGAATTAACAGCGCACGTCTTCAGCTCAAAAGGAGGTGGAAGGTGCTGTGTGCAAGCGATACACCCGGCCGGCTATCCCGGGCTTATCCGCTTGTGTTGCGTGCCACTACCTGGGATGAAACCAGTTCCACCCGGAGGTTGTAGAACCTTGCAAAGGTGTTGGGTGTTGCCCAGCCCGCTGCTCTACAAATGTCTGTTAGAGAGGCACCTCTGGCCAGGGCCCAAGAAGCCGCTACACCACGGGTAGAATGGGCTCGTAGCCCTACCGGGGGCGGCATGTCTTGGGCAAGATATGCCATAGATATGGCATCAACGAGCCAGTGGGCAATCCTCTGCTTGGAGACAGCGCTTCCTTTCCGCTGTGCACCGAAGCAGACAAAGAGCTGCTCAGAGAGTCTAAAGCTCTGTGTGCGATCCAAATAGATGTGCAAAGCGTGCACCGGACACAGCAACGTCAGGGCTGGGTCTGCCTCCTCCTGGGGCAGCGCTTGCAGGTTCACCACCTGGTCCCTAAAAGGAGTGGTGGGAACCTTGGGCACATAGCCCGGGCGAGTTGTGACATACAGCGGGAGCGCAGACCGCCTTGGCGGTTGACATATGCTACCGCTGCCGTGCTGTCTGTCCGAACTAGCACGTGCTTGCCCTGGATCAACGGCCGGAACCTCCGCAGGGTGAGCAGAATTGCCAGTAACTCGAGGCAGTTGATGTGCCAACACAGCCGCGGACCCGTCCAGAGGCCGGTGGCTGCGTGCCCATTGCAAACAGCGCCCCAGCCCGTCTTGGAGGCGTCTGTCGTGACCACGACGCGCCTGGAGACCAGTTCTAGGGGAACACCTGCTCGTAGAAACGAGAGGTCGGTCCAAGGGCTGAAAAGACGGTGACAGACCGGCGTAATGGCCACGCGGTGTGTCCCGTGGCGCCATGCCCGTCTTGGGACTCGAGTCTGGAGCCAGTGCTGAAGCGGCCTCATATGCACCGGCGGTGGCCACTGCCGAGGATGCCATATGGCCCAGGAGCCTCTGAAAAAGTTTCAGTGGAACCGCTGTTTTCTGTTTGAACGCCTTCAAACAGGTCATCACCGACTGGGCGCGCTCGTATGTAAGGCGCGCCATCAGGGAGACTGAGTCCAACTCCAAACCAAGAAAAGAGATGCTCTGAACCGGGAGGAGCTTGCTCTTTTCCCAGTTGACCCGAAGCCCTAGTCGGCTGAGGTGCGAGAGCATCAGGTCCCTGTGTGCGCATAACACGTCTCGAGAGTGAGCTAAGATTAGCCAGTCGTCGAGATAGTTGAGAATGCGAATGCCCACCTCCCTTAACGGGGCAAGGGCAGCCTCTGCGATCTTCGTAAAGATGCGAGGAGACAGGGACAGGCCGAAAGGGAGGACTTTGTACTGATACGCCCGACCCTCGAACGCGAACCGCAGGAAGGGTCTGTGTCGAGGAAGGATCGAGACGTGAAAGTACGCGTCCTTCAGGTCTACCGCCGCGAACCAATCTTGATGCCGGACGCTCGCTAGAATGCGTCTTTGCGTCAACATCTTGAACGGGAGTCTGTGTAAAGCCCGGTTCAGTACTCGCAGGTCCAAGATTGGCCGCAACCCACCGCCTTTCTTTGGTACGATGAAGTAGGGGCTGTAAAACCCTTTCTTCACCTCGGCTGGAGGGACAGGTTCTATCGCGCCCTTCTGTAGGAGGGTAGCGATTTCCGCACGCAGGGTAACAGCGTTTTTGCCCTTAACGAAGGTGAAGTGAATACCGCTGAACCTGGGCGGGCACCTGGCGAACTGAATCGCGTAGCCGAGTCGGACGGTCCGGATCAACCACCGCGATGGATTGGGAAGCGCAAGCCATGCGTCCAAATTCCGTGCGAGGGGGACCAAGGGGACAACGTCATCGGAGGTACCGGCAGGTGGGGCCTCGTGGCGGGGCTGAGCGCGAGGTGCCACAGCACGTCGTGGCCGTGCTGAGTCTAGGGACATCGAAGCACTTACCTGGCTCCTTGTGACCACCCCCGGAACAGCCTGGGACGGGGGAGGAAGAGGCCTGTCCTTGCGACCCGTGGAGGCTGTCACATCGGGGTGGATTTGTGCCACAGCTGGGCGCTCAGGGGTGGAAAGGGCACCGCTGGAGTGCCAATCCTGCAAGATAAAGCCCGTGGACGGTAGTCGTGGTGACGACTGTACACACCGGGTATGTGACCCAGGGAGGAAGGAAGCCGCTCTTTTGTTGAACTGTTGGGTACCGCAGCCACTTGGGCGTGCGGCGAAATCAAACAAAAAGGCAACAAAAGATTTTCCACCCGGCCCTCCACCGGGGGATGGAGTGGTCTTTCTACCAGCTCCAGGTGAGTGGGTTCCCTCGTCCCTGGGTTGCCCGTCTCAGGGGCGCTCCGAAGACCTCCGTGGGTTCTTCGGTGCCGGCTGTGAGACGGGTGGCGTCGGCTTCCTGCGGTGGGCTCCACGCCGGGGCCGGGCCGGAGGGGCGGGCTGCGGCGGAGCCGGTGCAGTCACCGCAGGGGGACGCCCTTGGCGACGAGCAGACGGGGTGCGGGGTCTTGAGCCGCGCCGGGGCTGGATGTGCCAGATTGCCTCCGTCTGCTGCTTTACCGTCTAGAACTGCTGGGCAAAGTCCTCAACGGTGTCGCCGAATAGGCCCGCCTGGGAAATGGGGGCAGCAAGGAACCGTGTCTTGTCGGCCTCGCCCATCTCGACCAGGCTGAGCCACAGGTGGCACTCCTGGACCACTAGTGTGGCCATCGTCCGCCCGAGAGACCGCGCTGTGACCTTCGTCACCCGGAGGGCGAGGTCAGTCACCGAGCGCAGTTCCTGCATCAAATCTGGGGTGGAACTACCCTCGTGCAGTTCTTTCAGTGCCTTGGCTTGGTGGACCTGCAGGAGAGCCATGGCGTCCAGGGCAGAGGCGGCTTGTCCAGCAGCGCTGTAGGCCTTGGCCGTCAGGGACGACATGAGCCTACAGGGCTTGGAGGGGAGCTTAGGGCATCCACGCCAGGTGGCGGCGCTCTGCGGGCATAAGTGCACTGCGAGCGCCTTATCCACCGGGGGAATCGCAGTATAGCCCCTGGCCGCCCCGCCATCGAGGGTAGTGAGAGCGGGGGAACTGCGGAGTCGGGGTCGGGCAGTAAAAGGTGCCTTCCATGACTTCGTCAGCTCCTCATGCACCTCCGGGAAGAATGGCACTGGAGCGGGGCGCGGCTGGTCTGAGCGGCGCCGCGAGCCCAGAAACCAATCATCAAGCCGCGAGGGTTCAGGGGAGAGCGGAGGGTTCCACTCTAGTCCGACGCTCGCGGCCGCCCGGGAAAGCATGTCCGTCATTTCGGCGTCGGCCTGTAACTGGGCGACCGTCCCCGAAGGGGGAAGCCCAGCTGAGGCTTCTGCGTCCGACTGGACAAGCCCGCTCTCCGATGCTGCGCTCGAAAGCTCATCATCTTCGCGGGCCTCGAACAAGAAGCCAGACTCGCCGTGCGACGAGCCGGCGAACTCATCCGGAAGCCCGACTGGGGCAGACGAGCGTGCTGGGGAATGGGAGGTCCGCGGGGGGATACCCGGCGGAGGCGATCCCATTGAGGTCCCCAAATCGCCCCCAGCGCCAGCCGCGCTGACCTCAAACCCGTAGGTAGGAGGACCAAGGCGGGGAGCCGCTGGGGTGGCTTGCTTTCTTACGAACACATGAACGGAAAGGCATCTTTAGAAAGACGCGTCTTTAAAAAGACATTCCGTGTGTGCGCTCTTTTAGAGAAATATACTCTTTTAGAGGGGAAAAATGCTCTTTCAGAAAACATACTCTCTAGTTTTTCTGCCGAAGCGCCCAGGGGCGTTCTCTGCAGTGCACCAGTGCAGAGGAGGGAGAAGCCGCTGAAATGCGGCATCAGATCCAGCAGAGGTGAATGAACGGTGCTATTCAGCTCAATGAGCATGACCGTTCGGCTCCGAAGAGAAAATCTGAATGAGTGGTTGCATACCAGCTCCTTTTATACCCGTATGTTCAGGGGAGTGGCATGCAAATACCACTCGCCAATTTTCATTTGCCTTTTATCAAAGACCAGAGGTGTCTCGGGCTCCCAAGAGTGACCACTAGTGTCAAAACATCGACACCAACGTCGAGTGAGTGACAGATAGGGAACAAGAAAAACACAACTGAAACCAAGTGCGTCAATTTTCCTTTTAACCATCCTTGTGTTTATGTGGCTTCTCTCTGCCTCGCCGCACATGTGTATAGTGTGAGAGAGAGAGAATAAGGGCGAGAGAGTGCACTCTCATGCAACTGATGATGAGAAATGGCACTTTATATTGCAAAAGTAAATCACGCGCAACATACAAAGTTATGACATAACAATTACTTTCATTATATGCAACACAATCATGTTTTAAATGTAAACTTAGAGTCAAATGGCCTCATTCATGAGTCTTTCGTAAATATATGTAATTTGCACGTAAAATGGACCTTCCCGAAAACGTTCTGCCGGATTCACAAACGCTTCATAATCCCCAGATTTGTTAGTAAAATGTGTGTATGTTAGTGAATTCCAAACATTCGAAAATGGGGAGCGTGTGCTCGTTCCTTCATAATTATCATAAATTATGCCCATGAAAACGCCATATAATGAAGGCACAAGACTCGCTAGTAAATGTTTTTAACATCTATGCGGGACAGTAATGGAATAATTTTTATGAATGAAGTGCATTCACATTGTAAAATTTTTATTTAGCAAGCACAATAGCTTCTCAAAGAAAGTGAGGAACTTACTGTCTTCACATGTTTTTGCTGTCATCTGAGGCTCTTTTGTGAATTAAACAGTCCAAGAAGTCAATAAAAATGGTTTGACATGAGTGTAAAAAAAAATTCAGTTCATGCTGGGAGGAGGATGTCCACCACTATTCATTTTCTCTGGTTCAGTTTGCAGCGCATCACCTTTATCATTGATGAAACTTGTCGGGTAAATTATGATGGTAACAGTGAACAGAATTAAAGATTTGCAAGCTATACAACAATGTGTGGGCTTTTTCTATTTTTTGTTTTTGTTTTTATGGCCGTTGTATTTTGTCAACACCTGCCCGTGATTTTATTTATGGATTTAACAGCATTAGCATTGACCATTCGTTATCAACTCGCGATTTACTGATGCCTATACTAAATTATGAAACCTAAATTAAAGAGCTCATTTCAAATAATAAAAAAAACAGTCCAACAAGTCACGTTAGAGGGCATTAATTTTTTCGAGAAAATCAAAGGCAAACTGCATCTTTTCATTTAACTTTTCACTTCTTCTGGAAAAACGATAAGCAGAGTTGGGAAAAAACTTTGAAGAAATAAATGCAAGCAGCAAAGAAGCATTTTTAAATAAGTAGAGGCTATGGTTTAAAAAGAAAATGTTATTTTTTTAAGGTTAATTTCACTCAATTATTAGTTAAGTTTTTCATTACTTATTTAATTTCACTTCTATCAAACTGTAGTCATTGCAGTTTGGCTGAAAGAACAGAAAAGTTTGGGATATTTTACGCTCGATTTACACGTGGTCGGGTGCAGGTGTAAATGTTGTTCGTACCAACTAACGTTTTGAAAAAAACTGAAACTTTTATGGAGCCGAGAATTTACATCAGAACGGCTTTGCGAATGATTTACACACACAAAAAAAATCCCCTTGTGTTTCATGAATGAGGCCCATTAACTTGATATTGTATGCCCTGTATTCCTGAAAAGCATTAGGTGATGGCTGTACCTCCTTGGGCTGTACACTGTAAACCGCTTGTGCGTTGGTTCAGTTCACTGCTTCTGTTGGGTCTTAAAGGTGTCGTTAATGTGGCCGGCTACTATTTCCTTGCACGGCTGCCAAAACTCTTAAAATATAATGTATAATATCCAAAAAATATACATGTCATGTTACATTTCCTAAAAAATATTTCTAGAAGTAAGGGGGACATGTTCTCCCACCCCAGGTTATATTCCTACAGCTCTGGCATTTTTACTTCTATAAAAAGACATTTTGAATCATTAATTATTAACATGTAACTATTGATTATATGATATTACGATGTCAAATGTAAACACACAAATGTAATAACATACACTTATAAAATTATCAGTGAAATGAGAACAGAAATGACAGATAAAAAAAAAAAAAATTTTTTTGTTTTAAATTGAACTACTGTGACTGATAATAATTATATGTAGTGCAATCTCTGATTAGGATAGAAATGCCAATGGTGAATTAAATTAAATTATGTGTGTGTGTATATATATATATATATATATATATATATATATATATATATATATATATTACTTAAAATACTTAGGTAAATCATTTATGTCAAAGGAGTTAAGCTGAAAAATACACACTTTAGCTTGAAAAAAAAAGTGGACGAAGTGAGAAAATTTTAAATGTACAATTTTCTTGTTTATGCAATATATAAATATAGATAAAAATTAGAGCTGTCGATTTAATGCGTTAATTTAGTGCGATTAATTATATATATATATATATATATATATATATATATATAAAACGTGTAACACAATTAATCATGCCCTCTGACCCGTATATAAATTCTGTAATAAAAGTACATATTTTCCTACTATTAGATGTACATGCAACTTTTTGTTTTATATACTCTAACTAAGAACTTTATTAGGAACACTGTGGTCCTAATAAAGTGCCCGATGTGGTCTTCTGCTGTTGTAGCCCATCTGCCTCAAGGTTCGATGCGTTGTACATTCTGAGATGCTATTCTGCTCACCACAATTGCACAGTGCGGTTATCTGAGTTACCATAGCCTTTCTGTCATCTCAAACCAGTCTGACCATTGTCCGTTGACCTGTCTCATCAACAAGGCCTTTCTGTCCGACGAACTGCCACTCACTGGATGTTTTTTGTTTTTTTGGCACCATTCTGAGCAAACTCTAGAGACTGTTGTGCGTGAAAATCCCAGGAGGTCAGCAGTTACAGAAATACTCAAACCAGCCCATCTGGCACCAACAATTGTGCCACTATCGAAATCATTGAGATCAATTTTTTCCCCATTCTGATGGTTGATGTGAACATTAACTGGAGCTCCTGACCTGTATCTGCATGATTTTATTGCACTGATGCCCCACAATTGGTTAATTTAATTGCATGAATAAGTAGGTGTACAGGTGTTCCTAATAAAGTGCTAAGTGAGTGCATATTACATGAAAGGGATATTCCATGACTAGGTGTGCGTTAAACGATTTTAACATTTTAGCACACATCGTGGAGGCAAAGAACCACCCGATGCAAAGCAGTATGCGTTTAAATCCTTTACCGAACATCTAGCTGTGGATTAGATATTATTTTAATTATGATGTATTATTTATATTGAATTATATTTATTTCGGGGCCTTTCTCAGCAAATATTGATATATGCAATTAATTGTGATTAATTCAATTAATTAATTGTCATGTAATTAATTTGATAAAAAAATGCTGTGCGTGTTTGCGACCTCAATTTCTTTTTCGCTATAACTGGCTTTTATTTTTTTTAGCGCTGTGTTATATATTAATGCTTAGCTAAACAAAGTAATTACATTTTTATCAATGGAGTATGTAGGCTTGTTAATGTATTAAAATATTTAGCTTAATAATTAGTAATACAATTTGATTAAGTTATTTTGTGTTCATAAGTATTTTCCAAATTATGCTAAACATGAAAAAATACTTGGTGAGATAATTTGCACAGTATAGGAAAATTGAAAAGAATAAAAAAAAAACCTGGGTTTAGGTTACATTCACTGATTCAAACATTTTAAAAAAATAAATGCGTAATGCATTGAACAGAAGAATACAAAATTTGTAGAAGATTCTAAATCTATTCCGAACATTCTTTGTATTTATGGAGTACAGGGAGGTTTGGTTCATAATAAAAAAGAAAAGTAATACTGTTGTTCCCTATCTGTCACTCACTCGATGTTGTGTCGATGTAGTGACACTAGGGGTCGCCCTTGGGAGTCCCAAACACCTCTGATCTTTGAGAAAAGGAATTGGCGAGTGGAATTTGCCTGCCACTACCCCGGACATACGGGTATAAAAGGAGCTGGCTTGCAACCACTCATTCAGATTTTCTCTTTGGAGCTGAGCGGTTATGTTCAGCGAGGTGAATTACTCTGCCGATCCATTCACCTCTAATATCCAGTGAAGCTGTTGGGTTTACAGCGCATTACAGCGGTTTCTCCCCCTCTTGCACCGGCGTTGTGCAGAGAACGCCCCTGGGCACTTCAGCAGCTAAAAGAGTATATTCTTTCCTCACAAAGAGTATATTTTCCTACAAAAAGAGTGGCACTTACGAAGCGTCTTTTTCCTTTTCGTTTGTGTATTATTCCTGGTTGCGGTCGCTATCTCTCTGCTTCTGACGGCCACGATCACTGTCTCACGTGTTTGGGTGCTTCCCACATGGAGACATCTTTCATGGATGGTTCGTGTTCTCATTGCGAGAACATGACCTTGGCAACATTGCGGTCGCGGCTTTCTTTCGTCAGAGGGAAAGCCAGCCCAGAGGCTCCCCGCCTCGTTCCTTCCACCTACGGGTATGAGGCAGAGACAGTTAGCACTGGGGGCGATTTGGGGACCTCAATGGGAGCTTCTCCGCCGGGAAACCCCCCACGGACATCCCATTCCCCAGCATGCTCATGTGCCCCGGTCAAGTTCTGGGATGAGACCACTGGCTCGTCTCAGGGCAGGTTCGCGATCTCATTCGGAGCTCGCGAAGAGGATGAGTTGTCGATAGCAGCATTGGAGAGCAGGCTCATCCAGTCCGACGTGGAGGACTCGGCTGGGCTCCCACCCTCGGGTGTGGTAGCCCAGTCGCAGGCTGACGCAAAGCTGGCGGCCATGCTTGCCCGGGCGGCTGCGAGCATTGGGCTGGAGTGGAATCATCCACTCCCCCCTGAACCCTCGTGGCTTGATGATTGGTTCCTGGGCCCAGAGTGCCGCTCACAGCCACGCCCCGCCCCGCCCCAGTACCTTTCTTCCCGTAGGTGCATGATGAGCTCACGCGATCGTGGCGGGCACCTTTTACTACCCGGACCCGGTTCGCAGTCTCCTCCGCTCTCACTACCCTCAACGGTGGAGCGGCCAGGGGATACTCAGCGATTCCCCAGGTGGATCAGGTGGTTGCGGTGCACTTGTGCCTGCAGAGCGCTGCCACCTGGCGGGGCCACCCGAGGTTCCTGTCCAGGGCCTGTAGGCTTACGTAATCACTGGCAGCTAAGGCCTACGGTGCTACTGCAAAGGCCGCCTCTGCACTGCAGGAGCACCACCTTTGGCTCAACCTGTTCGAGTCAAGGGAGGCTGACAAGGTACGATTCCTTGACACCCCCATCTCCCAGGTTGGCCTATTCAGCGACACCGTAGAGGATTTCGCCCAGCAATTCTTGGCGGTCAAATAGCAGATGAAGGCCATACAACACATCCTGCCCCGGTGCGACTAAAAGGTCCCGCACCCCGTCTGCTCATCGCCAAGGGCATCCCCCGGCAGCAGCAACACCGGCTCCACCACAGCCCGCCCCAGTAGGCCGGCCCCAGCTTGGAGCCACCCGCAGAAAGCAGATGCCACCCGTCTCACGGTCGGCCGCCAAGAACCCAAGAAAGGTTTTAAAGCGCCCCTCAGACTGGTGACCCAGGGAGCCAGGAACCCGCTGCACAGGAGCTGGTAAGCAGACCACTCCATCCCCCGGTGGAGGGCCAAGTGGAAAATCCTTATTTACCTTTTCTGTTGATTTCCACCCATCGTGGTGGCTGATCGGAACCTTCCGACTCGGCTATGCGATTCAGTTCACCAGGCGCCCACCCAGGTTCAACGCCGTCTGCTTCACCTCGGTGAAAGGCGAGAATGCTGCTGCCTTGCACGGAAGGATGCGATAGAGCCTGTCCCTTCAGCCGAGATGAGGAAGGGGTTTTATAGCCCCTACTTCATCGTACCCAAAAAGAGGCGGTGGGTTGCGGCCAATCTTGGACCTGCGAGTTCTGAACAGGGCCTTGCACAGACTCCCATTCAAGATGCTGATGTAAAAACACATTCCGACATCAAGATTGGTTCACGGTGGTAGACCTGAAGGACACGTACTTCCACATCTCGGTTTTACCTCGACACAGGCCTTTCCTACGTTTTTCTTTCGAGGGCCGGGCATACCAGTACAAAGTCCTCCCCTTCGGTCTGTCCCTGTCACCTCGCGCCTTCACGAAAGTCGCAGAGGCAGCCCTTGCCCCACTAAGGGAAGTGGGCGTTCGCATCCTCAACTATCTCAATGACTGGCTGATTCTAGCTCACTCATGGGACTTGTTGTGTGCGCACAGGGACCTGGCGCTCAGGCACCTCAGGCGGTTGGGGCTTCGGGTCAACTGGGAGAAGAGCATCGCTTTTCTTGGCATGGAGTTAGACTCAGGTGCGCCTCATGAGCGAGCGCGCGCAATCGGTGCTGAACTGTCTGAGAGCTTTCAGATGGAAAATGGCGGTCGCACTGAAACTATTTCAGAGGCTCCTGGGGCATATGGCGTCCTCAGCGGAGGTCACGCCACTCAGGTTGATGCATATGAGACCACTTCAGCACTGGCTTCAGACTCAAGTCCCGAGATGGGTATGGCGCCACGGGGCACACCGCGTGCTCGTCACGCCGGTGTGCCGCCGTCTGTTCAGCCCTTGGACTGACCTATCATTTCTACGGGCAGGGGTTGCCCTAGAGCAGGTCTCCAGGCACGTCGTGGTTATGACGGACGCCTCCAAGCGTGGCTGGGGTGCCGTGTGCAACAGATGCGCAGTCTACGTTGGCACATCAACCGCCTCGAGTTGCTGGCAGTATTGCTCGCCCTGAGGAGGCTTCAGCCATTGATCCAGGGCAAGCACGGTAGTGTACATCAACCGCCATGGCGGCGTGTGCTCTCGTCAAATGTCGCAACTCGCCCGCTGTCTCCTCCTCTGAGTCAGCAGCGGCTCAAGTCGTTGCGAGCCACTCACATCCCGGGCAGCCTCAACAGTGCAGTGGACGCGCTGTCACGGCAGGTCACGCTCAGGGGAGAGTGGAGACTCCCTCTACGAGGCACCTGTATGCTTTGAAGTGGCATCTGTTCGCTAAGTGGTGTTCTTCCCGACGCGAAGACCCCCAGAGATCGGCACAGTCGGATCAGTGCTTTCCTTCCTGCAGGAGAGGCTGGAGGGGCGGCTGTCCCCCTCCACCTTGAATGTGTATGTAGCCGCTATAGCGGCACACCACGACACAGTGGACAGTAAGTCCTTAGGGAAGCATGACCTGATCATCAGGTTCCTGAGAGGCTCTAGGAGGTTGAATCCCTCCAGATTCATCCCCTCATGAGACCTCTCTGTAGTCCTTCGGGGTCTACGGGGAGCCCCCTTTGAGCCCCTGGAGTCAGCTGAGCTTAAGGCACTCTCTTTGAAGACTGCCCTCCTGACTGCGCTCACTTCCATCAAGAGAGTAGGGGACCTGCAGGCGTTCTCTGTCAGCAAAATGTGCCTGGAGTTCGGTCCGGGCTACTCTCACGTGATCCTGAGACCCCGACCGGGCTATGTGCCCAAGGTTCACATGACCCTGTTTAGGGATCAGGTGGTGAACCTGCAAGTGCTGCCCCAGGAGGAGGCAGACCCAGCCATGGCGTTGCTGTGTTCAGTGCGTGTTTTACGCATCTATTTGGATCGCACGCAGAGCCTTAGTAGCTCCGAGCAGCTCTTTGTTTGCTTTGGCGGACAGCGGAAAGGGAGTGCTGTCTCCAAACAGAGGATCGCCCACTGGGTCATTGATGCCATCGCTATGGCATATCACGCCCAGGACGTGCTGCCTCCCTTGGGGCTGCGAGCCCACTCTACTAGGAGTGTGGCGGCCTCCTGGGCCCTGACCAATGGCGCCTCTGTAGCAGACATCTGCAGAGCAGCAGGCTGGGCAACACCCAGCACCTTTGTGAGGTTTTACAATCTCCGGGTTAAACCAGTCTCATACCGTGTGTTGTCAGGTATGAGCAGGTAAGTTCTGGGACAGCTGGCCGGGTGTACCGCTCGCGCATAGCACCTTTCCCTTCCCCGAGGTGAAGATGTGCGATTTGACTCCCAGTCATGTTCACAAAGTTGTGGACCCTGGATGACCTTCCTCCTTAGCCCTGTGGCAGGCGGGTTTTCGGAGAAACTCGCTGCCGGCCCAGTACATGTGCTAACTAGGCCCTGTGCTGGGGTAGGTGCTCCATATGCACTGGTTGCCCATAGGTAACCCCGTGTGATGTATCTTCTGCAAAATGATTTACCTGTTGGTGAACCGCGTCTGGTTACCGTGTTTGTAGAGCTCTTCCCCCCTCGGGTAGGACCTACCACGGGACTTCTCTACATGAGATACTTCCAACAAAACTCAGTAAGACCATGTGACGTATTTCTACTCAAATACCCCCCCTCCGGGCGGCGTGTGGTCTCCGCAGTGTCCTCCACTTCGGAGGGACACCCCCCAACATGGACCACTATATGGCCCCCAGCTGAATGATTTCATTCTTTTTGGGGAGAAAAAAGGAGAAGAGGCCGTGGCTGGGTCAGCCGGTCCCTATTTTTGGGCAGTCAACCCGTCCCCGAGGTGCAGGGGACCGTGTGACGCCTGTAAGAGCATCGGGGGAGGTTACGTGACGGCCGGGCGCGCTGGCTACGAGGCACACAAGGTCTGCCCGTCTCGCACTGCCAGTCCACGTTTTGTATAGGGACCCCTAGTGTCACTACATCAACACAATGTCGAGTGAGTGACAGATAGGGAACGTCCTGGTTACTTTCGTAACCTCTGTTCCCTGATGGAGGGAATGAGACGTAATGTCCCTCCTGCTACAACACTGAACTACCCGCTGAAATGGCCGGGACCTTGTCTCGGCTCCTCAGCACAAATCCTGAATGAGTGGTTGCAAGCCAGCTCTTTTTATACCCGTATGTCCAGGGGAGTGGCATGCAAATTCCACTCGCCAATTCCCATTGGCCTTTTCTCAAAGATCAGAGGTGTTTGGGGCTCCCATGGGTGACCCCTAGTGCCACTACATCGACACAACATCTCATTCCCTCCATCAGGGAACGGAGGTTACGAAAGTAACCAGGACGTTACGTTAATTATTGAGCCAATATGAATAAAGGATAAAATCATGTCTGACTTTATGCAAACTAACACAAACAGACATAAAGTAGATAGCTGATTATGCGTTATAGATTTGCATACAATCATGGGAACATTGACTGAACCAAAATTTTTTATTTAAATGAAAGCTGTCATCTATACAAGCAGATAACACTTAACTAGAAAAATATGCATAATATATCATTATTGGTGAAGAAAAGGACAACAATTAACTTATTTTGCTTATATAGACACATGCAATTATGAACAATGAGGCAGAAATACGAACCAAACTTTCTTAATTTAAAGTGTGCATTTGTTTCCTCAGTTATGCGCCCTGCATCTGTTGTGGCTACGTGTGTGTAATCCGAGACGGCCTCTGTAACACATTGGGTTTTATTATAGTTATTATAATTGATTATTAAATTCCATAATCGATGTATCAAAGTTTCAGCAAAATATTAATGCACTGATGCATGCAGAGGGGTGGTTCTAGGGGCTCGAGCCCCTAGAGCCACCCCTTTCTGCACGCACCTGGCTAAAACCAACCTCTATTAAAATCAATTGTGTGTTGAGTCTCATGCACTTAGCATGAGGAGTGTTATTTGTGTGATGCACAGAGTTGCTACCTACAGTATGTAGAGCTTTACAAATTGGTCACTTATGAGATTCAGTTGCAGTTAGGATGCCGCACTAGACAGTAGGCAGCAAGGTAGCTTGCTAAGTTTTGGAAAAGTGCCTTGCACTCCCACAAAGAAATTACTGCTATCCAGGTATCACACACAACAGTAACATATGGCAGTTTGAAATGCACACCTAAAGAAGACCACAGCTGTCCATATACTGTATACTGTACTTGTTTACAATATAGTACCTCACTGGTGTTTGCGTGAAGATCTAGACGGTTTCACACACAAATTGATTTGTTTTACAAAAGGTTTCAGAGTTTCTCTAGAGTAGACACATATACTGTAAGTACACAGTTTTTCTCATTCTCTCATTCAACACTTTGCCTCGATAACTTTAAAAAACGAACCAAATCTCCACACAGTAAGTCCCAGGGGTTGCATACTCAAAATTCTACTGTTTTCAACATGCTATGAATAAAGGCCCATCTTTTTCATATTCTTTTACACAGCACTAGCATTTAAATGCTCTTGAAAATTTGAGCAGAGAGAGGTGAAGTTTCAGTGTAATACAGAAACAGTAAACACGAGGTCTTGGCAATATCCAATATTCCTGATACAGTATTCACAGTGATTTCGATGGAGATATAAAATTAAGCAACATTGTGAATATCGTAATAATTGTAATGTGCTTGTTATTGCTTTTAAAGTCGCTAAAGTCCATGTCATTGTTTTGCGATTATTCCTTGTCTCGCAAATATGACAGCTTTAAGACAGAGATGTTTTAAGAAGGTCTCTGGTTTATACTTAAGTAGCAAAAACCTTGTTAGAGTTAGTAAGTTCATTTTCAGTGAATTCTTGACTCTATTTGTTCACGTCAAAATGCAAAATGTTAGATAAATATTGCTGGTTTTTTTTACTATGTATTGATATAGTGCTGCATGTAAATGAAATGATGAAATATCATTCTTCCATTCATTTGTTTTGTCAAAAGTATGTCTTGATCATTTTTAACTAGATCTTTTACAGTATTTTAGCTGAAATGTACTTTTGGTTTTTCAATTACAGTTTCATAGAAATAATGGTTTCCTTTTTATAAAAAATAAAATAAAATAAAAAACCCAGCCATTTCAGTGCAAATAGTGGAACCTGGGACTAACTGTGTCACTTATTTCAGTAAAACAATTCATGAAACAGCTATATTTGTAAAAGGTTATAAAATCATATCAAATCATTGTTTTGGCTACCAAATATTACACATGTGACAACTTCCCCCGACTTTGTTGAAAATACCCAGTGCAACCTTCTTTAAAAAAAAAAAAAAAAAAAAAAAAGAAAGAAAAAAAAAGAAAGAAAACAATTATTGCCTGAATGTAAACCATTAACAAAAACATTGTGATATTGTAATTTGAGTTAGGAGGATAGAATTAACAACAATTCTAATTTAAGAGGGTTTTAAGTAGCTAATTTAAAGAACATAAAATAACATTGCTAGAGAAAACACATTAGTGTAATTGGACTTCTGACAGATATCCCTTGTGACAATTTTTCCATCTCACAACTAGCCCCTTGGTCTCCTCCAAAAATATAGAGATACATATTGAATAATATCAAATGGCTGAAAAATACTGAGAAATGTAATTTACTTTTATTTATTTTTTTGATTTCTTGCTATACTGCTCAGCCCTAGTAAACACTGTTTCAAAAAGGTTTACTATTGTAATGAGCTAAAGCTAATTTACTGGAGTAAGACGCGGTACAAAAATGAGAATGTGTGAAAGTGAAAGCGTTCAGCTGAGAGGAATGCACATGGAAAGGGGGAGAGAGAGAGAGAAAATGAGTCAGAATCAAAAGGAGCGAAACAGAGTGTGTTTTCAAGTGCAGCTTTTGTGTGTGCGCATATGTGTGGGTCTGTGCGAGATGATATTTTGCTAAAAGAACTGATGTCACCACTGTCCACTGCAATTATGATTGATTTTCAGAAGTGTTTGTACTCCTAAAAGTTTCACAGAGTCTCCAAGCCTTCTGTTGTAGAAAATGGGTGAAGCACCATGCACAAAGTAGACCATTTTGTGTTCACTCCAGTAGTGTGTGTGTGTGTACAGACAGTACACATGAATGAAAGATGGTGACCAGCATGAATGTGTTTCAGAGTAGTACAAAAAGATATGAACGTAAGTTGTTGGTTGAATAATGATCCCATTGACCCACCATAGTTTGATTTGTTTGTTTGTTATTTATACATATGTAATGCAAAAGAGAAACACATGCTGTATGAGTGCTAATGCACATAGAGTACTGTAGCTCAAGGCTGCCCTCTGTCTTTGAAAAGACAAGCCTTATTCAGTCACTTATCCAGCCAATCTACTTTGAGTAAATAATGTCTCTGGTGTGCTAATTTGTGAACGTTTATTGCTGTTTGGTATGATTCACGCTACTTAACTGGCAACGGCATCTGGCATGTTGAAAAGAATGACATTCACTTGATCATTGTGTTTATGAGTTTCAGTCACTCTTAGGCTTTAAGCTAAAGTATGTGGTTGTCATATCACATTTAATATAATCTAATCTTTTTTGGGGGGGTTTTCAAACATTTGTATCTGTAAGTGTAATGTATGATGCAGCAATATAGATGGTGAATTATACAATCAGAAATTAGTCTTAACTATGCATTGCAGGGTTATAGATTGTGAATTTCCTTTGGCATGTGCTTTAAATGCTATTTAAAATGTCTTAAATTTGGCTGTCACAGTATGTTTTTGTGGTGTTTGGAATCCTAATGCTCTTTTCCAGAATGAGTTGAAAAATAGCATGGATATTTTAGGTTAAAATGTTTAGATTAATAAGGGAAAGTGTATATTTTTAAGAACATTTTTTCATTGCATTTATATAATTATAAAATTGAGCAAAATGCTGTTTAACATAGTTTATAATGGTCTATATAGTTTATAGTTAATAAAAACTTTGGTTACAATAAAGCAAAAAAGAAAAAGTCTTCTTTGCTTCCTTTTGGGGGTCCTGATTAGCATCATTTTCAAGGATCTCCAAGATATTGTCTATTTAGAAATGGATTCTGTTTGTTTTGTAGACATAATTGTAAAGACTTCTCTTTTTTTAAATTTAAAATGATTAAACAAATGTACATTATTGACCAGTTATGTGCAAATACAGACCCAAATTAGATAATGCCTAAATATATACATTGCGTAGGTGTTTATACTAGTAGATTTTTGGAATATTTCTACTTAACTGTTTCGGTTGACATTTAGAAAACGAATTAATTACTTTTACTACGATAATTTCCTTAGAAAAAATAACAGCTGCAAATTTAAGTTTCATTGGCAGCTCTGTGATAGTGACCGATTTACAAATGAATCATTCTTTTGAGGCGATTCTTTTCGATCAGTCGGTCAGATCCATTCAAATGAGGCACACACATTTTCTTTATTGTAAACACAAATATCCACTCTCATGAAACAGGTAAATGCCATATAACTAAGAATTTGTTGCAAACATAAACAGAAAAGCAAATATTATTTACAGCATTACAATGGAATAATATATAATATAATATTTTAACATTTTCTAATTCTGAGCAAAATGTGATTGCTTGCCCAAGCAAGAATCCTATGATACTAGGGTGTTCTTGGTGCTTCTTGGTTAGATGCATACTGGCCCAAGTCAAAAGATTCTCATCGATATTTGGTCTCTAGATATGACTCGGGTCCCTCTTTCAATGTAAGTCTGTATACATTACACTATCGTACTGCATACTGTACTTTTTTTTTTTTTTTTTTTGCAAATAGTATGTGAAACGGTGAAATCGGTAATTCGGTATTTTTGAAAAAATATAGATATATTTAGAGTCTGATCAAATAAGTAGAGAAAGAGATGTTAAAAATCATGATTATTATTACTTCCTGTAAATTTGTCACACTGGAAATGGAAGGTCGGGTCAAGTGCATTACATCGTGGGATACAGTGTGCAGTGTGCTCTGTTGTATCCTGCACATTTTGGCAAATGTAGTAAATCATCTGGGTATTTTTTGCATGCAGAAACTTTGCATACTGTGTATAGCATGCATACTGCAGAAATAGTATAGCAGTATGCTCTTCCAAATATAGAAATGTGGAATGGGACTTGGACGTGTACTAGAATCAAACCCGCATCTCCCACACATCTGTTATCTTCAGTAGCGTATCAACATGATATAATCTATTCATCTAAAAGACATAGTGATCCGCTAAAGTTTAATCACAAGGTCAGCATGTACACTCTAACAATCATCCCAAGCATCCCATGACCATTTAGTCCTTAACATTCTTGCAGAACTAGGACAACAACAATGTGCAATGTCAACTAACAAACAATGACTGAACATACTTATGCAGAAAACACCCTTACATAAAGTTACACAATGAGTAGAATACAATAATAAACAGAAGTATAAATTGTATACAGTGCTGTATATACATGTATGGATATAATTTAAATATGCATATAACTATACACATGTATATGAATATACACACGTGTATATACATATACAGATACAAGTAGCAGCTGAGCACTGAAGTTTATGAACAAAAACAATTTTTTTAAAAACATGCACATTCCCTAGGATAATGGAAAATTGAAGCACATGCCCATGGCCATCTAGGCGTTATTTACTGGTCATACACAATCTCTACAGTAGATGCCTAAAGCAATGGCAAACCTTTCTTACCCCATGTGTCTTTATGATTTTAGAGGAAGAAAACATGATAAAATGTAATGCTAATGTCTTTGTGGCAAACTTCAGAATTTTTGAAGAATCCATGTGTTAAAAGAATCCATTCCAGAATTCACACTGAGTGCTTTACACAAAATGCTGCTACTTTTGCTGCTGTTTTAACATTTATATATTTTTTGTGTGTATGCATACAATGGGGTCCACAAGTCTGACCACAAGTGATAATGCTTTTATTTAGCATTCTTTTCTAATTAAAACTAACTTTTTTCTAGTTTAATCTTAAAACCAACCATTTATTTTCAAGTTAAAATCCCAGATTTTCAATGTGGTCTCAGACTTTTGGAACTCACTGTTGTACTCTTTATCTATTATATTAATCTTATTATTTTGTACTAGTGTTTGTGCTTAATGAAACCATTATACTTGATATGACTTATACTAGATTTTTTCTGCCTCAGTCCTGACCTCTGAAAATAAGAAATTTTACATCATTGTAATAGTAAGAGGAAAAAATATATATTTTTAATTAATTAAATTAAATAATTAATTTTGCATTAGATAAATATACATTTATTTGGAACGTATACTAAAATGTATTAAAAAATTAATTTGTATCTGATTTAGTTTTATTTGTGTTTGTGTCTTCTGCACAGGTGACATCAGGTGCAAGGGGATGACCGAACGCATTCACCACATTAATCTCCACAACTTTAGCAATTCTGTACTTGAGACCCTCAATGAGCAGCGAAACCGCGGGCACTTCTGTGACGTGACCGTTCGGATCCATGGTAGCATGCTGCGAGCTCACCGTTGTGTGCTGGCTGCAGGGAGCCCCTTCTTTCAGGACAAGCTGCTCCTGGGCTACAGCGACATCGAGATCCCCTCTGTGGTGTCCGTACAGTCCGTCCAGAAGCTGATCGACTTTATGTACAGTGGTGTGCTGCGGGTCTCCCAGTCCGAGGCCCTGCAGATCCTCACAGCTGCCAGCATTCTTCAAATCAAAACCGTTATTGATGAGTGCACTCGCATTGTTTCACAGAATGTTGGGATTTCTGGATCTGCCAGCTTCCCTGGGGTCCCGGGTGACTCGGGGCAAGAAACGCCACGGGGAACTCCAGAGTCTGGCACCTCCGGTCCCAGTAGTGACGCCGAATCAGGCTACATGCAAACATCATCACACCACAGCCTTGACCGCATTTATTCCACGCTTTATTCCAGCTGTTCTGGGTTGGGCCTGCAAAATGGTACCCGGGGAAACCGCTCCCACTATGCCAGTGCTGCTGTGGCAGCCAGCTACGACTCACCCCTTCCACTAAATCAAAAGGAGGGAGGGCAGGACCCTGCCTGGATTACACGCATTCACGAGCGTTCCCAACAGATGGAACGCTTCCTGGCCACGTCAGAGAGTACACACTGCCGCAAACAGCCTCGACCTGTGAGGCTCCAGACAGGTGACATTCACATCAAGCAAGAACAAGGTGATGAGTATAATTGCTATGGGCTCGAGGACTGTCGTGAGGACCACGAGCAGCCAGAGTGCACTGAAAGTGAACCCAAAGGTGAGAGCTTTGATTCGGGTGTCAGCTCCTCCATTGGCACTGAGACTGATTCTGTTGAGCAACCATTCTTGTCTGGGTTCACTCGGGAAAATTGTCCAAATAAAGGCCAACAAGGTGATGGTGGAACTCCGGTGCAGATCGAGGTCAACGATTCGTCTCCTGAGCAGACCCATGAGGCAGTTGAAGATGGTGGTGGAAATGGTCCTGCGCAAGAAGGGGGTGAACTTGGTATCCATCAGCCACTTCAAGCCAACCTAGCTGCACCCCAATCCGTGCCAGGTGGGCAACTGTACCTACGGCCAGGTGAGCCACTTACCAGCAACCTGCGCATGCCCCTCACCTTGACCAGCAACACGCAGGTAATGGGAACTGCAGGCAACACTTTCTTGCCCACACTCTTTGCCACCCAGTCAGCCAGCGACAACAAGCCTTTCCTCTTCAGTCTGCCCCAATCCATGGGGAATCAGCAGCCCCAGTTTGTGGCAGTGCCCTCTCCCAGCATGCCCCCATTCCCCAGTGGGCTGTCAGTGCCACCAGGTGGAGGTCAACAGCAAGGTGGTGCGGCAGTGGGACAGCATGGGGAGAAGAAGCCCTACGCATGTACTCTCTGTTGTAAGACCTTTACTGCCAAACAAAACTACGTCAAACACATGTTTGTGCACACTGGTGAGTACACTAGGCCCTCATCTCTCTACGGTTAGCTAGTTAAGCCTTCTCAAATTAGCTAGTTTTTGGAGAAGTGTTGGTCTGAAGCAATTAAGGCAAGCTTTTGCGTCAACATAAATAATCTGTAGCAATTATTGACTGCACAGTGAATCATACTTTCTGGTTGTCTGCACTGTCTGCTGTGCATCAGGTATTACATTATACATAACCCAATTCACTTCAAGTGTTTCAGTCTCGAGTTTGACTAGTATTCGTCAGGGTATTTCATTACTTCGAAACTCCCTTTCAAGGCAAGTCCTGTCGGCGGCCATCTTTGGAACGCTCCCGGGTAGATATTTTCATTATAAGTGGCATAAACCATAATCGCCAAAACGGTTGCTCAAGATTACAATCAAATAATGAATTTCCAATCAGTAATAAAATCTGACAACAATGGTATCATAAATTATGCCTAATTATGTTTTTCAGGCTGGTCCCGCTAAAGCGCATACACGTTCTCTGGCGATGTCTGTATCTTAAATGTGATTGGCTCTTTTACTGTAACTGCTTTTACTGCGAGACTTCCTTTTATACACCCACTATATTGGGTGTTCCAATTTCTCCCATTCATTTTATACAATTGATCCATTTCGGGCTAAATAGTCTCTGTACAAAATACTATTGTGCAAGAGAACCAAAATATACATCATTTATAAATGAAAAGGTGGTGCTTTTTCAGGCACTACAGAGGGATATTATGCGACGTAATGGGTGAATATTGCATTTTGAAGGCATAACAGTCATACTTACAAGTTGAGTAACTGTAAGACACTGTTACTGGAACACTAAGACAGTACATACTGTAGCTTAAGGTTGCAAGGTACCACAGCAACCTTTAGGTTTCTGGTTTCAAAAACCTTCAAAACATAACACTTCAGATTAAAAGTGCACTGTGATTAACACATATAAACTGTCTATTAGCTATAATTTTACAGTTGTTAAGCAAGTGCTTGATTGTGATCTGTACACACCCTCTTAAGCCATGACAGCCTTTTTGAGACCAACTTGAGTTTGATTACAAGATATTGAGTTTCTTCTATGTCTTGTGTGCCATAAGGCCTTTCTTTTGTATACTTAATAAGATTACAGTAAATTCCCTAGTCAATAATTAAAGTGTTTACTTAATGAACATGGGCCTTATTGGTTGACACAGGATTGCCTGGTCAATTTATGATGCAGTGAGACATCTGCTCTAAGCTGTTTTGATTTCTTACATCCCTAATAGCTGTTTTCACCCTTAGGCAAAGTCTAAGGATTACACAGAATATAGAACTCAAGCTATTTGATAAATGCATGCTAGTTACTGTTTTGTGAGTGCATATATGTGGGTGTGGTCTTGTCTTTGGAAAATGTCTGCACTAATGTTTTGACATGCCACAACATCATTAATGTCATTTTAGCAAGCTGCTTTTCATCCAAACGAACTTGCAGTCTTTAGGAGATAGTCTCTTGAGCAACCTGGGTTTCTTCAAGTGACTTCTCCAAGTTCACAATGGTTAGAGAAGCAGGGTTTGTGTTTTAGTAACTCTTCCTGATAGTCTGAGTCACCACTTCAGGAGACTGTGAGGAATTACAGTACCTGTTAGCGTGGTTTAACAGCTCAAACACAGACCAAACTTTTGTGCTGAATGCAATAGAATGCAACAGTCGGGTTCCGGAAATAAAAATCTCATACATTTTCTCCATAGACAAATTGATTATTAAAAATAACTTATAAACATTTAAAGACAGACCTACCCTGAGCTCTTAGGTTGTTAATCGATGGTATATGCTTCTGTTGAAGCCATCATTCCGTGTTATTTCAGCTTCATTCTTAAAAAATTTGTGTTTTATAGCAGAGTTATTGGTGAAGAACTACACTACCCATGAATCCTGATGAGATAGATCCTCCAATCAGTGAGTTACAGCAAACAAACTGCAGCAAATGATACCTGCATCAACCGCCCTCTCCCATAAAATTTGGTCTCACACAGAAAAATAACCAGCCTTCAACACAACATTCAGCAATGGCAGTGTTAAATTTAGTAAGACAATTGAATTTGACAGTATGAACTTCTGTAGAAGATTACTGTGTAATAATGAAAGTGACTTCAGGCCACAACCAAGTTTAATGTCATTATAGAAAATCAGACTTTGATTCTTAGTTTGTCATCAAACATGCTGTCATTATTAAATCACAGGAGTTTTGATCATGCAATATTTATGATATGGCACAAAATACAGTTTCCAATAACAACAGATGCCTGATGATGGCTGCCAAGAACATAAACATATAAATACCTGGCCAGATATGGCCTTAGTGTGGAAGTACTATAGATATATGCAAAGATATTCAGAGTGTCCAATAGTTTTTCGTGTATATATATATATATATATATATATATATATATACACGCACGCACGCACACACACAAACTGAATTAACATATTTTTTAATTCTGTAATTAGCACCATGAAATAGTGTAATTCGCTATGGAGTTTTCTTAAAAAAGAGACATTTCCAGCAGTATGCATTTACATTCTTGCAAATTTCACTGTTCTAAAATTACAGAAATTTAGGTGTCAGGGTTTTGCAGAGAATCAACAGAGGCTCAGCACCCAAACGAAGAGTAAAATAAAGGGGATTTATTCTTATAAAAATATACAAAAATGACCCCGTAGGGGAAAAACACAAAGTCCAAAGCAGAGCTGAGTGAAGTGGGGCTGTGGCAGACGAATAGGAACCAGGACTGACCAGAACCGACAGAAAGATCAGGTAAGGGAACAGGAGACATGAGACGCGAAAGAAGACGAACTGGCACTGGACAGTGCACACGAGGAGACTAAAATAGGGAGAAAAAATCAAACAGGTTAACAGACAGGGCAGGTGTGACTAATAAACTAATAATAGGCGGGGTATGACGCAAGACTGAGAGACGCGGCAATACAGAAACAAAATAAAGCCACGTGCTTTCCCAAGACACAAAACTCCCGAATGGCATGATACAATGATACAAGGCAATATACACTCATGCCATCTGACAGACAAGACGAGAGAATGCGTAACAATGGCAAACAAAGCAATGCCACGCATTCCCACACTAGAAAAAGCCTGAGCGTACATGCACTCAACAGGTGACAAAACAAGACGCGAGGCGCGCCTGTGTTCACAAGAGACAGAAATAAACTATTGATGCGAGTGCAAGCCGCCAAGATGACATAAGCGCAATGCACCCACGTCAATAAAAGGCAGAACATGGAGCATGAGTGTCCGGATCCCGACACAGACCAAAACCGAACCAGACAGGGAAGTCAGGATCCAGACACCATACTCCGGACATGAAACAAGACAGACCGAAGAGATTGACGTGAGTGCATGCCTCCAAGATGACATAAGCGCAATGCACTTATGCCAATTACAGACAGAAAAAAAGAGCATGAGTGTCCGGATCTCGACACCAATCGAAACCAGACAGGGAAGTCAACACAAGACAGACATTGGACGATGATGTCATGGTCCTGTCACTCTGTCAGCCTGGGTTTTTATGTGACAGGACCGTGACATCATCGTCCTATGTCTGTGACATTAGGGGAATGGTTATGTCCCCTAGAATTATTTTAAAGAAAAAATACTTTAACAAAACAAACATTTTAGTTTTATAGGTAATATTATGTAGTTTTTTCTACTTTGCACTTTTTCCTAAGAACCTTTTAAAAAATCATATTTTTAATTCATTATTTATATGTACAATTTATAATTTTTATAAAATGAATGGACGTCCACCATACTTCTATCATTGCCATCACACCAGGCATTTTAGAGAACAGTTGTGTTTTTCCAGAATAATTTATATTGGGTTATCATGGAATTGGGAAGTGATGGGAGCAGATTACCATCACACAATATCAAATCCACACCACCACACGTTAAACCAAAATCCACTTAACGGTTGATTAAGGCCGTGATTAAATCTTTATTCCAGGCCGTCACGTAACCTCCCCCAATGCTCTTATAAGCGTTGGAACGGTCCTTCGGGAACAAGTCAACTGCCCAACAAATAGGGACAGGCTAGCCCAGCCGTGGCCTCTTTTCCTCTTTTTTTCTCCCCAAAAAGAGTGGAATTTGTTAACCGACTGGGGGCCATAAATGTCTGTGTCAGGGGGATGTCACTCCCAAGGGGAGGACACAGCGGAGACCACACCCCGCCCGGGGGGGGGGGGTATTTCGAGTGGAAATACGTCACATGGTCTTTCCGAGTCTTGTCGGAAGTATGTCATGTGGAGAAGTCGCCTGGTAGGTCCTACCCGAGGGGGGAGGAGTTTCTACAAGCATGGTGACTGAGGGCAGAGGGGCCTTTGCCCAAGGAAGACGCAGTTTACCAACAGGGAAATGATTTAGCGGAAGATATATCACATGGGGTCACCTATGGGGAACCAGCGCATTTGGAGCACCTACCCCAGTACAGGGCTTAGTTAGCACATGTACTGGGCCGGCAGCGAGTTTCTCCGCAAACTTGTCTGCCACAGGGCTAAGGAGGAAAATCATCCAGGGATCACAACTTGTGAACACGACCGGGAGTCAAAGGCACACGTCTTCACCTCATGGGAGGGGAAAGGCACTATACACAAGCAGTACACCCAGCCAGCTGTCCCGGAACTTACCTGTTCAGACCTGACAACACACAGGACGAAACCAGCTCAACCCGGAGATTATAGAACCTCGCAAAGGTGTTGGGTGTCGCCCAGCCCACTGCTCTGCAGATGTCTGCAAAAGAGGCGCCACTGGTCAGGGCCCAGGAGGCCGCTACACTCCTAGTAGAGTGGGCTCATAGCGCCACGGGGGGCAGCACGTCCTGAGCATGATATGCCATCACGATGGCGTCAATAACCCAGTGGGCGATCCTCTGTTTGGAGACAAAGCTTCCTTTCCGCTGTCCACCAAAGCAGACAGAGCTGCTCGGAACTTCTAAATCTCTGCGTGCGATCCAAATAGATGTGTAAAGCACGCACCGGACACAGCAACACCAAAGCTGGGTCTGCCTCCTCCTGGGGCAGAGCTTGCAGGTTCAACACCTGATCCCTAAACGGGGTCGTGGCAACCTTGGGCACATAGCCCGGTCGGGGTCTCAGGATCACGTGAGAGTAGCCCGGACCAAACTCCAGGCACGTTTCACTGACAGAAAACGCCTGCAGGTCCCCTACCCTCTTGATGGAAGTGAGCGCAGTCAGGAGGGCAGTCTTCAAAGAGAGTGCCTTAAGTTCAGCTGACTCCAGGGGCTCAAAGGGGGCTCCGCGTAGACCCCGAAGGACTACAGAGATCCGCTGCGGTGTTGAGGTCGCCTGGGATGTGAGTGGCTCGTAGTGACTTGAGGCGCTGCTGACTCCAGAGGAGGAGACGGTGGGCGAGTTGTGACATGCAGCG
The DNA here is from genome assembly GCF_019703515.2 of Myxocyprinus asiaticus. Taxonomy (NCBI): domain Eukaryota; kingdom Metazoa; phylum Chordata; class Actinopteri; order Cypriniformes; family Catostomidae; genus Myxocyprinus; species Myxocyprinus asiaticus. The sequence continues at coordinate 60,458,391 of NC_059346.1, forward strand.
GGAGTGTAAACCGCCTTGATGGTTGATGTACGCTACCGTTGCCGTGTTGTCCATCTGGACCAACACGTGCTTGCCCTGGATCAACGGCCGGAACCTCTGCAGGGCGAGCAGTACTGCCAACAACTCGAGGCAGTTGATGTGCCAACGCAGCTGCAGGCCTGTCCAGGAGCCGGCGGCTGTGTGCCCGTAGCATACGGCACCCCAGCCCGTCTTGGAGGCGTCTGTCGTAACCACGACGCACCTGGAGACCTGCTCTAGGGGAACCCCTGCCTGTAGAAATGCTAGGTCGTTCCAAGGGCTGAAGAGGTGGCGACAGATCGGCGTGAGGACCACGTGATGTGTCCCGCGGCGCCATGCCCATCTCAGGACTCGAGTCTGAAGCCAGTGCTGAAGCGGTCTCATATGCATCAACCCGAGCGGTGTGGCAACCGCAGAGGAAGCCATATGCCCCAGGAGCCTCTGAAAAAGTTTCAGTGGAACCACAGTCAGTGGCACTGACTGTGCGCGCTCGTTTATGAGGTGTGCCATCATCGAGACTGAGTCCAACTCCAAGCTGAGAAAAGAGATGCTCTGAACCGGGGAGAGCTTGCTCTTTTCCCAGTTGACCCGAAGCCCTAGACGGCTGAGGTGCCTGAGCACCAGGTCCCTGTGTGCACACAGTAACTCTTGAGAGTGAGCTAGGATCAGCCAGTCGTCGAGGTAGTTGAGTATGCGGACACCCACTTCCCTTAGCGGGGCAAGGGCTGCCTCTGCGACCTTCGTGAAGACGCGAGGGGACAAGGACAGGCTGAAGGGGAGGACCTTGTACTGGTACGCCCGGCCCTCAAAAGCAAACCGCAGGAAGGGTCTGTGTCGAGGTAAAACCGAGACGTGGAAGTACGCGTCCTTCAGGTCTACCACCGCGAACCAATCTTGATGCCAGATGCTCGCTAAAATGCGTTTTTGCATCAGCATCTTGAACGGGAGTCTGTGCAAGACCCGGTTCAGAACTTGCAGGTCCAAGATTGACCGCAACCCACTGCCTTTCTTCGGTACGATGAAGGGCTGTAAAACCCTTTCTTCATCTCGGATGGAGGGACAGGCTCTATCGTGCCCTTGCGCAGAAGGGTCGCGATCTCCACACACAAGATAGCGGCGTTCTTGCCCTTCACCGAGGTGAAGCAGACACCGCTGAACCTGGGCGGGCGCCTGGCAAACTGAATCGCGTAGCCGAGTCAGATGGTCCGGGTCAGCCACCGTGATGGGTTGGAAAGCGCAAGCCATGCGTCCAAACTCCGGGCGAGGGGGACCATGAGGATAATCATGTCGGATGTACCGGCGGGTGGGGCTTCGCAGCGGGGCAGAGCCTGAGGCGCCACATCGCGGGGTCTCGAGCCCCGTGGCCGTGCTGAGTCCAGGGACATTGAAGCACTTACCTGGCTCCTGATACCCACCATAAGATTGGTCGAGGAGGGGGGAGGAGGAACATCATCCCCGCAGTCTGTCAGAGCCAACCCGGTGTGGGCATGTTTGTGCCACAGCTGGGCACGCAGGGGCGGGGGGTCCACCGCTGGAGCGCCAAACCTGCGAAAATGGGATGGTGGACGGCAGTTGTGACGACGGCCGTGCACACCTGACATGTGACCCAGAGAACAAGGAAACCACTCTTTTGTTGAAGTTTTGGGTACCGCAGCCTCTTGGGCATGCGGCAAAAAATGAAACAAAAGATTCTCCTCCCGGCCCTTCACTGGTGAATGGAGTGGTCTGTCTACCAGCTCCGTTGAAGCGGATCTCCTCATCCCTGGGTCGCCCATCTCAGGGGCGCTTCGAAGCCTTCCTAGGTTTCTTGGCGGCCGGCAGTGAGACGGGTGGCATCTGCTTCCTGCGGTGGGCTCCACGCTGGGGCCAGGCCGTGGGGGCGGGCTGCGGTGGAGCCGGTGCTGTTGCTGCAGGAGGACGCCCTTGGCGATGAGCAGACGGGGTTCGGGGTCTTGAGCTGCGCCGGGGCAGGATGTGTTGAATGGCCTCCGTTTGCTGCTACACCGCCTTGGCTTGGTGAACTTGCTGGAGAGCCATGGCGTGCAGGGCGGAGGTGGCTTGTCCAGCGGCACCTAGCCGTCAGGGACGATGTAAACCTACAGACCCTGGACGGGAGCTTCGGGCACCCGTGCCTTATCCACCTGGGGGATCACCGAATACCCCTTGGCCGCCCCACCATCGAGGGTGGTGAGAGCAAGGGAGCTGAAAGATCGGGATCAGGCAGTAAAAGGTACCCCCACGATCTTGTCAGCTCCTCATGCACTTCCGGGAAGAAAGGGCAGGGCGCGGCCGTGAGTGGCACTCTGGGCCCAGGACCCAATCATCGAGCCGCGAGGGTTCAGGGGAGAGTGGAGGGTTCCACTCTAGCCCAACACTCGCAGCTGCCTGGGAAAGCATATCCGTCATCTCCGCATCGGCCTGAGACTGGGCGACCACACCCGAAGGAGGGAGCCCAGCCGAGGCATACGCGTCAGAGTGGAAGAGCCCGCTCTCCGATGCTGCGTTCGATAACTCATCGTCTTCCCAGGCTCCGAATAAGAGGTCGAACTCACCGTGAGATGAGCCGCCGGTCTCATCCGAGAGCCCGACCAGGGCAAGCGAGCGTGCTGGGGAATGAGAGGTCCGTGGGGGTTTACCCGGCGGAGGTGCTCCCATTGAGGTCCCCAAATCGCCCCCAGTGCTAACCGGCATGGCCTCATACCTGTAGGTAGAAGGACCGAGGCGCAGAGCCGCTGGGGTGGCTTGCTTTCTTACGAATGCAAGCCGCGACTGCAGTGTTGCCATGGTCATGTTCTCGCAATGAGGACAAGACCCATCCACGAACGATGTCTCCGCGCGGGCAACACCCAGACATGTAAGACAGCGATCGTGGCCATCAGAAGCAGAAGGAGAGATAACGACCACAACCAGGCATAACACACAAACGGAAAGGCTTCTTTAAAAATACGATCCGTGTGTGCCGCTCTTTTAGAATGAAAATATACTCTTTTTAAATATACTCTTTTTGTTAATCTGCCGAAGCGCCCAGGGGCGTTCTCTGCACTCCACGGGTGCAGAGGGGGAGAAGCCGCTGAAATGTGCCGTAAAATCCAACAAATTAGTTGAATGAAATCGCGGATGAATTCAGCTTCAATGAATAGAACCGCTCGGCTCCGAAGAGAAAATCTGAATGAGTGGTTGCATACCAGCTCCTTTTATACCCCTATGTTCGGGGGAGTGGCATGCAAATTCCACTGGCCAATTCCTATTGGCCTTTTTTCAAAGATCAGAGGTGTTTAGGGCTCCCAAGAGTGACCCCTAGTGTCACTACATCGACACAAAGTCGAGTGAGTGACAGATAGGGAACATAACACTCTTTGTTTGAGTCAGGATTTATAATTCATGCAAAGTATACATTAAAAATTCAAATTATTCACAGTGACTTGAATGCACTTTTTTTTTTTTTTTTGTAGGGCAATGGTATAAATGGTATAAAATGGTAAAAATGGTATGGTTTCAAAAACGGATGAAACCAACTTGAATACAAAGATAACATTTCTAAGAAATTGACACATGCGTTGTTTATTGGATTTTCATCATCTTGGACATTTTTATTTGTCATTGACCAATATATTAAACTAAACATGAATTTGTAATGGTATGATAACCACCTTATGTTATGATTTCATAGCTCAAAATCTGTCGGCAACAGCCCCATCTGTCAGAAATCAGTGAAATAACATCTAATCCAATTACTAACATTGACTGGAACATTCTGTTAGACTACATGTGTGCAAATAATAAATAAATAAACCTTGCACACATGAAAAATAGTTGGTGCATGCATAAGACAAAAGCTATATAAAGACAAAAGAAAAAATCTCGCACACTTCCATAATTTATTGTAACATTTCGGTCGCACAAACTTTATGGGTACAAAAAGCAAATGTGTTCTTAGTGAGAAGAGGAACATGTGCATGCCATTTCAAGACTGTGGCTCAAAATTTCAAATTAGCGTTACTAAGTAACCACAGCACTAATTAATTCTATAATTGAGATTAATAAATTTAGCAACATAAATAACCTGCGTGAGAAATGCAACTTTGAACTTTTCACCATGAACTCAAAAAGTTTAAAAAAGGAAGAATGAGAGTGACAATTTTCTAACAATTCTGTCATTTTTGTCCATTCAAATTTTCCACAGTTTAATCATGGAAAAAGGTTTTTTAATTAATGTGAACATTTTGAAATTTGTAATTATAAACACCAAAAAGTGGAAAATCCTAAACACAGCCGCCATGGGTCCAAGAGGCAAATTTGTTCTTCATGAGAAGAGGTACATGTGTGTGAAATTTTAGGTCTGTTGCTCAAATGATCAGAGCTTTAATATACTGTAATTTTATTATACTATACCCATTGCTAAGCAACCACAGTGTCAATCAATAATTATTAAAATTAGCCTAATAAATTAACTGCAAGCTAAATTTGGTAAAATTTCACCATACAATGCTGAAGGTATAATTATTTTAAAAAGTAATAATAATAAAAAAAGATAAGTAAAAAGAAGAACATTTACAAAAAGCAAAAGGGCTGCTACAGCTATGATGTATGTATGTATCTCTAATTACATAAAAAAAATTAAAAAAAGATCTGCTATATTAGTTTTAAACTGGTCGGTTGTGACCTAACATAAAAATTGGTCACAGGTCTGTTCTGATAGGGCTGGGGACAGCAGAAAAAAAAAAAAAAAAAAAAAAAAAAAACATTTATAAAATTCAACTAAACAAATAATTGTGCATAGTTAGGATCACAAAATAAATAGGCCATGTTAATAATTTTGCTATGATATTTATTGGCCCTATGAAGTTCATGGTAATATTAAAGGAATGGTTCACCTAAAAAATGCTAATTGTCATTATTTACATTATTAAATATCATTATTGTTCCAAACCTGTATGACTTTATTACTTCTGTAGAACACAAAAAGATTTTTGGCAGAATATTAGGAACAGTCTTAGTCATCTTTCACTTTCATTGTATCTTTTTTGCCATACAGTAAAAGTGAATGGTCTCAGGGGCGGGGCTAGAAGGGTGGCATGGGGTGGCAGATGCCACCCTAAAAATGAGCTTTGCCATCCCACTTGCCAACCCAACTCGGAACTCGCTCGCGTCCTTGAGACTGTGCACGACGGCTTAACCTGTCCGTGTCGCGCATGGTCCATAACAACATTCCACTCGTGTCTGAGAATGTCATATGTGTTTGGAACAGTATGAGGTCAATGATGAAATAATTTTCATTTTTGGATGAACTAACTTTTTTTTTTTTTTTTTAATTGTTCATCAAAATCATACAATTTTATTGATTTCTTTTTGTTTTGTTTTTTTTTTTTTACCTTTTTTGGTACTGTGTTGGATTGCCACTTGCTGTCCTATGTAAAATCTGGATTTTAAGGCAACATCACTTTAGAACCACTGTGCTGTATGACACTCGAGATGACTTAAACAGCTAAAAATCAAGATGTAGGCCTATACAATATAAACTGATATTTTCGGAAACTTTTAAAATAATGAAATTAATCATGATTAAGTATTTTAATTAGGGCTGATGATTTAACGCGTTAAAAAAAATTTACGCATTTAATCATGTCCCTGGACTGTAATAAGGAATATTCCTTCCATATGAGCAGTTCAAGCATGGAGTACCACCTGTTTTCTCCAGGGGGCAGAAAGCGAAACTCGCTGTATAGGCAACGCGCGTCTTATACAGACAGAAAACAAACCGCACTTACCAAGAGCAGACAGACAACACAAGATGAGAACACGTTCTTGCGTACAAACACAGCGCAAATCCGAAGGCAGGGATCTCAAGAAGTTTCAAACTTTAACTTGACGCAGCGACCTAAAAATGGTACGTTTATGATGCGACGCAACAGAGGCGCTTCAAAAGCATCCGTCTGACGCAGGTGTACATTGATGCATCCTTAGACAAGCCCTTATAATAAACCTCGGACTGATTAACGAATTAAATTGCAAAATGTATCGCTGTGAACTATAGGCCAATGATTGGCTTATGTTCAATAATATGGAAATAAACAATATATTGCATTCTAAAGCCACTTTTTGTATTGTCTTTTTTAATGCTTCACTTGTGTGCCAAAATAATGTAATGTATTTTAATTATCTGTATTATTAATTTTTATAATATGTATGTTTTATTTATAATTATTTAAATATAACTATTTATAATTATTTAATCATTATATATTGAATTATTATTTATGAGGCTTTCTCAGCAAATATTTACGTATGCGATTCATTCGGTTGATTAATCGGCATACCATGTAATAAATTTGATTAAAAAATGTAATCGATTGACAGCCCTAATTTTAATCTATTGACACTCCTAGTTTTAGGGGGATGGGGGCCTTCAAATATTGTCTCATTTGACAATGGGGGCCTTGGAGTCAGAAAGGTTGAGAACCCCTGCTATATGATAATGGTTTATGAGGTTTTGGTATACGTTTCCTCACTAATAAGTCTGTTCTGTGCTTTCAGGTGAAAAACCGCACCAGTGCAGTATCTGCTGGCGTTCATTCTCGCTGAAGGATTATCTTATCAAACACATGGTTACGCACACGGGCGTCCGAGCTTACCAGTGCAGCATCTGCAACAAACGCTTCACCCAGAAGAGCTCACTTAACGTCCACATGCGCTTGCACCGCGGAGAAAAGTCCTACGAGTGCTACATCTGCAAGAAGAAGTTCTCCCATAAAACCTTGCTGGAGCGCCACATGGCCCTGCACAGCACTGGAACGGGGGTCTCTGGTGTCAGTGCCACGGGAAACACCGGTGGCCCCGCATCCATCCCGGCTCCGATGGCCGTTCCAGAGCCAGGAGCAGGAGTGGTGGCTCTCGCCATGCCGGTGGGAGCGGGCGGAGCAGGGGGCGGAGTCGGAAGCACCGGAGTGGGCGTTGCTGCAGAAGCAAGTTGCCAGGAGGGGACCACCTACATGTGCTCCGTGTGCCCAGTCAAGTTTGACCAAATCGAGCACTTCAATGACCACATGCGCAAGCATGTCTCCGACGGATAAGTACAAATAAATAAAAAACTTCCGTACACATGAAAAGAATGAAATGATAAAGAAAACGGCACTAGATTTTTTTTTTTTCCTTCTTATATTGGGGCATGAAGAGTAATGAGTATAGACACTGGCACATTAAGTTTTCTAGAAAAAGAAGCATTTAATTTCTTTTTTTTTTTCTTCTTTTTTTTTTTTTTTTTTTTTTGTCCTTGCTATTCTTAAAGAATTAAAAAGATGGTGGCCTTAAGGCTGTGTAGTTGGAAAATGATCCACTGGCTGGATCCATACTACTGGCCTCTAAATACGTATGCTTTCATTAAAATACTGATTTATGTGTTGAACACTACCGAAAGGCCTGCGAAAGAACACACACACACACACACACACACACACACAAGAAAGAAAAGATTCACATGCACGGATACACTTACACACATACACAAAAACAAATACACGTACCCATGCATGCACTCACACGCACAAACTTCTTATACACCCTTATATATGGTAGAGGTATTTTGTACGTATGTGTATTTGTGCATGTGAGCGTGTGTGCACAAAAAAATTGCAGTGAATTTTTTTAACTTGTAAATCTTTTCCCATGTAGACCGTATTGGACACTATAAGCGTCCAAGCTTACTGTGGTATATATATATAAAAAAAAAAAATTACAAAAAAAAGTAATTTGGCTCTAGATTTATTCTAAAGATATGATGGTCACGTGTTTGCCTTTATCGTGCGATAGGAATAGGAGAGTTGTTCAATTTGACACTGGGTTTTTATTTATTATTATGGCAATGAGGGATGATGATGATGTTGTTGTTGTTGTAAAGGTACAAGCCAGTTTTAATAACTGTATTCAAATGGGAATTTTTGGGAGTGGTTTTGTGAACGATTATGATTATGATTTTTTTTTTTCCCCACCACACTTTTTTTTATGGTTAAGGTCAAGTTTACAAAAAAAAAAAAAAAATGTTTATAAATGACAGTATTTGAGCAAAAACTATGAACGCCGTTAAGAATTTCCAATTCGTTTCGCATACACTGCCACTAAGAAGACGACTGTTAGTTGACCTCTTCCACTTCATAACAAAATGTAATACAAAGTTCCTTTTTACTTTTGGACAATTGATTTGTTCTTTTCATATGTTCCGTGATTTTTGTTTAAAAACAAAAGAAGGCAAGGAAAATGGCAGATTTCTGTATGCAAACTGGCCCAGAACCCAAGTTAATTGCTGCTCCTCACATGCTCACTTGGAGACTGTTGTCAGCTGTAGAATCCAACGTGATGTGGATATTTCTAATATTATTATTATTATTTGTTAGTGACATGGAAATGTTAAGCTATTTAGGGCCGTTGGCTAGGTTAGATCAAAAGTGAGCTGGACAGAAATAACCTCCTAAAGGAGTAAAACTCTGTATTTCCTGTCGTTGGCGACTACTATGACTCAGCTGTTTGGGCCGGTGAGGTGATTCAAATGCACTACTCCTGTTCCTATAGCCCCACCTAGTGGCTCAAATAGCCGTCAGTGATTGTTGCCTGACGGGACGTACAGAGGGCGCTAGAGAGACAGAGAAGGAAATAGGGACACAAGGCAACAGAAACATCTACTGAACCACAATACAATAAACACGGTCATTCATTTTTAATATACCACAGATTTTCAGAGAATCTCTCCAGACAATAAGAAACATTCCCAAATGTATCACCATATAGACATTGTGTGTGTCAAGTGTTTTTTTGGAAGTGAGGAAAGAAGGTTTGTAATTTTGGTGTTCCGTCACTCAAAAGTTCTGTGTTCATATTTGGCTTTATTGTACACTTATTTTATGGATATGAAAGACTCATCTGCCGTGCAACTGCAATCTGGCAATTTTGCTCACTTATTTGAACAGAAACACCTTTGTAGTGTAGTTCAAATGATGACGAAACATACACAATCACACAATTTATTTAGACTTTTTCCTTTTTGGAATTTTGGTCAAATAAGTTGTAGGTTTTTTAAAAGAAAAACAGTGCTAATTTGCACATTTACTTCAAAATCCTGTGCTTAAACATGAATTGTTTTACTTAAGAAATGAAATTCTATGATTTTCATTTTTCCTTTTTTTTTGTTTTTTCTTTTTTTTTTTTCATTGTTTATAAAGGAAATATCTTTCTTAAAAGCTTGATAAGAAGACTGCATTTTTTTCTTGCATATATGTTGCACTGCTTAAACCAATAAGTGCACTACTGTTACCAGAGATGTTCTAGTTTTAGAGATAACCATTTTTTATTATCAAATATTTGGTTCTATAGTTCAATTGTGTTTGAGTAGGTTTGTTCCTTTTTTGATTATAGATGAAATTAAATTTCTTGGCTTTGTTATCATCACTTGCTATTGTATTTACTTTGTGCTGTTTATGCAAGCATATTTTTTTGTTTGTTTATTTATATTCAAACCATTGTGAGAACCTATGTCAGAACCTTATGATGCCACCCCCCCCCCCCCCCCATACATCCCACCAACACCCCCCAACGCTGTTAATTAATTAAAGCAAATTCTCCATTCTCTTCTCATTCATAAAGCATTCATACCCAACTAAATCAAAAAAACTTCAAAAATCAAAAAAAAAAAAAAAAAAAAAAGAATTGTAGTGTGTGCCTAAATATATGATTCATGTCTTTTAGAACAAGAACATTTCTCCGAGAGGGTCGTTGTGCAAAGCTTTTAGTGCTGTCTAGGGATCAAACACATTTGTATGTGTGTGTGTGTGTGTGTGTGTGTGTGTGTGTGTGTGTGAGCATGTGTGGTGTGCAACATGTTTGTGTGTATATTCCTCTGGTGTGTCTCAATTTGTGCGTTGTACGATTTGTGATGCCTGAACTGTAGGGCTTCCTTTGCAATATGCAGTACAGGTACAGCAACAGTGACAACATGTTATTTTACAAACTTGGGAGTGCATTTGGTAACTTTCTCAAGAACAATCATTGCTATTTTCCCTCACATAAATAACAAGAGGAAAATTATGCTATTAAGGCTCTTGCTTTAAACCTGGCTGATATGATCCAGTGTGACACAAATGACATGCCAGTGTGTGATTTCAACAAATATAGGCCTCTTCTCAACCATGCCGAATCTTCTGCAGTACACTTCTGTGCTTTGAGACCAAACATCACTTTTTACTCAACTATGCTGCAAAGCTTGGCCACAGGCTGTGATGTATCTGTCCGAGGTGTTGCCTTAGACTAGGATATGTGTTTGTTGGTCTGTTCTTCTCATTTGGAATGATTTTCAAATATTCAAATCAAGCTTTTGTCCGCTTCTTGAGAAGAATGGCTCCTGGTGCTACAGCGTAGGCCCTTGGTGTACCAAATGGTTGTGTTAAGTAGCAAAAAGTGATATGTTTTGTGTTGGTCACATTTATGAGGTTTTGATAATGGAGATTTTGGGTGGTGGTTCTGGTGGTGGTGGTTGTGTCTCTTCCATTTTTAATTGTGGCTATAGTTGATATCATCCAACATTGTTTGTGAGACCTGCCTTTATCAGCCAATCAAAGGGTGCTTTTTGTCAGAAACGGAAAATTAATAATAATGAGCATTATCTAAAGAATTACAATATCATTTAAAAAATATTCAGACAGTGTACAGTGGGGTTCAAAAGCCTGAGACCATATTGAAAATCTGGGATTCAAAATCTAGGGTATTTAAACTTGGAAATAAGCAAAGTTTTAGAATTTAAAAAAATAAATGTTGCGACATAATGTTGCACTATTAATTTGTCACTAATTAAATAACCAAATTTGTGACATTGACAATGTTAACTCTTTCGTATAAATGGTCAGATTGCCTTGCTTCCATTGAAGCGCACAAGATGCTCTTTCTCAAATCATTCTGGATAACATGGATCAACTAAGAAATTCTGAAACTTGTGTTCATTTTTCAATACATTGTTTCACTCTAATGGTTGTGCTTGATAATAAAATTTAGAATGAAATTTTTTTATTAAATTACAAAAATGCTAAACAAAAGCATTTTTAACTACTGGTCTCAAACTTTCAGACCCCAATGTATATAAAATCAATTACCGTCCATGTGGAATTTAAAAAGTTAAAAAAAAGTTACAGCAGCAAAAATTGCTATTCTCTATTCACAGGAAAATAACGTTTAATACCTGTCGGATATATCCCTAGTGGAGCGTCGGGCCAGTTAAAATGTATTTCTACACATCAAAGCTGAAGTGTGTTAAAATGGTTTCTGCCATCCCAGCTTACTAGACAGTGACAAATATTAAGGCCCAGGTATACTTCATTTTTGCATTGCCTTTGTGAGTATACACTTCTGACCACAAGCGAATATGAACACATTTGACGCATGCCCACTACAACTTCTTTGTGATACTCTTTTAGTACAGGCAATAGCAGGTGCATGCGTCAGCGACACGCACAGCCGGGGACCGCGTGCGCAGGTCAAGAAAATCTAGGCGGCGTGCGGTAAAGCCACGCTGTTGTGCTGATGACGCAATTTGCATTACACATACTGTGCGCAGAGCGATCCGCAATGTGGACACCTGAAGTATACTTTGGCCTTAAGTAAGACATTCTTAGGTGGATTTCCTCGAAAACTGTAAACACTGTCAATCTGTGGTGCTACAAATATCGCTCTGCTTGTTTTGAGCGACCCATCCAGCCCAGCACAACAACACTGACTCAACCAATAGTCTGAGTTTAGGGCAGGACTATTATGTTTAATCAATGTCAGATGGGGGAGTTCTCGAGAAAGATGTTTGAAAACAATGACCAAGTTTACATGAACTTAAGAAAACGGCTTATTCCAGGGTTTTTGCAGAAAGTAGCGTTCTAAAACGTCATGTAAACGAGAATGCCGGTTTCTTACGCTGCTTAAGGTATTAAGAGAAAGTGGTGTAAGACACATAGGTTTCTCCTTGAGAACGCAGCTTAATGTGGTCATGTAAACATAAGCAGCGTTCTAATGGGTGTTTGAAGAGTGTGCATTGCGTAAACAGACCGAATAACAAACGTCATTGAGCCAGCACAATAGAAAGAATTTAACATTTCTAGAAATACAGTGGGAAACGCACATACACTATAAACTATACCCATTTATACACACCAATGTAAAATATCGATGGTCCCTCACGTTCGCAAATATGCGCTCATATATTGAGGGAATTCCGGAGTTTTGCGTAAGAGAGAAACCCCACTATTGCAGCGCAATTCCACTGGAGATCGCGATAGAAAGTCAAGGAAACAAACAGCAACAACTTTGGAATATCTGGAAATAAAGCGGAACATGGAGAATAAACTAGCAAAGTCTTCCTCGGATGCCATGTTTTGTAATACTGCTTACTGACTGAGCTGCATGTATACAGGAGCAAAAAGTATGCCGCTTATGCAGTGCATGTAAACCAGAACGCTGCTTTCTCACAATAACTCTCTTTCTGGTGTCCATGTAAACATAGTCCTTGTTTATTTTTGCAGGTCAGATTGGAAGCGCTACTGGCGCAGAAATTACACACTTCAGCTTTAAATCTCCTAATAAGTGCTACGAAAAAGAGCTGATAGGTAGATATTACTTCCAAATGGTTTGTAAATGAATTTCAAATAACCCAAAAATGCTTACATTGGCCATCGTGGCTGTCCTTACAGATAGCCTCAATGATATTTAAATAAAGCAACCAAATGCACTATTGCTTGTAAAGGTGTTGCAATTCATTCTAGTCTAATTTACACAAGGGATATATTTTAGAGTAGGGCAGAGAAAAACCGATGGCGACAGAAATACCAACTTTGCAGTACAGTATTGGACAACTGTCTAGTAAAAGTTATGTAGGACATACATGTACCGCTACATGCGAATGTATTGTAATTTCTTTGTTCATTCTGGTATGGATTCATAACCATGCATGGAGACAGTGTCACCGAACCAACCAAGTATCAGGCTTCATTGTTAAAGTTCTATGATAGGCTTTAACATTGGACATTATTGTGACTCTATGTTTGTTCATATGTAAAAAGGAAAAACAATGGCAACAACAAAAATGGTTTATTTCACCAAGACTTTGGTTAGCCAAAATTGTGTAGTTTGTGAAAGTGTGAAAAACCTGCACGAAAATGTTTAGACACAATTCAGATGCTTAAATGTCATAGTCTGCTCACTATTCATTACATCTACTGGACACCGTTCCTGTGGGTTCTAAAAAGCACTATGGTGATCACTTCAGTGGGCTAGTTCAGATAGATGTTTTTTAATACAGTATATATTTACGGTTCGTAGACGTAGAATTAGCTCTTATTTTTGTTTCTGTTGCTGCGTAAAATGGTAATTTTAGAATACATGATAATTTTCATCAGTGTACAGTATAGCTACAGCAATCTCTAATGCTAATACAGTAAGTTTTTGTTGTAGGACTTTCAGCTACTTTTCTCCTTTTTAACAAAGGTACATTTTTTAAAACTTATTTTATAAATTTTATCTATTTCTAAATGATAGCTTGTGGGCAGAAAAGAAAGGCCTTGGAAAACACATTACCAATATTTATATAAGAGTGAATATGATTGGAATGAATATGAACAGTTAAATGATTTGTTTGATTATATGCTCTTTTTCATAACAACGTACAAAAAAATACATGTGCATCCCGAAATACTGGTTTGAGAAATTCCCACTAGATTTTAGTAATCATTCCGATTCAGACTATTTTTCCCCATCTCCCCATATACTGTACCCTTTTTAAATAACCAGATTCAAACTAACATTTCTGCATATAAATCTTTTATCTGGTAGTTTTTTCTTTGATTCTTACAAACAACTTTATCTTCTAATCTCTACACACTGGTCAATAACAATTAAAAATGACAGGATATTCTCATCAGCATCTATAATACAGTACTGTAACCAAAATATACCACCTAACACTGTACATGTGAAGTTTTGCAATGCCTCTCCTTTGTAGAAGAAAAAAAAAAAATGAAGTGCCTCTTTTTACAGCTCCAGGCTTAATAAAGCTCACAATAATACTGTTATTTTTATTCTATAATAATAATACTTTCACGAAACAGTAAAAAACCAAACAAACAAAGTATTCACTGCCTAAAATGTAACACGTACATAGTTAATTATTGACACATCCCACTATGAGGCAAGTATGCGGACTACCAGCAATAATAGAGTTACAAAATAGATCTGAAAAGAAGAAAAAAACTTGACTTGTAACATTTGAGGACCATTATTAAGTAAGGGTGTTCTTTTGTCTTTTAACCCCTGAAATCACCAAAATGTTTTAAATTAATCATTTAAAAGAAAATACATGTTTGCACATGTTTTTTATTTTATTTTATTTTAATTTTGAACTGCCTTTAGAGTTTCATGGTTAAATAAGCCACACATTGTAGACGCCCTACTTAAAATGTCTGCATTTTCAGTATGCAGCTAGTTTATTGGACCCAGGTTGTCCAAAACAATTTGTTCTTCCTATTCTATTTCCTCTTCTTCCTCTCTTCTTCTTGATTCTTTCCTGTTGTATTTGCTTGAGATGACATCTTTCCTTGCAAGGATTTTAATACTAAATGCCTTTGAGCAGTGCTTGTTATGATCAACATAATATTATGAAAACAATACTCAATAGTCATTGTTTTTTTTTCATTGATCTATAAGATTAGCCATATAAAGGAGAGAATTAACAGAAGCAGTTAAAGTGAAATTAGTACAGTCAGAGACATACAGTTTGTATCTTATTCAGTAGACAACCATATCATATGCTCAAATCCAAAGACAAAAGCATTTACTCTATGACTACAAATGGTTCTTTTTTTTTTTTTTTTTTTTCAGAAACAATAGAAAATGTTACATATATGTTCAGGACAAAGTACAATGCAGAACTGAACAAGCAAACATAGTAACAAAATATCTTTAGAAGAAGCATATATTCATGAAAGTTCAGATGCAGATACTGCAGTTTGTGTTACTAATCACACAAGGCATACTTTTAACATGATTGCTGACTACACAATTTAAAAATGACTTAAAGATGAAGTGTGTGATTTTTTTTTTTTTTTTTCGTTAAATACTTTCTCCTGTGCTAGCAGAGACAACTACAAGTAAGCCTTTCATAGATTGATTCCTCCTTAAAATGTAAACACTGACTCAGTGGCACTTTCAAAACATTGCTTTGCAGCATCTCGCCCAGCCCGACACAGCAACATTGACTCAACCAATGCATGAGTTTGGGGTAGGACTGTTTGACGGCCAGTGGAAGACAGGGGGAGTGTTTAGGAAACCTGTTTAAAACCTGTTTCGTATATTTGCAACTCCATTTGGTGATGCTGCAGAAATTACACACTTCAGCTTTAAGGGCCTGCAAGGAATTTGGACAGATGGTGTTCCTTGTACTAAGCTGTAAGGAGTCATGATGCCATCTTCCCTTATCTGTGACATGCATGTTTTGTGCTGTCGATATCCCCACAATCGCAGTCTATATAGACAGGAAGAAATCTGTCCTGTTAAAATTAAATCTCAGTTGACCGGTAACATGATGATTTTAATAGACCAATTAGAAGTATTTTCAGTTAAACGGTAAATCAGCTAAACAATCAATTCACGTAACACATTTGTTCCACTACTGTCATAATTAAGAATTCCTAAACAAAATACATTTTCCATGTGAATTACTTCTGGTTAAAAATAATTTGGTGTCACAATCGCAATGCTGGACCAAAAAGAAAAATTCTAAATGATTTATTGCTATAATTATAATTCCTATATACCACTGAAAAACTACCGCATATCAGTCCCACTATCAAAGCATGCCAAATGGTCGTTTACACATTGACTACAAATTGATGCAATACTCTAGTAGATATTAAAGGGATAGTTCACCCAAAAATTTAAATTCTCTCATTTACTCACCCTCATGCCATCCCAGATGTGTATGACTTTCTTCAGCAGAACACAAACGAACATTTTTAGAAGAATATCTTGGCTTTGTTGGTCCTTACAATGCAAGTGAATGTTGACCAGACCTTTGAAGCTCCAAAAATGACATAAAGGCCACGTAAAAGTAATCCATACGACTCCAGTGGTTTAATCCATGTCTTCAGAAGCGATATGATAGGTGTGGTTGAGAAACAGATCAAAATTTAAGTCCTTTTGTACCATACATTTCCACTTTCACTTTCACATTCTGGTCACCATTCACTTGCATTGAAAGAACCTAAAGAGCTGAAATATTCTTTTAAAAATCTTTTTTCATGTTCTGCTGTAGAAAGAAAGTCATACACATCTGGGATGGCATGAGGGTGAGTAAATGATGAGATCATTTGAATTGAATTGGCCACGCCCAACAGGATGTTGAATTGGAATGACAGGAAGTGCACTTTACACAAAGGGCATTCTAAATTCAGTTTGGTAAGGTCCACAACCCTGCTGTTACTGTTCATGGTTTCTCCTTTTAACAGTTGCCATTGGGGCAGCAAGAGTTTAACCCAGTCGATTGTTATGAAAATGATGTGGGCTTGTGTCACAGGTTTTCTGATACTTTGGTCTTTAGGACTCTAAGAGCACATGGAGAAATGTTTTCCTTTTAACAAGCTGCACAATTTGACCTCTGCATTCATTCCAACAGGCAATGTTTGTGTGAGGTAATACAAATTTGTGGACAGTTTGTTGACAAACAGAAGAGAACCTAACAATTGCTTCTGAGACTTAGGCAGACATTTCCTGATCTTCAATAACAGTACCTACTCAGTCCATGTACTGTATAGTCCTTTATGTCTGGTAGAGTACTGTAGCTACACTCTCAGTATGATTTACACATTGTAAATCTACAAGTTCATTGTCAGTACATATTTTTTCTTCCCATGCATTGCTTTTCAGTTTACAGATCCCATAGAAATAAACTTCATTGTACATACATGATGTTGTACATAATCATAATATTGTAAAGTTCAATCCTGAAGCTATCAGTCATATCTCTCTCTGTATATATAAATGTGAGTGAGTGTGTGTCTGTGTGTATATATATATAGAGAGAGAGAGAGAGAGAGAGAGAAAGTGGGGGGCAATTATTCCATGAGAGCAGTCTAATTTCATGTTCATTCACATAAATACAGATTTTTCTATGTACGTAAGAAACATTTAACAATAATACACATTGCAAATTTGAAACTTTAAAGTTAGGGACATTTATATACTGTATATTCCTTTGGCTGATGCTTTTGACAATGTGATATACAGGTATTGTGTATAGGCAAGAAGTAGATTAGTGTAACAGATAGATAATACACTTATCTCTTTAAGATTATTACATTTCTTGGAATCGTTGGTACTTCACATAGTTGCAATTAAACTAAACAGCAAGTCTAGCAGATGATAAATTATTAATTATTATGTCAATTTCTTACAATAATGTTTTGTTTTGTTGGCCATTCGATTTTAATCTGCCAAATTATTTTACTATGTTTTAACCAGTGCTGAACTGATGTATTCAACTCACAGGAAAAGCTGATAAGACAGAATAAAATCCTTCATGATGAACATTTGGTAAGCTTACTAGTATTTGATCATTCTAAACCCATTTTTTAATAGGGACTCAATTTAATAAATAATCACGGAATCATCATACCCCTAAGCACTCCTTTATATGTTTACTAAATTACTATTTTTTCACCCTCTTGTTTATTCTTTTCTGTTGAATTTTCCTGAGATGACATTTTAATGTATTTATTCATTTCCTTTACTGCTTAGCAAACATAATATGAAATGTAAAAGAATATAAAAGCGTACATTTAAAAGAAATTGTAAATTAAAGAAGAAAAGCTCTGCTAATATACTTTATTACTTTACTGTCATCAGTCAAATCTAAAGGTTTTCCAGGTTTTCATCTAGAAATGCTGCAATCCATATAAATTGGTTGACTCTTCCATTGACCAAGGTTGTTTGCTTTTTAATCACTCTTAAATAATGTGTATTTTAATCGGGGGGGTTGGGAATTATCCAACCTTTGCTTCATATAATAATTGTCATTGGTTCACTTGCTTTTAATTTGAACCTTTAACCTTTATTTTCGCCATTTTTATTTGCACCAAATGTGCTAATGCCTGAGCAACGCAAAGCGGGGAAGTGAAAATTGAGTCCAAAGCTCCAAAAGCCATTTAAACATAACTCACATTTAAATGTTAACTTACATGAAGATTCATTTTCTTTGCTTACACAGATATGGTGGAGAATAGAATTTCCAATATTGGTAATACTTATTTTGCCTTCGTCTTGGACTCTCAATCTTAAGACAGTTTTCACCTGCAGTCAGCAGCAGGCGTTCATTCATCAATTGGTTAATTGGTTGCTGACAAATTGGTTCATGTTTTTTTTTAATCAAACAAAGCTAATACTAGAAATAAATTGCACTGATGGGAGATGTAATTCATTTGCTGTCTCAATTTTTTGGTTAAAAACTTTATTTTTTTTTTTTTTTTTGCTGCTCTGCTAGAGTGCAATGGATTCTAAGATTTTCTTTCAGTTATCAAGCTGGACCAAGCCTTTTGTTTGTTGTGTTTGCACATAACTGTTTATATTTTTGTACCATTTGTTGATTGAGTAATTAATGAATTAACAGTTCCCAGTCATATAATACAATCAGGTTAATATACCAAAACCAAACAAAAATACAAATAAAACATTTTAACAGATTTTCAAACATGTTTAACCCAAAGTTAAATATACCCTAATTTTAATAATGGAATCATTTAACATAGAACAACACTGTAATGTATCTGTTTATATATTTGTGCCAACATTTCATCTTTAAGGACCAAATTCCCTTTTTTGTTTGCAACACACAGTGTAATCATATAAAGATATTTCTTATTATGTGAATATTTGGATGGAAATGTGCATATCATTGTGAAATTGAACCCCTTGGCAAATAGACAATGTTGTAATATGACGCAACAAAGGCTTCTTTATACCTTATGTTGCTTTGTTGGGTTAGATATACATTATATATATATATACTTTTATATACAAAAGTAGAATAGAATGTAGAGGGCATAATCCCCAACTTCTTGTTTTTTAGGTTATGTGCTATAAACTGAAGACGTTTAGGGAAACTTGATTGGTTTTAACATGCTAGTAGTCACTATTTTAAGCCATATCTGATGCTTTGTTTTTTCATGCTTTATTTTCACATACTTCATAGTATTCTTTAAGTTCATATTAAAAATTCAAAACTGAGCAGATGTGGAGCTGTTGTAGTAAAGGTACTAAATATCTTACAGTATTCAAACTTCCCCAACATTGGATGCTGCATTAGTTAATGTCATATGTTTTCACAGCATGGGGGCTACAGGGGCGCAAGCAGATTTCTCTTCACACTCTGTCCACGTCCTTTCGCCCCTGCCCCTGCTAAGGTCTGTGCACGTCACTGTATGTTTTATAGTCTTCAAAAGTTTGTTTGCTTTGTAAAACCTGCTGTTTAGAGATATTAAATAAGGTTTTTTAGTGTGTGTACAAGGCCATTTTGTTTTATTTTTAAATGTCAAACACTGGACTAGAGTGATTTTCTTTTTTTTTTCTTTTTTTTTTTTTTTAAATTTCAAAAGTTATTATTTTTGAAGTATGGCCCACAAAGCAGCACAGCATATAGAATTATTGCAACCAACACATTCAGCAACTTCATTCAGCTACAGGGGTTGTCTTCACTCAACTTTCTGGCCTGATTTTTGTTGGGAAAAACGTTAAGCAATGCATCAGTTTTTAAATCACAAAACCAGAGTTAAACCTTTTCCCACAAAGCAGAAGTAATCTTTTTAAATCATTCCCTCTGTAAAACAATTGCATGATAAAATATCTAAAGGGAAACCACTCATCTAATACAACAACAGAAAGAAACCACTAAGCATAAAACTTTCTGTCAACCAAACCCCACGGTTGTTCCCTGTAGCAATCCTCTTTGACTCAAAAACCCAAATACCACTCATCAAACCAGAAAATAATTTTGCACTAAAATGATTCTTGGTCTTCTTTGATAAATAGCAATAGAACACTTAACTCACACTTACACAAACCATGGAAAACATTAAAAGCTTTTCTTCAATTATGCTGTTTAAAAAACAAAAGGGGGTGATTTTTGTTTGTGTATACAGGCACAATATGGAAGAGGTGTGATAATACTAAAGCTGTAAACTTGGGTATAAATTCTGTTAAAGAAAATACATGTAACATGTCCGAGTTATAGGTACAGTACATGTTATACTTCCTTGTGTGATTGTTTTGAACAATTCTTTTTCTTTTTCTTTTTTTACAAACCCAGAGGAAAAAAAGAGGTGGAGATGGCAAGCTGTCCCAGAAACATGAAGACATTGTGTTGTGGTGTTTCAACACTAATAAAATATTTATAGCAGGCCAACTCGCTTGTCTTTTGGAGAGACTAGTATATGAGAACTCCTTGGGAGAGACCTTAAATAGGTGCAAACATGTACTTCTGGTTTCTTGTTATTAAATAATATTTTTCATTGATGTCAGTGATCTTTTACAATAAAATGTGTAGATGTCAGTACTGCCATGTTTCTGGGACTTTATTAGAAAGACAGGTGTTTTGACACATGGCTTGGTTTCTGCCTACCAATAGAAATGGCTCTTTTCCTTAAAAATTCCACACACCAACACATTCAAAGCCCTATTTATCCACAAAGGAGGAAACTGATTAAAACAGCAAGGCTTTCTTTTTGGCTAATTATGCGTGATCTATAATAACTTACAGCAGTCATAAATAGTGATGGTTTTTGATTTGTGGAAATAGTGGCTTTCCTGTTAAAACTGCTTTATGGTGTTGTTGAAAGGTGTTGCAGTTTGTCTAAATATGTTGCGTGTTAGAGGAAGCATAAGTATGTGCCTTCATGTTATCTTCTTGGTGAGCTTGTTATAATAAGAAGCTGAAGCCAGCCAGTTGTGTTTGCACTAAAACCAAACTGCTTTTGTGATGTAGGTAATTTGAGCAAGCTTGTTGCGTCACTTTAACAGTATGCATGAGGGTGATATCTGGTGAAGTTCTAGGGATAGAGCTCTTATCTGTTGATTTGTAAACTAGTGCAGCTTAGGAAATCCCCAGAATAATATCTCCGCATTCTTCTGTTTAGTTCCAATGCCATCTGATCACATCATCATGTCTTGCAGTGACATATTCCATATTCAAAAGAAACACCAAACATGCATAAATTCAAATATAATATTACATGCTATAGAGTATTTAACATGTATGTGGAAAAGACTGTCACGCGTTGCTCTGAATCAGTGGGGATGCATGAGTTCATGAGGTCGCCTCAAGACTATTGGTCATGTTATTGTTTTTGTTTTATTTTGCGTTGCATTTGTAACTTATTTTAATTTTGTTTATTGATACCTTAAAAAAGGCCTACATGCTTTTGAGTCTTACAAATGCACCTTATTCTCACCTGTCTAAAGAGACGGGCCTTGTAATATCTCTAATTTAGCACCTTACTACACAGCATGATTTCACTTTATGCCAGTTTTGCTATACTTCCATGCATATGATTTGACAGAAAAAATAAACCTTATATATTTTGTGAATATATTTAAAGGGATGTGCCAAAGTTTGGAGGCGATCTCCCTTGTTTTTATGCTTATTATTCGTTTTTTTTTTTTCTGTTCCTTTCGCTTCAGTTATTTCAGTGGTATCTCATGTAACCTTTCTTACAATTGTGTTTAGAAAAAAATAAAATATTTCAGCAAACAGTATCATTACCTGCCATTTTACAGTAAGCCCTGTATTTTCACGTATATTTACCAGTGATGTGTATTTGTTATTAAACAGAAAATAGCTGTAAAAGCTTCATTATGTTACATAATATTGTGACTTTTTTCGAAAAAACTGTGAAGACTTGCATATACTTTATACAGAAGTATTAAGCCTTAATGCAAAAGACTAAAAAAAAAAAAAAAAAGAGTGGAAGAATAACTGATTGTTGCAAAGTAAGGATGATTTTTTTGTAAATGTTACCAGCACCTTTTTTTGTAATTTTCACTCTCTGAGGTATTGTACAAGTTCACTCTGTTTGTGAAGTTTGAATATGAAGGAATAAAAATAGTACTTTCCTGTACTTTACAAGACGAATGATTTGTGTTTTCATTTTGCACAATGGACCTACTGGACAAAAAAAGAGTCTGTTTTCAAAGCATCAAATGATCACTTCAACTGAAAATACAACAAATATGTGATTAGTGATATTTCACTTGTCTTTATAACACTTCGAATAATAGTTATTTGAAATTAACATCTATAAAACATCTAAAGTTTATTTCTGTGTAAAAACTCCATAAAAGGAAGCAAATAAAACCTGTCGTGATAAACATACAACTACCATATTTTGTACATATAATGTTTAAAGGGTCTATTATTGATTTATTAATAAGATTGCTCTGCCTCATATAAATCATTCTCACAGGACAAGTAAACATGTAAGTGGTCACAACTGTGACCGGTGGGAAAATACAGTGAACCATTTTTTAATAGACAGCTGATTGACTCCCATTATAACATTTTAGATTTCAAAGTATTATTACAATAAATAAAACTAAGTAAAAATAAATAAGCAGTTATTCTTGGTTTGTCATTCCCTTTTCCCCCACAATTGCTTGATAGTAAAAAAAAAAAAATAATAATAATAAAAAACATTATTATTATATTACTTTATTGTTTGCAATTTTCTATATTGGTTCCTATTAAGCAGCTGAGCAAAATGACTGTTTCACACACTGTATTTTCCCACCGGTTACAACTGTGACGAAGAATAAATCTTAAACTTTCATTTACTTTTTAAAAAACATTTTGAAAAGGCATACAGTTTTTTCATTGGGCTATCCAAGGAGTGAAACACATGTGGCCACTCAGCTGGGAAAAATTGTGATTAAACAGGTAAAGAACTAAAATCTTATGCTTAAATGTTTTAAATTAATTTTGTAGACAAAAATATAATTGTGCCACCATATTAATGTATTTCATTATAAAACTAAAATGTAATTAAAAAAAAAAAAAAAAATTAGTTTTTGAGATTGATGACTTAGTCCAAATAATAAAGAAAAGCATCCTATAAGTGCCCAACATATATGGGAACTCCTTCAATACTGTTTAAAAAGCATCCCAGGGTGATACCTCAAGAAGTTGGTTGAGAAAATGTCAAGAGTACATGTCTGCAAATTCTAGGCAAAGGCTGACTACTTTGAAGATGCTAAAATATAACACAGTTTTGATTTATTTTGGATTTTGTTTAGTCACAACATAATTCCCATAGTTCCATTTATGTTATTCCATAGTTTTGATGACTTTACTATTATTCTAAAATGTGAAGAAAAAAAAATTATAATAACGAATAAGTGTTTCAAAACTTTTGACTGGTAGTGTATATGTGTGAACATTGCATTTTGTCAACAAAGAGCAGGATAGACTGGGAATTAGAGGGCAGGAAACTATTATATCAAATGAAGTCCAGGCAATTATTATCCACTATGCTCCACCAAACAGAGGTCTTATCATGGCAGAGGTTGCCTAATTAGCTCATCCGAAAAAGACAAGGTCAACTGTCAATTCAATGATACTGTAACAACATACTGTATTGTCAAGAAAACCAATAAGTCTGCAGGATTTGCACTACATTGTAGGGCAAGTATGTCTTATGCAATTCTTACAGTATTGACAGTAGCCTATTCCCTGTTCTATTCTCAGAATTTACAGAAAACCTAATGGCCATGTCATGTCTTCATTGATTACACCCTTTGATTACATATTGGATAGATAATGCAGACTTTATGGATGTGTTATTTATTATTTTATTTATTAATTTTTGGTTAGATTATTTGAGTGTTGTCTAATGTGACATGAACTGCAACATTTTAATACAACAATTCCATGGGCAATTTGCATTATTACATTATATAAACATTATTAAATGTATTATCATCATCATTATTATTATTATCATTAAAGTATTTTAAAAGTTATTAAAAATTTATAGCTATTGAAATAACTGGTTGTTAAATTTACTATTTTGAAAGATTTAACCAAATGTTCTCAAATAATCTAGTAATTAATTTAACCTTTTACTTATCTTTTACTTATTTCACTTAAAGGAATAGTTCACCCAAAAATGAAAGTGTTCTGATAATTTACTCACCCTCAGGCCATCCAAGATGTATCTGAGTTTCTTTCTTCATCAAAACAGAATTTAAGACTTTTAGGATTTCATTTCAGGCCTCCTCCTCTAAACAATGCAAGTGAATGTACTCCAAAATAATCCACATGACTCCAGTCGACAAATAAAGTTCTTCTGAACGCAAACGATTGATTATTTTTTAGAAACAAAACAATACTTATATACTTTTTAACTACAAATGTTCGCTTCGGTACATCTCTGTGACGTGCGCTCATGAGAGGGATGATGTAAGCTCGTTGGTAAGGTCACGCGTCAAATGGAGGAGGAGTCAGGAAGCGCGTCATTGTTTACATTGTTTTTGTTTTATTATTATTATTATTTGTAAATGATTTTGTATTTTATCTGTTTTGGTTTGTTAACTGCACAAGTTTCTCTTGTAAACAATGATGCGTTTCCTGACTCCTCCTCCACGTGACGCGTGACCTTACCAACAAGCTTACGTCATCCCTCTCATGAGCGCACGTCACAGAGATGAACGGAAGTGAACATTTATAGTTAAAAAGTATATAAGTATTGTTTTGTTTCTCAAAATAAGCAATTGTTTGCGTTCAGAAGAACTTTATTTGTCGAATGGAGTCGTGTGGATTATTTTGATGCACCCCAAATGTGCATTTTGGACCGTCAAAAAATGGAGGACATTCACTTGCATTTTTTAGAGGAGGAGGCCTGAAATGAAATCCTAAAAGTCTTAAATTCTGTTTTGATGAAGAAAGAAACTCAGATACATATTGGGTGGCCTGAGGGTGAGTAAATTATCAGCAAATTTTCATTTTTGGGTGAACTATTCCTTTAACTAATCTTTTACTATTGACATTTCAATTTCACATATCAAAAGTGTTCTACTTACTAATAAAAACAATATTTTTTAAATATAAAGAATTATTCATTAATAATTGAATTACAACTAGTAAAAATGCACAAAATAATTTATATCTCTAATTTGTTTTCTTTTACTAGTGGCAATGTTCATTTTAAATATCTGTAATGTGACTGTAGTAAGAAAGCCTTTTAAGATATTTTAAATTATTGTTCAATTTAATTATATCTTAAATTAATTTCCAGATTTCTGAAATACAAAATTTATATTATATATTAAGATTAGCATTTTTACTAGTTGTAATTCAATTGTTAAAATCACAAATGGACATTTGCACTAGTAAAAAGTAATTATTGATATAAAAAAATATTGTTTTTACTAGTAGTAGCCTACATTGCTGATATGTGAAATTAGAATTTCAACTAGTAGCCTAAAAAAAAAACTATAGATAACAGTAATTGCATTGAATGATTGACAGATAATTGTGAAATTCTGCTAGTGAAAATGCAGTTACAGATATCAAAAATTACTTTTGTGAAATTCCATTCCTGATATCAAAAGCATTTTAACTAGTGAAAAGTGAATCTGTAAGTCTTATCCTGACCTGTACATGATTTAATGTCAAAAGGGCTTGCCATACTTTAGTATGATCATCTGGCTTAACATAGTAGGAGTAGCATGCTCTGAGTTCAAAATGGCATACTACCCATACTACTCTTAAAGGTGCACTCAGTAACCTTTGTCTTTGTGTCATCTTGGACTTACACTGACACCTCGCGGCTTGGATGCAGTATCATTTTAAATCAATTGATTTCAGTTTCAGATGCCATTGTAGAAATTTAGTGTTCACAGTCAGCCATGATTATTTTAATCAATGAGTGAAAGTGTCAAATAACAGGACGGTTACTGAGATTAAGTGAGTAGTATTCGGCTGGTCATGTGATTCTAACATGGCAGTCCCCATGTGTGGACCCCCTCCATGTAAAACAGCTTTTATAAGGATACTGATATGACGAGAGTCTTCATTTTAATGTGATATGATTTCCTACAAATATTACAAAATCACAATTCAGGTCTTCAGGAGTTAAACTTTTTTTAATGAGGAAACAATTACCGAGTGCACCTTTAATACTTTTGCCATAGAATAGTAGTGTGCAATTCCGAATTCGGCCATTTTGCACACAGCCCGATCCTACTGACGTGCGTCATCTTTATGCGCCGAATACTTGCTCTTGTGGTTGCCGATGTAGAACTAAATAGTGAATTTGTCGACTGGTAAATTTGTCATTCGGGTTTTGAAATAATGTTATGTTGTTATTTTTTCTAAGGCTATATTGACTTTCTAAATAGCTGATTTTATTTTACACCAGTTTGGAGATCGGAGATTCATCGACACTGTTTTCTCATTTCTACTCGACACGTGGTTACACAGATCAGCATGGTTAAATCCAGCTCTCAGACAGAATCAAAAACATCAAGGTTTGTTTACAGTTCTCTAGTTTATAATACAATACCAGGCTTTGCCCTGGCTGGACACGGTGGGCTGCTAGCCATTTAAACCAATTCGATTAACAAACGCAGGTATTTTCTGTCGTTAATTATGGCAGCATATTTCATGATCATCTAATAATCGTGTTCTCTTTCTTTAAATAATTAATAAGTACGAATGTCAATAACTGGGCGACTTTGTTTTTTGTTTTGTTTTGTTTTGTTTTGTTTGTTTAAGAGTGTAAAGCTCAGCCTAACGCCAGTCTAAAACGTCAGTGGACGTTTTCCAATAGAATCACTTTTTGTGATCCATCAAGGTTTGGTAACCACGATGTGACGTTTGTTTGTCACTAAGAAAAAGAGCAACGTTCACGCTTTGCATTCTTTGTTTTTCTCCAGCAGTCAAGGTGTAAAGGTAACTTCAGAAATGGCTGCTGCTAGCGGTGTTGAAGAGGAACTTTTCATGGACAATGAACATGTTATCAGTGCCAGTGAAGATGAGGTTTGACAAACTCACTATCATCAGCTGCACATTGATTTTTAACCTGCTGCACATCTGTTATGTTATGTTTCAGTGTCACACACGGTTTGTATGATTAAACCTGTATGAATACCCTGCTTAAATACACCATTTGGGGTCTAAAAGCCCACTTTACACTGCAAAGGTGGCACAGAGGCTGCATCTGAAGTTGCATATTTATACCAAGAAAAGGTGTATTTTCACGGATGACTTAATGTTGCTCAGAGGTTGCATAAATACATATAAACCGCAATTACAATTGCATAAATAATAAGATTAATGTTTTAAATATAAAATTGTGAATATAGAAATGAATCAAAATATGAAATAAATTATGAAATATATGCCCTATCATGACAACAATAACATTTAAGGTTGCTTTCACACTTGCACTTTTGGTGTGCACCCGGGTTCGAATGAGGTCAAATGATGAAAGACTGTTTGTTTGGATCATTTGAAAGCTATTTTGCGAAATCTGAATAATATGGACCCAAATAATAAAGCCCCGTATACACATGCAGTGACTTTAATGCTTGATGTCGCTAGTCTCTGTACTGTGAAGTCACTAGTGGGCGTTCGTATTGCTGTCACTCTAACCTTATTGGTGGACTGCAAGTCTGGCCATGTTAGAGGTCTGCATGGGCCTTAAAATGAAACCCACCCATACCCGAGAACGTGTGGCACGACCCTACCTGGCCCAAACATTACCGTCCGATTTGAAACCTGAACCTGAAATCACTTACTCCCTTAATAATTTCTTCTCCTAGCAAGTTCTGTTGCAGTAGGCTGTATTTTATGTAACTGTAGTGTATTGTAAACATACACAGTTTTAACAAGGCACGGCAGCCCCTCAGGACACTAGAGCAGAAGGGAAAACAAAATTGCCTTACCATTTATCAAGTGCCGAAACTTTGCATGGTGCAGAACAATCTGGAATAATGTAAGTCACCTCTTTGCAGCCTGAACTTGTTCAGAACGTTGAATCTTTGTGATACCTGCGTTAAAGAAAATCTAGAACTAGCACAATGAATGAAACAGAACACAGGTGTCTCGACATGCGTTTTAGAAACTCAGAAGTTGTTTTTAACTTGCGTCTAAAAATGTGCTGGTCCTGCGCGAGACGCTGAAGAAACAGGGAGACGCAGTACAACAAAGTCTAGCACAGTGGTTCTCAACCTTTTTTTGATGATCACACCCTACAAGCCCCCAATCATGTGACGTAATTTGCAAGCTGAGACTTTGTTGTACCAAAAAAAAACATAAAACACAAAACTCAATATTTGTGTTATTTGCTTAATTTGCTCGATGCAACTTCGATGCATTGCATAATTTTAACGTTTTATTAATAAATTCAGCATGCTTACATGTCATGAATGTGAGACCAAACCTTGCGCTTTTTGAATTCAAACAGATGGAGGGCTATATCTGGGGCCTATAAAATGAAAATGCCAAAACAGAAACAAATAATAAGTGATATTGTTCATATATTTCAAAAATATTTGAAAAGACAAATAATATTGCATATTTTGTCCCACTGAAATGTTCATTCTACATTACAGCATTGATTTTGATTTGGATGCAGATGTAAATTTACTCATATCAACAACAGTAAGGTTATCTATAACATCTATAAAAAGTAAACCAGTTATTTTTTCTTGCACTCAAAAATATTTTAGCCTATTTTTTAGGATTTACACATTTGTTTCATATATAAAAAAAAAAAAAATCGTGTATTTTGCATTTGCCCTTTTGAAAATTGTAATTTATTCATTCATTATTTTTATAGTTTTAACAGTGGTATTTGTAATGACCATAGTAAACACATGGAAGCATGGATCTTCACTAACATGGTTAGATGTAACATGCTATGGCATTTTTGAATTTATGAACAGTAGACTTACTCTAAACACATGTAAAAACAATAAATACAAAATATAAGTATTTGTAAGATGTAACAAAAATAATTATATTCCCTCACTCCCCTAATGTAGCCTATGACAAATTTAATAGGGAAATGATATTTATTATCAATCTATTTCTGCCTAAAGTACAGTTAGTGTTACTCTATTCATCCAAGGGTGGTGATGTAGAATTCTGTGCTGAATTCAAATGGTTTCCGCTTCTTGCGCATTGCTTCTCGCAGAGCTGCATGTTTAAGAGCTCGAGACCGGTCTGCGAGTAAAAACAGACCTCCTTTGCCTCGTGCTGCTCTGTCCATTGAGCCGTATCCATCTACAGAGCCATACAGGTGAATTAACCGAGGCTGTGCCTCTCCCTGTGTATTTGACGCTGCTAAACCAGATACTTCAGATGCGTCGATAGACTTCAAAATCAGATGAACTGTGGTACAAATGCATACCAACCCTTATAATGACAACCAACTGATATACTCCAAGTCTAGATAAACATTTTAATGCAAAGAAGAACTTGTCAATAGATTTGATTATTATGAGTGATAAACGCCCCCCATTTGTAACCTAAACCCTGTTCGTGCCTGTCTGTGAGCGAGAGCGCGTGCGCGAATACTTTCGGTTGGCCTGTTTATTTTTTCCAGTAATTACGAAGCCGAACCCATCCCAAACCAAAGTCCTTCTTGAAAAAACTGACCTGAACACAGCCCAAAACCTGGCAGGTTCTCTGGTCCCGTTGGGCCAGGGTCGGGTTGCAGACCTCTAGGCCATATCTCTTGAAGATCTGATCACAGATGAGGCATTTTGCAAGTTAAACTAAGAAATCATTCTAATTTGACAAGGAATCAGTTTTCTTGTTGCTAAAAATGAACATTCCGCAGTGGAGGGTGTTTTTATATGAACTGCAGCAGTGCTCAATGCATCATATCATTAACAAGATGAACAATCTTATCAATGTAGGAATCAAACTCACTCAGAATGCCGAAACTTTCTTTTCCACACATAATTTTTTATTAAATCCATGTATGTTGTTGCAGACGAATCATATAGAACAGTGAAATCACTCACAGAAACTTGAACGTCGCTGTTGCTCGAGTTGCCAGAATTCGCCAGCTCTCATTAAAAATGAATGGGATCTAGTCATTTAGTCGCTGCATGTGTGTACAGGTTTTAGATGTGAACAGAGACCAGTGGGAGGGGGGAGGAAATTAACTCTGGTTCAGTCCAAGCAATCGAACCAAGTGTGAAAGCACCATTCGCACTGTAAGGTAATTTTGTCGCTGGATGCGAAAGGAGACCATTCATTTTGGCGACTCCGGTGACATGAGCTACAGTGACTGTTGGTGACAGGATGTGGGCATGTCAAGAGACTTTTTGCAAATGCAGAGCGATATCACGCATCGACTACTAATGAGAGAAGACAGTGGAGCCCACGTCATCTGTCTCCTGTGAGATAATGGAGCCAAGAGCTGGAAAGATTGTTGTTGTCATCGATTTCACCTTGACACATTGATATAATAAAACAGTGATGCGTGGAAAACTGTGTCAGAAATTGACAGCATTCTGAGTGAGTTTGATTGATACATTGAAACATCTTTCATTGATATGATTGAGCATTGCTGCAGTTTATAACACTTTCCCCTCCAGAATGCTCATTTTCACCGGGATGATGTAGATTGGATGATGTACCAGAAATAGTCGGCATTGTGAGCGAGTTTAATTGATACATTAATGGATTGTTCGTCTTGTTCATAATGATTCATTGAGCACAGCTGCAGTTTATATAAAAACACTCTCCCTTGCAGAATGTTTATTATTAGAGGCAAAAAAATTATTCCCTATCAAACAAGAATGCTATGCCACGTCCACACTAATATGTTTTTGTTTGAAAACGCATTAATTTCACAATGTTTTGGCCTTCCATCAACACTAAGATGGCATTTTTGACAGCGAAAAATTAGCTTTTTGAAAATGCTTTCCCAAATGGATACATTTGAGAACGCCGTATTCACGTTGTTGTGTGGACAAGGAAACTGAGATATCTGAAAACGATGAAGCATTTGTTGTCATGTGACGTAGTCATGATCCATTCTTCCAAAAACAATCAAGATGGCAGCCCATGTTGTAGCGGCGTTGTTGTGCTTTTAATACCGTTGTTAAAAATAAATGTTACTTTGTACAACCTTAACATTGCATTCTTTCAAAGGTGACGGAAGTTTACTTGGAATTGCTGTCCGGCGATGGAACACAAGGACAGTCGCGTTTCAGACATACTTGGAACGGCCATTTTTCGCATGTGCAGTGAGGGGATTAAAGCGTTTTCATTCATTTCAGTGTGGAAGAGAAACTTTTGGAAAACTCTTGAAAACGGCAGTGTGGACGGAGAGCGTTCCGAAATGCAGTTATCAAATGAATCCAGATTAATGTGGACATAGCCTAAGAATATCTTAATATATTCAATCTGTGATCAGATTTTCTGAAGCTATGGCCATTTGTGCAGCTAACCAATAATGTTAGAGCATCAGCAGTAGGAATGCCCACAAGTGACACAGAGTGACTAGCGACAAAATCGCTGCCAGTGAAAATGGGGCTTGTGGCAGCTCTGAGCTGCATTTCATTTACAGAGAACCAAAGCAGTATCAGAACTGCCTTTGATACTAGGGGCTGAGGTGGGTCAAAGGCAGAGTAGGCCTAATTAAGTCTGGCTTTTATGCGGCACTGTGTCTTTACACAGAATTTTGTAAAGGCACAGAGCAGCCTTAACTCGGCTGTGTAAAGACGCCTTTCATAAGGCCCGGGTATACTTCGTTTTTCCGCGTTTTGGATTGGATCGCGCCCGGCCGAATGCGTTGCCTTTCTGAGTATACTTTTCTGAGCTCGAAAGAATAGGAATGCGTTCGAGGCATGCGCACCACAACTGCTTTGTGACACTCTTTTAGTTCAGTCAATGGCCAGCGCATGCGCAGACGACGCGCACAGACGAGGACCACGTGCGCGAATCAAGAAAATCTAGGCGGCACGCGGTCAAGCCGCTCGGCTGTGATGATGACGCAATTTGCGTCACACATACTGTGTGTGGAGGGATCCGCAACGCAAACACCTGAAGTATACTTCGGCCTTTAGAGAGAGCAAAGCCCTTGTTGTTTGGAAAAAGAAATATAATTTTTTGTATCCAGTTGATGCATGGTTTTTCCCTATTTGTATAAAAATGAACTCCGTTAGGACTCGTTAGATTATAAAGAATTATGCGCAAAATTTCAACTTAAATATATTTAAAATGTAAAAAAAATTAAAATAAATTACGTTAATTCTGTTTGGGATCCCAGTAACCCTAGGCATAAAAAAAAAAAAAAAAAAATGCAATTAATTTTTGCATGGTACAGTTTACTGACCGTTGTACACACTGTAACCGGACACTGCTTTGGGTTATTTTCTATTAGTTTTAGTTTTTCTACCGTTCTTTTATTTTATTTTTATAAACTGACCCAAACAAAAGCAAACAATTACAATCCTGGATAAGAATCATCTTTCTGAAAAGTGCATGCCTATTGTGTGATATAACAGACTTTTAAAGTTTCAGCTGGGTTGTGATGAAGTCAGAGGACACAAACAAAAAATAATAGGTTAATTTCAAAATTACTTTATTTCTTGTATATTATTTATTAATATGAGGGTCAATGGTTCTTACTGCCTATGGCTTCTGTTCTTACCTTATGTTGTATAATTGTCTATATTATGTGTTTTACACAGGAGGGCAGCGATGATGAGAGGAAACACAACAAGATGCTGGAAGCCATCAGTTCTCTGGGTGGAAGAAGAAGGTTTGAGATCTGTCTTGCACCTTTTTTCTATAATGCAATTTTAAGACTTTTGGGGGCCTGCGTTGCTCAGCAAGTATTGATGCTGACTACCACCCTGGAGTCACGAGTTCGAATCCAGGGTGTGCTGAGTGACTCTAGCTAGGTCTCCTAAGCTACCAAATTGGCCCGGTTGCTAGGGAGGGTAGAGTCACATGGGGTAACCTCCTCGTGGTCACGATTAGTGCTTCTCGCTCTCAATGGGGTGCATGGTAAGTTGTGCGTGGATTGCGGAGTGTAGCATGAGCCTCCACCATGCGGAGTCTCCACGGTGTCATGCACAATGAGCCACATGATAAGATGCGTGGATTGACTGTCTCAGAAGCAGAGACAACTGAGACTTGTCCTCCGCCACCCTGATTGAGGTAACCGCGCCACCACGAGGACCTACTAAGTAGTGGGAATTGTGCATCCTAAGTTAGAAAAGGGGATAAAAAAAAAAAAAAAAAAAAATTTAAGATTTTTACCCAGTTTCCCAGCCCCTATCGAAATAAATCAACTCTCAGTAGAGTCATTACTTTAAAAAGAAAATAGATATGTTGTCAAACGCTAAGAACACTGCTATACAATTTGATTGTTTTTTTGTTTTTCCAAGGAAAAAACAGAACGAGCGCTCTGAAGCGAGTCTGCAAGTCTCCGAGTTCTTTGTCAATGCGGAGGGTACATGCAGAATGCATCACATCCTTTATTCACATTATTTCCTTGATCTAGATGGAAGATATCAATATTTAGTTTATCTTTGTTCTGTTTAAAGGTGCTGGAGATAAGGTCAACCTTTCTGACCTGCTGGGAACCATGGAGAAAACTTCAGGAACCTCCAAGACTAAGAAACAGCTAAGGAACCTGCAGAACAGAAAAGACACGTTGGAGCTCCCGCTCAACAAACAGCAGACTGAAAAGGTCAGGGGTCATAAAATGCTAAATTTTCAGTTGCATAAAATTCCATGACAGCTCTTTGACTTATTTTCACTATGAATTTTGATTAGGGCTGTGTCGATACAATCAAATATCGATATATCACGATACTTTTTCTCACGATATTGTGTCAATACTGAGATCCATGTATCGTGATATTTTCAGTGCAGTCTGAGATGCTTCTAAGAGGCACGAAAGAGACTGAAACTGGTCCTGCAGGATTCACAGTTTCTCTCACAGACATGCTGGACCTCTCTCACGCGTTTGGATCCAGGGCTGGGCATAAATATAGATTTTCTTCTTAATCTTCATTTGTACGATCCCAATGTTGATTCTTAAAATGCCAAAATCGCCCCTTTCTATCTGCAATCCCCATCAATCATATGTGCGTAAATAGTTCCCATATGCTACAAAAAATGTCTGTGATTATCCACTGGCTGGTAATTTTTTAGATTTCACTCACCAGTGTTTGAGTGGTGTAGTGGCGAAGAAGTTCAGCACCAAGATCTTTTCACTGCATGTTGAGAGTAAAAGTTTCTCTTTCTGTGTTATGTGAGTCCAAAACTAGAGATTAAAATTCTCTTTTAATATCCTTTCTGTTCTCTACAGTCAGTTATTTATAAAAAAAACGACGTTTGTGCCAGCAGTTTTTTTTTTTTTTAATGATAGGTTAGTAAAAGTACAAACAATTCAGTAAAAAGCAGTAAAATCTCGATTTCTGTCCTGTGCCCTTAACAATTTTCTGTTCAAATATACTTGTAATCAGCAAGGAGCTGGCTTCAAGCTGAGCAGAGAAAATTATGTTGCTGAGCATTTTAGAAGTGTGATAATGACTTTGTAGAGGCAGTGACTATGTGGTTACAATCAATTGTACAAGCACATTTTAATTCTGTAGCTGACACCGGTTACTAGTGCTTGGCTTTCACCTTTCATAAAGTCACATACCCATTTCTGGGTATCAACAGCACTAATCCATCCCATAATTGAGATTAATAAATTATGCAACAGGAATAACATGCAGGCAAAATTTGTTGTGTGTGCGCGCGTGCACTCGCTCTTTTTTTTTTTATTTGCTGAAGTCTTCTCTGTTTTGTGTCCACAGATTCAGAGAAGTATAGCATATGAGAAGACCACTAAAGAAGTGTCTCGCTGGCAGAACATGATAGTACAGAACCAGAAGGCCGAGCAGCTGGTCTTTCCTCTAAACCAGGAGCCTTCAGGGCCCAAAAGGGTGGAGCAGATTGTAGCTGGATGGAAGGTGTGAATAATGCTTTTTTTTGTGTATGATATATGTTTGATGACAGGTGTATTTTAGGACTGTGACAGTACGAATTTCTCATGCTTCTGTTGACACTGTCAGGGTTTCGGTTTGGTTCTGTAAATACTGGAGCGATGCTACAGGGTTTTTCCTGTGTCAGAAATGTCAAGCTTACAATTTTATAATAGCACTTACATTAGTTCTTCTGTTAACACTTTTGTATTATTTAAGTTGTAAAGTTGGCCTGCAATGACCTTTGATTTGGCCTGCCTTGACGTATATGACGAGTGGGGAAAAAACTGGGGGGGGGGGGTGCTGTTGATGCAGCTTCTGTGCATTAATTTAGCCAATTGCAGAGTAATGTTTTTTGTTTTTTTTGTATAATGAAATCATAACCAGGGCAACTTTAATATAATACAGTTTGCAGAGCCTGAAATTGGTCTAATAATTCCCACAGTTTCCACGGTCATGATGCGGGAAATTCCCGCACACATTTATATACTTTACAGTGCAGCTGTGAATAAGTAAACCAGTAGATATGGATGAACAAATCAAATCAATAAACTTGTATCAAACTGTAATTCCAGAAGCTGCACGAGTAAATCTGCTCTGTCTCTCCCTCTCTCGCTCTCGTGCAGCTGTCAGAAGTGTGAGTGCGTGAAGTGAAAAAGTGCTTTGTCGCATAGATACTGAACTTAAGATGTTACAGATGTATAAACCTTTCTAAACCTGCTAATTCAACATGCAAATGGCATTAAACCACATCTCCATAAGTGAGCGGCGTGATAAAACTATATTGTTCCTGTTTATAATCAACAAAGCTGTTAACATTGCAAGCATGTGGGGGGGCCTGGGTAGCTCAGCGAGTAAAGAAGCTGACTACCACCCCTGGAGTCGCGAGTTCGAATCAAGGGCATTCTGACTCCGGCCAGGTCTCCTAAGTAACCAAATTGGCCGGGTTGTTAGGGAGGGTAAAGTCACATGGGGTAACCTCCTTGTGGTCACTATAATGTGGTTCTCTCTTTCGGTGGGGAGCGTGGTGAGTTGTGCGTGGATGCCGCAGAGAATAGCGTGAAGCCTCCACACACATTATGTCTCCGCGGTAACGCGCTCAACTAGCCACGTGATAAGAAGCGCGGATTGACTGTCTCAGTTGCAGAGGCAACTGAGAGTCTTCCTCCGCCACCCGGATTGAGGCGAGTCACTATGCCACCACGAGGACTTAGAGTGCATTGGGAATTCGGCATTCCAAATTGGGGAGAAAAGGGGAGAAAGAAAAAATCATAGCAAGAGCGTGACGGCGAATGCATTTCATGTCTTGGCAAGCTCTCTTTTTCATAATGCAGCACATTTGCAAGAAAGGCAGAAATGGCAAAAATGCTTTGCATAATGTACCAGCTGCATGGTGAAGAGAGATGCGTAAACACCTGTTACATCTCTCATCTCCATCTCTTGTTCCATCCAGGCTCAGGGCAAAAAAAAAAAAAAAATCCCCTGCAATCCGACATAGTTCCAAATGAATATATCCATCACGTTCTTTATTTGAAGTTTCGCTGAACATTTATTTGTTTTGTGCCGTCCGTTGTGCAGATGGTTCTGAGTCAGTGGTGGATGCTCGTGCCATAAACGCCCACAGACAGGCACTCCACTTCTCACGCTTTGCATCAGTTAGGTGTCGTGCTCCCACACTAAAAATTCCAAATGCTATAATGTAGTTAATAATAATATTAATAGAAAAAAATATATGGATGTGTTAAATGGCCTTGATGTTAAATAAAATGTTATTAATGATACAATAATAATTTTACAGAACATGAACCACTTGGGGTGTATGAATCATTTCTCTGACTAATGTTCATTGTTTTATTAAATTGGCTTGGAGTTGCTTAGTTTCAGGCTTCATTTCAGGCCCTGAGTTTGTTATAATGCAATGTTCTCTTTTAGCCCACAGCCCTCAATCAAGTTTGGTTTTTGGCCCTTCATAGGAAAAATTGGTCCCCATTCACTTCCATTGGAAGTGCCTCACTGGAACCCAGATTTTTGCATTTTTTTTTTTTTTTTTTTTTTTTAAGAAAAGGAGGAACGAGTCAAAATAAATTTTTGTGGTAATCAACATTATACCACAAATGCTTTAGATTGAGCTTAACTTGTATTGAACCCGGAACATTCCTTTAAGTAATCTTTATGAAAATCTGAAGGCAAACAAGGCTAGTTTATTTCCTAATATCAAACATAATTCAAACAGATCATATACATTGATGAGCCAAAACATTATGACCACCTGCCTAATATGTTGTTGGTTCTTCGCGTGCCACCAAAACAGCGCCGACCTGCCGAAGCATGGCCTCTACAAGACCCCTGATGGGGTCCTGTGGTATTTGGCACCAAGACATTAACAGCAGATCCTTCAAGTCCTGTAAGTTGTGAGGTGGAGCCACCGTGGATTGGACTTGTTGGTCCAGCACATCCCACAGATGCTCAATCAGATTGAGATCCCGAACAGTGTGTGCAATGTGGCAGGGCGCATTATCTTTCTGAAAGAGGCCGTTGCCATCAGGGAATACCATTGCCATGAAGGGGTGTACCTGGTCTGCAACGATGTTTAGGTAGGTAGGCACGTGTCAAATTGACGTCCACATGAATGGCCGGAACCAGTGTTTCCCAGCAGAACACTGCCCAGAGCATCACACTCCCTCGTCTTGTCGTCTTTCCACAGTGCATCCTGGTGCTATCGCTTCCCCAGGTAAATGGTGCACACGTACACAGCGTTGATGTAAAAGAAAACGGGACTCATCGGACCAGGTGACCTTCTCCCACTGCTCCAAGGTCCAGTTCCGACTCTCGTGTGCCCATTGTAGGCACTTTCAGCGGTGGACAGGGGTCATCATGGGCACACTGACCAATTTGTGGCTACGCAGCCCCATATGCAGCAGGGTGCGATGCACTGTGTGTTGTGACACATTCCTCCCGTAACCATTATTAAAATTTCTGTGACTTGTGCCACAGTAGACCTTCTGTCGGTTCGGACCAGACAGGATAGCCTTCGTTGCCCTCGCTCATCGATGAGCCTTGGGCGCCCAACACACTGACGCTGGTTTGTAGTTGTCCCTCCTCGGACCACTGTCAGTGGGTACTCACCACTGCTGAACAGGAGCACCCCACATGCCTTGCCATTTCAGAGATGCTCTGACCCAGTCAACAATTTGGACCTTGTCAAAGTCACTCAGGTCTTTACTCCTGCCCATTTCTTCTGCATTCAACACATTGAATGCGAGAACTGATTGTTCACTTACCATCTAATCTACCCAGACATGTGGCCTTGTTAGATGATCAATGTTATTCTCTTCACCTGTGAGTGGTTATAATGTTCTCAGCAGTGTATATTATACAGGTGGAAAACTTTGTTTGTAATTAGTCCATAAGTCTTCGAGGTCCAGACTCCAAAGCCCTTTATGTACTTGCCCTTATAAGACCATGGATGGCTCATCATTATGTGGTTAGGTCAGTGTAGCTAATCTTTCAAAAAAAAGATGAATTATAGTATTTGTTATTGGCAAATAGTAGACTTTAGACATTTAGGCAGAAGCCGATTTGACTAAGATGTTATGACCCTGTTTAGGGTGAAGCTGTAACTTAAACTCGGGACACAGAAAATAATCTATTACAGCTTTTTTTTTAACAACACGACAAGTAGAACAACTACTTCAGGGGTGAGCAAATGACAAAACATTAACCTAACTTCCAACAGAAACTAAATTGCCTAACAGAAGTACAAAAAAGTACTAAATTGTCTAACAAAAAATACAATTAATAACTTCACACCCTAACCAACATGACGCGGGAAAAAAGATGTATACAAAAGAAATGTCACTCACCCCTACAACTTCCCAAGTGGATTAGCTATTTACAAAATGTACAAAAGAAATTATGATTGATAACAATCACACACAAAGCAACAGTAACAATAATACTTGCAACAAGCAAGCAAACAATCAAGCAAATAGACAAACCAAGCACACAGCAAACACTCTATCGCAACAGATTTCAACACTAGCAAGGGTAACGCAGAAAATCAAGAAGATTAGTGTTACAAGTGCAGCAGACCCTTAAGGGGCGGTCACACCCTTCACGCTCCATTCACTCCCGTTAAAACGCATCCAAATGCAGGAGACTGGAAAACAAGCTCATGCGAACAAATTTAGTCAATTTCGAACTGCAAATCTGCATGACGAAAGGACGCGTGACCAACAGAAGATCGAAACGTCACACACTGACCTTCTGTCTTAATTCAAAGGATACATAGTTCAAATCTGTGTTTTTATTGTTGCTAGAAAGAAATGTGTTTTTTTTTAATAAACTCGTGTTTTCTGAAAAAAATTTGCGTGAAAGCCTAGTGTGACCACCCCTTTATACTCCTGGTCTCTTGGGCCACACCTATCATGGGTGGAGATCAATCATGGATTGTCCAATCCTGTGAAAGAGGAGAGAGAGAGAGAAAAACTATGAAAGGAAAAAAATCAACAACAACTGGACAAAAGCAGCAACATGTAAAAAAAAAAAAGCCCATTTGATGCGCTCGCCCTCCAGAGATAAGATAAAGCAGAGTGGATCACCTGTGTGAGTGGTTTCGTGATGGGACTTGTTACACACAAGAAAATCAGGCTTCAATTGCACCACTCAAATGCGCATTTCAGATGAGAAGCATATTTAGCATGTTTAAAACGGCGAACGCGAGATGAATTGTGTGATGATTACAAAGCAAAATAAAATTCCTTTTTTTTTTTCTCTCTCTCTCTCTTGATTTGATTTAGAATGAAATTCCAAACTGCATTAAATTTCAGTCAGGCACGAGTGACCAAATATCAGCGAGTGCAAATCAACAAAAAACAACTCCCTGTTAGCCAACTTAAACTGGAAGAATGCTTGTGTTTGCTGCTCATCAAATTTACTCTGATTCAAATTCATTTGTGACATGCTTTTGCAGTTTTTATTTTTTTTTTCCTCTCTAAATTCAGCAATATGGAGAATTATTGTATATACACTTGAAAATGGACACCTCACAATTTGTTAGACTCTGTTTCTCCTGAAACCATTTCCTGCCAAGTATATTTGTGAATCTGATCTTGAGCTGAAAATTTAGCTTCAAAGTTATTTTGCTTCTTTCCATGTTAACCTGGTGTACCTAAAGCATGTATTCATAAGAAGCACCTTCTTTTTCCATAATAACTCGATGTATATTCTCTGTGACAGGTTCAGACACCTCTTGAACAAGAGATTTTCAAACTCTTGCGCAACAACAAACAGCCAGTCCATGATCCTGTCCTGACTCCTGTAGAAGAGGCATCGCTTAAGGCCATGAGTTTGGAGGAGGTATGACTTTCAATAAAGATTCAAAAGGGTGCAGCAGTCGGGTTCCAGAAGTAAAAATCCCATTCGTTTTCTCCATAGAGAAATAGATTTTTTTCTTCTTCTTTTTTTTTTTTTTTAATCCCCTTTTCTCCCCAATTTGGGATGCCCAATTCCCACTACTTAGTAGGTCCTCGTGGTGGCACAGTTACTCACCTCAATCCGGGTGGTGGAGGACAAGTTTCAATTGCCTTCGGTTCTGAGACAGTCAATCCACACCTCTTATCATGTGGCTCGCTGTGCATGACACTGTGGAGACAGTGTGGAGGCTCATGCTACTCTCCATGATCCACGCACAACTTACCACGCATCCCATTGAGAGTGAGAACCACTAATCGTGACCCCGAGGAGGTTACCCCATGTGACTCTAACTTCCCTAGCAACTGGGCCAATTTGGTTGCTTAGGAGACCTGGCTGGGGTCACTAGGCACGCCCTGGATTTGAACTCGCAACTCCAGGGGTGGTAGTCAGCATCAATACTCGCTGAGCTACCCAGACCCTGAGAAATAGATACATTTATTTTTTTCCTCCCCTTTTCTCCCCAATTTGGCATGCCCAATCCCCAGTGCGCTCTAGGTCCTCGTGGTGGCGTAGCGACTTGCCTCAATCCAGGTGGCGGAGGACAAATCTCAGTTGCCTCCATGCCTGAGACAGTCAACCCGCGCATCTTATATCACATGGTTTGTTAAGCGCGTTACCGTGGAGACATAGCGCGTGTGGAGGCTTCACGTTATTCTCCACGGCGTCCACGCACAACTCACCACGCGCCCCACCGAGAACGAGAACCACATTATAGTGACTACGAGGAGGTTACCCCAACGTGACTCTACCCATTCTAGCAACCAGGCCAATTGGTTGCTTAGGAAGCCTGACTGGAGTCACTCAGCACACCCTGGATTCGAACTTGTGACTCCAGGTGTGGTAGTCAGCATCTTAACTTGCTGAGCTACCTAGGCCCCCGAGAAATAGATTTTTAACAGTAACTTATAAACCTTTTAGAACAGGCCCACCATGAGGTAGGAGTTTAAGCGATAGTTTATCCTTCTATAGAAGCCCTATAGATGCTCAGTAGTGACTGTCTACTCCCATAAAGCATTGTGAATGATGTAATTGGTCTTCCTACAAACTACTGGTTAATGTTGGAAAATTTTGCAATAAAATGTTTTCCAATATTTTTAAATATATGGAACAAAGGCTAATAAAAAAGGCTTTTGGACTTCTTCGTATTCTTCAGTTTATGTAACATTTTGTTTTAAATGGCAGGCTAAGATTCGTCGTGCAGAGCTCCAGAAAGCAAGAGCACTCCAGTCATACTACGAGGCAAAAACCAAAAGAGAGAAGAAAATCAAGAGCAAAAAGTGAGTTCTATAAATGAACATATTTAAACAACTTTTGTAGTATCCTTCTTTTTCTTTAAGTATGAAATATTTCTGTCTTAGGTACCACAAAGTTCAGAAGAAAGCTAAACGTAAGGAATTTCTGAAGCAGTTTGATGAAATGTTAAAAACGGATCCCACAGGAGCTTTGGAAGAGCTAAAAAAGATGGAGCTCTCCAGGATGGAGGTGTGTGTGTTGATGAGAAGAACAGCCTGTAAAGAGACAGAATCAATCAGACTAACTATCTTTTTGTTCCTCTTTTTTCAATGCAGGAGAGGATGTCTCTGAAACACCAGAACAGTGGCAAATGGGCCAAATCAAAAGCCATCATGGCCAAATATGATGATTCGGTAAGAATGGTGGACTATTAAAACAAAATCTCGACTCCAAGTGTGGAAATGTTTCATGCCACTTGTTTTTAGCTTTTGCATTTTAAAAGTTTAGTTCACACAAAAATTTCAGTTACATTAAGACTGGGAATTGCCACAGACCTCCTGATTTGATATTACAATTATATTTAGTTTCCGATTTGATGTGTATCGTGATTTGATATTAAATTTAGCTTTTTTTTTTTTTTTTTATAAGAAGGAAAAGTTTATTGCAGAACAGTTGTGTCTGTAATACAGAATTTTAGGTCAAAGGTAAAG
The DNA here is from genome assembly GCF_019703515.2 of Myxocyprinus asiaticus. Taxonomy (NCBI): domain Eukaryota; kingdom Metazoa; phylum Chordata; class Actinopteri; order Cypriniformes; family Catostomidae; genus Myxocyprinus; species Myxocyprinus asiaticus. The sequence goes on from NC_059346.1 coordinate 60,500,888, forward strand.
ATGTGCAAAACTACCAATTGATCCCTCTCTAAGCTCCGCCCCACTTGGTTACGGTCGCTCGCTCTGACAAGGTCTGCAGAACTCCCCATAGGAATGAATGGGAGATTGCCGTGAATGGCGCAGTTTTGGCAAAATATTCTCAAATGCAATGGATAATTTTCTTACGTGGGCTGAAATGAAGAGTGACATTGTAAAGCTTATTTATCTGCCATTTTTTGTAAAAGAAATTGTTAAATTACACAGTAATTTGCAAACTGTGATTCAGAATTGAGGCAAACAATTATTACAGTCACTTGAAAAGAGAAAAGCGTCATTTGATAGCGATTACAAACCTCATAACATTTTGATACCGTGAACTCTTTATTTACTATCACCTTTACTAAGATCTGAATCGGTACCTAAATTAATTAAAGTTTTAGCTTTAATTTACCTTGGAGCAAATGTAGGGTGTCCTTGCTGATGTTATACATGTTCATATGGGTATGAGAAATGACACACTTTAATCCATAGCATGCTCCTCTCAATATTTATTTAAATATAAAAAAAAACACTGTGTATCCTCTCTAGGTACCTCGTGTCACTGTTACAAGTGACCCATCAACGGTTTTTAAATTATTATTATTTTTTTTGGATCATTTCGTTAGAATCGCACTTAAAACTACTTGAACACACATTACTCTTATAGGCTCTCATTGTTAAAAGGCAAACGCTTGTTGGAGAAATGGCATCGGGGCAACAGTTGCTCAGACAGGATTGGTCAGAAACATTAAGGCGGGGCTTAGCTAAGGGTCAGTTTTCATAAGCGATTAGTGGATGTGTTGTCTGAGCTATTATTCTGCTAGGAAAGGAACCCATGTATAATTACACTGCAAACAAAAACAATAATTTTCTTATTTGATATTTTTGTCTTTCCAGTAAAAATATCTAAACATCCTTAAAACAAAATAGATTTACTTGATGTGCAAATTGGCATTAGATATTAAGTCTTGTTTTTAGAGAAATCTGACAAAATGAAGCGAACATTATTTAAAAAAAAAAAAAAAAATCTGATAATGGGGTATGAAAAATACACATTTTCCCTTTTAAAATAAGTTGTAGATTTTTTTTCTTGTTTTAAGCATAAACCTTAATACATTTAGTTAGATTTCTTTTAAAACAAGATTTAAATATGCCATTTTGCTTGTCAAGTGAATAAATATTATTTAAGAATGTTTAGACATTTTACTGGAAGGGGGGCCTGGATAGCTGAGCGAGTAAAGACGCTGACTATCACACCTGGAGTCACAAATTCGAATCCAGGATGTGCTGAGTGACTCCAGTCAGGCTTCCTAAGCAACCAATTGGCCCGGTTGCTAGGGTGGGTAGAGTCATGTTGGGGTAACCTCCTCGTGGTCGCTATAATGTGGTTCTCGTTCTCGCTATCGGTGGGGCACGTGGATGCAGCGGAGAATAGCGTGAAGCCTCCACACGTGCTAGGTCTCCGCGGTAACGTGCTCAACAAGCCACGTGATAAGATGTGCGTATTGACAATCTCAGATGCGGAGGCAACTGAGATTCTTCCTCCGACACCCGGATTGAGGTGAGTCACTACACCACCACGAGGACTTAGAGTGCATTGGGAATTGGGCATTCCAAATTGGGGAGGAAAAAAAAAAGACATTTACTGGAAAAGACAAAATACTAATTAAGAAATTGTTTATTTTTACTTAATACATTTTTGTAGTGGCTGCATTATGTCAATGTGACCCAATGAGACGCATTTCGTAAGGATATATGGAAGTTAAGCACAGCCATTTAACAGGGTAATTAACGTATATTCAACAAATAAATAGTCTAAATAATAAATGAACTGTCACAGCTTATCACAAAAAACTATTACAGTAAGAAATATAAGAAACAAGAAAAGCTTCAAAACAGAGCTGCAAAAAAAACATCCCTGATGCGCTTCTATGTAACCAGACCTCTTGGAGTCACAGGGCGATCATCACTCTGCATTCAAATCACATAGACGCACAACATGTAGTTCATGGCATCCAACTGTTCGATGAGCCTTTTTAATGCAATCTTTTTAAAGACAGCGTCAGACAGAATCTGCAAAATGACTCTGAAAAATAATCTCCACAACACCTCACAAATAAACCTGTAGATTATGAATAACAACAGTAACATTACCCACAGTATTTGATGTCCGATAGTGAACAAGTGACGCTTTGATGGCTGTGCATTAATACAGCAGTGAATTAAAGGACTACATGTAAAGAATAAGAAAGATGTAACTTCTTGGAGAGAAAACCTGTTTGTTTGAAACTCTGCACAAATAGAGCTTCCTATACCTATCTACCATAATATTAGCATATTAAACACAATGTAAAATGAGACCAATATTTTGCGATTAGTCCACTGTATGTTTGTAAGGTGAGCTATGTTTTGTTGTGAAAAATTGCATGCAGAGAGCTTAAGGGGTTAGCTGTATAACCCAAGAGGTCATCCATGCTAATGAAAAGTTGAGGTTGTGATATTTGTCTGTTTCTCTCATGTTTATCAGGCACGTAAAGCAATGCAGGAGCAGCTGCAGATGAATAAAGATCTGACCCAGAAGATGGTGGTGCTATCTGATGATGATCATGAAAATGAAGATGAAGAATCTGAGAGGGTTCCTGATTTTGTAAACGATCCTGAGCTGATCAATGACAACGTCAATCCATGGATGAGAGGCAAGCTTACACGTGAAGAACCTGAGGTCAGCACAGTCACAACAGAGCATGCTCCAACTGCTGAAGAGGAGGAGAAAGAGGATGAGGACGAGGAACTTCTTGATGACTTTGAGATGAAGAGGAGGCTGAGGCAAGCAGATAAAGAGGACTTGATTCCTGCACCCACAGATGAAGAGGGTATGAGACCAAGCATAAAGGAGTAATTAATCTAGAAATAAATACTGTCATCATTTACTCACCTTTATGTAGTTCCAAACCCAAATAAATGTATTCTGTGGAACACAAAAGGAGATGTTAGGCAGAATGTCCAAGATGCTCTTTTCCATCCAATGAGATTAAATGGTGACCAGATACTGTCAAGCTCCAAAAAGGTCAACATGTATGTATAAGGAACAAGCCCAAATGTAAGTAGTTCACTGAAAAAAATATCTCCTTCGCTGTAGCTCTCAAATCTCATTCAAACTTGAACATATTTAAACCTGATTCCTCAAAACTTGCGGCACTAGGTTTGATGTCAGTAATGTCCAATTTCTGGTTCTCATGCAAGATTTGAATATGCATTAGCGGGAATGGCATTTGAGAGCAATGGCGGAGGGGAAGATTTTCAGTGATTAATGAATTTGTTCAGTTCCTCACACAAAGCTGTCATTTTTCTTGAAGACTTGGAGTATAGCACATAAGTGATTTCATGACTGATACTTTTATGGTGCTTTTTGGAGCTTAACAGCACCTATTCACCATGTACTTTTGGGATCGCCAACCTTATTGTGAGTGAGAGCTACTTGAAGGAATTAAATAATCTGGAGGGCACTAATGCCGAGGGCTTCTCTTGTCATATAAGCAACTTGTCCGTAATTACAATGATTTAAGTTTCACTAACCCTACAATGTAGCATTTTAAGATTGCTTTCAAAAGTAACATAGTAACGGTTCTATATTAATTTCGAGTCAGACATATAAATAACCTGCTGTTCAGTGAGCGAGCGAGTGAGTCATCTGAGCCGATTCAGTCCCGTTCAGACCAATGACTCCTGTGTTTCATTCACTCTGACTCACCATTCGATTCAAATTGTTTGTTAAAAAGAACTACACCAGAGGCCTGGGTAGCTCAGCGAGTAAAGACGCTGACTACCACCCCTGGAGTTCATGAGTTCGAATTCCAGGGTGTGCTGAGTGACTCCAGCCAGGTCTCCTATGCAACCAAATTGGCCCAGTTGCTAGGGAGGGTAGAGTCACATGGGGTAACCTCCTTGTGGTCGCTATAATGTGGTTCGCTCTCGGTGGGGCGCATGGGGAGCTGTGCGTGGATGCCACAGAGAATAGCGTTAAGCCTCCACACTCGCTATGTCTCCGCGGTAACGCGCTCATCAAGCCATGTGATAAGATGCGCGGGTTGACGGTCTCAGACGTGGAGGCAACTGAGATTCGTCCTCCGCCACCCTGATTGAGGCTAGTCACTACGCCACTTAGAGCGCATTGGGAATTGGGCATTCCAAATTGGGGAGGAAAAAAAATAAATAAATAAAGAACTGCACCAACCAAGCTCATTGATTGCACTGTATATTTGTGTTTGTGTGCCTTCAGCGATTACAATGCAACAAAGTTGTCCAACTTTGTGTTCATTGGCGGTGCAGAAAATGTGACGTCCCGTATGGTGTTGATTCATTTTCTAAAACTGCTCAGCTATGCAGTAGTTTGAAAAAGCAATTTCACTATGTGAAAGCTGAATGGGGTGAATGTCTAGGGATGGGCATTTTCAAGTAATTTTGTAGTCAAGTACTCTAACCAACAAAAAAAACTAGTAAACTGGTAAATTAAAATGCAAGTCAAATCAAGTATAATACGTACGTGAAATTTATATTTGGTTTTATTAACAAATTTGACCAAGAACAGTTTTGAAATAAGCAAATTTTCTTTTGGAAATAAACAATATGCATTAATAAAAATAAATATATAAAAAACACATTTGCACTCACCCATAGCTTAGAATCATTGGAACCAATGACGACGGCATTCGGATAATGCACATATATAAACTGAGTCAACATAAAGGCCATCACATTTTTATCATTTTACATGTTATTCCGAAAAACAAGTGGAGATGGTTGGATTTTTATAAAATGCCCAGTGTTAAGAGATTTAACGCACATACACGCATACTGGTCTGGTAAGCTTCTGAATTTCTCGTACCGCTTCAGTTTTTTCCACCATAAAAGCAGATCCTGGTCCGTTGGTTTGCATGACTCCAACAATAACTGAATATTAATAGGGCAGAATTCTATAAGAATCAATATATAAGTATAGATCTGTTCAGCTTGTAGTCCAAAATTCCAGAAGAGAATTCATCATGGGTTCTGGATTTTCCTATGGGTTTTTATAAGGGGTTTTTGAACTTGTGTATAAATAAGGTCTGTGGTAAACATTACTTGATGATACGTGGACGTTTTGTTTAACAACATAAATTACACACTTTCATACCATCAACGTGAATTTTGAAGCTGTATTGAATTACATACTTTTTTAAAAATTGAACAGTGGCTTTAAAATTCACGTTTGAGGTATGAAAGTGTGTAATTTATGTTGTAGAACAAGACTTCCATGTATTGTCAAATAATATGTACCACAGACCTTATACAAAAGTTCAAAAATCCCATTATAAAAACCCATAGGAAAATCCAGAGGGAACCCATGGCGAATTAGACTTCCGGGTTCGCCTACAAATTGGCATCACAGCTGAACAGCTCTGTTGCTAGTGCAACACTATGCTAACAGATCATCATATTTTCTCTCATCCAACACCGACAACATACATCCACAGCGCCCCCAGTGGACTCGATTGTAACTGCAAGATTTGGTGAGAGATTCAGGTGAAAAGTGGAGTATTCAGCACTGCTCTCTGCAGGCAAATGCGCCAAGAAAAATCCATTTACGATATTCGTAAAGTGTTTTTAATGGTCGACCAGCTGGTGCAGAACAAGTACTTGATTACTTGTGCACATCCCTATGAATATCCACTCAAATACTATACTAATATATCATAATGTGACATTTATAAGTCATGTATATAGCTGAGCATCGGGGCATATATGGGTAAGTGGGACACACAAACACGTTTGCTGTAAAAGAGCAGCTTGGACATAAAGTGCATTCAGAAAGTATTCAGACCCCTTCATTTTGTTTTGTTTTTTTACATTTTATGTTGCAGCCTTATGCTAAAATGCTTTAAATTGTTTTTATTTATTTTTTCACATAAATCTATCCCATAATGACAAAGCAAAAACCAGATTTTTGATAACTTTAGAAATGTATTTAAAAGAAAAAACTGAAATATCACATTGACATAAGTATTCAGACCCTTTGCTGTGACACTTGAAATTTAGCTCAGGTGCATCCCTTTCGCATCATACCCAAAAAGACTTGAGGCCGTAATCGCAGCCAAAGGTGCTTCAACTGAGTACTGAGTTAAGGGTCTGAATACTTATGTCAATGTGATACTTCAGTTTTTTTTATTTTTAATACATTTGCAAAGTTATCAAAAATCTGGTTTTTGCTTTGTCATTATGGGTTATGGAGTGTAGAGTGATTTGAAAAAATAAAAGAATTTAAAACATAGCATAAGGCTGCAACGTAACAAAAAAAAAAAAAATGAAAGGGTCTTCCATTTTTGTGATGACAATGTCAGCTTTGATGTTTTTCTTTGATCAATGTGTGAATATCATCTAAATTCTAGAATCTTATTTTTCTGATATTTTAGCCGAAAACACAAGTGAGGTATTGAGAGAAGAGGTGGTTGGAGAAGATGTGGTTGAGGTTTCTGACAGTGAGGAGAATGATGATGAAGAGGAGGAGGCTGTTTCTGAGTTTAACACTATTTTCAAGCTTATGAGAAGTGAGAAGACACGTGAAGGTCCAGCTCAGACACAGGAAGGGCAAGAAGATGAAGATGGGCTTTTAGAAGAGGGACACATTTGGGTCAGGGATATGGAAGATCTGGATGTGTTGGGGGAAGTTTTGGACCCCAAACCAAGCACAGCTCCATCAGTCCCAGAAACAGCTGCTGTGGAGGCAACATCTGAACCACTTAAAAAGAAGAACAACAAGGAAATCAACCTCAATGAAGTTCTGACTAAAGAGGCTAAAGTCATCAAAGTGCCCTTTGCGCCAACAGTCGTTGAAGAAGTGAGTGAAAAAAATTATTATGGCTCCGTTCCAAAACCTAGTGAGCTGCCTTGCTGTCTACTGCCTTTTAAGGGTACGTTTACACAACAACGATATACTAAAAACAGAAAAGTTTTTCCTTTGCGTTTTTGAAAAGTTTCGCGTACAGACGACAACGTTGTCAAAATGATCCCCCATTCACACGGATCCACGTAAATGACTAAAACCACTGTATTATGCATGCCAGGCCAGTAGTTGGCGATGTCACTTTGTAAAGAAACACTACGCGCATGCGCACATAAACATTCTTCCACAGAGCGGTGAATACAAACAATGAAGATGGCGAAAGCATTGAGCAGTTTTGTCTGGACGGACGATAAGGTTGCTTTATTACTACAAGTGACCCTGGACTATAAAGCACGCCACCTTTTTAAGGACACCAACTGGTGATCTCATGTTAGTCTGTTCACCCTGGAGGTAAGGACGAAGTTCTTGAAGTTCATTCCTATAGACTGAACACGTAAGACGCGTGCGCATGACATCATCGTTTTCACAAATTCGCATTTTTTGTATGTTTACACAGAGACGATAACGGCATCGTTTTCAAAAACTTGCACTTTGAAACCCGTTTTCAAAAGTTTGTGTTTTCAGGCCCCAAAACGCCGTTGTCGTATAAACTAACAGCCAAAACGCATAAAACATTTTTTGTTTTTAGTTGAAAATGTTGTCGTGTAAACGGCCCCTAAGTCAGTATCATGACTGATGTGACACCTCATAAGTGACTGATTCGGAACACTACATGGGTAGCAATACTGAGTGTGTTTAAATGCACACCAAAATGCTGAGTGATAACTACCTAAAATCAGCTCATAACAAAAATGCAACAACGCAAGAAAACAGCACTTTACGTGAGACTTGATATCATTGGTTTATCCTCTGCTTTTGATGTCAAAATATAAACAAACATGCACACAACACTTGCGCACATTGGATAAGCTGGTAAGAATGGCAATTAAGGTATTCACATGCAATACGAAGTCAGGATAATGGTCAAAAATCTATATGCGCCGATCGGTTTATGCTTTAACCGTTTATGACCTTACTGCGATACATGAACGTTGTTTAAAGTGTTACCATGATTTTACATCGGCTTTTAAGCATAATTGGGATTAGAACGTGCATGTAAACACTCGCTGTGAATCATACAAATTGCGCTCCTCACATGAAGCACACATGGCGCGACTCCCAGTTGATTTTGAGTTTGCTGTTGGCATGTTGCTAAGTTAACACTGTAATACTCTACTAAGCATAAAAATACAGGAAGATGCAACAAATTCGATTCTTGGTAAGAGTAATTTTTAATGGTAACGGTATGTATCACGGCATAGTTCTTTTTACTGGAAAATTAACATGAGGTATATATATTAAATAGCCATGTGGCACGGGTGGGCAACAATTTCTGTAGCGATTGATTTTAAATATTTGGTCGATAACTATAGAAATGACGATATAGCCTACACATTTTGATGGAAAGTGATTCAAAAACTTGTGGGATTTTTTTTTTTAAACGATCTCCAAAGTAGCCTAATGGTAGGCCTGTCATGTCCATTGCAATGAAAAAACTTTATCAATGAATAATTAGTGCAGTCAGTCGATTAAAATTTAATCAAATTAATTACATGGTATGCCGATTAATTAATTGAATTAATCACAATTAATGCATGCATAAATATTTGCTGAGAAACCCCCTCAATTAACAATATAATATTATATATATATATATATATATATATATATATATATATATATATATATACACACAGTTGTGCTCAATAGTTTGCATACCCTTGGAGAATTGATAATATATGTACCATTTTAAAAGAAAACATGAGTGAGCAGGCAAAACACATTTCTTTTATTTCTTATGGGATTCATATTCAACTGTAGGTTATACCAGAATGGCACAATCATAAAACAAAACATGGCAACAAAGAAAAACATTAAATGACCCCTGTTCAAAAGTCTGCATACCCTTAGTTCTTAATATTGTGTATTGCCCCCTTTAGCATCAATGACAGCATGCAGTCTTTTGTAATAGTTGTCTATGAGGCCTCAAATTCTTGCAGGTGGTACAGCTGCCCATTCGTCTTGGCAAAATGCCTCCAGGTCATGTAAAGTCTTTGGTCGTCTTGCATGAACCGCACAATGATGTTAAGGTCAGGAGACTGTGATGGCCACTCCAGAACCTTCACCTTTTTCTGCTGTAACCACTGGAGGGTCAACTTGGCCTTGTGCTTAGGATCATTGTCATAATGGAAAGTCCAAGAGTATCCCATGCGCAGCTTTCATGTAGAAGAATGCAAATTGTCTGCCAGTATTTTCTGATAACATGCTGCATTCATCTTGCCATCAATTTTCACAAGATTCCCCATGCCTTTAGAGCTCACACACCCCCAAAACATCAGTGAGTCACCACCATGCTTCACAGTGGGGATGGTATTCTTTTCACTATAGTCCTTGTTGACCCCTCTCCAAACATAGCGCTTATGGTTGTGACCGTAAAGCTCTATTTTGGTCTCGTCACTCCAAATTATAGTGTGCCAGAAGCTGTGAGGCGTGTCAAGGTGTTGTCATTTGTGGTACTGGTGCAGTAAAGGCTTCTTTCTGGCAACTCGCCATGCAGCTCATTTTTGTTCAAGTATTGTCGTATTGTGCTCCTTGAAACAACCACACCGTCTTTTTCCAGAGCAGCCTGTATTTCCCCTGAGGTTACCTGTGGGTTTTTCTTTGTATCCCGAACAATTCTTCTGGCAGTTGTGGCTGAAATCTTTCTTGGTCTACCTGACCTTGGCTTGGTATCAAGAGATCCCTGAATTTTCCACATCTTAATAAGTGATTGAACATACTGACTGGCATTTTCAAGGCTTTGGAAATCTTTTTATATCCTTTTCCATCTTTATAAAGTTCCATTACCTTGTTACGCAGGTCTTTTGACAGTTCTTTTCTGCTCCCCATGGCTCAGTATCTAGCCTGCTCAGTGCATCCACGTGAGAGCTAACAAGCTCATTGACTATTTATACACAGACACTAATTGCAATTTAAAAAGCCACAGGTGTGGGAAATTAACCTTTAATTGCCATTTAAACCTGTGTGTGTCACCTTGTGTGTCTGTAACAATGCCAAATATTCAAGGGTATGTAAACTTTTGATCAGGGACATTTGGGGGATTTCTGTTATCATGATTTTAAAAAGGAGCCGAACAACTATGTGATAATAAATGGCTTCATATGATCACTATCCTTAAATAAAATTTTTTTTTTTTTTTTTTTTTTTTGCATGATCAGTCATTATTTCAAAATCAATGCCAAAATTTCACAATTTCTGCCAGGGTATGCAAACTTTTGAGCACAACTGTGTGTGTAATATGTAATATATATATATATATATATATATATATATATATATATATAGAGAGAGAGAGAGAGAGAATACAGATAATTACATAATTTTGAGCATTACATAATTTTGGCACACAAGTGAAGCGTTAAAAAGACAATACAAAACAGGCTTTAGAATCCAATATATTGTTTATTTCCATATCATTGAACATAAGTCAATCATTGGCCTACAGTTCACAGCAATACATTTTGCAATTTAATTCGTCAATCAGTGAGAGATTTATTATAAGGGCTTGTCTAAGGATGTGTCAATGTACACCTGCATCAGACGGATGTTTTTGGATGTCTCTGTTGTTTTGCATCATAAACGTCCCATTTTTAGGTGGCTGTGACAAGTTAAAGTTTGAAACTTAGAAAAAAAAATGTCTTGAGATCCATGCCTTCGAATTTGCACTCCATCAAGCTGTTAGTACGCAAGAATGTGTTCTCATCTTGTGTTGTCTGCTCTGGGTAAGTGTGGTTTGTTCTCTATGTAAGCTGCGCTTTGCCTATACAGCGAGTTTCGCTTACTGCCCCCTGGCGAGAACAGGTGGTACTACATGCTTGAACTGCTTATATGGAAGGAATATTCCAACTTATTACAGTCTGGGGACATGATTAATTGCGTAAAAAAAATGTGTTATTTTTTTATATAATTAATTGCAATGAATTATCACGTTTAATCAACAGCCCTATAAATATTCGAAATAATATTTTGTCTGTGTTATCTACTCTGCATTGTTATTCAATCCAAGCAATATTTGCTTTGATTCTGAAGCAAACCCCTCCATCCCATATTTGTTTTGGATTTTGTCTACTGGAAAATATTTTGCTGAATATATATACTAGGTGTAAATACAAGGATGACAAACACAGGTGTTGTTTAATAATTTTAATAATTAAGGGTTAATTTACACAGTGTGATCGCTTCTCTCTCCGTGTTTTCAGGAGAAAAGTTGTCATGCCTCATAAATGGTTTTCTTTCTTGTGTGTGTTCTTAAAAATTGTTTTTTATCTTTCATAGTGATGAACAGCATTTGGAATTATCCGGTGTTATGTTTTAAAATTAGGTAATAACAGAAAATGCTAAAGGAAACCTCGTCTACACCGGGCGTGAGCATCGTGTCTAAAGCAAGTAGAACTCATTATCATCAATGATGCTGTCTACACTGGATCGCTCATCATATTTTCAAAATGTCTGCTTTGATGCATCCAGTGTAGACAGCATACATTTTTAAGAACACACACAAGAAAGAAAACCATTTATGAGGCATGAAACAGAATAAGTGCCTCAGTTTTCATTTTAACCATCTTAACGTACCATGAGGAAACAGCACCTTTTAATGCAAATGTAAAGTCCTCTTCCTGTGTTTGACTTGTTTGGGAGTCATCCCATGTTCTGTGTATATGCTATATTAGAATTTTGCCAAAATAAAATATCTTGGAAGGCAGCGTGTTTATGCCATTGTTTCCTTAAAATGCATGCTTCATAGACAGCCCGCTAGGTTTTGGTACAGAGCCTATAAGATGATGTAGAAGGAACTTAATAGAGCACAACAGTGTCCTCCCACTTTCAGTCGTCTTGGTTCCAGAAGTATTTTTCCCATTAATTGTTTCCATAGGGATTTCATAAAATCATTCATTAAAGTGTTCTGTGCCATTTTCCAAACCAACCAGCTCCAAGGTGAATCACAATAATGCAAACTTTGATTTGAAGCAAAAAGGTATTTGAAAATCTGACAAAAACAACATATATAAAACTTAATTTAAAGTTGTCAATTATAAGTACATAAACAGTATATTTTAATTGTGTTGCTAAACATTCAGATATTAACAAATATACAAGTACAGTATTGTGCAAAATTCTTAGGCGCTTTAGATTTTTCACAAAAACATTTGTCTTCAAACAATAATTTTATATAGTCTGCTTTTAGTGTATGAGTAGGAAATGTCAGTTTTAGATTTCAACATTCCCTTTGCAAATAGAATTCAATAGAAGAAGAACATGGAGCCCTACAACAGATGTCATGGCCCCCAGAGAGCCCGTATATCGACATCATCGAGTCAGTCTGGGATTACATAAAGAGACAGAAGCAATTGAGACAGCCGAAATAGACAGAAGAACTATGGTGAATTCTCCAAGAAGCTTGGAACATCCTATCTGCCAACAACCAAGAAAAACTGTGTCCAGGTGTACCTAGAAGAATTGGTGCTGTTTTAAAGGCAAAGGTGGCCACACTAAATATTGATTTAGCTTTTTTTATGTTTACTGGACTTTGTATGACGTTAATTGATGATTGAAAACGATTTATGGCATTATTTCTGAAGACATCCTCACTAAGCAACATTTTACTCAAGTGCCTAAAACTTCTGCACAATACTGTAGATTGAGAGTGTAGTAAGACCCACTTGATTGAGTCATTCATAGGACATCATGCAAGTGGGCGGCCGCTGCAGCAATTGTTTGGCGCACTTTGTTGGCCGCGATTCTCTGGTGGAGCGTTTCTCTTCAGGATCATGTATAGTCTAGTTCTTTACCAAAAATTCTGCCATTAAACATTTATGTTGAAATAACACGGACTGATGGCTTCAACAGAAGCATGTACCATCAGTTCACAACTTCAGAGCTCAAGGTTTATAAGTTATCGTTAAAAATGTATCCATCTTTGGAGAAAATGTATTTCAAAAATCAGATTTTAACTTCCAGAACCTCACTGTTGTGCTGTTAACTTTGACATTTAGTTTAGCAGTGAATGCTAAATAATGCTAAGTAAATAAGATCGATGAATATGTCAATGAATAAAATTTCTAAAAACTCCTACCAAAACTATTTGCAGCCTTTTGCTGCATTTAAAATGCTTTCCCTTTTTTGTTAGGAGCATGATGAACAGATCAACATCATCAAGGAGGCTTTCGCTGGAGATGATGTCATATCTGATTTCCTAAAAGAGAAAAGGAAACAGGAGGCGGCGGGACGGCCAAAAATTGTGGACCTGACACTGCCTGGCTGGGGAGAGTGGGGGGGTGTTGGTCTCAAACCATCACGCCAAAAACGCAAAAGGTAGTTTTGTTGACATATATCAAATTTAAACAGGAAGTTGGGCTGGGCTGCATCAAAGGGCTCCTCCCTGGTCAATAGCTATTAGTTTACATCACAGCCTTAAACCATGATACCAATATACAAATACCAATTATTATGACTAGTCTGTGGCATGTGGTATTAGCATTTTATTAGATATCAATTTGAATATAAATGTGTATACCTTAGGAATTAAAAATGCTACAGATTCATTGCTGTTTCTCTAACATTCATATGTCTCTCTGTAGATTTAGAGTAAAAATGGCCCCTCCACCTCCAAGGCAAGACCAGAAACTGCCTGATGTCATCATATCAGAGAAGAGAAATACATCAGTTGCTGCCCATCAGGTAACTGATCTTATTGTTGCTCTACAAGCACCTGGCTATGTCTCAACCTGGCAACTGCGCAAAACATTGCATTTTCAGCTCAAATAAGTTTGTAATATCATAATATAATTGTCATTTTTTTAAATTGACAGCTTATGTTGGAGTTGTGGTCTAGCGGTTATCACCCATGTAAAAAATAAAATCCTGTTAAATTTACGGTAAAACAGTTGGCAGCTGTGGTTGCCAGAAATTCACCGTAAAAACTTCATTGACCATGTTTCAGGATGTCATTTTGTTGCCTGTATATTTTACAGTTCACTATTTTATATCAGATACGTTAGTGAAAGATTTAATGTTAATATTCCTACCTACTAGAACTACAAAAATCTGCTTTGCACTTTTAAATGAACTGTTAAACACCATAGTAACACAGAAGGTAAAACAAAATGCCACATAATGACCAAAATTTTATCAAGAGTGGCCCTTCCAGAAGCAATGGCAATAAATGTGTATTGTCACTCACACAATCACAAAACGCCATCAAGGTAAAACACGTGACACTAAAATAGTGCAATAAACATTAACTAAACAACATAAAATTTAACATTTGTAAGACTTCTGTGAAGGACCAATTATTGCTTTTCAATGTAATTAACAATTTACTGTAAAAGTACGTTTTTGTCTTTTCAAACAATTAAAATTTTCACTGTTAACGATAAGGAAAATCATACTTATATTTCTAAAGGGTTAGGTTTTTTGATTTGTTTTTAACAATGTTTTACCATAAAATTATATGAATTGTATTGTTAAATTAAATATAATTTAATATATTTATAGAGTTTATAATATAAACTCTTTCTTATTTCATAGGTTAGCCACCTACCGTTCCCCTTTCAAAACACTGCACAGTTTGAGTCCTGCATCCGTACTCCTATCGGACAGACGTGGAACACACCAATCACTGTGAAGAAGATGACAGCACCCAAGATCGTCACTAAAATGGGGGCAATCATTGAGCCTGTGGTCAAAGAGGACTTCATAAAGGATAGGACTACCACAGCAGCAGATAAAGGATCAGCGATCATGTTGGGAGAAGCCAATAAAAGACCAAAAAAAGGCAGACAACGGTCATCAGAAAAAAATCACGGAAGAGGATCAAAGAGGAGAAAAAGAAACAATCTTTGAAGACTTTGTGACTTCTTTCAGAGTATGCAACAACAGTGACAGGAACCTTGTACTTAAGCAAAGATTTGTATGGAAATTGATGTAGGACACATTTCTATAATAAAGCAAAACTGCTGAGCTTCATTGAAATTTTTTCCACGTCATGTGTTTTTCTTTTTTTTTGTAATTTGTACATGTAATATTTACCTTATCTAAAGATCTGTATTGTGTTTGAGAACATTCGGTGGTGGAAATTACAACTTATTTAAATGTATTTGGAATAAAATAGCATACCCCCTAGAATAGATAGAATTTGAAGTTATCCTAAATGCACACACATAGTATTTTCAAAAGTTTTGCATAATTTGGTAAAATTACAGCTTGATTAGAAATGATGCACAATAAAATATTTTACTGAAGTGATATTTACCTTGATTTTTTTTTTTTTTTTTTCACACTGCATATTTAATCTCAAGGCAAGTCAGTCCACTCGGCATCTTTGGAATGCTCCCGGGCAGCTATTTTCTATGGATGCAAGCTGCATAAAAGTACAGCTCCTATCTACTTGAATGGAGAAACACTGAAATCTTCAAAACGGTTGGTCAAGATTATCAAAGAACATATTTTAAATCAGCAGTAGAATCTGACAACAGCTGTATTTATGAATTGTGCTTCTTTAGCTCAGATCAGGCCAAAAAACACTGCTTTTCAGGCTGGTCCAGCTAATGAGTATATGTGTTCCTGTGTTGACTGACAGGTGATGTCTGTATCTAAAAGCTGATTGGCTCTTTTACGTGTAAGGCAGGACTTCCTATTCTACATCTGCCATATTGGGCGTTCCAATTTCTCCCATTCATTTTAAAACCAGTGCTCCGTCTAGTGCTGAATTGTTTCTGGCTCTTTACGGTCACTTGTCTCCTTTGTAACAAAGCACACTAACTTGTGAAAAAAATTGTTTATCATGATGCCACATGATGGGAAATGATGCCACAGCTTTGGTACAGTTGTAAGTTGTGCAAAAACTAAAAATTGAAATACATTTTAAAAGTTTACATTTAAAAGCATGGGTCTGGGAAAAGAGTAAAACTATAAAAATCTATCCATAAAGGGTTTTTTTAAAAAAAAAAAGAAAGAATACGTTGTTTTAATGACATCGTCATATAACAAAAAGTTTTTTAAAGTTTTAAGTCATGTCTGAAGTCTTAAGGCCGGAGTCCAAGTCAAGTCTCTGATGGACAAGTCTGGGTCAAGTCTCGAGTCTTTCATCATGAGTCTGAATTTAGTTTTAAGTCACCAAATGTTTCATTAAAAAATAATAATAATAATAATTTCTTCTTAAAAACCATATTTACAGAAATACATTACAAAGCCAAAAGTAAATACTGTTATATCTGGGATATTACCACTAAAATAAAGTGCAATAGTCTGGTTCCGGAAGTAAAAATCCCATTAGTTTTTTCCATAGACTAATTGATTTTCAACGATAACTTATACCATTGATGAACAACCTCAGAGTTCACGGTAGGTCTGTATTTAAAGGTTTATATGCTTCAGTTGAAGCCATCAGTTCATATTATTTCAACTTCATTGTTTAAAAAACATGGAAAATAGCAGAATTCTTGGTAAAAACTACACTACCAATGGTCCAGCAAAGAAGGATCCACCCATCAGAGAATCATGGCCAACAAAGCCCTCCAAACAAGTCCAGAAGCCAGCGCCCACTTCCATGACACAAATCGAGACAGTCTCCCTACACTCAAATTCTATATATA
Source organism: Myxocyprinus asiaticus (assembly GCF_019703515.2). Lineage (NCBI taxonomy): Eukaryota > Metazoa > Chordata > Actinopteri > Cypriniformes > Catostomidae > Myxocyprinus > Myxocyprinus asiaticus. The sequence continues at coordinate 60,517,538 of NC_059346.1, forward strand.
TTTGTATATATCTGAATATTTTGCAGTAAACCTAAAATATATTGTTTCTATATTCCAACAACCTAAAATTTATAGATTTATTTATTTCCAGCTTTTTTTATTTGATTTCATCATTCACAATGCTTCATGGGATTGTAGTTTGTGCCCTCATGAAAGACAGTACAAGTCTTTTTGTCCGATTTTCAAATACTTTTTTGCTTCAAATCAAAGTTTGTAATGTTGTGATTCATCTCAGTGCAGGTTAGTTTGGTTCATGGCTTTTAACTGTTTTATGAAGTCTATGGGGAAAAAAATGAATGTGAAAAATACTTCCAGAACCCAGTTGGCTGAAAACGTGGGTGGGCATTTTTGTGTTCTATTTTACCAACAATTATTTTTAATTTTTTTTGTATACCTTTTTTATAAAATAAATAATAAATGCCTTGCTACCCTGTGCAATGCAGCAGAAAAAAACCAAGTAATCGACAGAATGTCCTGTTGCGGACAAAAATTGATTAACATGAAAAAGATACCTTTTATCATGTGTCATGTTGTGTCTGGTTAGGACACGATGTAACTGTATCTGTTTCAGCCTTTTCCATTTCTCTAGATTTCCTAGTACTCATACAAATAAGCCTGGGCATAGAAATGCATCTCCTCTTTGACTTCAAAATCTTCAGATATTTTTTGTAAGTTCGGTTCTCTGGTTTGTGTGCAGCTGTGTTTTGTTCTCTTTTGTTAATATCTCTGTTGTAGTCCCGTTGTAGCAAACAAAGCGAGTTCTCGCTTGAATGCCCCATCTCACGAGTGGGGGCCTGTGTGATCTGCTGCTCTTGTACACTAGAAAATGCGCACCAGAGAGCAATGGTCCGTGAAGATTCTAAATAAATAAATTTGATTTTGGTTTGTTTGTCACCAAAACGTATTTTATGCCTTCAAAATATTGTCGCTTGGAATAATTTATTAGACTTGTAAATTATACTTTTGTGTCCTTTTGAAGCTTGAAGTGGTCACCATTCACTGCCATTTTATGATATAAGTGAGCAGAATTTTTTTCCAAAATGTATCCTTTATTTTACCAAAAAAGAAAAAGTCAAATGGGTTTACAACTACATGAGGGTTAGTAAATAATGACTGAATTTTCATTTTTGGGTGAACTATCCATAATCAATGGGTCAGCTACAGTATATCGTAATCAATGTACTCGACCAAGAAGAGTTCACATGTGCCTCCTGGCAGACACTATTTATTCGGCTTGTTTAGACTGAAACAAAAAATCTAATATAACATATGCAAAACAGCTCCATATACTTAATATACAGAGGACTATTGAGTCAGTTCCCTGTTGGAGGGACAGGAGTTCCACAGCTGCTAGATAGATCCATTATCAGAATCAGAAGGATCAGAATCAGAATGAGAATGAGCTTTATAGCCAAGTATGCTTACACATACAAGGAATTTGTCTTGGTGACAGGAGCTTCCAGTGTACAACTATACAAAAACAATACAAAAACAGCAACAAGACATAGATAATAATAATAAAAAAATAATAATTATACACATACGTACAGACACATGGGTAGTGCAAATCTAATACAATCTGTTATGTACAGTGCAAGTTTTTTTTTTTTTTTTTTCAGAGGAATGAAATGGCAGAAGAGGTTGGATGTGTTGGATAAATATAAGAAAGACTAAACTGTGTATTGCACATAGTTATTGCTCAATGGGGCAATTTATCTGTTCGTGAGATGGATAGCCTGAGGGAAAAAACTGTTCCTGTACCTGACGGTTCTGGTGCACAGAGCTCTGAAGCGTTGGCCAGAGGGCAACAGTTCAAAAAGGTAATGGGCAGGGTGAGTGGGGTCCAGAGTGATTTTTCCAGCCTTTTTCCTCACTCTGGAAGTGTATAGATCTTGAAGGGGGGGCAGGGGGCAACCAATAATCCTCTCAGCAGTCCGAACTGTCCTTTGTAGTCTTCTGATGTCTGATTTCGTAGCTGAACCAAACCAGACAGTTATTGAAGTGCAGAGGACAGACTCAATGACTGCTGAGTAGAACTGTATCAGCAGCACCTGTGGCAGGTTGAACTTCCTCAGCTGGTGAAGGAAGTACAACCTCTGCTGGGCCTTTTTCACAATGGAGTCAGTGTGTGTCTCCCACTTCAGGTCCTGTGAGATGGTAGTCCCCAGGAACCTGAATGACTCCACTGCTGCCACAGTGCTGTTTAGAATGGTGAGGGGGGTCAGTGTTGGGGTGTTCCTCCTAAAGTCCACAATCATCTCCACCGTTTTGAGCGCGTTCAGCTCAAGGTTGTTTTGACTGCACCAGACAGCCAGCTGTTTAACCTCCCTTATGTATGCAGACTCATCGTCATTTCGGATGAGGCCGATGACAGTGGTGTCATCTGCAAACTTCAGGAGCTTGACAGAGGTGTCTTTGGCGATGCAGTCATTGGTGTAGAGGGAGAAGAGTAGTGGGGAGAGCACACATCCCTGGGGGGCACCAGTGCTGATTGTACAGGTGCTGGAAGTGGGTTTCCCCTGTCTCACAAGCTGCTGCCTGTCTGTCAGAAAGCTGGTAATCCACTGACAGATAGACACGGGAACAGAGAGTTGGTGTAATTTATTCTGGAGTATAGCTGGTATGATGGTGTTGAAAGCCAAACAGAAGTCCACAAAAAGGATCCTTGCATATGTCCCTGGTCTGTCCAGATGTTGCAGGATATGATGCAATCCCATGCTGACTGCATCATCCACAGACCTGTTTGCTCGATAAGCAAATTGAAGGGGATCTAGAAAGGGTCCAGTGATGTTCTTCAGGTGGGCCAACACCAGTCTCTCAAATGATTTCATGACTACAGATGTCAGGGTGACAGGTCTATAGTCATTAAGTCCTGTGATTTTTGTTTTTTTGGGATGGGGATGATAGTGGAACGTTTGAAGCAGCATGGGACTTCACACTGTGATCACAGTGATCTATTGAAGATCTGTATGAAGATGGGGGCCAGCTGGTTAGCACAGGATCTAAGACATGCAAGTGAAACACCATCTGGGCCCTGTGCTTTCCTTATCCCTTGTTGTCAAAAGACGCGGCTCACATCATCTTCACAGATCTTAAGTGCAGGTTGAGTAGCAGGAGGGGGAGAAGGGGGGTTGCAGGAGGTGTTGGTGTTTGTGAGAAGTGAAGGTCAGAGAGGGTGTGGGGTGTGTGATTGGGCCTTTCAAACCTACAGTAGAACACATTCAGGTCGTCAGCCAGTTGTTGGTCCACCACATGGTTGGGGGCAGGAGTCTTGTAATTCGTAAGTTGTTTCACTCCACACTGATGCAGGGTCGTTAGCTGAAAACTTGTTTTTCAGCTTCTCAGAGTATCTTCTTTTAGCCACTCTGATTCCCTTATTCAGTGTGTTCCTGGCCTGATTGTACAAGACTTTATCCCCAACTCTGTAAGCATCCTCTTTGGCCTGACGAAGCTGCCTGAGTTCCGCTGTAAACCATGGTTTGTCGTTGTTAAATGTTAAATAAGTCCTAGTAGGAATGCACATATCCTCACAAAAACTGATATATGATGTAACAGTATCTGTGAGCTCGTCCAGATTGGTGTCTGCAGCCTCAAAAACACTCCAATCCGTGCAGTCAAAGCAGGCTTGTAGTTCCAGCTCTGCTTCGTTGGTCCATCCCTTTACAGTCCTTAATACAGGCTTAGCAGATTTTAATTTCTGTCTGTAGGTTGGAAGAAGATGAACCAGACAGTGATCAGATAGTCCCAAAGCTGCTCTAGGAACAGAGCGATATGCATCCTTTATTGTTGTGTAGCAGTGATCCAGTATATTTCTGTCTCTGGTTGGGCATGTAATGTGCTGTTTGTATTTGGGCAGTTCACGTGTGAGGTTTGCTTTGTTAAAATCCCCAAGAATAATGATAAGTGAGTTTGGGTATTGTGGTTCCGTGTCTGTGATTTGATCAGCCAGCTGTTGCAGCACCGCATTCAAACACACGTTTGGCGCGATATACACACTCACCAGAATAAACAAGGAAAACTCCCGCAGCGAGTAGACAGTTAATAAAGAGTGCTTCCAAATTAGGACAGCACATCTTCTTTAATGTTGTTACATCTGTACACCAATTTTCATTGATGTAAAAGCATGTTCCACCATCTCTCGTTTTCCCTGTTAACTCCACGATGCGATCCGCTCTGAACAGCTGAAAGCCCGGCAGATGTAACGCGCTGTCCGGAATGGCTTCACTCAGCCAGGTTTCTGTGAAGCACAAGGCAGCAGAGTTTGAAAAGTCCTTGTTTGTGTGGGTGAGGAGATGTGGTTTGTCCATTTTGTTAGGGAGAGAGCGGAGATTCGCTAGATGAATGCTCGGCAGCGTTGTTTGAAAGCCCCGCCGACGGAGTTTGACCAGCGCATCTGCTCGTCTCCCTCGCCTGCGTCTCATAGCACATATAAACAACACAGCCGCGCCTCCAACTAAAATGTCAAACAAAATGTCAAAATATTCAAAATCCGGGAAAAGATTGACTGGTGTATGCTGTCGAATGTTCAGCAGTTCGTCTCTGGTAAAACTGACTGAAAAAGATTACTAAACACAGGACAAACCAACAAAAATAACAAAACAATAGTAGCGCTCCACACCGAGGCGGCCATCCGTGGCGCCATCATTATTCAGTCAGTTATTCTGTAATGAAGATTGTCTGGCACGACAAAATTTCACAATTTCCAAGTTAGCAGAGTCTATCAATGATATCAAAGATCGGATGGCTAGAAATTTTCTACTACTCAATTTCAACAAAACAGAGCTACTAATTATTGGCCCAAAAACCTCTAAAATACGCTGCTAAAATATAATTTAACTATCAATGTCTTCTACAGTGAAGAACTAAGGTGTTATATTTGATAGCAATTTGTCCTTTGAAAATCACATTTCAAATATTTGTAGAACAGCATTCTTCCAACTCAGAAATATTGCTAAGTTACAACACATGCTCTTTGTTTCTGATGACAAAAAACAAATTCATGCATTCGTGGCTCTGATTAAAATGGGAGGATATCCTGCAGGTTCAATAGATAAACTTCAATTGGTTCAAAATGCAGCAGCTAGAGTGCTGACTAGAACTAAGAAATATGATCATATCAGCCCAATTTTATGGTCGCTACACTGGCTACCAGTTAAATTTCTTATTAATTAAAAAATTCTGTTAACTACTTAAAATACTCTGAATGGTCTAGCTCTACAGTACTCTACAGTACATATTTCATCATGTTCTCTATGATCACAAAATTCTAGCCTGTTAAAAATACCTAGAATATCAAAATCCACAAAAGGAGGTAGATCCTTTTCCTATTTGGCACCTAAACTATGGAATAGTTTTCCTAACGTGGTTCGGGACTCAGACACACTCTCTCAGTTTAAGTCTAGACTAAAGACTCATCTTTTCAGCAGGCATACACTTAATTTATCCATCAACTCTATTTATGCTGCATTAGTCAAGTCTGCCAAAACAGAAACATTTCTTATATTCTATAATTCTGCTTTAAAGTGAATGGCATCTACACTAATATTATTCTATTTGTTTCCCTGTCTCAACCTCGGAATACATATCCTGAGGTTACCAGAGCCTGCCAGATCCAGCTCCGGTCCTGCTTGATGTCCGACTCCCACTACTATGTGTTGCTGAGTGAGGACGACTAACTGCAGCCTGTGCCAGCCAGATATCACTTCAGTCTACCACGATGGACTTCACAGAGGATTAAATGATGTCAGCTCCAACTGTAAGACATGATATACTTCACTGGCCACTGCATGACTTTGACTTAAGATGGACTGCACTGGAAATGAACTGCCACAAGCTTCCAGTCGAACTGTGATGCACCTCACTGACTTTTGCCTACATCACCTTGGTCAAAGGATGGACCACATTCTTAAAATGGAATACATAGTCAAAAATTATTTACCAACTAATGCCTTCATCAGCGAAATAGCAAAGGACTAACACATCTGTTGGTCATTTCGCTTCTTTTTAATATACATTGTTATATTTTATTTTGATAACTCAAAATAATTTACTAGGCATTTTCACATGGGTTCATCCAAAAGCTGAAAAATGTTGCTTTCGGAGGCTTTATATGGGCTTAGGGTGAAAATAAGGTGCATTTCAAACTGTTCTGAGACCAGTACACTGGAGGTTAAGTCATTCACTAAATAGGGAGCAAGGGAGCATCCTATAGCTCTCTGTGCAGCTAAGTGCATTCAGTCCTAAAATCTGACCAAAAGTTCAGTTTCAGGTTGCAGGTGATGTTTGGACCACTCAACATGTTTGGCAGACATGGACAATGGTAATCAGTACATAGATTCAAATTTTTATGCAACATTTTATTTTAACATGGTTGGTAGTGATTGGATGATGCTGGACATTACATTGAATCAGAATTAATTATGCTAATTTTTGATGTAATGTCTGTAACATCTCAAAACATGAATAATCAACACTAATATTGTTAATATAATAAACAATTTGATGAAAAAAAAATCTGACTTTCTGTAGCTTAGTGTCATTTAAAATTTCACAACGTAGTCTCGCTGTCCACATATGTGGACATGGTACATTTTATTTTTATTTTATTTATTTATTTATTTTGCTTGTTTATTAGTTGCTACTTGTTACAAATCAAAAAGGGAAACGGAAAATGCACACAGTAGTCACGCGGGGGTCACGGGAGGTTAAACATTGGCCCCTAACATTTACTTAGTTTATTCATTTTAAACCATGACTTGTCCTACACATAAATAACTAATATTGGCAATATATTTATGCTGTTTAGCCAGAGGGGAAATGGCCCACACAGTGAGCCTGGTTTCCCCCAAGGTTATTTTTCTCCATTAACCAACATCTTATGCTGTTTTGTGCTCCTTGCCACAGCTGCCTTTAGCCTGCTCACTGGGGGTCTAAATACAAATACTATATACTTATTTATTTTAAGGCACAATTTACAATCACTTTTTTTATCAAACCACACAATTATGACTCTAAGACATTACAGATATTACAGCTTCTTTTTGTGTTGAAGCATAATATTTCTGTAAAGCTGCTTTGAAATGAAGTGTGCTGTTAAAAGCACAATTAACATTTTACAAATTAAAATGATTTGACACAGATTTTAGAACCTGTAGGGTTAAACATTAAAGAGGGAATTAATTTCTGTGTTACAACCCCCATTTCCTTATGAAAACAGCTAGACCTCTTGAATTCCAAGACATACAGAGGGTGCTGATAGTGATCCATCAGCCCATTGGTTACGGTGTTTGTATATTGGGGGTCTGCAAATGGTCACAACTCCGGTACAATTCAAATAATGACATGGGTGTAAACAAACGCTCGGCTCTGGCACTTCCAGGTTCTTCTGGCACTGTAGAAAAGAACTACTTTCAATGGGGTCTTGACTCAAATTGAGCTTCTGAGCCAAAGAAGTGCTCTTTGTAGGGTTGAAACACCCTTTTCCAGTTTTTCAAGTTTTTTATTTTTCATCAGGACAATCTCAGGATTCGACATGAATGATGATATTTCACAGACCACCATCATTGTTATCGCGGCTGCTCAACAGCTACTGTTAGTAGATTTGAGACTTTTCATGAAGGAATCACACAAACTCTGATCACAGACGTCTGTTTTTAATTATCTAAGTGCAGCTGCTGTGATTGATAATTGTTAAATGTTATCTAATTATTATCTTATACCACCAAGTAAGATCAAACAGGACCTGGTACTCATTTTTGTATATGGAACAAGGCTTTAGAAGCATGTTATATTGGACTGGACTCAAGATGGCGCTGAGTATGGCTGCTGCGTTGCAAGTTCCGACACAACATTGTAGTGTTTTGTTTGTTTTGTTTACTATTCTTATGTTTTTTGTCTTGGATGTTGTATGCCTTATTGTCTACGACAGACAAACACTTTTGGACATCGGTTCTGCAATTACACACTGTAAACCGGACTTCAAATCCCTCAATGCCGACACGCTGTTTACAAACACACCAGCGGAGCCGTTTGTCTGGGCTGCCCGGCCGTGGAAACGCAGGAGGAAAAGGGGAAACAGAGCAGGCATTCTCATCAGAGTAAGACGTCGTGCAAATCGATCCCCGCTACCCAGTATTCTACTGGCAAATGTTCAGTCTCTGGACAACAAGCTCTGCGAGATGAAAGCGTGGATCTCTTTCCAACGAGAGACGAGGGACTGCTGCATTATCTGCCTTACAGAAACTTGGATGTCTGCGGAGATTCCAGACTCAGCCATTGAACCCGTGGGGTTCTCCGTGCACCAAGCGGACAGAGCGAAAGACCTCTTAGGTAAAAGCAAAGGTGGTGGTGTATGTTTTATGATCAACAAATCCTGGTGTGATCAGAGGAACGTACATTCTATCAAGTCTTTCTGCTTTCCTGATCTGGAATTTCTCATGCTTCTGTGTCGACCATTCTGGCTACCAAGGGAATTCACAGCAGTCATTATCACTGCTGTGTACATCCCGCCACAAGCCGACACAGACCAGGCACTCAAAGAACTGTATGGGATTATAAGCAAGCAGGAAACCGCGCACCCTGAGGCCACGTTCATTGTGACCGGGGATTTTAACAAAGCCAGTTTCAAATCAGTCGCACCAAAATACCACCAACACATTAGTTTTCACACACGAGGGGACTGGGTTTTGGACCATTGCTACTCTCCCTTCCGGGATGGCTACAAATCACTCCCCCGCCCACCATTTGGCAAATCGGACCACTCTTCCATTCTGCTTCCGCCCGCTTACAGGCAGAAACTGAAACAGGAAGCACCCACCCTCAGAACGATCCAGTGCTGGTCGGACCAATCAGACTCTATGCTACAAGACTGTTTTGATCACGCGGACTGGGAGATGTTCCGGTCCGCCTCTGATGATGACATCGAGCTTTACACTGATAGCTTAACGTGTTTCATCAGAAAGTGCGTAGAGGACATCTTTCCGACCAAAACAATACGGATCTATCCGAACCAGAAACCTTGAATTAATAGCGATGTTTGCACGGCACTTAATGTGCGAACCTCCGCTTTTAATTCCGGGAATGCGGAGGAGCATAAACAAGCCAGTTATCCTCTCTGAAAAACTATCAGAGCAGCAAAACATCAGTACAGGAACAAGATTGAAGGACAGTTCAACACTACCAACTCTAGAAGCATGTGGCAGGGAATTAACATCATCACAGACTTTAAAGGGAATAAAAACTCTGCCGTGAACACCGCTGCCTCTCTCCCGGATGAGCTAAATACTTTCTATGCTCGTTTCGAGGGAAATAACACCGCCCTCGTGGAGAGAGCTCTCGCGGCCGAAGCTACAGAGGTTAGTTCACTCTCCATCTCTGTAGCGGATGTAACCCGATCCTTCCGATGGGTGAATATCCGCAAAGCCGCAGGTCCAGACGGCATTCTGGGCCGTGTCATCAGAGCGTGCGCGAACCAGCTGGCTGGTGTTTTTACTGACATTTTCAACCTTTCCCTCTCTTTGTCTGTAGTCCCCACATGCTTTAAAACTTCCACCATTGTGCCTGTTCCAAAGCAATCCAAAATCACTTGCTTAAATGACTGGTGTCCTGTTGCTCTGACCCCCATCATCAGCAAATGCTTTGAGAAACTAATCAGAGATTACATCTGCTCTGTGCTGCCTCCATCAGTAGACCCATTGCAGTTTGCTTACCACAACAACCACTCCACTGATGATGCCAGTGCATCTACAATACACACTGCTCTCTCCCACCTAGAAAAAAAGAACACTTATGTGAGAATGCTGTTTGTAGACTACAGCTCAGCATTCAACACCAAAATGCCCTCCAAGCTTGATAAGAAACTCCAGGCTCTGGGCTTAAATAGCTCGCTGTGCAGCTGGATCCTGGACTTCCTGTCAAGCAGACGCCAGGTGGTTAGAATGGGCAGCAACATCTCCTCATCACTGACCCTCAACACTGGAGCCCCGCAGGGCTGTGTTCTCAGCCCACTCCTGTATTCCCTGTACACACATGACTGTGTGGCAACACATAGCTCCAATGCCATCATTGAGTTTGCTGATGATATGACGGTGGTAGGTCTGATCACTGACAATGATGAAACAGCCTATAGAGAGGAGGTGCACACTCTGACACACTGGTGTCAGGAGCACAACTTCTCCCTCAATGTCAGTAAGACAAAGGAGCTTGTGGTGGACTTCAGGAGAAAAGACAGAGAATACAGTCCCATCAATGGAGCACCAGTGGAGAGAGTCAGCAGCTTCAAGTTCCTGGGTGTCCACATCACTGAGGAACTCACATGGTCCATCCACACTGAAGCCATGGTGAAGAAGGCTCATCAGCACCTCTTCTTCCTGAGACGGCTGAGGAAGTTTGGAATGAACCGTCACATCCTCATACGGTTCTACACCAGCACTGTAGAGAGCATCCTGACTGGCTGTATCTCCGCCTGGTACGGCAATAGCACCGCCCACAACCGCAAAGCCCTGCAAAGGGTGGTGCGAACTGCCAGACACATCATCAGAGGTAAGCTTCCCTCCTTCCAGGACATATATACCAGGCAGTGTGTGAAAAAAGCTTGGAGGATCATCAGAGACTCCAGCCACCTGGGCCATGGGCTGTTCTCACTGCTACCATCAGGCAGGCGGTATTGCAGCATCAGGACCCGCACCAGCCGAAAACATGACAGCTTCTTCCCCCAAGCAATCAGACTTTTGAACTCTTGATCTCCCACGATCAATATACATCATCACTGCACTTTATTACTCTTATATCTCACACCGGACTGTCATAAATTATATTATTATATATTATATTCTCTCTTAACAACACACTGGCAACTTACTATCAACCGACAGCCTGAATGTCAATACAGTACAAAACAACATACTGTACATTTTATATATACTACATATACTTTTTTATTGTATACTGTGTATTCTATATTGTGTGTATTGTACAGTGCATCTGGAAAGTATTCACAGCGCTTCACTTTTTCCACATTTTGTTATGTTACAGCCTTATTCCAAAATGGATTAAATTCATTATTTTTACAAACAATACCCCATAATGACTACGTGAAAGAAGTTTGTTTGAAATCTTTGCAAATTTATAAAAAAATAAATAAATAAAAATAAAAAAAAAATCACATGTACATAAGTATTCACAGCCTTTGCTCAATACTTTGTTGAAGCACCTTTGGCACCAATTACAGCCTCAAGTCTTTTTGAGTATGATGCTACAAGCTTGGCACACCTATTTTTGGGCAGTTTCTCCCATTTTTCTTTGCAGGACCTCTCAAGATCCATCAGGTTGGATGGGGAGCGTCGGTGCACATCCATTTTCAGATCTCTCCAGAGATGTTCAATCGGGTTCAAGTCTGGGCTCTGGCTGGGCCACTCAAGGACATTCACAGAGTTGTCCTGGAGCCACTCCTTTGTTATCTTGGCTGTGTGCTTAGGGTCATTGTCCTGTTGGAAGATGAACCTTCATCCCAGTCTGAGGTCCAGAGCGCTCTGGAGCAGGTTTTCATCAAGGATGTCTCTGTACATTGCTGCATTCATCTTTTCCTCGATCCTGACTAGTCTCCCAGTTCCTTCCACTGAAAAACATCCCCACAGCATGATGCTGCCACCACCATGCTTCACTGTAGGGATGGTATTGGCCAGGTGATGAGCGGTGCCTGGTTTCCTCCAGACATGACACTTGCCATTCAGGCCAAAGAGTTCAATCTTTGTTTCTCATGGTCTGAGAGTCCTTCAAGTGCCTTTTGGCAAACTCCAGGTGGGCTGTCATGTGCGTTTTACTGAGGAGTGGCTTCCATCTGGCCACTCTACCATACAGGTCTGATTGGTGGAGTGCTGCAGAGATGGTTGTTCTTCTGGAAGGTTTTCCTCTCTCCACAGAGAAATGCTGGAGCTCTGTCAGAGTGACCATTGGGTTCTTGGTCACCTCCCTGACTAAGGCCTTTCTCCCCTGATCGCTCAGTTTGGCCGGGCGGCCAGCTCTAGGAAGAGTCCTGGTGGTTCCAAACTTCTTCCATTTACAGATGATGGAGGCCACTGTGCTCACTGGGACCTTCAATGTTGCAGACATTTTTCTGTACCTTTCCCCAGATCTGTGCTTCGATACAATACTGTCTCGGAGGTCTACAGACAATTCCTTGGACTTCATGGCTTGGTTTGTGCTCTGACATGCACTGTTAACTGTGGGACCTTATATAGACAGGTGTGTGCCTTTCCAAATCACGTCCAATCAACTGAATTTATCACAGGTGGACTCCAATCAAGTTGTAGAAACAGCTCAAGGATGATCAGTGGAAACAGGATGCACCTGAGCTCAATTTTGAGTGTCATGGCAAAGGCTGTGAATACTTATGTACATGTGATTTTTTTTATTTTTTATTTTTAATACATTTGCAAAGATTTCAAACAAACTTCTTTCACGTTGTCATTATGGGGTATTGTTTGTAGAATTTTGAGGAAAATAATGAATTTAATCCATTTTGGAATAAGGCTGTAACATAACAAAATGTGGAAAAAGTGAAGCGCTGTGAATACTTTCCGGATGCACTGTATACTGTACATTGAATGTTATTATTTGTATATTGTGTTATGTGTAATTATGTGTATATTAGATTTTATTGTGTTGTGTAAATCTGATGTTTATTGTAAATTGGTATATGTCTCATCACTGTCACGACTACTATGTTGCTCGGAACTGCACCCAAGAATTTCACACACTATTGCAATATGGTTGTGTGACAATAAAAGTGATTTGATTTGATTTGATTTATATATGTGAGGTTGTGTATTTATCAACCTGTTACATGTCCAACATAACCATACAGGCCTATTGAACCAAGTTAAAACTTGTTTTGCTGGTAGTTCAGAAATAACCTACATATATTTCTTCACTGTAAGCCATAGATATCTATTTATAATAACTTTTATTAACATAAACATTATTAGATTAAGGGCCCTACTTTAAAAGCACTAAGCCCAGCACTATGCTTTAAGTCTTAAGTGCAATGCCAGTGTGCATGCCTATATAGTTTTGTTTTTTCGTGCAAGCATGTGCAAAGTCTAGGCGCAAGTGTGGTTGGCAAAATAATGCACGCAAAGGACTAAATGGGCTAGGTCAAGTGCAATTAAATTCTGAGGTTTTTCTCAGAATTCCCTATTAAATAGTCCATTCCCTCAAGCACCAGTGATATAAACGATGACAGCACATTCATAAGAAGTTGGTAGTGTAATAATTTACTGTATGCAATGAATTAGAAGAATACAAATATGGATTTCTTGTCAGGATATGTAGCTCCGTTTAATTATAGAGAATATAAGTATTATTAATCATTTCATCTACTGACACACAAATCATGGCTAGTATTAACAGTGATTGTATCAAAAATGTTTCAATTCTACAAGTTAAGGTTTTGATAATGTTGGTATTAATAAAGCTGTGGTATGACTGTATTTTGTGACTGCACCCATTTACAGTGTTTTCTGTGTGATGCCAATTTTCTTTATAAATTTGATATTGATTTTGTCTTGTTTTTAAATTTTTGAATTAAAAAGATTATTATACATTCTATTTTAGTCTTTCTGTATCAGCTTTGTAGAAGCCTACATTTACCTCTGCATAGAGGGAAGGGGTATTTGCTTTGCAATCCCCAAGGGGTTACAATCTGGCATAGTCGGGTGGGTGGGCAAGCTGAGAGCTGTTTTAAGTTTGAATATTGTTTGGTTGATTTATTTATTTATTTATTTTGTTAGTATATGTATTTTTTAAGATATTTGAAGGGAGAGGGGGTTATTCTGTTCTGTCTTTTTGTGTGGTGCAAACTTCCAGGACCCTGCAGGCTACTGAGCCACCTCTTTGCCGCTAACAACCTAGCCATGGTAGAACTGAAGAATATGTTGCTGGAACAGCAAGAACAGATGTTTGGAGCCATACGTTGAGTGGGGGTAGATCTGGCTCAGAAGTGCAAAATCTAGAACAATTGGGAGGGGGAGGTTCTTTGGTAGCACAATGTCCTAATGTCTCTGTAAGACTGGGTAGGGTAGTGATAGATTGCCTGTTAGATACATGGTCTATGGTCTCCACAATTGTGGAGAGTTTCTTCCAGCAACACCTAAGGGGTAATCTCTAGCCCTGTCACTGTCTTCAATTATGAGGTAATGGGTAGGACATTCTATATGTTGGCTATGTAGAGCTAACAGTTGAAGTTCTAGGGAAAGCTATTCCTAGGCGATGGTGGATCTACCAGGTTCTACTAGTTCACCTACTGTTCCTGGAGTAGTGGGGATGAATGTCATTAAAGAATGTTATGAAGAGTTGTTTGGGGGAGCCTGGGTAGCTCAGCGAGTAAAGACGCTGACTACCACCCCTGGAGTCGCGAGTTCTGAGAGTCGCTGAGTGACTCCAGCCAGGTCTCCTAAGCAACCAAACTGGCCCGGTTGCTAGGGAGGGTAGAATCACATGGGGTAACCACCTCGTGGTCACTATAATGTGGTTCTCGCTCTTGGTGGGGCGTGTGGTGAGTTGTGCGTGGACACTGTGGAGAATATCGTGAAGCCTCCACATACGCTATGTCTCTGCGATAATGCGCTCAACAAGCCACGTGATAATTTGCGCAGATTGACTGTCTCAGATGCAGAGGCAACTGACATTCATCCTCCGCCACCCAGATTGAGGTGTCACTATGCCACCATGAGGACTTAGAGCACATTGGGAATTGAGCATTCCAAATTGGGGAGAAAAAGGGAGAAAAAATAAAGTAAATAAATGAAGAGTTGTTTGGCCAGCATGGCTCATCTTTGTTTGAACTTACCCCTGTAGTGCATGCATCTTCTGGTTGGCAGCAAGCTTTACAACAGTGTCATCAAGCTGAGCTCAGCTTGTCAAGAATCCTGCCAAGATTAGCCAGGGTCAGGGGTAGGAAACCTGCATGTATACCTGCGGGTACAATGAAGACTGGAGCAGCTGCTTGTCCCAGTCAGCTTAGCAAGTCTTTCAATGCTGTGTTGCTAGAGCCACTTATTAATGGCTATAATTTGCCAGAGGGGTTGTTAGTTTCTTCTGCACCGGTATTGGTGGTGAGGGGTACAGCATTTACTCCCCTTGTAAATGTGCTGTTCACAGTTGACCTTTCATCCAGATAGTCCAGTGGGGTTGTTAACACAGGCACAAATGGTGAGTTTACCAGCAGGTGTTACTGAATGTGTGAAGGTGTTTGATGGTGCAACTGCCTCTGTTGACTCACATGAGGTTCAGACAAATTTGTTGTCATTGCAGATTCAGGATGTTGATCTGTCTGCCTTTTTTGATCAGGAATAGGATAAAGTGAGGGCCTTGCTTCAAAGGTATGTGTCAGTGTTTTCTGCCTATGATATTCAATTATGTTTTACTAATTGTATGTCTCATAATTTCCCTTTGTTGGATGACAAGCCCGTAAAACAGGTATAGGCGCATACCTACATCTGATTGCGAAAAGGTAAAAGCCTGGTGTCTGTTGTTGCCAACTGGCCCCATCCAACCACTTTGTCTGAGCTGAGATCATTCTTGGGGTTCGCCAGTTATTATCGGTGGTTTGTTGAAGGCTTCTCCAAGCTGGCTGCTCCACTTCACTGTCTAGTTGCAGAAGTAGGTGGCGCAAAGAGTCGGAAAGGCCGGGGGTTAGATTTGATGAATACTGGTCTGACCACTGTGACCACAGTTTTCAGAATTTTAAGTTTGTAAGTGTTGAGTTCACTGACTTCTCTCTTCCATTCATCCTAGAAGTGAATGCCTGTCATCAGTGACTAGGAGCGGTGCTTTCCCAAGAACAGAATGGGAAGGTGCATCCTGTGGCCTATGCCAACTGAAGCCTGAATCCATCCGAGAAATAGTATAGCTCTATGAAATGAGTTTTTGGGTTTGAAATGGGCCATTACAGAGTAGTTTCATGACCATCTGTGGGGTCAACAGTGTGTAGTATGAACAGATAATAACCCTCTGAGTCAACTGAGTACTGCAAAGTTGCTACAGAGCAATGCTGTGTTGGCCATCTTACCTTTTTGGTAAGAGAAGAGGTTCTCTAGCTGTACAGAGCATCTTCAGTTGTCAGTGAGAGCACAAGGATTCCTACATCAATGGGATCTACTTGTTTTTGTGAATGGTCTGCTGCATCATAAGATTTATCAAACAGAGGGGTGAAAGGATGTCTTTCAGATTCTCTTACCTGAGTGTCAGCAGCCTGAGGTGTTTATGCAGTTACATGGTAATCATGGACATCAAGGTTCAGAGTGAACAACAGAATTGGTGCGACAGTACTACTGGCATGGGATGGCCAAAGATATCAAGAATTGGTGTCAGGGGTGTGAAATGTGCACTGTTGCTAAGGCAATCTTCCCACAGATATATGCCCCATGGGCCATGTGCTCGCTTCCAGACACAACTAGGTGGTTGCCATTGACTTTTCTATTTTAGAACCTTTCCATGATGGGGTAATCTTCCCCGGACACTTACAGCGGAACAGAAGCTACACTGGCCACAGTGTCTTCCTCAAGTGATGTTTAATTAGTGGTGCTTGCGAAGCAAAGCATCACTATTGTAATCTCACATACTTATTATTATTCTTCTATTTCCATACAAAACTTCGGTTTTCCTAACTCATCCCGCACCATTTGTAGTAGACCCATGAATTAGGTGTCAAATCTACCGGCCTATTGACGACACCTGTGCTATGACTTTTCTAAGGGATTGGGGTATGGTGCACCCCCGGGGGGCCAAAAAACATCCCAAAAATTTCCTATAGGCATACTATGGCAAGGGTCTCGCCCATGAAAACATTTTTCCCCCTACTATGGCAGTCAATGCAAGAAAGTTGTCAAATCATATCTCCCAATCAGAATGACATAGATACATGAGGGCGGGCTCATTTCAATCGGGCTACCAATCAGTCTTTAAGGATCATCTTGGAAATGGTGTAGCCACGCCCTAGTAACCATTTACGGCACCCTAGCAACCGCCCCATAGACTTCCATTCAAAATGGCTCAGAAGGATATCTTCAGAACAGAATGTCGTAGACACTTGGGGATTGGCTCTTTTCAGTCAGATTAATAATCAGCCAATAAGCATCTCTCTGGTCACTGGCTAGCCACACCCTAGCAACAATTTAGAGCACCCTAGCAACCAGCCCTATTGACTTCCATTAAAAATGGCTGACAGGGATATCTTTGGATCAGAACATACTACAGACATGGCAGTTGGCTTATTTCACATGGGTGAGCAATCAGTCTTCATGTATCCATTTGAAAAACTACTTAGCCACACACTAACAACCATTTAGAGCACCCTAGCAACCATCCCCACTGACTTCCATTCAAAATGGCTGAGTGTGATATCTTCTGATCAGAATGTCCTAGACACATGCGGGTGCTCTCATTTGATTCGGGTTAGCAAGCCGTGTTCGAACATACCCTGTGTATGGGGGTAAAATGTACCCATGGGGTAAAAAGGGGAGCAAAAAACCGTACCAAAAAGTCCCATAGGGTACTATGGGAAGATAACTTTTTTCCTACTATGGCAGTCAATGCAAGAAAGTTGCCAGATCATATCTCCCAATCAGAATGACATAGATACATGGGGGTGGGCTCATTTCAATCGGGATACCAATCACTCATTAAGTATCACCTTGGAAATGGCATAGCCATGCTCTAACAACTATTTATGGGACCCTAGCAACCACCCCCCATTAACTTCCATTCAAAATGTCTCAGAAGAATATCTTCAGAACAGAATGTCATAAACACTTGGGGATTGGCTCTTATGAGTCAGCTTAGTAAGCAGCCAATAAGAATCTCTCTGTTCACTGGCTAGCCATGCCCTGGAAACCATTTAGAACACCCTAGCGACCAACACTATTGCTTTCACTTAGAGTGTGATATCTTCGGATCAGAATGTTCTAGAGACATGACAGTTGGCTTGTTTTAATTGGGTGAGCAATCAGTCTACAACTGTCATCAAGGGAACTACTTAGCCACGCCCTAGAAACCATTTATAGCACCCTAGCAACCAAACACCATTGACTTCCATTCAAAATCACTAAGATGGGTATCTCAGGATCAGAATGCCGTAGAGACTTCCGGGTTGACTTATTTCACTCAGGATAGCAAGGAGCCATGTTAAATATCACCTTGGTAACTTCCTAGCAACCACATGGGCTTACCCTACCAATATCAATAACAAAACACATAACAAAACACATATCTCTGCACCAGAATATTGTAGACAATTCCGGGTTGACTTATTTCACTCAGGAGAGCAAGGAGCCTCATTAAGTATCACTCTGGTAACTGCCTAGCAACCACATGGGGTTACCCTAGCAACCAAGTAACAAATCACATATCTCTGCACCAGAACATCGTAGACACTTCCGGGTTGACATATTTCACTCAGAATGGGAAGTAGCCTTGATAAGCATCACCCTGGTAACTGCCTAGCAACCAGATGGGCTTACCCTAGTAACCAAGTAACAAATCACATATCTCTGCAACTGAACATCGTAGAGACATCCGGATTGACTTATTTCACTCAGGATGGCAAGAAGCCATGTTAAGTATCACCTCGGCAACTGCCTAGCAACCAGATGGGGTTACCTTAGCAACCA
This sequence comes from Myxocyprinus asiaticus, assembly GCF_019703515.2. Classification (NCBI taxonomy): domain Eukaryota; kingdom Metazoa; phylum Chordata; class Actinopteri; order Cypriniformes; family Catostomidae; genus Myxocyprinus; species Myxocyprinus asiaticus. The sequence goes on from NC_059346.1 coordinate 60,536,203, forward strand.
TTGAACAACACCAATATCTCTGCACCAGAATATCCTACTGTCATAGAGGTGGCCCCTTTCAACTTTGGGCAGTTGCTGGGACATCGTGGTGACAAATTTTGCCACGGCAAGCATCACATACATTTTCTTCAGGAAATGTACCTATCTAGTTATAATTATACTATCCACTCACTCTTTGACATTTTGGCATGAGCCATAGTTGCCGGTTGACTTTCTCCTTGGCCGCATTCGTGAATCGGAGGGTGGGGTTGTCTGTGAGTGGGTTCAAGAACACCAGAATGTATTGCAAGTGGCCTTTGATAGAGCATGAGATTGCCAGATTTCCACTTCACACAGAAAGGAGAGGTATGACTGGAAGGTGATATCTGTTTTTTATGTTTTTATCTGTATTTTGATAATGTTGGTATCTGTGGTGGATTTAGGCATGGGCGACATGGGCAGCTGCCCAGGGCGGCATCTTGCCGGTGGTGGCACGAGGTGCCCACACAGACAAGTGGGCACCCTGAACTCCACCATCCATCTCATTTACAATCCCCCCGGTCAACAACTATGGGGGCATGATAAAGTGGGTTTTGCCCAGGGTGCCATACAAGCTAGAACCGCTACTGGTTGGTATTAATAAAGCTGTGGCATGACTGTGTTTTGTGGGTATTTTGTTTAGGAGTTGTGCCACTGCTGTTCTGTGACAAGTAGGAGTGCGTGGCCGGGCCGTGATGATGGACGCCTGGCACTGAGTTGCCCCAATCAACGAGAGAGAGATGAGGAGGAGCCGGAGACGCCAGTTAGAGAGAGAGAGAGACACATGGAGCTGTGTGTCTGTGTGTGTCTCGACATGTGTTTTGATTATGCTGAAAAGCAGTTTTATGTTGTGTTTTGTTTATTAAAAGTATTTTTGGTTGATAACCCGATTCCTGCTTCCTCCATTCTGATGAACAAGAGGCTTGTCTGCCACAGGTTAATATTTTGTCTTTCTTCTTTTGTTTTGTTTGTTTGATTGTATTGGACCTGCCAATACTGCAAATACTCGTATATATACAGGTGCATCTCAGTAAATTAGAATGTCGTGGAAAAGTTCATTTATTTCAGTAATTCAACTCAAATTGTGAAACTCGTGTATTAAATAAATTCAATGCACACAGACTGAAGTAGTTTAAGTCTTTGGTTCTTTTAATTGTGATGATTTTGGCTCACATTTAACAAAAACCCACCAATTCACTATCTCAAAAAATTAGAATATGGTGACATGCCAATCAGCTAATCAACTCAAAACACCTGCAAAGGTTTCCTGAGCCTTCAAAATGGTCTCTCAGTTTGGTTCACTAGGCTACACAATCATGGGGAAGACTGCTGATCTGACAGTTGTCCAGAAGACAATCATTGACACCCTTCATAAGGAGGGTAAGCCACAAACATTCATTGCCAAAGAAGCTGGCTGTTCACAGAGTGCTGTATCCAAGCATGTTAACAGAAAGTTGAGTGGAAGGAAAAAGTGTGGAAGAAAAAGATGCACAACCAACCGAGAGAACCGCAGCCTTATGATTGTCAAGCAAATTCGATTCAAGAATTTGGGTGAACTTCACAAGGAATGGACTGAGGCTGGGGTCAAGGCATCAAGAGCCACCACTCACAGACGTGTCAAGGAATTTGGCTACAGTTGTCGTATTCCTCTTGTCAAGCCACTCCTGAACCACAGACAACATCAGAGGTGTCTTACCTGGGCTAAGGAGAAGAAGAACTGGACTGTTGCCCAGTGTTCCAAAGTCCTCTTTTCAGATGAGAGCAAGTTTTGTATTTCATTTGGAAACCAAGGTCCTAGAGTCTGGAGGAAGGGTGGAGAAGCTCATAGCCCAAGTTGCTTGAAGCCCAGTGTTAAGTTTCCACAGTCTGATGATTTGGGGTGCAATGTCATCTGCTGGTGTTGGTCCATTGTGTTTTTTGAAAACCAAAGTCACTGCACCTGTTTACCAAGAAATTTTGGAGCACTTCAGGCTTCCTTCTGCTGACCAGCTTTTTAAAGATGCTGATTTCATTTTCCAGCAGGATTTGGCACCTGCCCAGACTGCCAAAAGCACCAAAAGTTGGTTAAATGACCATGGTGTTGGTGTGCTTGACTGGCCAGCAAACTCACCAGACCTAAACCCCATAGAGAATCTATGGGGTATTGTCAAGAGGAAAATGAGAAACAAGAGACCAAAAAATGCAGATGAGCTGAAGGCCACTGTCAAAGAAACCTGGGCTTCCATACCACCTCAGCAGTGCCACAAACTGATCACCTCCATGCCACGCCGAATTGAGGCAGTAATTAAAGCAAAAGGAGCCCTTACCAAGTATTGAGTACATATACAGTAAATGAACATACTTTCCAGAAGGCCAACAATTCACTAAAAATGTTTTTTTTATTGGTCTTATGATGTATTCTAATTTTTTGAGATAGTGAATTGGTGGGTTTTTGTTAAATGTGAGCCAAAATCATCACAATTAAAAGAACCAAAGACTTAAACTACTTCAGTCTGTGTGCATTGAATTTATTTAATACACGAGTTTCACAATTTGAGTTGAATTACTGAAATAAATGAACTTTTCCATGACATTCTAATTTATTGAGATGCACCTGTATATTGCTTCGTTTGAATGTCTTTTTTTACGTCTGATACCGTGTTCTCTTCATCTGAATGCTGTGGAAAAAAGTTTTGTTGTTATAATTGGTTAAGTTTGTCTTATTTAGTTTGGTTGCTGTTTACTTTACAGTCTAGATAAATACCTTATTTTATTTTTTTTTTGAGAGATCACTTTTCTTTGTTTCGTGGCTGATTTATGAGACCATGCAGAGATTATTGGAGGTGTGTTCATTCCATTAACTAACTGTTTTTTTTTTTCTGTATTTCTCTTTCCTAGTGTGGCACGGTGTTGGGGGTGCAGGTGATGTGCTTCACAGTCCTTCAGCAGGCTACTTTTACGTGGTGTGGTTAGTCACTGGTATTGAAGACTGGTGCCTATTTGGATGAGTTTTAGAACACATTAATAGTGCTGTGGGGTGTTCAAATTTCTTCTGTGTTTTTTTTTGTTTTGTTTTTTTGATGGTGTGTGTTTGGTGTTGGAGGACCACCAACCCTGTTACCTACCGCTTTGTTTCTTTTCTTTCTCTTTTCTGTAGAATTATTGGAGGAATTTCTACTATAATAAATACAGCCAGTAAGCTTAGTGTAACAAGAACTTTTCACAGCTGTAGGCAGCACCCATTTACTGTAAGTGTTTTCTGTGTGATGCCAATTTTCTTTATGAATTTAATATTGATTTTGTCTTGTTTTTAAATTGTTGAATTAAAAAGATTTGTATACATTGTATTTGAGTCTTTCCGTCTCAGCTTGGTAAAAGAGTATTTTCATGAATTAATTTGTGATTAAATTATACTTGCATATTCTGTCAAAAATTGTTGTCTCCTGGCAAAAAATGTTGATGCAATTGATACTTGAAATAGCATGGAAGTCTTATATTATGAAATATACTAAAATAATATAAAATATAATAAAAACATTGTGACGTGGGATCCGTTTAAACGACCAGCACGAGACCCTAAGCGACAGATTCTTAATGAATAAGTGCGATTTAAAGTATAGAATTAACTATAATAGTCAAATATAAAATCAAGTTAAAATCTCAAGTATTAATCAGTAATAACTGGAATCTTAATCAAGTTCGAGTTCTTATACAATTGGAGTCAAACTAAATGTTAATGGAGTCAGATTCAGTCTAAACTTAACCAAATAGTTTAAGTCGCTACAACTAAATGTGCCAGAAAAGACAAGCGACCAGAAACTTTCACCACTCTACTGGATACTTTCCTTGGCCCACTGGGGTGGCTCTTACACTTTTAACCAATTGGTGATTTTTAGTGAAAGTATGAAGTTTCCAAATACTTTTGGTGCCTCTGTAATTCTGTGTACATTTTCTGAATAATAAGCATTAGAGCATGAGTTTTAGCAATTGAAGTATTTCATAATAACATTACATGGCTGTCTAACAAAGATGCTTTTTAAAACATCCTTTTCGACATGCCACCACCCAACCATTACAACAGAGTGAAACAGCATGATCCTAGGGAGGAAAATTGAGATTTTTCGTGCTTATTTCCTTCATGACAAAGGATGTCTTTGTTCCTCCATTTAGATCAATGGCAGATTCCCTAAAACAAGGAGTTTTTTTTTTTTCTTCATGAAAAAACATCTCACCTGACACCATGTGAATACTTCATGCAGAGGAGTGGCAGCGTTCTGTTGACATGAATAAACCAATTTTCATGCCACTGTGACTCAGCAATGTTGCCTTTCAAAAGTCGATTGTCCAACACGGGATCTTGTGTGTTTAAATGACTCTGTGCTGGATTGTCTGACTGAAAATAAGCTGTTAAAGATGCCCATTACAGGAATGGTGGATGCTGTGCTTTTAGGGTTTGTCCTACTACAGGTTTTACACTGTGCTATGTGCTATCCAAACGGAGCACCAACTTCAGCATGTGTGGATATGATACCGAGACATGGAGGGGTTGAACCACAGCCAAGCCCTGCTCCTTACACCATACAGCCCAGCAGCAGCACCTTTCAGACTGGCAAACCTGTCACAGGTAGGACGCCACTACTGTTTCGGAAGAGTATTTTTGTGAATTAATTTGTGATTATATTATACTTACATATTCTGTCAAGAATTGTTGTTACTGAGTAGTCTCCCGGCAAAAACTGCAATTGATTCATACTTGAAATAGCATGGAAGTCTTATATTATGAAATATCCTATAAATAATATAAAACATAATAAATGTATCATCCTTCATATCATCCTTGAAAAATGTATTAGGAAACAGAACTTCATATTGAAAAAACAGTTTTGTTTTGATTTTGTGAAAATATACTGTATCTTCTCCATGAAATTCTAGGTAATCAGGGAATTTGGGGAATATTTCTCATTTAGAACTGCATCCATAATGAAAAGTGTGCAACAAAACCTTTAATTTTGTTCTATATTGTTGTTTGCTCTCTATTCTCTCACATATTTATGTACTATTCTCACAGACTAACTGGCCCCAAAAGTCAGTTTCCTCGAAGTCACACAGGTGTAGCTCATCACATTAACTATGGCCATGTTCCACTAAAGTTTGACAACAACAAAGTGTCTAAATATGTTTAACTTTTAACAGTATACTGTATGTTTTTATTATGAACTGTAGCCTATCATTTTATCATTTGAAATGTAACAACATGGCTTTAAATGTTAAGAGTACAACATGTCTTACTATCTTTCTTTGAAATGAATGCTGCTTGGCTTGATATTTTGTTATCAGTATAATGCAATTATATTTATACACATTCATGTGTGACTAAAGTGTTCAAATAAATTAAGTAGCCTTTTGATTTCAGATGTTTAAAGTTATGATAGCATCACTGATAGAAAATGTTTGTTTGTTTGTAAGTTGTAATCAAAGGACCAGACTATCGTGGTGTGCTCTTGGAGGCTCGATCTGGATCAGACTCAAATGCAATAGGAACCTGGCAAACACCTCCAACCAACACAAAGTTCTTAGAGGTAAGGCTTTGTGTAGAGTCAGTTATCACACTTCTATTGTACTTATTAAAAAAATAATGTTCCAAGTTCTATACAAGTTAAGCTCATTCAACAGGGTTTGTGGCAAAATGTTGATTAGCACAAAAACTATTTTCAACTTGTCCCTCATATATATATATATATTAAAAAATAGATAGAAAGAAAAAAGGCAAATCATGGTTACAGTAAAAGTATAGTCCCAGCACACTAACATTATACATGTTATGCATGATTTTAGTATGATAAAACTATATCAGGCTATACCAGCATTGTGTTGTCATCACAACAAAGTTGTAATGTTGGAGAAAACTATACACAGATAAGGTTGGTAGGTGACTGTATCAAACTAAAATAATGTAATGTGTATAATGTTTGTCTTGTAACAATGTGTATTTTAGTGTTAATGGACTAGCCCCATTCACTTCCATTGTAGTGGGAACTGTGATTTCTGCTTTTTTATTATTATTATTTATTTATTTTATAACATGGCACAAGACTGATTTCTTTTTTTTTTTTTTTGGTTTCTAATCATTATGCCACAAATGCTGTTGATTGACCATAACTTATATTGAACCCAAAAATTCCTTTAACTGACACAGAACCTCATCATAACTTCAACAAGTTAGAAAATATTGCACTCAAAACAAACATTTACCATGGTGACTGCAGTTTCCACCAAAATACCTTATTTACTTAGTTACCTAAAAGGTATTTTACGTTGGCCACGTTCACTTCCATTGTAAGTGCCTTTCTGTAAACAAGAAAGTGTATCAAGATTTAAAAAAATGCATTTCTTTTTATTGAATATTGATGGAGCAACAAACTTTGTGTGAAAATAAATAATAATGGAAGGTTGTTTTGATTATTTATTTATTTTAAGGCGTAAACATCCCCCAGGGGGATTAAAGTGATATTGTGTAAATATAGGGACAATAGCTATAGGGCAAAATTTGTCAACTCAAGAAAATACTTTTAAGACAGCAAGATGCTTTTTTGAGTAACAAATTAAGATAATACTCAAAATAACCACTTCAAAAAAGGGTTAAACATTTTCTGTTCATTTCAGTCACATTTGGCATTTACAAGTATTCTATAAACATATTAATCTCCACTGTGATTGGATCAATCAGTGTGGGCCCACTTTGAACATTCTTCATAACAAATCTATTGACCCCACTTAAGAAAACCAATCTGTTTTTTGACAGGAAGTGGGGTAATTACTTGGTGTTTTTGGGAGTCTCTCGAGGGAGGGGCTGGGGGGAGAGATGTTTTGTTTTAATTATATGATTATGTTTGATTGTTTTTTTTTTGTTGTTGTTGTTGCTGTTGTTTTGTGTATCTATTTGTGACAATAGAGGTGTTTGTTTGGGGTTAGGGTGGGTTTGGTGATTGGGGAGGGGTATTGGTGGGGTTAAATGTTGATTCAGTGTACATATGTTGTGTTTTTTTATTTTTTTTATTTTGTTATATATTTATGAATCAATAAAAATGTTAATTGGAGAAAAAAAAAAAAAAAAAAAACAATGTGTTTCATGGGGGCCTTTAGCCCCTGCAGCAACATTTTTAAATAACTGTCCAATAAGTGAAAAGATAATATTTGGGGTAAAAAGCCCTTTCAACTCCAAATACTATCTTTTCACTTATTGGACAGTTATTTAAAAATGTTTGATTTAATCACCTTGAACAAAACTGAAAATGACAAATAAGTATTTTGTCTCAAAATAAATGTGATAGTTTCAGGGATTCTCATTTGCTACATACATTTGCAACATTTTAAAAATGATTAAATGTTAGATAAAATTACCTCAAAATCAAACTTTAGAGATTGCATGCAGTGATCTCATGGATCAGGAATATTTTGCAGTGTATAGTGACAAACAGATGTTAAGGAAAGTACTGTTGTAGTTTTTGTTTCTGTTTAGTGTTTTGGGAGAAAATAAAATCAAGAGTCTTTTACCACGGGGGGGCCTTTAGCCCCGTTGGACCCTAAATATAACACGACCACAGTCATTATTAATTTGGTAATTCCAGTCATATACTGGGAAATATGTTACCTAAATTAGACTTGTCTTTCTTAGTGTGCAGGAAACCAGCAAGGTGCCATCACCCATGCCAACACCAACATAAAAGACAACTCCACCATTTATACCTGGATTCCACCAGCTACAGCCAAAAACGTCTACTTTATGTAAGAGTGGGCAATAACAATCTCTCATTCTTACTGTATGACTGTCATGTTTGTCACTCTTAAGTTCTAGTTTATTCAAATTGTGCAATCTAAACAATGTTACATTTGTGTGCAAATACTTTTCTCCATTTTATATTAGTATATGAGATTTCCAAATAAGAAATCAGCCATAAAGAAGTGACTACTGGTTAAGACACTTCAATATTTGTCTGCTCCTTCCTTAGGGCCACTGTAGCCCAGCAGCGCACTGTGTTTTGGCTAAATGTGAAGTCATCGACTCTGACCCAAAGTAAGTAAAAAAAAAAATGTAATAAAAAAAAACCCCTCAAACACTGGGGTAATTCTGGAATCCTGTATTGATACGATGAAATCAAATGTAAAATTGTATATATATATATATATATATATATATATATATATATATATATATATATATATATGCTTTTTAATCTATGTCTGTTACCTTTGAGGTCAGTTATATGCTAGTGAACTCCAAAAGCCTGACAAAATAATCTTTTAGCAAATATTTGTTTTATTTTTATTTTTTTATTTTTTGGAGGGGGTAAAATGGACCAAAAATATTCATGACGCATCTTACACTAATGGGTGTAAAAAAAAAATATATATATATATTTTTTTTTTTGTCCAATCAAATGCTCTCTAGAATGAGAATGTCTCCTCCTAATATGACTTACTTTAGACTAACAATCGCAGGAGGAAAATCATGGTTCACAGTTTTGATGTAAACTAATGGTTATTTGATTTTTTTTTTAAAGCCCTTCGATATATCCCACCCAACAATCAAAGAAAACTGCGCTCGTCGAGTCATTTCATGGGGTCATTAAGTTTTTTTTAGTTTTTATTTTTAAAATTTAAGATCAAATAAAAAGCCTATTTCACAATTTAAAGCAATAGTTCACCCAAAAATTATAATTCTCTCATCATTTACTCACCCTCATGCCATTTTAAAACTTGTATGACTTTTTTCTGCGGAACTCAAACGGAGATATTTTGAAGGATGCATCATGCGTTTTTGTCCATTCAGTGAGTCCAACACTTTCAAACTCCAAAAAGGGCATAAAGGCATCATAAAAGTAATCCATACAGCTGGAGGGGTTTAATTCATGTGTTCTGCAGAAGAAATAATGTTGAGTTCGAGATAGCATAAGAGTGAGTTAATAATAAGAGAATTACCATTTTTGGGTGAACTTTTCCTTTAATGACATTTGTACAAGGACAAATTCATACAACTTTTATTCAATTCTATGCTTTTTTATCTTCTAATTATCAGGTGGTGGAGGAGGAACATCGCTTGACATAAACGATAGTGCTGAAAAGGCCACACCTGCCATGCTGCTACTACTTATTGTCTTGCTGGCAAATGTTCAATATTTAGTTGAATGAGGATCCAGAACTTCTAGTTGAATAAGATCCAGACTGAGTAATGTATCCTAGCTCAGTTAGTCAGTATAAAATATTTAGTCAGCATTTTTTATTTGCGTGATTGTTTTTTAACTGATATTTTATACAGTCTTTAATCGACCCTGCCTCATTTTAATTCCTTTTTAATCGTGAAAAAGAAACAGAATTAATCTGTACTACAATTTTCCTTTGTGATTTGGATTTGAATTCACTACTTTAATTTCCTAAATAAAATTTTTATCACCATCAAATGTGAAATAGTGTTGGGTTCGAGTCCACCTTAGTCGAGTCCGAGTCTTTAAACAATCGAGTCCAAGTCAAGTCCGAGTCAAAAAGGGGCCGAGTTGGACTCAAGCCCGAGTCCATATAAGGCCCGAGTCGAGTCCAAATAAATCTGTTCATGAATCTGAATTAAAATTGTAACCGTAAACTCAACATCAATATTTTAAACTTCACAACTAAGAAAACCTCTGTTGCCTTTCATATATATATATGTTACTTTCCTGCTGAACAAACTTCAAAGTGGTTTCAGAATGAAAGTATATGCTTTAGGTGTTTGAAGACTAAACTGTCCTTCAACACACTTCTTATTGCGTTCTGTTGATATTTCAATTATTTGTTGCTTTTTCCCTCCACTCAAACATACACCAAAGAAAATGAATGCTACGTTAGTCATTACAACCAAGGTTATGTTCCTAATTTTAATTTAGTTTTTATTTCTACTTCATTTTTTTAATTTGTCAATTCAATTCAATTTAAATAAAACTTTAATTTAGCTTTATTTAAAATGATCCCTATCTAAAGAAATAATAGTCTATACTGAGATTTATTTCTGAGTCTTTTTTCTCTATCTGCCGACTGATTTGGAAAAATACATTACATACAAATGAGTCAATACAGTAGTAATTAGCACTTGCTGAAAAGATTTGACTGCAAATGCTACATCCTAAAACACTGGAAAATCCCACTGATAATATTAGGGCCATTTAACACAGACATGATTTTCTAGTTAATTTGCGGGAAACCACACAATGCAGGGCAGTTCTGCGTGCTGCTCATGTAGCTACCTAAATCCCAATCCCTGTGCGTCTCGCAGCAGCTGCCACAGAAGATCAAAAAAACAAAAACAAATCATTGATTTGCTTGACCAGCCACGTTGGTCTGCAATCAGTCTGAAATCTTTACATACCAACCAAAGAAAATTTCACTGAGCTCTTCTTTAACCACAAAATCATGGAGAATAATAATTTTGAGTCATAAATTTAACAGAATTGTCCTTCAAAAGTGTCAGAGATGTAGGCTACCTGGTGGTTTACAATAAAAATAAAATAAATAAAAATAAAATTTTAAAATAAAAACAGCATAACCAACTAAATTCATCTCATAACATGAAGTTTAGCTTCATACACAAACTCTGTCATCGAATAATACATTTATTTTATAGCCTAATTAAATTATAAACAAAACATTTCACTGCCCAAAATATGTTTGAATGTTGTGAATGGTGGACAAATGCTGTAAAAGAATGTATTTTAAACAGCTCTTCAATTCTTTGAAAATAGTCAATCAATAATAAACAGGTGCTGTTTTTCTGTTTAGAGTTGATGTCTGCTTTAGCAATTACGCATTTTTCCCCCGACTTTTTAAAAAGTTACACAGTTAATTCATCAAGTTATTATGGACCAGGTAAAGCTGACAACACTGCGTGGACCACAAGAGACTACAGAAGCCTACATGTGTAGATACAGTAGGCCAACGCCTAAAAAGACATAATATCCAAGATTAATACAATTTTTATGTACTTTTATTTCGATATGCTGTTTTTAGTAAACTATGAGAGACATGATGTGGGTGACTTGACTCAATGAAGTTCTTGATTTTAAGTTTTTAACCACGATGAAACCGTTTTTAACCACGTCTTGGCTGCACAAACGCCATATGCAATTTTACCAGTTGTAAGGTCCCGTGTCGTGTGAAACTGCCTTGTTTAGTTTCTATTACATTGGATACATACCCGTCTTTATGTTTTCGTCGTGCCAGCCACCTCGGTAGTCGATGTTATACAGTAGTCTCTGTAGTAACATTCAAGTGTATTGGCTGACTAATGAGTGTGCCTGTGGACGTGGGTATGTGTGTGTGCATGTGTTTGCTTAAACAGTGCAACAACTCTGGCTACTTCTACGACTTCAGGGGCTAATACAGCTGCATGCAGACAGAGATGTGTTCATTAATTTGTTTTGTTATTTATTTATTTTTTCATTGCATCACAAATGTCATGGACTCAGCTGGACTCAGAAAAAAAATCCAGAGTCAAGTCCAAGTAAAAACACATCCGAGACCGTGACAAGTCCAAGTCCGTTAAAATTGGACTCGTGACTTGGACTCGAGTCCGAGTCCAAACTCGAGTACCCCAACTCTAATGTGAAATTTAAAAAATGCAATCCAGTTTGAGTCCCTCAGAGTACAAAAGACAATACAACAGGTCTGTTAAGTTTGATTATAAGAAAAGTACAGGAAAATATATGATGAACATGAAGATAAAGCTAACTAGGTCAAAGTCAAAATATGCTAAATATGGTTTTGTAATAAATGTACATGCAGTATCCAGCCAGTACAGTGGGGTCCAAATGTCTAAAATCAAGTTTTTTTTTATTCATTGAAAACCTGGAAATAAACCTTTTTTTTTTTTTTAACTTTTGGAACATTCTCTAATCATGCTGGGATAACATGTGCTGCGTTCAGATTTGCGTGCTGTCAGAGTATGTACTGCATTTGATGAAGAACGTACTTCTCTGCCATTAAGGGCCGGGCCGGTCAACCCATTAGGCGACCACCTAGGGCGCCATCGATTCGGGGGCGCAGATCTACCATTTCAATTTCAACATGTGTCCAATCTGTTTCGAACAAAATGCGCCCTGTGCTTTCCGATAACGTGTTGTGGCGCCCACCACAGAACATAAAGGACACGTACTAAATGCCTTACTACCATACTACTCTTACTGTTTCTGTTATATCTGTGTCTGGCAAAAACAGTGAGAGTAGTATGGATAGTATGCCATTGTGAACACAGCCATAGACTCAAGCGGGGATCGTGAATCAGAGCAATGCCCAATGCAAGAAGAAATAATCACTCTTTTGAGTCGGTTCTTTTCAATGAATTTGTCTAACGTGCGGGCTGAATCATTTGAAGCGCTTTGTCACACAGTAAAACAGTAAAGGGATGCTTTAGAAGATAGAGAACAAAAACAATGCTGAATGAAGTGAATATTTACTTACAATTCATTGAAACCCCCCCCCGCAACTTCATTCAGTCGTTTGCCAGTGACATTGTTTTTTTCTAGAGCAAATAGCTTTCTTAAAACTCTATGTCCTCATATGTGGACAGTGGGACTAAGCTGTGAAAATGTAAGAAATATCAAGCTATAGAAAAGCTTTTTTTTTTTTATCAAATAGTTTGTATCCAGGAGTGTTGGTTATTCATGTTTTTGAGACATTATAGACATTACAGCTGATTTTCTAGAAAGATGAATACATAAATCTGATTAAAAGTAATGGCCAGCATCATCAAATCACTGCCAATTGTGTTAAAATAAAATTTTGCAAACATGTTGAGGGTCCAAACATCATCTGCAGCCTGAAACTGAACTTTTGGTCAGATTTTAGGAGTGAATGCACTTCGCAGGAAAGCTATAGAATGCACCCTTGCTCCCTATTTAGTGAATGACTAAACCTCCAGTGTGCTGTCTGTCTGCACTGGTCTCAGAACAGTTTGAAATGCAGCTTATTTTCATCCTAACTCCATATAAAGCCTCTGAAAGCTACATTTTTCAGATTTTGGATGAATACATTTATTCCCAATGTGAAAATGCACAATAAATATATAGGAATGCATTTACTAATTTTAATGAATAGCATCTTATTGTACAGCGTTAACAAACAAAAATATAAAACATTTTAGATTAAAATGAAGCGAAATGACCTACATATTTGTTACTGTGAAAAGTTTTTCAAAATATCAAACATGTTTTTGGAACATCTGCCAGAAAACCGCTCCATAGTACTCAGCCGAGTACTTCATGTTTATCAGCACGCCAAAGTGTGAAAAATGAATGAAATGTTTAATGCAGGTTTTGAAAAAAATTTTGTAAAAAAAAAAAATAAATAAATAAATTTACAAATTTAAAAAAATTGAGAGTAAAAACAAAAAAAAAAATGCAAAACACATTTTTACCAGTGGTCTCAAACTTCTGGACTCTGATTTTGTACATGATTAATAAAAACATTCTTATTTTCTTTATCCTAATTTGGAACATTTTGCTTTTACATAATTTAGCACAAGCACTAAATTGTACGTTTTTGTATTTATTGTATTCGTTATACATATACTAAAACATTTTTGCAAATTTATTATTAAACATGAATGCATTATAAACTAAATATTAACAATAGTATATAGTACACCACCATTAATAGACTTAATGCTGTAAATATTTTTTCATTGTTAGTTCATTGTGGCAGAGTGAACAAGAATCTGACACAGTGGGTTTGGCGTCAAGCCTCGGAGAGGCGTTTATTGTAAATAATAATACACGTACCATATTTTAAAATGGGAATAAATAGCGTTAAAGGGGAAAGTATCCAAAATAAAGGGGAATAGTGTCCTCGCGGTGAAAGGGGGCTGTCGTGTAAGGATGAGGAATGTCTACATTAGGATCCAGGAAGTGTTTCAGGTTTATGAATGCTTGTCGGCCGCGAGACGTGCTCTAATTCCCCGGCGTCGCATCTAATTCGCCTCGGCGCACATCTAAATCGACAGGTACCCTCCCCGCTCTGCTCCTGGAGACACAAGGAGACAGAAGCCGGCTCCCCGAGGAGAGGCACACTCTGCGTTTTTATGGCAGTGTTGATGAGAACCCCACTCACATCAGGTATGCCTCATCATCCGCTGCCCAAACTTATAGAATTGCGCATCTCCTTGTCTCCAGCCCACTGCCGTTGCGAGCCTAGCTGAAAGACGGCCCTAAGAGGCGGGGCGACGATGACGAGAGGGAGGGGCGGGTAGTTCCCCAACATCATTTTGACCAGTTCATTAGTTAATGTTATTATATACAGCCATATTGTGCTGTTTTACGAAATTTGTCTGAAAATTTGACAAAAACATTATAAAAATACTTGAAAAAGTAGTTTAACAAAAATTATAAAAAAAAATAAATAAATAAAAAAATAAAAAAATTTTAACTCCAAAATAAATAAATTATACGTGTTATCGTACATTCTTCAATATTGTTGATTATTTTCATTGTCACTAAAGCCAGGCTCATCCTCACTTTTTTTTTTTCAATCGGAAGAACTAACGGTGCACTTGCCCTTTCCATAAACTATTGCGATGTCCATTTTTGTTTGAAAAGAAGAAATGCATATCATGACTGTATGTATGTGTAATATATATATATATATATAAAAAAAACATACACATTAATCCAATTATGGTAAACAATTCCAAATAAATGCAATATAACAGATGCCAATGAGAAAATCCATTAGACAACACGATTTTATCCCATTATATTTGGTCATGTGGTCATGTACAGTGAACAAAGTTAGTTAAACCCATGAGAAGATAAGTCAACCATGGCAGATTACACCAGACATATGTCAGTTTATTCAGTGGACTGACTTTATTCAAGTCATTATTAAAAACAGACCAACGAGAGAACAGGGGAGTCTTCAGCATTAAACGATCATAGAGGAATGACAATGGTAACCAGTCATGGGAATTCAGGTGTGGGGGGGGGGGGGGGGGGGTCCAGCCAGATAATACATTACAGGTTTGAACATGTTTTGTTTTTCAATGGCATGTTTTATATAAACAGTGTTTACATGATCTTCTTGAGCTCGTCGTACAGAACAAGCACGAAGGCTCCGCCCATGCCTCTGAGTACGTTGGACCAGGCACCCTTGAAGAAGGCCTTTCCACCCTCATCACGTGCAATCTTCCTCCAACAGTCAATAGTGCCACTGTACATTATGTCAGCTAAAAAAAAAAAAAAAAAAATTTTTTAAAAAATGTAAATACCTTTTGTGATTTGTGGATAAGTGTTTTTAAGAGGGATGCAACAATATTAACTAAAACCTGCTGGTCAACACCAATATTTTGCCAATTACCTAATTTTCTCATCAGATAACTGTTTTTCTTAGAAATTATGCTTTTAAAAAAAGGACAAAGGTTTTTTTTTTTTTTTTTTTTAACTGTTCTAACAATCAATAATTTCCATTGAACATGGATTGGATCTGTTGAACACATGACAGGCCAAAATTTTAAAGAGAGCCACAATGAAAGATAAATGTATGAAAAAAAAAAAACAAAAAAAAAAAAAAAAAAAGTTCTTTTATCCTTTGTTTTTATTTTTAGCACTCAACACAACAGAACTCACATTTTACATTAACGCACTGTATATAACACATTACAAATCTGCACTATGCATATGTTGTGCAAATCCCCAGAAATGTCAACCACATCATTGAAAAATAAAAAGTTTTAATCAAAAGGAACCAACCCCATTATAAATTCTGTATTATGGTGGTATATTGGAAAATGCCATCCAGGCTGCTAGAGGGCACCGCTTGCTCACACAGCACTGACTAAACCTGAATGCAAAATGTTTTAAAACACTGCATTTTAGGGTTTAGCAATTGCGCAAGGCCATATTGCATTTTCAGTCTTAATTCAAACAATCATGCAGCATTAATGAATATCATACCGATATCTCAGAAGTCAAAGTTTGCTGGTTTCAAAGCATTTTGAATGGTTTCCCTCAACATGTAGTCTATAGGCAAGTGCCTCTTTCACAACCATCACGTCCATTTATGGTGTTTTTTTCCACAATAATGTGAGAATGAGAAAGAATAGAAATGAAATTTTACATGCTCTTAGGAGTGCCAACCCTTCTACATACAGGTGCTTCTCAATAAATTAGAATGTCATGGAAAAGTTCATTTATTTCAGTACTTCAACTCAAATTGTGAAACTCGTGTATTAAATAAATTCAATGCACACAGACTGAAGTAGTTTAAGTCTTTGGTTCTTTTAATTGTGATGATTTTGGCTCACATTTAACAAAAACCCACCAATTCACTCTCAAAAAATTAGAATATGGTGACATGCCAATCAGCTAATCAACTCAAAACACCTGCAAAGGTTTCCTGAGCCTTCAAAATGGTCTCTCAGTTTGGTTCACTAGGCTACACCATCATGGGGGAGACTGCTGATCTGACAGTTGTCCAGAAGACAATCATTGACACCCTTCACAAGGAGGGTAAGCCACAAACATTCATTGCCAAAGAAGCTGGCTCTTCACAGAGTGCTGTATCCAAGCATGTTAACAGAAAGTTGAGTGGAAGGAAAAAGTGTGGAAGAAAAAGATGCACAACCAACCGAGAGAACTGCAGCCTTATGAGGATTGTCAAGCAAAATCGATTCAAGAATTTGGGTGAACTTCACAAAGAATGGACTGAGGCTGGGGTCAAGGCATCAAGAGACACACACAGACATGTCAAGGAATTTGGCTACAGTTGTCGTATTCCTCTTGTTAAGCCACTCCTGAACCACAGACAGCGTCAGAGGCGTCTTACCTGGGCTAAGGAGAAGAACTGGACTGTTGCCCAGTGGTCCAAAGTCTTCTTTTCAGATGAAAGCAAGTTTTGTATTTCATTTGGAAACCAAGGTCCTAGAGTCTGGAGGAAGGGTGGAGAAGCTCATAGCCCAAGTTGCTTGAAGTCCAGTGTTAAGTTTCCACACTCTGTGATGATTTGGGGTGCAATGTCATCTGCTGGTGTTGGTCCATTGTGTTTTTTGAAAACCAAAGTCACTGCACCCGTTTACCAAGAAATTTTGGAGCACTTCATGCTTCCTTCTGCTGACCAGCTTTTTAAAGATGCTGATTTCATTTTCCAGCAGGATTTGGCACCTGCCCACACTGCCAAAAGCACCAAAAGTTGGTTAAATGACCATGGTGTTGGTGTGCTTGACTGGCCAGCAAACTCACCAGACCTGAACCCCATAGAGAACCTATGGGGTATTGTCAAGAGGAAAATGAGAAACAAGAGACCAAAAAATGCAGATGAGCTGAAGGCCACTGTCAAAGAAACCTGGGCTTCCATACCACCTCAGCAGTGCCACAAACTGATCACCTCCATGCCACGACGAATTGAGGCAGTAATTGAAGCAAAAGGAGCCCCTACCAAGTATTGAGTACATATACAGTAAATGAACATACTTTCCAAAAGGCCAACAATTCACTAAAAATGTTTTTTTTATTGGTCTTATGATGTATTCTAATTTGTTGAGATAGTGAATTGGTGGGTTTTTGTTAAATGTGAGCCAAAATCATCACAATTAAAAGAACCAAAGACTTAAACTACTTCAGTCTGTGTGCACTGAATTTATTTAATACACGAGTTTCACAATTTGAGTTGAATTACTGAAATAAATGAACTTTTCCACGACATTCTAATTTATTGAGATGCACCTGTATTGTGGCTATTATTATTTCTGGACTGTGCATTTAAATTCATAGAGTTTTTACAAAGTGAGTTAATTATAAATAAACAATTTTTCATGTCAGCATTTTAATACTTAAAACCAATATGCCGATGGTTTTAATTTGGTCAATAATTGTCCGATAAATGTCGGCAGCCAATACATCGGTGCGTCCCCAGTTTGTAAAAATAACTTTTAAGATACTCACAAGTCACAATAAGAAATTTCCATCAAATTCAATATATTAAGAGCAGACCAAGGAGTTTTCTTGGTTCCATGTCTGCTAACTTTGAGGCAAAATATATGCTAGTGTATGCCTAAAAGTAGATTCAATTAACTTTTAGCAGATATACACATTTCTTCTGGGAAAATGGACCAAATAATATTGATGCATCTTGCACTCCAATTTTTGTCCAATAAGATGCTCTAGAATCAGGATGTCCCTACCCCTAACACCCGAGCAGCATGTCAGGTCAAAAGCAAATAGCGACATGTTGTGCTGCACCAACAGTAGACGTATACCCCGTTCTATTGCAGACGCACTAGAGAGATACACCAGTCACTTTATTATCCAGTCTGAAATTATTTTACTTATTAAATATCATACATGTGAATCATTTTACCATGAATTTGATTTGCTACATATTTAAATAACTTCTGACTGTTAGATTAAAGACAGATCATGATGATTCTGGTCTCTGGTCTACTAATTTAAATACTTTGTTTCTAACCACATGTACACACACTTTTAGAAACCATAACATTACAATAATAATTCTATAGTAAGTAGATTGTGTGGGTTGCACAGAAAAGGATTATATTAAGCAGAGTTTAGATCTAATCCAGGGTTTGTTGATCCAAGTATGTTTTATTTGAGTTGTGTTGCACCACTTAATTTTAAATACTGTTTAACAATTTAGAGATTGCAATTTTAACCTGCAAATAATTTTTTCCACCATGATGGATTCTATACCAAGCTGTAGATCGTGTCCAGCCGGGATTTCAAAATCGGCTAAAAATGTCCAGGATTTGGATTGTCTTCTGACTGATGTGCTCTCTACAGTTAGGACTATCAGTGACGGTCCTCCCTATAGGCAAACTAAGGAAGTTGCTTAGGGCCCCTGATCTGCCAGGGGGCCCCCACACTGTCAAAGACATTATAAGTAATGTTACGAGCATACTGACGGGGGCCCCCGTACACAATTTTTGCTTAGGGCCCCCAAAAGGCTAGACCGGCACTAAGGAATATCATACATTCAGTGCATTTGATGCTGTGCATCAATTTTCACAGTTAGCGTTAAATGCCAAATTAACACTCTCCTCTCACTTAGACAGTCGTCTGTGTCCCGAATCTCCGCATGTAAAGGAAGGGGAAGCAGGTAATCACACCGCCACAGAGATGAGCCATCAAACTCGCACCCCAGACTTGGAAGCACGTATCACAGCTGACGGCCCATTTCGGGCCATAATAAACATAAATACACTATATTGCCAAAAGTATTCGCTCATCTGCCTTTAGACGCATATGAATTTAAGTGACATCCCATTCTTAATCCATAGGGTTTAATATGACGTCGGCCCACCCTTTGCAGCTATAACAGCTTCAACTCTTCTGGGAAGGCTTTCCACAAGGTTTTGGAGTGCGTTTATGGGAATTTTTGACCATTCTTCCAGAAGCGCATTTGTGAGGTCAGACACTGATGTTGGACGAGAAGGCCTGGCTCGCAGTCTTCGCTCTAATTCATCCCAAAGGTGCTCTATCGGGTTGAGGTCAGGACTCTGTGCAGGCCAGTCAAGTTCTTCCACACCAAACTCGCTCATCCATGTCTTTATGGACCTTGCTTTGTGCACTGGTGCGCAGTCATGTTGGAACAGGAAGGGGCCATCCCCAAACTGTTCCCACAAAGTTTGGAGCATGGAATTGTCCAAAATCTCTTGGTATGCTGAAGCATTCAAAGTTCCTTTCACTGGAACTAAGGGGCCACGCCCAGCTCCTGAAAAACAACCCCACACCATAATCCCCCCTCCACCAAACTTCACAGTTGGCACAATGCAGTCAGACAAGTACCGTTCTCCTGGCAACCGCCAAACCCAGACTCGTCCATCAAATTACCAGATGGAGAAGCGTGATTCGTCACTCCAGAGAACGCGTCTCCACTGCTCTAGAGTCCAGTGGCGGCGTGCTTTACACCACTGTATCCGACGCTTTGCATTGCACTTGGTGATGTATGGCTTGGATGCAGCTGCTCGGCCATGGAAACCCATTCCATGAAGCTCTCTACGCACCGTTCTTGAGCTAATCTGAAGGCCACGTGAACTTTGGAGGTCTGTAGCGATTGACTCTGCAGAAAGTTGGCGACCTCTGCGCACTATGCACCTCAGCATCCGCTGACCCCGCTCTGTCATTTTACGTGGCCTACCACTTCGTGGCTGAGTTGCTGTCATTCCCAATTGCTTCCACTTTGTTATAATACCACTGACAGTTGACTGTGGAATATTTAGTAGTGGGGAAATTTCATGACTGGACTTGTTGCACAGGTGGCATCCTATCACAGTACCACGCTGGAATTCACTGAGCTCCTGAGAGCGGCCCATTCTTTCACAAATGTTTGTAGAAGCAGTCTGCATGCCTAGATGCTTCATTTTATACACCTGTGGCCATGGAAGTGATTGGAACACCTGAATTCAATTATTTGGATGGGTGAGCGAATACTTATGGCAATATAGTGTATGATAAATGTCACTCAGAGGGCTGACGGCACATCCATTGTTCATTAACCTAGTCATTCATGTTTAATTGTAGGATTTATTTTTATTTAAAATCACCTATGCCTTACATCAGCTACAATTTAAGTTAATCCCTAACTGAGGTTTAAATCATTTAAGGTAATGGAGCAACAGAATTAAACGTTCATTCAAATTTACTGTGAAACTTAAAAATCAGGATCAAAATGATGGTTTAAATATAAACATGATTATTTTTAAACATATTAAAGATACTGGGTGGGTTGCCCAATATACAAGTAATCACCCATTTAACTGTTGCTGAAGTGTACTCTAACTCATAGCTGATTTATCCATGCTTTCTGCACATCGTTTAGAATGTTCGCTTCAACACTTCCAATGTAGACATGCGTCTAATGTTAACAGGGTGTAATATTACTTATTTCATTCTAACTAGCAACAACAGTTGGGTTCCAGAGGTAAAAACTCTGTTAATTTTTTTTCCATAGGAGAATTAATTTTTATAAATATTTTAAGAATCTTTTTAGAAGAAACTTTTAAGACAGACCTACCATGAGTTGTTAATCGAAGCCATCAGCGGGTTTTTTTTTTTTCCCCCAACTTAATTTTTTTTAGAAATTCTGTGTAAAGGTGCACTCTAAGTTTTTAGCTGGCTCTTATTCATCCCAATAGTATCTGTGGTTTTAGACTTTATACTGATACCTTTCGCCATGCTTGCACCAAGTTTGTTTGCAAACTGCTTCTGCTTCACACCAAGTTTATTTTCTGTTTTGCCACTTGTAGTCTGTGTTTTTCTCTGTCTCATAACACACACAAACCCATGTAATGGACATTCTTGGATTCAATCCAAACAAATATGAGCATTATTGTGCCGTGGACTGTGACCTAGCAAGCTCTTTGGCGGCTGAGACTGTTGTGTGCTCGGTGCTTGATGTTACACTGTTTATCCGCGATCCATGCCATGAGAGCTGCAGGTCGTAGTGGTTTGTTTCATCAACAACCACGACCATGGGAACCTTGAAGATTGTACAGAACTAAACACCGAAAGACCCATGAATCAAAGTCTACCATTTTGGACTGGAATATGGGAGGTTGATGGTGTTGGATCTTACCTCCTTTGCGTCCAGACTGCATCATCATACGACGACGTACAGTGTCAAAGGGATAGGATGTGAGACCAGCAACAGCAGTGACAGTCTGAGCAATCATCCAGCTCACCACTATGTGGGTGTTCTTGGGGTCTGGTAGCATGCCTATAAAACACAGACATGTTATTTTTGTTTTTAACACCATGCCAGCTTCTGTCTATTTTCATGGCAAAATTCTCAAACACTTAATTATGTGCGAGACAACACAAAATAACGATGTATCCACCTTAAGGCTAGGGTATCACTCCCTTTTGGTGGCTGGAATGGTATATAGATTTTTCTAGGACACTGATATGACTAGAGTGTACATCACTTTAAACATCTGTCAAAAGTACTATTAATTTCTTTAGGTGTAATAGATTATGTACAAAATATTGCACCATTAAAGCAAAAAGATTTTCACCTTACCAATGAATAGCTTTTTGCAAAACATATGGCACCTAGACAGTACAACTTAATAGGACAAAAAAAAAAAAAAAATAACTGATCTTAGCCCAAGTAAAACCACTGCAACCCACCTTTGGCAGTATCATAGATACCGAAGTAGGCCGCTCTATAGATGATGATACCCTGCACAGACACATTGAAGCCCTGATACAAGCCCTTCAGACCATCAGACTTGTAGATCTTCACTAAACAGTTGCCAAGGCCTGAAAACTCTCGCTCCGCACCAGCCTTTCCGACGTCAGCAGCCAATCGGGTTCTAGCAAAGTCAAGGGGGTAGACGAAGCAAAGTGAGGTAGCTCCCGCAGCACCACCAGAGGCGAGGTTTCCAGCGAAGTACCTCCAAAACTGGGTGCGCTTGTCAACGCCATCCAGGAAGACCTTCTTGTACTTATCCTTGAAGGCAAAGTTGAGGGCCTGTGTTGGGAAGTACCTGATGACATTGGCCAAGTTGCCCCTCCAGAAGGACACAAAGCCCTGCTCCTTGGGTATACGTACTACACAATCAATAATACCTTTGTATTGCTTGTCTGCTGTGATCTGCTTGCTGGCATGCTGGACCTGCAAGAAAAAAAGGCAAATTTTTCCAACCATTTAAAAGTTTGAAAAGATACATTTTATATATATATATATATATATATATATATATATATATATATATATATATATATATATATATATATATATAAAGGCTCAGAAAGTATTTAGTTCTCCGCAAAGTCCCTTCAAAGTTGTCAGTAAGCATGAAAAAAATGTCAAAACTCTTCTTCAAAACTTAACTAACTGGCTTGACAAGCGGAGTGGTCTTTCTGGTTGATGCGTTTTAATTGTATTACTTTGTGTTGCTAGTCAAAAATAAATGGTATTAAGGTGAGGGGACTGATTCTAGAGAGCGTTTGAAAAATTTGGATACACCTATGAGTGCAAGAGGAGTCATCAATATATTTAGTCAGAAGAGAAAGACTGTAAATTGTTTTAAAGTGATACAATTTTAGGAGTACACTAGCATATTGATGGCCTCAACGCTATCAGACATGGACCAAAAGCCACACAAGTCTAATTTTGATTTATAAGTGTGACTTTGTCAATGGCAGTAGCAGTCCCGTGACCCTTAATGAAGTTGTTAGGCCAGCTCCTGCAAATAGAGTACCTTGCCACGACCTTGGTGCTTAACAGCGATTACAACAAATGCCAATTCAGTGGAGGCGGTCGTTACTAAACTATAACCATTCTCGTGACTCGATAGAAGCCAGAACACCAGCTAACTAGTCTGAAAGAATCGTTAAATGTTACATGATTAGGGATCACTTTCACGCTCCAAATACAAGCCCTCAATATGAGCAGCTAGTTTCAGAAAGCTACACTTTGGTATTATTGTCCCGCTGCATTTAAAAGTTGTTAATTTTACTAAATGTAGTTAACGCCAATGTCACCATGTCCTTTTCACTAGTCTTTCATCAGTTAGCTATAGCCACCAAAACTACAAGAGTTAGAGGACAATGTACACTAACATGTCAGTTAGTCGTGTCATTAAATTTACGTTTAGTACCACATTCGTATAAAGTTGTGTAAACAGAGAGAGCGAAGTAACGCAACAATCAGGGTACCCGCACTTTTTGACCAATGAGTTCCCATTAATTTACCAGTCGTTGGTTAACACCGTATTATGATTTGATGAATGAAAGCTAGACTATTTTCTAGAGCCGATTAAATACTGAACTAAGGGAAATACATTCACAGCCTACATTTCCATTACATTTATTTACGACCTTTCACGATCAGTGGTTTGAACAGATCGTGTCATCTCAAATTCAAGGGCAACTCATACCTGAAGGAGCAGCTTGACTCTCTCAATGGGAGCAACAGCTGTCTTGGAGATCGCGGCGGCGATTCCCCCGGCCAAGAAATCCTTGGCGAATGAAATAGCGGTCTCGGTCATTTTTGGCTGTGCTAAAGGACGCTCTTCCAAAGTCCCTTCCGAGGCTCTTCACACTCAACGGCCCGCAACCCCTTTTGACCAGCAGCTCTTCGACTCCAACCCTTTTCGGAATGGCCGAATTTATAGATGCTCAATGACTTTTCTGAGGTCTCGATCGCGAGATACAACGGGAACTCTGTTCTATTGTTATTGGTCCATTTGTTCTGTAGGGAGGAGGACTTCCACGTACGTCTAACAATAAATGCCACACCTCTCAATGTCATTGGAGGGGTTTTTTTGTGCACACGGAAGCGAATATTTCGCATTCTTTAATAGGCAAGTAGAGGCATGCAGTCACTGCATAGCCATGTGTTGCCCTTAGCTCTCGTCAGTATGCCCTTAACAATATGTATCTTGGTGCCAAGACATTGTAATTGAAATAGTAATGTTATTCAAACTGTAAAATTGCTCTGTTGTATATGCACATTTTGGCAAATGTTGTAGGTCATCCAGGTAGTCAATGCATACAGAGAATTAGCACACTATGCAGAGTGTACATACTACAGTACAAAATCAGTAATAGTTGTAAAATAGAACGATATTCTGAAACAGCCGTAATGCACATACATACAGTAGCAACTTGTGCAGATTTATTTGTGGGTTTATGAATGTGGGTTAATTTGTTGCATGAGCTACACATAAATACACTGAACTAATGTAAAAACATTAATCATGTCTTTTTGGTTGGAAACATGAATACTCATCATAAATCATTTACATAAATGTAGCAGGATTACAGAGTTGACTGGTATGTCTGTTAATTGTGATACGTCCAGGATATATATTAAGCCTTTGTGCACTGTAAACAGTATAAACATTCTCAACTATAGTCCTGTTAAAGGACTGTTCTGCCATTTGCCTTTATTCCCTGCAGGTTAGCTGCAGTTTAAACTATGGGTGTGTTTGGAACCACTGAAAACCTGCACTGAATTTTCATAATAATTCCTAAAAACAAAAACCAGTTTGAAAAACAGTTTATCTAGCTTTAAAAATCTAGTGAACTAAAAAAACAAAACCTTTTGCTACAGTATATGGTAAATCCAGCTTCTCTGAAAAGGTTCTCATACTGCAAATTAAATACTATCCATACATTTGGAATAGCATACTACCATACACTTGTACTACAGTACAGGTATATCTGCTGTGTGTACTGTGAACAGTATGCAAATATTAAATATATATATATATATATATATATATTTTTACTACATTGCCCTAAATATGCATTATATAACAGTGGCCTCATATTTGATCGAACAAGCAGTGTTTCGAGAGTGCTGATATTTTGTATAACGGCACGGAGATGCTTATTTGTATCATTCCGCTTGTCTGTGTTCCCTGCTTTCGAAATAGTGGTGGGGATTTTGATTCATTGTATATTTTAATTTCATTCACTGAATTGTTCCGTGACTATTTCTGCAGATTACATCTTTATGCGAGTAGGTGGTGACAAATGAGTCACTGGGTTCCCTTTCGATTTCAGTCACTTACATCGCGTCGCTAACCCTTAAGGCCACAAGAGCTGTGTGTTCTGCCTGGGCCACACAGAAGCAGCGCTGGTCAAGGCTGAATGTCCACACTGCGAGGCAATGTGCCTCAAAACGCTTCGCTCTCGGATAGCACTGTTTAAGCGCAATGACCCAACCGCTCTTGCTCCGTTGCCTCCCCCATCCCTCGAGGACCTGGGGAACGATGATGCTCAAGGCGAGGATATGGAGAAAATGGATTGTGAGGCTGTACCGCCGGCTCAGGTCCCGCATGTACCCACACCCCCACACTCTTCTTCCCCCGTTCTGTTCACTAAAAATCTTCGCCCGCCCAACGGTGCTTCCGCCCTCATGCAGTTCGGCAGCGGTGAACATGGAGAAGAAGAGGAGAATGATGACGGCGTATCTTTCATGGCTTCAGACACTGTCGCCTCGTCCACGTCAATGGAGGACACTGCTTCTCCCCCACTAAGAGGTGGAGAAAGTTTTTCGACAGCGGATGCGGCGCTTGTCCGCATTCTCACTAAGGCTATAGACGAGCTGGAGCTCGAATGGTCACCTCTGTTAGACCCAACTTGTTCTCGTCTGGATGAGCGGTTTTTGCCGGGCTGCCAAACTAAGACCGCCCTGCATAGACCTGGCCCATTTTTCCCCAAGGTCCACGCTGAACTCTCCAAATCGTGGAGTTCACCATACTCAGCGAGGCTGCACCTCTCCAATACAGCAGCCTTTACATCCGTCGACCGCAGAGACCAAATGGGATATGGCTCGCTTCCCCCCATTGAACGGGCGGTAGCAGCCCACTTATGTCCCTCGACTCAAACTGTTCTGAGATCCCACCCACTGCTCCTGTCTAAGCTATGCCGGCTTACTTCGACACTAGTGGGACACACCTATAATACAGCTGGGCAAGCTGGTGCCGCCTTGCACACAATGGCAGTACCCCAGGTCTACCAGGCCAAAATAAAATAAAAAATGAACGAATCAGGTCCCGACCCAACCATGTTTAAAGAACTTCGTGTCATGACCGATTTGGCGCTAAGAGAACAAAGGCCACCGCTGGAGCGATTGGGCATTCCATGGGAAATCTGGTCGTCCTAGACCTTCACCTTTGGCTGACGCTGACCGACATTCCCCACTGGTCTCATTGGCAGCGCAGTGGAAGCCCTATCGGAGTGCTTCCAAACAGCCTAAAAACAGCAGCAGGCTATGAAGCATTTCACGCCTAAATGAGGCAGTACCGCCGCTCAGCCCAGCCGCTCATGCTCCACTTCAGCGCAGCGCCCCCCGAAACAGCAGCACTCTACTCCCCAGGCCCCTCAGAGTCCATCTGAGCCGGCCGTTCGCCCAAAAAAGCCTTGGCCGAAGCACCGCTATCCACAGCCACCGTGCCAAGGGCCCCTCCCATCGGGAAAACCTTCCTCTGATCAGCCTTAGCGTTCCTAATGGATTCAGCAGCGTGAAGAGGAGTCTGCGTTGTTCACTGCAGGGTTGTTGGCCCCAAGCGGACTCGCACAGAATCCCTGTTCTCTCCTCCCGCCATTCCTGTTCGAGAGATTGTTCACAAGTGTTTATCTGTGCCAATAAATTGTATAAAAAATGTGCACTCTGCCTTGCCGGCAGTGCAAAAAGAAAAAAATACACAAACACTCACGAAAAGAGCTATGTTCCTCTTCACGCACCCACACACATCCCACAAACCATCAGCCCCACCCCTGGGCCGGGCACCGTGTTAACCTCTTCAGTGATCTCACTATCCCCACTGTTTGAGTGAATAAAATATGGGAATCCCTTCCCGGCATATCAAATTGGGTGTTAAGAACCCTAAAGAACGGTTACACACTTCAGTTTGCGAGATGGCCGCCGCGCTTCAATGGCATGATGCCGTCCACAATGTCATCTCAAAACACTCACATTCTGCATGCAGAAATCAACAGCCTGCTAGCAGTACAAGCAATAGACCTGTTGAGCTCAGCGAGCATCAAAAGGGCCTTTACAGCCGTTATTTTCTTGTCCCAAAGAAAGATTGTGTGTTGGGTCCAATTCTGGACTTAAGGCTTCTGAATCGCGCACTGTAAAATTGCCCGTTCAAAATGTTGACACAAAAGCAGATCATAGCACACATCCGTCAGAACGACTGGTTTGTCTCAATAGATCTGAAAGATGCCTATTTTCATATCTCGATCGTTCCTCATCACAGACACTTCTTGAGGTTCGCATTAGAAGAGACAGCATATCAATTCACAGTCCTGCCGTTCGCCCTTTCCCTAGCTCCGCACACATTCACAAAATGTGTGGATGCAGCTTTAGCCCCTCTGAAAGTGAAGGGGCTATGCATACTCAATTACCTAGACGACTGGCTCATTTTAGCACAGTCAGAGACTGTGGCGCACTCGCACAAGGACAGGCTGCTCGCGCAATTTGAATACACTTGGCCTACGGGTCAATGTGAGGAAGAGCTCATTTATTCCCTGTCAGGAAATATACTTCCTTGGGTTGCGTTTGAACTCTGTAACAATGTGCGCTTCGCTCTCGGCTGAGAGAATGCACTCGATATGCAGCATGGCAGCGAGATTCAAATTGGGCAGGGCTCTGCCTCTGAAATGCTTTCAGAAAATCCTCTGGCTTATGGCAGCAGCAGCGGCGGTCACCCTCCTTGGTCTATTACACATGAGACCTCTGCAATGCTGGCTCAACCGCAAAGTTCCTCAACGGGCATGGCGCTACGGGCACCATCGTGTTGTAGTCACCAACCACTGTCTATCTGCAATAGCACCATGGACAGCTCCGGGGTTTTACCGGCCTGGGGTCACCTTAGGTCAGGTTTCCATATGCAAAGTAGTTATTACAGATGCGTCCAACACGGACTGGGGATGCATTATGCGATGGCCGCCCGGCATTCAGGGAATGGACGAATGTGAAACGGACCTGGCACATCAACCGCTTGGAGATGTTGGTGGTTATTTTAGCCCTAAAAGCATTCGAGTCAGAGGTAACGGGGCGTCATATTCTGATTCGCACCAACAACAAGTCGGTAGTAGCATACATCAATCACCAGGGTGGTGTGCAATCTCCAACAATGATGACACTCGCACAGCAGCTCTTCAAATGGAGCGGAGAGTGTCTCTTGTCATTATTTTTTTTTTTTTATCTATTTGCCTCCCAGGAGACCTCTCATTGTTCCCTGTGGTATTCCATGACAGAACAGGTCCCGCTGGGGGTGGATGCGTTAGCTCACAAATGGCCAGCGGGTCGAAAGTGTGCATTCCCCCCGCTGCGCCTCATTCCTCCACTCCTCTCCAAAATCAGGGAGGAAATGGAAACGGTACTACTGATTGCACCAAGGTGTCCGAATCAACCGTGGTTTCCAGAAATAGTGGAGCTCCTTTATGCGCATCCGTGGGAAATCCCACTGAGATGAGACCTTCTTTCTCAGGCTCGCGGCTCGATTTGGCACCCGCGGCCGGAGTTATGGAATCTACACGTGTGGCCGTTGAGCGGGTCGCATCGGATGGTCAGACAGGTGGTGGCGTAGTGGGCTAAAGCACATAACTAGTAATCAGAATGTTGCTGGTTCAATCCCCAACCTCACAGCCACCACCATTGTGTCCTTGAGAAAGGCACTTAAATCCATGTTGCTCTGGGGGGATTGTCCCTGTAATAAGTGCACTGTAAGTCGCTTTGAATAAAAGCGTCTGCCAAATGCATAAATATAAAATATATAAATAATAAAATTTTGCATGCTAGAGCCCCATCTATGAGACGGCTCTATGCCCACAAATGGAATGTGTTTGTGAAATGGTGCAAAACGCGAAGTGACGATCCCGTTAATTGCCCTATTTCTGTCATTTTGGAATTTTTGCAGGAGCACTTAGATGCAGGTCTTACTCTGTCTATGCTAAAAGTATATGTAGCCGCTATTTCGGCAAATCATGCAGCTGTAGAGGGCATGCCAGTAGGTAGACACTGTTTCGTGGTCAGCTTTCTAAGAGGTGTGAGGCGATTGAATCCTCCCTGCCCAGCTACAATCCCTACATGGGACCTGGCCTTGGTGCAGAACGCACTGACTAAAGCCCCCTTTGAACTGATCGAGACTATCGATCTGCGTTCTCTTTCCCTTAAAACGGCTCTCTTACTCGCCCTGGCATCCGTTAAGAGGGTGAGTGATCTGCAGGTGTTCTCAATGCACAGCTACTGTCTGGAATTCGGTCCGAGCGAATTCCAGACAGTAGCTGTGCATTGAGAACACCTGCAGATCACTCACCCTCTTAACGGATGCCAGGGAATTCGGTGGAATTCGGTCCGAGCGAATCTAGAGCCACGCTGTTTCGGAGGTCGCTCGAAAGGCATGCCTGTCTCAAAGCAGAGACTGTCACATTGGATTGTCGACGGTATAACACTGGCGTATAAATCTCAGGGAACCCAATGCTCTATTGGCATTCAGGCCCACTCAACGAGAGGTATGGCCACCACTTGGGAGTGGGAAAATGGTGTGTCCATACAAGAAATCTACCTGGCGGCGAGTTGGGCTTCGCCCAGCACCTTTGAACGATTTTACAACCTTGACGTGCATTCGGTGGCTTCACAGATATTGTCTGTGCAGCAGCATTAATTCATTGTGTTCTAAGGTCCGCTTCGTGAACTCGATGAATTCACTTCGCTTCCGGACCGCACGCGCCTGTGCTCTCCTAGGTCTGCTTAGCGTTTTCTATTCAACAATGCAATACTCGGCCCTTCATGTTAAGCGCCATCATACTTCGTTTATACTGCCTAATTACACTACATGCAATATCTCTTATGTCTCCTCTGTGCTTTAGACATTCGAATGTAAAGCGGTGCCACACTCGGGCCATACAGCTTGAATATATATTTATTGTGTTTCCCACACAAATACATGAATATACTTGTGTCTCGTCAGGCCTTAGACACTCATTCTCTGGTTAAAAGATAGATATGTGCTGTATTTCCCTTAGTGGAACTCAGCTAGCTGTTTCACTACGGGACTGTGCACCTGGCTGTGCTCCACTAGGTCCGCTTGGAGCCCTCTTAAAGGCAAAGCATCCTGCTACTGAGTGATGCGGATGTGCTTGTTACCTCGCCTCCTCAGAACTGTCAGGGCGAGGTTGATTTCTTATATGCTTCCTGTAAGCTAAGCGTTGTATCTGTATGACACAATTTCATGTCCTGGCCTTCTATACACTATACGATTCACTCTTGAGTGTTATGTGTTACGTGTCCTATGTCCAGTACCGCGGCGTGATCGTACACGTTCCCATAAGCATCAGCGACGTGATGTAAGTGACCAAAATCGAAAGGGAATTTTTCCGGTTACATATGTAACCTCGGTTCCCTGAGATGTAGGGAACAATACATCGCGTAGCTAGCCGCGCTACTGGACGTCACTATCAGACGGCTAATGCCGCCACTTTCAGTCGATAAAGTGTGACTGATGCCGTTATGCTGCCCACTTATATAGAGAGCTGAGCACCACACGCTCAGTGTCACTGGCTGTGTGGGCGCGAACGCCATTGGCTTAGTTCAGTTGCATCTGAATTGGCGTGATCCAATAGTTCAGAAATCGGAGAAAAGGAGTTTTTCCCATAAGCGTCAGCGACGCGATGTCTTGTTCCCTACATCTCAGGGAACCGAGGTTACATACATAACCGGAGACGTTTTCATCCAAGGTGTAAATTGAATTCAAGCAAAAAAATCAACTCAAGAATTACAATTTTCTAGAAAAAAAAGTTTAAAAAAAATTTAAATAACATCTGAAAGTTAGGATAACCTCACAGTTGTCTTAAATCCCAAAAGGTAAATGTTGAATTTACTGGGTTACAAATGTGATGTGTTCCAGAGACAATTTAGCAGAGACGGGCCACTTCACATGTGCATTAGCTGAACCAGCCTAAAATAAGGATTGACTTGCCTAAGAAAGGGACATTTTCTGCCTTCACGTGCTATCGTAATTATCGTAAATACAAGTTTCCAACTCCTCAAGTCATAATTATGACTGGGATACCGGAGATAATTTTGATTCCCGAGTTTTCTAAATACAGCAGATTGTTAGCACTTGCTGTTTTTGGTCATATTCATTTATGTATATCAGCAACCATTTGATGCATGTTGTAAATTTTTACACCGTGAAAACATTATCATTATCATCAGCAAGCTAACTAATTAATATGTATTATGGTGTAAAAAATAAATGTTCCTCAAGAAATATGTATGGCTGATCCTGGCATGGTCCATGTTTCCTGTTCTTTCCGACAACAAAGCACTTGAACGCAACATAAGCGATGTAAGTGAACCCGGAACCACTTCAGAAGCACATGAAGGCAGCATTTGCACATTCTATTATGAGTCGGAAGTTGCAATGGGCTGTTTATGTAGAAATGTGATGTGTTTTGTGTCACAATATTATGAGAAACAGCGTGTCATTATCACAAAGATAGATAGCTGAGCCAGCAGATTCATCAATGCAAGGTATAGATGTGGAGGATCCTACTTTAGGATAGGATGTAGCAATAAAGAAATCCTTGGTCTTTTGGTGCATTAGGGTGGAGTTATTATTAGTATCCGGACACTGCAGCAGTCATGTAGGAAATTGAATTTATTCAGGAGAAAAAAATAGACAGACATTCGCACAGTCCTGCTTGGCATGAGTGATGCTTGGTCTGCTTTTTTGTTTGTTTTTGCTCCCAAAACAATAATAGAACTGAGGGGATGTTACCACATCCAGTGTCTTGAAATGTACCTATATAATTCACAGCAGTTCCAGTTATGTTTTGCTTCACTTGAGGGACAGGTGCCCACAGGTTGAAAACTCCTGTTCTAATGCACACCTCATTCATGAACAGAGAGCTCACAAAAACGTCCCACAATTTCAGCTTGGCTAACTTGATAACAAAGTTGCAAAGCCAGTGTTTTCTCTCAGGTTAGTGGTGTTAATTGTATCAGACCCAGAAGCTCCAATTTGCTGCTGTCCACATCACATTATGACTTCTTCTCAAAATATTATGACTTTAATTTCATATTGATATGATTTTATTATCATAATTTTGACTTTATTCTCAAAATATTATGACTTTAATTTCATAATGCTATGACTATATGGTTGCACTTTATTATACAGTATGTGTACTGTCAGTGTGCTTACCCAAGAGAGTACTGAGTAGTAGTACATAACTACATGTACTTAATATGGGTTAAGGTTAGGGTTAGGTTTAGGGTTAGCTACTAGTAATTACTATAGTTGTTGTAGAACAGTACTGTAAAATAAAGTGCTACCGACTTTATTGTGTCTTAATGTGTCTTTAAAGGAATGTTCCGGGTTCAACACAAGTTGAGCTCACTTGACAGCATTTGTGGAATAATATTAATTAC
The DNA here is from genome assembly GCF_019703515.2 of Myxocyprinus asiaticus. Taxonomy (NCBI): domain Eukaryota; kingdom Metazoa; phylum Chordata; class Actinopteri; order Cypriniformes; family Catostomidae; genus Myxocyprinus; species Myxocyprinus asiaticus. Next base: position 60,569,131 of record NC_059346.1, read on the forward strand.
CACAAAAATGTATTTGGACTCGTCCCTCCTTTTCTTAAAGGCCAATGTGGCCAATTTTTTGATTTTAGGAGCTTCTTATAATTTTCGCTAAGAACGTTCATATATTTTTTTTCTTAAGAACATTTTCCTTTGGAAACCCTGGTGGGATTCCAAATTTAAGGGTTGCTTTAAAATCAGTTGAATCTTTCCAGTATTATCACATGGAAAATTGTATGTTAAGTTATATGCATTGTAGTAGGCATTCAAGAAGCACTGTGATTTTTTTTTAGATATAGCTGCATACCTGTTCGTCAAACTGTGTGTGTGAATGAAGACATATTTCTCATGCTAACTAGGTCTATATCATCATTGTTCATAATTCAATCACTTCCTGAGTCAGGTGAGAATGCAATGCCTAAATGATAATCAAACCATTTGGATTAATAGGTATGTTAGTGCTGTATGTGAATTTTTCATGGATTGGAATGCAGGAAATGTTCCTTCTCCCTGAAAGATATCACTGAAATAAGTGTCCTGAGATATCTGTGACAGCACTAGACAGTGTAAACAGCAAACAGCGACCCGCGGTCACATTCTTTGATCAGCCAATCTGAAGACTTTGATGTGCTTTCTGCCTGTCAATCATTGTGCGCTCACAGTTTTGTAGTTGAAGCTAATCATTCAAGTTTAATGCCATTTTCAGATTCATAACAGTTATTTTGCTATTGTTGTGATTGACAACCCTGAGAAGATGCACTGCTGCTCTACTGTTCGGTGTTAGTCTCAATGCTGTCTTTGGCAGGGGCGGAGCTAGGGTGGCCAATAGCCCCATTCCCAATTGCCGTTTTGGTAATTTTTTGTTTATTACCAAAATAAACTCTCCGGCTCCTCCTTGGTCTGTCGGCCACCTGGCTCCGCCTTGGCTCTCCAATCCTCAGGCTGCGCCTCCTCCCTCCGATCTGTCAGCTCCACCGGGGACCTCCTTCCCTACGGCTCCACCTTGGTCCTCAGTCCCACCAGCTCCACCTCCGTCTTCTGATCCCCCAGCTCCGCCTTGCTCCTCCGAGCCTCCAGCGCCGCCTTGGTCCTCCCTGCCATCGGCTCCACCCTGGCCCTTCGAGTCTTCGGCTACTCTCCGGGCACCAAGTTCCATGGCTCCGCCCCTCGAGCCTCTCATGGCTCCACCCCCCACAGACTCTGCCCTGGTCACACACCCCACGCCTCAAGACACCCCCCCCCCCCAGCTCTCTACAGAACTTTGAATTTATGTCATGTTTTACGTGTTTTGTTTATGTGTTGGGGCGTCAGGAGCCGCCCCTTAGTGGGGGGGATATGTCATGTATTTTGTTGATTCTTGTCTTTTATTTTGAAATGTTTAGTTCCTGTTTCCCATGTCATGTGATTCCTGTTTTCCCTCCATGTTCATGTGTCATGTTTTCATTGGTTTATTGTTTAATTAGCTTGTTATCAGTTTTGTTTGTTCATTGGTTTATATTCCCCAATGTCTTGTATTTAAGCCCTCATGTTTGCATTGTCTAGTTGTCAAGTATTGAATGTATGTGGATGTGTTTTGTTCTAGCCAAGTCAAGCCATGTTATTTTTTAAGTCTAGTCAAGTTCATGTTTCACGTTTATAGTTAGGGTTTTGGTTTCACTTTTGTAAATAAACTGCACTTGGGTTCTTTTCACTCCTTCGTCATCATCTTCATCATTGCCAGTGCCAGCATCATTACAATAAATATGTTGACACAATTCAGTATTTATGTGATTCCATCACAACTGTCATTTTGATATATTGATGCGCTGTTGTTTTATAATAATAGAATGTATATATTTTCTGTATAACCAAGTTACGTTACACTAATGAATGGAGCTTTTTGCATTATCTTGAACATTGTCTAGCATTCATTTCATGTGTTATTGTAGTTTAGCTAAAATTGCACAGATCAATCCTTATGGCACTATATTTCACATGCTTTGCAGTTATGTAAGCTTACCTGTCCAATAAGAAGAATGCCAATTCAGGGTCGGTTTTGATCCCAAAAACCAAACGAAGGTCCCTCCAGGTATCAAATGCCCTGCCGATGTTCACTCTAGTTTACGCTCGACCACGATCACGTCCCACTTAGCCAGACAGGATTCAGTAGATACATAAAAAAAAAAAGAAAAAAAAAAGGCTAATATTGCATGAAATTTTTTACATATTGCACCTTTAATGTTGCCTGAATTCTGCATTGCCCGTGTGCTCTTATGAGAGGAGTTCAGCTGTCCAGTGCTGACTGCGGCTACTGAACCAGATACATTTATTCCCTGTAGGCTTCATCAGGCAGAATAACAGGTAACAGTTATATAATTTTAAAGCTGTTTTGCAATAATATATTTGCATACAAGGACAGATGGTATTTGGCATGTTTTATACATATATAATGCAAATAATTGGACGGAGAAGATAATGAAGCATATGATTTCTTATTGGATCGGTGAGAAAACTGGATTCCATATGGGACAGTATGTGTGCAAGAATGCCCAGCAACCTTAAAATTCAGGAAAAACTCACAGGTAACATTAAATGTGACTTTTCAGACTGAAACATTGTAGAGGTCATATTAAACTATGCACAGATGTTACTGCCTAAAATTAGTCGATTCCGCATACTGTGAAATTAACCAGATGGTTACTGTACAGTCATTTTCTATGGATTTCCCCTTATGACCTCAGAAAAGTCCAACTCCCTCAGTGGACTATTTTCACGGTTCTCAGCTTTATATAGCATTATTGTATCACCAAAACTTGAATGCCTAATAGTATAAGCATTGGGGAGCAACAAATTGATTACGTGCAACACATAAATTGGTACATATAGCTATTAATGATTGCCTGGACTGAGTGCTTTTAGGCGATTTTGTAAATCGCTTGTACGTTTTAATTCTATTATTCTATTATTCTAACATTATAAGTATAGTAATACAAATTTTATAAAATAAAAAGAAGAAGCATTAAATAACCCCTTTAATTCAGTTTCGCAGTACAAACCACAAGTCTGCACTCACAATCTCTCAAATCTGGCACTGCAACTTCAAATCTTCACGCCTTGACTTTTGCAACAACCTTTGTATTAATCCTGTAGCAAAACTCACTTGTGCACTTGGAAATCCAGCTGCAAGAGAGCAGATAGCTGGATTTATTTATTGATTTATTTTCATTATTCAGCTTGTTTAACTCAAGCACATTATCCCACCAAAAGGAAGTGCTGTAACATAATGTTGATTCTAACAGTCTAAATAATAATGTTTTATTTTAGAATGTTAACAAGTTGATCAAAATCTAAATCAAGTGTTGTTTTATAATGATGAAGAACCCCATGGAGGAGAGGGAGAGAAAGATATGGTAACTCATATTTAGAAAATAGGCTTGGCTATTTTGTATTAAAAGACAACTGACAGTTGTTTAAGGATGAATGAATGCAGTCCAGGAGACCGCAGGGTGTTTAACGTTTTAGCGCTCAGAAGGGTGCTCACGAGCGCCCCCTTTGCATCCTCAATGCGCCCATAGTTGCAGATAGAGCTCCAAAAAGGGGAGGGAACTGCAAACTGCTAGCAAAGATATAGGGAGCCCCTAACCCTTTCCCTAACCTTAACTGTGAGTGGAAGTGATGCCCCCTTGTGGAGTTGGCACAACCCCCTTTTGGAGTAACCCCGCCCCTTCTGGAGTAACCCCGCCCTCTTAGGAGATTTCACCCCCATTTGGAGGTCTCTCTGGCCTTATTCATGGTAGCACCATCTTTTATTTTTAATGGGAATGAAAGCGAGGCTGTGAGGGATAGGAATACCATCTCTTCAATGGCACACACCTTATAAAGCTGTAAAAAGCTCCTAGATCACATCTGATTTTCCACAACTCATGTTGTCCTGAGTTTTTTGTCTACTGAATGTTTTGTCCACGGAAAGATCCAAAAACAATTTAAACTGGAGTACATCCCACTGAAGAGACTGTATGTCTATCCCTCACAGCCTTGTTGTCATTTCCGTGAAAAATCAAAGATGGCGCTGCTGTGAGGTCTATACCTACTTGAGCTCTACAGTGATCTATTACCCAACAGACCCTGCTGCTGATCCTCTCATCCAATGACAGCGGAGTGGAGTTTCCATGCTGGAGGAAAAATCCTGGCGGACGTTGCAATGTCATTTGCGGATTAAATATTGATTTCAATAATAGTTTTTTCCTGATTGTCAATGACGGTTCACTTGCTTATCTTGTGTGTAATGTATCACTTTTTTGTCTGATGTGTATAACTGGTTTAAAACTTTATTTTATTCAGTTTTCCATAGATTAAATTATTCATATTCAGTTTTTATTGAATAGTTTTTCTTGAGGAAGTTGTGCATTCTTAAAGTAAGTAATCTACACTAAACCTTTGTATTGTTGTTTCAAAGAGGATTTTAATGTTATTGTGAATCTCTAAAATATTAAGGCATGAGTGAGTATTGTCCTGTACATAGCTGTAGCTAGTAAGATTGCTTGTATTTATTGATATAGTAACATTCAGTCTAAGATGGGATTTTGCTGTTGTTGTTACTGTTTACAGTATGTGCGCTTTGTGGTTCAGAGGTTCTTGGTTAAATTATCTAATGCTTTATTGTCAGTGTGTTGCCTGGAATGATTTAATAAAAACAAATATTTAAGGGTAAGTTTAAAGTGTGTTCCTTTACCCTTTCTATCAATGCCAAGACTTTTCAAATGATTATTAGCCAGAGTGCTGACTACAACCAAGAAATATAATCATATTATCCAAATTTTGTTGTCGTAACATTGGCTACCTTTTAAATTTCGTATTCATTTTAAAATTCTGTTTACTACAAAGCTTTGAATGGTCTAGCTCCATAGTACTTAAGTGACCTTCTGACACGCTATATTCCGTCACGTTCATTACAATCACAAAATTTTGGCTTGTTAATAATTCCAAGAATATAAAAATCTACAAAAGGAGGTAGATCCTTTTCATATTTGGCTCCTAAACTATGTAATAGTCTCCCTAACACTGTTCGGGATGCAGACACACTCACTTAGTTTAAGTCTAGACTAAAGTCTCATCTATTTAGCCAGGCATACACCTAATTTATTCTTCACCACACAATTAGGCTGCTGTAGTTAGGTCTGCCGGAACCAGAAACATCTATCATGATATATAACGCTGCATACAATTGAATGGCATTTGCGCTAATGTTATTATGTTTGTTTCCATGTCTCAACCTTGGGATTCATATTTGAGGTTACCAGAGCCGGCCAGGTCCAGCTCCGTTCCTGCTTTGTGTCGGACTCCACTGATACGTGTCACTGAGTGATGGTGACAAACTACAGCCGGTGCTAGCCAGACATCACTTCAGTCTTTTGACTTCAGAGGATGAACTGATGCCATCTCCAATTGTAAGACATTGGACACTTCATATGCCACTGCCTGAACCTTGGATTTAGGATGGACCCCACCGAACCCCACCTCATTGATCTCTGCCTGCATCACCTTTGTCTATTGATGGACTACACTCTTGAAATTGAATAAATAGACTATCATTTAATTGCCAACAAAAGCCTTCATCAGCCAACTAACAAGGACAATGCATTTATGTAAACTTCTGCAGTTAATCCAGGATTGACTTCAAACACATTAGTCATTAATCCTAAAGTTCATAAAAAAAAATATTTTTATTTTATTTTATTTTTTTAACACTGGACCTTAACGCTTACTTAATTTACACATTTTAAACCATGACTTGCAATACACACAAATAACTAATACTGGCATTATATTCATGTTGTTTAGCCAAAGGGGAACTGGCCCCCACAGTGAGCCTGGTATCTCCCAAGGTTATTTTTCTCCATTAACCAACATCTTATGGAGTTTTGTGCTCCTTGCCACAGTCACCTTTAACTTGCTCAAAGGGGTTCTAAATATAAATACTGTTTAATTATTACATTTTTATACACAATTTATAATCATTTTTAATCAAACTACACAATGATCACTCTAAAACTTTATAGATATTACAGTTTCATTTTTTATTTTAATTTTTTTTAATGCATGATTTGCTGTAAAGCTGCTTTGATGTGTGTTGTGAAAAGTGCTATACAAATAAAAATGACTTGACGACTTGCTGCGTGAATATGAAGAACATAATGTATAAAAACTGTCATCTGATTGAAGTCTTGAAGTCTGTCCCAAATGCACACTTTTTATCACTCATGCATGGACTTGCTGACTAGCGCCCCATCTGTCTACACTCATTTATGTCACCAAAGTCTGGACTCAGAGGAGGAATGCAAGGGCTTAGGGTGCGATCTGGGACAGGGTCGATGATGCGACAGCAGCCATAGTGCACCAGTACACTCACCACATACCTGCTGTTGCTGGAGAGAAGAGAGTAGAGTGATAGAACCAATTCATGCAGAACCGCCGCTCCCTATATGCAATATGCATATACGCAGTCTGCCTAGGGCACCAACTCTAGGGGTGCACCAGAAAATCCACCGACTGCCCTTCCTTACACGTTATACGTTATGCAACGGTTGATGGCCACTGTAGCCACTGTCACACCTCTGGGTTTACTACACATAACTCCTCTCCAGTGCTAGGTCAACTAGAAAATGCCTCGACACAGTGCTTAGACCTTTTTGTGACACACTGCTGTGTAGCCGCACTTGCAATTTGGAAACACCTGTGCACTCTTGCCCTCGTTCTATAAGAAGGGTGTTGCTCTGGGAAAAGTGGCCAGATGCAAAGTTGTCACGACGGCTGGGGTGCGCTGTGCGACTGTCGTCTGGCTTTCGGCACCTGAACAGGTGCGCGAGTCACATGACACAAAAATTGCTTAGAACGGCTTGCAGTCCTCTTGGCTTTGAAAGACTTTCGGGCAGACATGCAGGGCTTTCACGTTTTGGACTGCAAGGACAGCACTGCGGTTGTGGCATACATATATTGCCAAGGGGGAGTGTGTTTGCACCCATTGTTTCATTCAATTTGTCAAAATGAAGGGGAGTTTATTTCTATGCTTTTCACTATCCTGTCGGCTGGTGGATATTAGGGATGTGCTACGGTGGACAACTAATCTACCAGTTGTCCAACAACTGACTAGTCAATTAGTGGGGTCGACTAATAACATTAAAATTTTTAGTGGTTGTGGTTTTAATGGGAGACACAATTAATTGAGAGATTATAGCTTGCTGTGCTTAATAGTGAATAATAGTCAGCACAGTACAGTGTTGTGTGAAATCTGAATACAAAATAATCAGTTACTGTAATGTAATTACTTTTGTAGTCAAAAACTAGTGCAATGCATTGCATTTTAAATTATTGTAATCATATTACTGTTACTGACTTTCAAAGTTAATTACTTTTAAGTACGTTACTTAGGTTACACATTTCTAAAATAACATTATGTAGGAACCACTTAAACTATGTTCATACGTATGTCTGTTTGTGTTTCTGTGACAGCTGAAGTAACAACAACAGTGAAAAAGAGGAAATATAGACATTATTTTGAAATCATTGAGCGGAAAAACAAACTATTCTGTGAAAATTGTTTTAGAAAGTAAATTAAAAGCAAAGTAATCGTATGAAGTAATCAGTGAAGTAATTTGATTACAATTTTAGAGAAGTAATACTGAAGTAATTTGTAGTGGACTACTATTTTTGAGTAACTTACCCAACACTGACACAGTAAAACCCTCTGCAAGAAGTTTCGTCTCTTTAATGCTGTAAGTTTTAAAGCATATCTGCACCACTGCTGTTACAGCCATCAACGCGCCGCATCAACAATACATTACAAGACGATCACTGTCGGATGTTAAATCCTCTGCTGTGAGTATTGTTTCCATATTTCTGAGGTGCTTTGGAGAGATTAAAGTCTTTTGCTGATTCTGTCTGTCACTGTTCAAGCAATAAAAAAGTTGTCAAACTGGTAAGAAAGAGGAATTTTTTTTTCTGATCAAATCCCCCTCATATTAACCAGATGTTTAAGCATAGTTTAAGCCAATAGTACACTATATTGCCAAAAGTATTCGCTCATCTGCCTTTAGACGCACATGAACTTAAGTGACATCCCATTCTTAATCCATAGGGTTTAATATGATGTTGGCCCACCCTTTGCAGCTATAACAGCTTCAACTCTTCTGGGAAGGCTTTCCACAAGGTTTAGGAGTGTGTTTATGGGAATTTTTGACCATTCTTCCAGAAGCGCATCTGTGAGGTCAGACACTGATGTTGGACGAGAAGGCCTGGCTCGCAGTCTTCGCTCTAATTCATCCCAAAGGTGCTCTATCGGATTGAGGTCAGGACTCTGTGCAGGCCAGTCAAGTTCTTCCACACCAAACTCGCTCATCCATGTCTTTATGGACCTTGCTTTGTGCACTGGTGCGCAGTCATGTTGGAACAGGAAGGGGCCATCCCCAAACTGTTCCCACAAAGTTTGGAGCATGGAATTGTCCAAAATCTCTTGGTATGCTGAAGCATTCAGAGTTCCTTTCACTGGAACTAAGGGGCAAAGCCCAGCTCCTGAAAAACAACCCCACACCATAATCCCTCCTCCACCAAACTTCACAGTTGGCACAATGCAGTCAGACAAGTACCGTTCTCCTGGCAACCGCCAAACCCGGACTCATCCATCAGATTGCCAGATGGAGAAGCGTGATTCTTCACTCCAGAGAACGCGTCTCCACTGCTCTAGAGTCCAGTGGCGGCGTGCTTTACACCACTGCATCCGACGCTTTGCATTGCACTTGGTGATGTATGGCTTGGATGCAGCTGCTCGGCCATGGAAACCCATTCCATGAAGCTCTCTACGCACTGTTCTTGAGCTAATCTGAAGGCCACATGAACTTTGGAGGTCTGTAGCGATTGACTCTGCAGAAAGTTGGCGACCTCTGCGCACTATGCGCCTCAGCATCCGCTGAGCCCGCTCTGTCATTTTACGTGGCCTACCACTTCGTGGCTGAGTTGCTGTCATTCCCAATCGCTTCCACTTTGTTATAATACCACTGACAGTTGACTGTGGAATATTTAGTAGCGAGGAAATTTCACGACTGGACTTGTTGCACAGGTGGCATCCTATCACAGTACCACGCTGGAATTCACTGAGCTCCTGAGAGCGGCCCATTCTTTCACAAATGTTTGTAGAAGCAGTCTGCATGCCTAGGTGCTTCATTTTATACACCTGTGGCCATGGAAGTGATTGGAACACCTGAATTCAATTATTTGGATGGGTGAGCGAATACTTTTGGCAATATAGTGTATCACCATTATTGTGACTGTTAGACTAAACAATAGGAATAACTATCCTGAATGATTTCAGAATGACTTTTGAATATGCCTAATACTTACTATGGCCACTCGTAATACAGAAATGAACAGGGGCGGACTGGCCATCGGGAGAACCGGGACTCTTCCCGATGGGCCGACCGTGAAACGGGGCTGAATGGGCCGCGATAAGCTGAAATGGGCCGCAGAACGGGCCACATAATGGCACCGTGATATGCCGAAGGGGGCAGCCATATGCAGAAAAGGACAGCGACCCCAACCCCCCAACAACTTTTGGGCCAGTTTCTATGTAAAATCCCGGGCCAATTTCTCTTCCCAGTCCACCCCTGCAAATGAACGTTATGTTTTGAACCAACCATGCTTTTAATGCACTGGAGACTTTATTTTTAGTACTTTTAGTGAAATTCAACTCTTTTGTACTTCAAATGTAAGTACAGACATATTTTTACTAGTATTTATGTATAAAATTACAGAATATAATCAGATTTTAGTTGCTTAACCTTGTGGGACCCCATGGCCTCATGCAAGGACTCGCCATTTTGGATTCGCTATACGTAACGCATAATTTAAATGAATTTAAACCCATTGCATACTGTTCAGGACATGCTAATGAGTCATTTAAGGGTTAAACTTCTGACGCACCGAGTCACGTTACCATGGCATTGATTTCCGTGAACTGCTTCTATAGGCGCAGCACCAGCAAAAGTGCCTCTGGTAAGAAACCTCTTAAAAAATTTTCACTCAAACCTGTTTGGTTGTAAAGAGTAGCGTCTCTAGTTTCGTTTGATATGCTGCTTTAAATATTTCGTTAATTTTTCGTTCTTTGGCGCCATAATAAACATGAAGTACTCAGATGAGTGCTGAGGACATTTCTGACAAACGTTCCAAAAACATGTTCGATATTTTGAATAACTTCTCACAGTAACAAATCTGTGGGTCATTTAATATAAATGTAGTTATATTTTATTTTTTGTTATCCCTGTACAATATGGCTCTATTCATTAACATTAGTTAATGCATTCTTATATATTTACTGTGCATTTTCACATTGGGAATAAATGTATTCATGCAAAAGCTGAAAAGATTTCAGAGGCTTTTTATGGCGTTAGGATAAAAATAAGGTGCATTTCGAAATACTGAGACCAGTGCAGACAGACAGCACACTGGAGGTTAAGTCATTCACTAAACAGGGAGCAAGGGAGCAAGGCCGCATCCTATAGCTTTCTATGCAGCCAAGTGTATTCACTCCTAAAATCTGACCAAAGGTTCAGTTTCAGGCTGCAGATGATGTTTGGGCCACTCAACTTGTTTGACAGACATAGGACAATGATAATCAGTACATAAATTCAGAATTTTATAATGCAAAATGTATTTTAGCATGGTTGGCAGTGATTTGATAATGCTGGCCATTATTTTTAATCAGAATTAATTATTCAGCTTTATAGAAAATCAGCTGTAATGTCCATATGTTAAACATTAATAATCAACACTCCTGTACACATAATAAACTATTTGATGAAAACAATCTGACTTTCTATAGCTTGGTATTACTTAAAATTTCACAAGTTTGTCCTGCTGTCCACATATGTGAATATCAATTTTTAGTAAAACTATTTGCTCTAGAATTTTTTATTTTTTATTTATTTTTATTTAATTATTTGCTTGTTTATTAGGTGCTACTAGTTACAAATCAAAAAGGGAAATTAAAAAATGCACACAGCAGTCACACGTGGGTCTCAGGAGGTTTAGCTTATTGTAAAAGTAATTTTATGTCTGCTACTTAACACACTCTGCTCAAAGGTATTTTTGATGAGTTTAAAGTATTGTGTACATTTTTTATGTAAATCTTTGTTAGAAATATTTGTACTTTAAAAGCAGTGTTTCTAATATGCAAATCACTAACACTGATGAAGGGGAGTTTTAAGATAGACTTGTATAAAATCTTATCTAAATATGAAAAATTCCATCAGAGGCATAAATAAATAAATAAATAAATAAATAAATAAATAAAAAAGAAGAAATAAAGAGGAAATTGATTGGCAAGTGTACACACAAACACATATGCACACACAAACATAAACAGAGGCAGCAGGTGCTCCTGGTTGGGCCTTAATTACATGATCTCTGATTCATCTAATTGATATGCTAATGAGGATGTAATTAATGCATGAGAGGGAACATCCACAACCCCTCTTAATTAATGGATAATCAGTTCATATATGGCCTTCCATATTTAATAACACCACATAAACTATCAGTTTTTTTTAGTTTTTTATTTAGTTTCGCAAAAACATGCAACAAGAATCACTGAATGTAGTTTCAGTATTATATATATATATATATATATATATATATATATATATATATATATATATATATATATATACTGTATATATAGAAACTTTATGGAAAATGAGTGACAGATTACTTTATTACATACAGTTTGAGCCATCAATATACAGAAGATATAATTGTCAAAATTATACAGCAATGGATAAAGCCCTAGACTGAAAAATTAAAATTCTGTCATCATTTCCTCATTCTCATGTTTTTCCAAACATGACTTCATTTCTATATGACTAAAGATTTCTTCAATGTTTTGGAAGAATGTCACACAAAGCTATTGCATGGCTTTTGAAGGCTTGGAATATAGCATACAAGTCAAGTTTATGATAATTTATGGACTATTTTAATGATGATTTTAATGTGCTTTTTTATCATTTTGGAGCTTAACAGCCCCAGTCACCTTTCACTTTCTTTATATGGAAAAGAGCGACCAGGATATTCTTTAAAAATATTCACCTTTTGTGTTCCACAGTAGAAAGTAATTCATATGGGTAATTTTAGGATTCCTCTCCGTATAGTTCATCTCATATGTGCTTCAGGCTATTGATCCTAAACACACATGTGAGACCAACAATCACTCTCAACTGCTATCTTCCCCCTCTGTCTCTGTATGTAGTGCTCATCTGTGGATGGTGAATTAAACAGAGCTAATAATATTAAATTATGGCAGGCCTGCTTTTACATTAGTGCCATAGACTGAAGGCCAGTCAAAGCTCTGGGTGATTGATAGCCCAACAAACCCTAGGTCAATTAGCTTGTGGGCTTTCCTCCATCCCTGGTATTGTTTGAGATCCATCTGTTGTTAAATTTAACACTCAACCAGCAACCGTCTCACCATAATTAAGACTTCAATTACAAAAACATTGGTTCATCCAAATTTAGGTCTGCCATTGCATGTACTTGAGTTGTCTCAGAGTTCAGATATTTGACATTATTTTCACTGTTTGTTTTTATTTATTTATTTTCTTTTGTTGTTGTTGTTCATTTTATATACATAGGCCTATACATTTTTACAGTAGGGTCCAAAAGACTGGGACCACTAGTGAATAATACTTCTATTTATCACTTTTTTTTAAACATTTTTATTTAAAACACAAATGTATTTATTTACTGATTATCTATGTTATCCAGCATGATTGAGAATGTTCCAAAGAGCATTTAGTGTGCTTCAATTTTTTTTTTTTTTATCACGTCCTAACTTTTTCTTTCTATTGAAATCTGACAAATCAAATCTGACAACACTTGTATCATAAATTGTGCTTCTTTACGCAAAAAAAAAAAAAAAACCCTTTTCATATAACTAATTTTCATGTGTGTTCTCGACAGGCAAAATCTGTATCTAAAAGGTAGATGTTACCTGTAAGGTGGGACTTCCTTTCTACATCCGTTGACCGTTGGGCGTTCCAGTTTCTCACTTCACACAACCCATCTCTGCTACATACAAAAAATCTAAACTAGCCACAAACTTGCCGCTAGTTATTTTCACATGCAAATTAGCTTTTGATTCTCTGCAAATGTTTGCTAGAAGTTTGCAGCTCTTCGCCAGTAGTGGTGAACCTCCAGCAAACCTTTGGCAACAATGGACATTTTGCTGCAAGTTTGCCGCAAAGCTCATTTGCATGTGAAAATGATCAGTGGCGAATTTGCCATGAACTCTCGATTTTCGTAAGGGTTAGTAATAGTAACATAATATATTCCAATAATATATGTGTGTGTGTGTGTGTACATGTTTATGCTACACTGTGGGGAAATTGGACCAAATGTCCCCACAAGGATAGTAAAACCTGAGATCACCTACCTTGTGGGGCCCAGCCAGCGGTCCCCATGTGGGAAATTATTAAACATACTAAACAATGTTTTTTTGAGAATGTAAAAATGCAGATAGGTTTCTGTGAGGTTTAGGTTTAGGGGTAGGGTTAGGGGATAGAAGTTATCATTAGCTCTGTATAAAATCCATAAAATGCACGGAAGTTTATGGAGAGTCCCCACAATGATGTAAAAACAAGTTTGTGTGTGTGTGTGTGCGTGTGTGTGTGTGTGTGTGTGTGTGTGTGAGAGAGAGAGAGAGAGAGAGAGAGAGAGAGATTCTGATTTGTTTTGAGAAACACACAAGGGACCTCTTTCTGTCTGTTCCATCTGCCAACCCACTCCGCTGACGCCCAGGGGACACTGAGAGAAGCTGCAAATCTGGAAGACTTAAAATAGACCTCAATAAAGGATTTGCCAAAAGTGTAGAAAAGGCATTGAGCTAAAATAAATTAATAAATAAAAGCATTATCCTCTAAACCCACAAAGGCATAATCGTAACCCCCATTTAATTCCTTTTGTCCATAGAATGCAATGACTCAGCAGGTATGGTAATGGAACTTATTGTATAAACATACATGCACATTTACTCAGAGGTTGTTGGCCTTGTCAGAGTAGTGACCACAGAACTAATTACTGAGATTAATGTAACATATCCCAGGAGGAGAGGGCAGAATATTGGGATGCATTCATTTAAATTGCCATTTGAATGAGTAGATGTAGAGTAGATTTTACCAGAGTAGCTGCGCTCAACAAGCCCGCGATAAGATGCGCAGGTTGATGCTCTCAGATGCAGAGGCAACTGGGATTCATCCTCCACCACCCAGACTGAGGCAAATCACTACACGACCATGAGGACTTAAAAGTGCATTGGGAATTGAGCATTCCAAATTGGGAGAAAAAGGGGAAAAATCCAAAAAAAAAAAAAAAAAAAGAAAAGCAATAGGCAACAACAGGACATTCTTTCTTCATCTCAAATAAATGTATTACATTGTCTGTCTGGTGATAATTTTTTTTATGTGTGCTGCAAGCACATTCAGGTGTGAGAATATGCCAAAACATGTACCTGCACACATAAAACAGATGTTGTTATTTGATTATCAAAAAATTAAATTGTTTGGCCATTCTCCTGGCCATTCTCCTCTGACCTCTGTCATTAACAAGCCATTTTTGCCCACAGAACTGTCGCTCGCTGGATGTTTTTTGTTTTTCACACCATTCTCTATACACTAGAGACTGTTGTGTGTGAAAATCCCAGGAGATCAGCATTAAACCAGCCCATCTGGCACCAGCAATCATGCCATGGTCAAAATAACTGAGATCAAATTTTTTCCCCATTCTGATGGTTGATGTGAACATTGACTGAAGCTCCTGACCCATATCTGCATGATTGTATACATTACACTTCTGCAACACAATTGGCTGATTAGATAATCGCATGAATAAGTAGGTGTACAGGTGTACCTAATGAAGTGGGAGGTGAGTGTATAACAACTATAATGTAGTGTAAGATCTGAAAGCGGTGAATACTAACTATATCATAATTTTGGTCAACAGAATTTGAAAAACTATATAAACCTTAATATAAAAGTGATGTTTTTTCTTGTTGACTTGTTCTTAACGAAGTACACACATTCTAACAAACCAATTTCTGTACATTCTATCAAGTCTTTCTGCTCTCCTGATCTGGAATTTCTCATGCTTCTGTGTCGACCATTCTGGCTACCGAAGGAATTCACAGCTGCTCTCCTCCACAGACCGGGCACTCAAGGAACTGTATGGGAGTATAAGTGAGCAGTAAACCGCACACCCTGAGGCCGCGTTCATTGTGACCGGGGAATTTAACAAAGCCAATTTCAAATCAGTCACACCAAAATACCACCAACACATCAGTTTCAACACACAAGGGGACCGGGTTTTGGTCCATTGCTACTCTCCCTAACGGTATGGTTACAAATCCCTCCCCCGCACACCATTTGGCAAATCAGACCACTCTTCTGTTCTGCTTCTGCCTGCTTACAGGCAGAATCTGAAACAGGAAGCACCCACCCTCAGAACGATCCAGGGCTGGTCGGACCAATCAGATTCTACGCTACAAGACTGTTTTGATCACGCGGACTGGGAGATGTTCCAGTCTGCCTCTGATGACGACATCGAGGTTTACGCTGATAGCGTAACGTGTTTCATCAGAAAGTGCATAGAGGATGTTGTTCTGACCAAAACAACATGGATCTACCCCAACCAGAAGCCATGGATAAATAGCGATTTTCGCGCGGCACTTGATGCGCGGACCTCCGCTTTTAATTCCAGGAACACGGAGGAGCATAAACAAGCCAGTTATGCACTCCACAAAACTATCAGAGCAGCCAAACACCAGTACAGGAACAAGATCGAAGGACAGTTTAACACCACCAACTCTAGAAGCATGTGGCAGGAAATTAATATCATCACGGACTTTAAAGGGTATAAAAACTCCACCATGAACACCGCTGCCTCTCTCCCGAATGAGCTAAATACATTTTATGCTCGTTTCGAGGGAAATAACACCGCCCTCGCGGAGAGAGCTCTCGCAGCCGAAGCTACAGAGGTTAGTTCACTCTCCGTCTCTGTAGCGGACGTAACCCAATCCTTCCGACAGGTGAATATCCATAAAGCCGCAGGTCCAGACGGCATTCCAGGCCGCGTCATCAGAGTGTGCGCAAACCAACTGGCTGGTGTTTTTACGGACATTTTCAACCTTTCCCTCTCCTTGTCTGTGGTCCCCACATGCTTCAAAACGTCCAACATTGTGCCTGTACCAAAGCAATCCAAATGACTGGCGTCCTGTTGCTCTGACCCCCATCATCAGCAAATGCTTTGAGAGACTAATCAGAGCTTACATCTGCTATGTGCTGCCTCCCTCACTGGACCCATTGCAGTTTGTTTACCACAACAACCGCTCCACTGATGATGCCATTGCATCTACACTACACACTGCTCTCTCCCACCTGGAAAAAAGGAACACTTATGAGAATGCTGTTTGTAGACTACAGCTCAGCATTCAACACCATAGTGCCCTCCAAGCTTGATGTGAAACTCCGGGCTCTGGGCTTAAACAGCTCGCTGTGCAGCTGGATCCTAGACTTCCTGTCAAGCAAACGCCAGGTGGTTAGAATGGGCAGCAACATCTCCTCATCACTGACCCTCAACACTGGAGCCCCACAAGGCTGTGTTCTCATCCCACTCCTGTATTCCCTGTACACACATGACTGTGTGGCAACACATAGCTCCAATGCCATCATTAAGGTTACTGATGATACGACGGTGGTAGGTCTGATCACTGACAATGATGAAACAGCCTACAGAGAGGAGGTGCACACTCTGACACGCTGGTGTCAGGAGCACAACCTCTCCCTCAACGTCAGCAAGACAAAGGAGCTTGTGGTGGACTTCAGGAGAAGAGACAGAGAACACAGTCCCATCACCATCAATGGAGCACCGGTGGAGAGAGTCAGCAGCTTCAAGATCCTCGGTGTTCACGTCACTGAGGAACTCACATGGTTCTTCCACACTGAGGCCGTTGTGAAGAAGGCTTATCAGTGCCTCTTCTTCATGAGACGGCTGAGGAAGTTTGGAATGAACCGCCACATCCTCACACGGTTCTACACCAGCACTGTAGAGAGCATCCTGACTGGCTGCATCACTGCCTGGTATGGCAATAGCACCGCCCACAACCGCAAAGCCCTGCAAAGGGTGGTGCAAACTGCCAGACACATCATCGGAAGTGTGCTTCCCTCCCTCCAGGACATATACACCAGGCGGTGTGTGAAAAAAGCTCGGAGGATTATCAGAGACTCCAGCCACCTGAGCCAGGGGCTGTTCTCACTGCTACCATCAGGCAGGCGGTATCGCAGCATCAGGACCCGCACCAGCCGACTTCATGACAGCTTTTTCCCCCAAGCAAAATGTGTATTCTATATTGTGTGTATGTGTATTCTATATTGTGTGTATTGTATACTGTACATTGTATATTATTATTTGTATATTGTGTTGTGTGTAATTATGTGTATATTAGATATGTAAATTGTGTTGTGTAAATCTGATGTTTATTGTAAATTGGTATATGTCTCATCACTGTCATGATTGCTATGTTGCTCAAAACTGCACCCAAGACTTTCACCCACTATTGCACTCGTGTATATGGTTGTGTGACAATAAAAGTGATTTGATTCTTGATAAAGTTGGGGAAAAATCATATTGTTTACATATTTAAGAACGAAACTCTTTTACTCGTAAAAATCTACAACCACTATTTTAATACCAATAAAAAATGGCAACATTTAAAATGTTTACAGAAAAAAAAGAAAAAAAGATATCAATAACAAAACAATAGCAAAAACAATACAAATACAAGTTCAATGTTTCTTATATTAGTACTTAACCTAAAAATATAACTTATATAGTTTTTGTCTTTAAATAAGTCAATATATGAGGTAATCAGTTCATAAACCTAAAACTAAATAAACATTTTCTGTTTCTCTAAATGAAATGCTGGATATATCATTTTAAAAACACAATTTCAATTTAAGGATATGTTTGTGTCAGTATATGGTAGAAAATCTCCACAGTAAATTTTTCTAGCATCTGAAAATCCATTGTAAAAGCTTTGGACACTACTGCCATCCCTTTTACTGGCATCCACTGTGGTAAGAGTCTATTGAGCACTTGACCAAGGAAGAGTAAGTCTTAAATTTCATGAAGAAATTACAGTCAGGGTTGGGAGGGTTACTTTTGAAATGTATTCCACTACAGATTACAGAATACATGCTGTAAAATGTAATTTGTAACGTATTCCGTAGATTACTCAAGGTCAGTAACGTATTCTAAATACTTTGGATTACTTCTTCAGCACTGGTAGATTTTTTTCACTTGTTTTGACTATAAAAACTACAGGAAGGAAGTACAGGAAGACAAAATACACATGTTAAAAATACATTCTCTGAAAAACCTAAATATCTTATGCAGTGTTGTTTCTAAAACAAGATAAATCAAACTGATCTTGTTTTAAGGATTTTCAGATATTTTTATATGAATTTTTATAATTAATATTAAGAACACGATTTTTGCCCTAATATCAAAGGTCTTACTAGAAAAAAAGAAATTATGATCCAACGTGAATTTTCTTGATAAAAAAAATATGATCGTGCCTGGTAACGTGCATGTAAAATGGCTAGAAATAGCATTTTAGCTTAGCGTAAAGCTGACAATTTACACAAGGTTTATTTCTATTTCTTCTGCTCCAAACTTACTTCAAACTTACTTCTCTGTCTGCTCGTATGAATGTAACACATCATAAGTATTTCACCACTGTTCAAATGTACTTTGCATCGCATCATTTATATGTATAAATGTTTTCCATCTGAAAGGACTAAATATTAAATGAAACAAATAAAATGCAAAGTAATCTCTTCAGTAATCAAAATACTTTTTGAATGTAACTGCATTCTAAATACCAATGATTTAAATTGTAACTGTAGTGGAATACAGTTACTTATATTTTGTATTTTAAATACGTATTCCCATTACACGTATTTCGTTACTCCCCAACCCTGATTACAGTATACATATTTTTGACATTTTGTGGGTGGAAGACCCCTAAGGAAACATCATTCCTTTGGTGACATCCACACAAGTTTGTTCAGGCCAAAAGGCGGTTGGTGTGGATATCTTTTGAGAAAGCTCCCAAAAATGTTTTGAATTTGTAGACATCAAACTTTTGTGTGAACAGACTGTGACTGTTTATCTTACACAATATCTAAAGTATGTTTATCCCCTCAATGTGTTTTGCCAAAGTGGATGGTTTATAATAAGTGGGAGGCAGAGGCCGCATTGGTCTCAGGTTGATTCTGGCCACTGGCTGTGAAGCTTATGGTTGGTAAAGACTCATCTTCTACATTGGGGGCACCACAAGTCCTGTCATTGCTGAAAAAAAAGAAAGAAATGACAATAACACGCTGTATTAAATACAGTAACAGTTTTGCTAGATTTGATTCAATGAACAATTCCTTCACTATGCCTATATAATTCGTTATAGTTCTATACTGGAATCAAGAAACTGATATTGAGAGATTACAACAGAGTGGGTGACGAGGGGACAACTGGGTATGCTGTCCTGGGCCCTGTGGTGATGAAGACTCACTAGCTCAACATTTATTTACAGTATTTGTTTAACATCCTGCGACCCTGCGTACAAATGCCTGGATGTTGTATTTTGGATTTGGTATAAGCAACACATAATTTAAATTAATTTAAACCAAGTGATCTCAGTTCAGGAGACTCTGTGCTGTCAGTAAAGGGTAAAACTTTCGACGTACGGAGCCATGTGACAAAACAACATGGCGCCAACAACAGCGGAGTTTGTCTTTGGCAGAAGTGGCAATAAAAATTAATCTGGTAAGAAACCTAATCAAGATTTTACATTGAAACCTGTTTGTCAAAAGATTAGAGTCTCTAGTTTCAGACTATATGCCATTTTTAAAGTTTGAGCGATTTATCGCGAATCGCCACACTGATAAACACAATGTACTCTAATGTGTACTTTAGTGCATCTTTTCCTTGGAAATCCTATATTTACTGTGCATTACCACACTGAGAATCACTGGGTTCATCCAAAAGTTGAAAATTTTTGCTTTCAGAGGCTTTATATGGAGTTAGGATGATGTTTGGACCATTCAACATGTTTGGCAGACATGGGACAATGGTAATCAGTTCATAGATTCAGAATTTATAATGTGTAATTTTATTTTAACATGGATGGCAGTGATTGGATGATGCTGGACATTACTTTGAATCAGAATTAATTATGCTAATTTCTCTAAAACATGAATAACCAACACTTCTGGAAACATAATAAACAATTTGATAAAAAAAAAATAAATAAAAAAAAAACATTCTATAGCTTGGTATTATTACAAATTTTACAGCTTAGTCCTGATGTCCACATATGCTTTTGTCCACAAAATGTCCAGATTTCTGCATGTTTATTAGGTGCTACTAGTTACAAATCAAAAAGGGAAATGGAAAATGCACACAGCAGTCACGCTGTGGTCTTAGAAAGTTAAAGAAGTTGTGCATTTAAGAGGTTGTCATAGTATAGTGAACTAATCGGGCCCGAGGGAAGGGTGTTTTCTTACCCATTAAAATATTTTTCTGGGCCCCGTGAATTTAAGTAATGGTGGTCTTTTGTGTAATATGACAATTTATCAGTGAGGTATCCTGATTGAGGGGAGTTTCACTAAGAAAGAATTTCGCCTAGTAAAAGCACTGTTTGTTTGCACATGTTGTCTGCGCTGGTTTAGCTTCCTTTTCACAACAGGAATTATGCAGATCAAGCATCAGTGTAAAATCTGTGCTGATTGTTATTTGCATGGTACAGTTACGATCTTTTGGACTGGTTTTGAGCGTTATACAGCGGAAGATGCAGCAGACCACCGTAATCATGGCACACTCTGCTGGGACTGTACAGCATCACTCCACTACTGTGATCCAGACACTTGAATCATCTCTTTAACATGCCAAAAGTGCACTTGACTACACGGCGCAGCTGGATGTATGCCAGGTTATAACACTCCTCTCCATCATTTGATCATTATTTGATGAATTACTGCTACCATTATCAACAGAAAATGTACACAAACATTTGTTTTGCGCTGAAATACCATGCGCAAAAGTGCCGCAACTGTTAAGTGAATAAACGTTAAAAAAGTTATATGTCAAAGCAAAACCCATCACCCACAGACAACTTAACTTTGAAGATTTTTGGAAAAGTTACAAAGAAGATCTGGGAATATATTGCAATATTCACCTCTAAAGCTGTTTCCTCCTGTGGTTGGGCAGGCAGGTGAAGGGGAACCTTGTGGTCTCAGGACAGGAGCAAAGGCACTTTTTTGTTTGTTCGAGGACGGGAAAGAAGAGAAGGGCAGGAGGGAGGATGAGGAACTGGACCCTGGTACAGTTGGGCTAGGTGGCATGACTAAAAAAGATTTTTATCTCAGTGCCTTATTTTCACATTTCAAACAATATTTTCAAATCGCAGAAAATCTCTTCTTTGTAAAATTACAGAAAAGGAACTTTAACCCTTAAATGCATGGGTGTTTAACAAAACATTATTATACCTTGGGTTTTTAGCGACCCGACTTGTATATCTACCACAAATGGATCTGCAAAATGCCCAGAGAGTCTAAAATTTTCAAAGCATTTTTAAGACAATTAGAAACGTATAGCATAGAATACATTCTGTGACATTTTGATGTTTTATTTTTCATATATTAAAGAGATGATGCAACAACTGATAGAACAGGATTCATTACTTCCACACTGACATTTTATTAGTCGCAACTGGCTGTCAAACACATATTAATCTACACAACACATAATATGTATTTTCTCAGGCACTTATTGAATTTCAGTATCTTACCCAACTGGCTATAGCCATATCATACCTGATCTCATGAAATTTATGTGACAATGGTAAAGTTGCAATGATAAAACCAACATTACGTGCTTCATCACGCATTTGGCTGCAATTTTCCAGTGAAATGTCCAGTGGGGGTGCCAAAAGCAAGTGAAATTATGTTTAATCAGACAAGGTTTTTAAGGTGAATATTATATGGAGGTTTTAATTAGTAAAACATACCTCCCTTACCCAAAGCTTTAGCCTAAATCTAACCAATAGTGTCCTAAAAGATAAATGAGAGGTGAACAAAACAAATATCCTTACCCTAAACCAACACCTAAACCTAACCGATAATGTTTTAAAATATAAATGAGAGGTGAACAAAAGAGACATCCTGACCCTTAACCAACTCCTAAACCTAACCGAAATTCGAGATGAAAAGCACATTTACCGAAGCAACCATGTCATTTCGTGTCTCTTCTATGGCACTTAAACTTAAAAAATGAGCCCTTCCCGGACATCCTAGGTTGCCTATTAAAGCCTGTGGACTGATTTTCATGCAAAGGTAGCGGGTCAGTTTTGCCAGGAAAATCCAATGGATGTGATGTTTATGCTCGCTCCCGAGAGCCTTCTACTGAATCCTATCTGGCTAAGTGGGAACGTGATCATGGTCGAGCAAAAACTAGAGTGAACATCGGCAGGGCATTTGATTCCTGGAGGGACCTTTGTTCGGTTTTGGGGATCAAAATTTATTGGACAGGTAAGCTTACATAACTGCAAAGCATGTTAAATATAGTGCCATAAGGATTGATTTGTGTAATTTTAGCTAACTTGATCTTGCCTGCTAATGCTGACGAATTGCAAGCTACCTTGCTTCGTAACTTTCAAATAATTTCAGTGATCTTCTCTTTATACTAAAAGTCAGGTATACAGGATAAATTTAAGCAAATACGCTGGTTTCTTGATCGTAGTACAACATATGACATACAAAACATACAACTGTGCAACATAACAGTGCAGTGCAACAGTAAACTGTCTGGTATAATTCGGTAGTATGCAGCTGTATGTGTGTATCAGTATGCAATGTTAGCTGATAAGTAGTTTTAGTTTAGTTTAAGTTTGCAGTAAAACAATCATAACTGTGCAATTTTAATTATGCTGCCTCATCTGTCAGCATGATAGCGGTGAATCACGTTCAGTCTCTTTGTATGTTACGTCATTGTTCTGGCCGATGCCCGCTCACCCTATGGAGTGTGTGCACGAGCGCGAGCATGAGCAACAGGCTGCAGTTCACTTAACGGCCACAGGTGTCATTAATAACAAGGGTTTCTGAATCTTACATAGTGCAAAATTGCAGTACTGCAGCAAAATGTAGAAAGCAGCACGTAAAACTCAGTTTGCAAAAATGTAGTTATAGTAACTGTTATATAGTCATTGTTCTATGAGACTAGGTTGCATACTCTCCATGTGTTGTAATTGCTATAGTTTACCTCCACATTTTTTTGTCAAATAGCAATGTCATATGTAAATAAAGTAAATCACTGAAACAACAGCGCCACCTTGATGAACAAAAACCATGTATAATATGTATGTGTACACGCATATGGGATACTGATCATTCACCATCGTTGCGCAGAAAATCGACATGATACCAAAGTAATTTTTATGAATATAGTACTTATTTTTGAGAAAAGTTGAGGAATACTAAAGGTGGGGGCATAACTGGCATCCCATGTCACTTAAGACCCAAGGTATGCATTTAAGGGTTAAGTAGAAGACATCAAAACTGATACTCACTACCATATGGAGAGCTGTTTGGGGAGGCACTGTTAAAGCCAGGTGACCCTGGAACACCCAGACTACTCATGGGTACTGCCCCGTAACTTGAACTCATGCCTCCATTAGACCCATAACCTGACTGGTGAGGAGTTGAGGCTGAAGGGTAGCCCCGTGGTGACAAGCTGCTTGAGCTACGAGTGTAACCTTGGTAAAAAGTGAGAGAAATTACAAGGCTATTAATAATCCAGCCAATTTATAAAAAAAAAATCAATACCAATGAGGTCTTCTTTACTGTTGTGGAAGAATATACACTGCCGTTCAAAAGTTTGGGGTCACTTATTCATTCTTTATTATTATTTTTTTCCCCATTTTAGAATAATAGTAAAGTCATCAAAACTATGGAATAACAGATATGGAACTATGGGAATTATGTTGTGACAAAAAAAAAAAAAAAAAAAAATAAAAAATAAAAAATAAATAACAACTGTTATATTTTATCATCATCAAAGTAGTCACCCTTTGCCTAGAATTTTCAGACATGTACTCTTGGCATTTTCTCAACCAACTTCTTGAGGTATCAACCTGGGATTCTATGCTGGGCACTTATTGGCTGCTTTTCTTTATTATTCATTCCAAGTCATCCATTTCAAAAACTTTATATATATATATATATATATATATATAAAACATTTTTTGTAATTAATCGAATTCATATGTTGGCACAATAATATTTTTGTCTACAAAAATAATTTCAAACATTTAAGCATACACCTTCAGATCAAAAGGTTTTTAAGATCATGAGAAACATTTCAGTCAAGTGACCCCAAACTTTTGAATGGCAGGGTAACTAGTATTATTTTTTCAATATAAAAATATTTGGATATTTGGTGATCAGGAAGAACTCTTCATGAACAGACTTCCCTTAATGGTACTGGGACTAACAGTTCTAAATTTTCTTTGGGTTCTAACCTTGGCTATTGTTTTGCCCAGGTTCCCCAATGCTGATGCCCAGCTGGGTAGGATAGGAGCTGAGGCCCATGACACTGCCATGGACAGGGGAACTTGGCATGGCCTGCAGCTGGCTGTGGGGTCGCGGCACGCTGTACAAAGCTTCAGCAATGTCTGCAGCCCGTTTCAACAAAATGTCCTACCCCAAAATAAATAAATAAAACACATTTTGATTCAATGCAAAGCACAACAACAAAACTAGACACATTAGGTGGCATTACTAATGTTATAAAATTTTAGCTAGTAAAATGCACAGGATACAGACAGATTACTTTAGTTTTCATCCATGCTTTACAAAAGTGAGGCCCAAAAGTCTGAGACCACATTGAATATCTGTGATTTAAAATCACATTTAAACCTGGAAATAAAAATAAATAAATAAAACGATTTTGTCAAATTTAAAACAAAGAAACGTTATGATTTAAAATTAATGAGAACATTTTTAAATTCAGCTCCATTTTATTGTCACTAGTCCATTAAAAAAAAAAATTGTGACATTAACCATATTACAAAAGGTCTTTCTTCAAAAGTTCATGTACACAAGATGCTCTAGAACACTGTCAAATCATGCTGGGATAACATGGATAATCAAGTTTGTCCATGCTATTTCGAGTGCATGCTGTTATTAAAGAAAAAAGGGAACATACCAAATACTAAGAAATTCTGAAATTCATGTACATTATTTAATTCAGCTGTTCATTTAAATTATGCTTATTATCTGATTTCGAATGACAATTTTTTAATTAAATTAGAAAAATGCAACATGAAAGCATTTTCACTTAGTGGCCTCAAACTTTTGGACCCCATTGTACGTGTTCAATGAATATACTTGTTTAAATAATTTGTTAAAATATATATGATATTTGTGTTTACAGATCTAACTTATCATAAAAACAAAAATCATTGCATTTTAGTGATTACCTGATTGCTGGGGGTATTTCCATAGAGTGACTCGACAACATCTGCTGCTCTTTTAAGTAACATTTCCTAAAATACAGAAGTCAATACAAAAATGACGCAGTATCTGTGGGTCTATGTTTGAGTATATATGAGAGAGCAGTTGTGACGTCACAAGGTCCAAATACATCTGCATATGCAACGCTTATTTTTCTGTCATTGCACCCATGGCCCCGCCCACTGGTGCTCAGTCAGTCACACAGGTGAAGAGCAGAGAGATGGGCCTGTCATGGAAGATTCAACCAAAGTGGACTTACATAGGACACCTTAATGTGCTGGATTTAAATGCTTTTCTGCATAAACTTGCGCTAGTTGAATGGCTTTGACCGTTATCATACATCTCATGCCACTTTTAAAAGACGCGATGTCAAGTTACAACTCTAAAATGAAGACCCCCGTTGTGTTTCATTCAGCTGCGCTGTCTTGCTGTTGTGCTGTTTGGAAGGCATCCTGGACAGTTTTTGCACCAATCTGTGCTATTTTTAATTGTTGGTCTTTTGTAAATTTTAAACATCTTTGATCGTATTGATGCCTTTCCACACAACACTGGCGATGTGTGCCACGTTTGAAGAGCGGTACAAGCGCAACTTTTAAAAACGAGTTTCATTCTGCTGCTGCCACTGACTGGGAGAAATACATGCAGTCCTGTGTGTAAACAAACCAGGAAAATGTGAGATGTGAAGCCCAGCGCCTCTGCTTTGGCCTGTTGAAGCCGGTTAAAGCACCCAACATCACCGTGTATTGTATTATGTTTATGTTTTCAGAAGATTTCAGCATTGATTGCTTATGAAACAGTCACAATATGATTCAAGCTTTGCAAAGGAACTGTTATTGAAAGATGGGGCAGTTAAAATTGGACTATTGGACCAAAAAAAACATAAGTAACCAAATTCATTCATGAATATTTCATTATATGTCATGACTGTTTGATAGATTATGCAGTTTGATACATTCAGATGAAATGTGTTGGGTGTATGTTATGTGTTAACTCTGAAATGTAGTTTTATAAATGTTGTGGTCTTGTGGAGTGTTAATTTTCTTCGGATTGCATTTCAAATATGTCTGTAATGGAGGGGCTGCATGATGTTAGCCAGTCACAACAGTGGCCATTTACATTTAAGTCTTAAAGGGCCAGACAGCTTAAAACCATGCGTTTCAGACAGAGGGTCAGAGATAGGGTGGAATAGTATTTAACATAACTAAATTATGACTGTTTGGTGCAACAACAACAAAAAAAAACTTTACTAACATTCTAGTGGACCTCAGGGAAGATAATACAATTATAAAAAAAGATTATGTCATGACTCAGTTATTTCAGTTATTTATCATGTATTGACTATTCAGAACTTATCTTTCATGTGAATACTTGCTTTACATCTAAAGAGCTTGACAATCTTAAGTCCGTCTCTAGTCTATTAAAGGCTATTTATCCTTAGGTTGCATCTTACACCCAAACTACAGCTATGGTATGCAGCAAGAATAATGATAAAATCAGATGAACTTCAGTTTTCAGGTTGAACTAAACTTAAATCAAGTTGACTGAACAAAGAAAATCAAGTTTATTTAAACAGACACAATGCTCATTTAACAAGATACGGTACATTTAGGTCAACTGTGTCAACTTTTAACTTTCCATCTTAAGTTGACAAAACTTGAAATTTTATGGCAGCATGGACACTTTTATTTATGTTGAAACAACAAGACTATTTTTAGTGTTGGTAGGGCATATAGCTAGCAAAACAGGGATGTTGGTTCAATGTAGGCTATACCTTGAAATCACTGCAAGTTGCTGTGGAATTAAGTGTCTGTCAAATGCACAAATTTTAATGTACTAACCTTTGCCAATTTGTCGGGGTCACCAGGGTGTCGGGGGATAAGCTTTTGAAGTCTCTGGAAGCCGTAGTCAATAGTTGGCTCATTCAGTGCTAAAAAGATCATAATGAGTGAGAATTTTCCAAATATTGCTATCATGTTTAAATTCCACTGTATGTACTTTAAATAGGAATCAGGTAATGTATTTATGTACTGTATGATACGATAAACACTCTTTTTCTAATTGACAATATCAATGTCTTGTGTTCAAAAATGGTTAACGGTCAAGTATGTAATTCCTGCATGCGACTCCAAATGGATTTGGAAAAATAATTATTGTTTACAAACAGGTTTCCTAAATAGATAGTCACACCACAAACTCACACCACTGGTTGAGTCAGAAGTTGACATGTTGGGCCACGCAAACAAACAAGGCAATGTTTTGCAAGCTTGACAGAGCCGCTGTGTTTATGCTCAGGAATTCAGGATGTCAATCTATGAATGGCTTACTTATAGTTTCTGCATATTAAATTTATGATTATAAGGATGTCTAAGTGCGTATTTACCCGTGTAAATGAAGCGTCCTGGAGCTCCTTTACAGAACTGCTTGGATTTATAAGATAGTGTGACTTCCACAACCCCTGGAATGTGTCTGGGAGGAGTCTGAACACGGATTGCATGAGGAGTGATTAACTGTGTAAACAATGACAGAAAAACAAGTGTTTCAATTACATTGTAGAAAAACTTCAGTTAATCATTGAGCTTATCCTCATTCTAAGCTACTTTAAGTATGCTCCTATATACTCTTCATATTTACCTCACTCCACACTAGCATGCTCCCGAACACCACCTGTAGACCATCAAAGAAGTTTTCTCCAATCACAATGACCATAGCTCCTCCTGTAGTCCAGCCTTCACTAGGGCTGATGGCTTTGATACAGGGTGTAGCTGAAGTGTAGAGAGAAGAGAGGAAGAAAATTAACATAATGTCAGTGATCCAAGTTATTGTTATTTAAGGTCTAAGAAACATCTCACAGTATTTTTTCCAAAAGTCCCATGTCAACATAGATCTCCATTTTTCAACAGTATACAAGCTAAATTTGAATTTGTTTACATGTATACGATTGTGGGTTAATGACCACCACTATACAATTAAACATTGAAGACACATATTAGTGTATATACATACACTATATATAAGTATATTACACTGTTATTCAACAACTTATTAGTATATCAAACTTATGACTACTCATTATAGCAAACAAGTCAATGTCAATGTTATTTCTTCTAAATCTCACCATATTCCATGTTAGTCTCCACAGTCTCGCCAGAATCCATTCTACGAGCACGACGTCCATGTTTGGAGTTGTTGTGTACAAACATATTATCGGAAATGGCTAAAACGGGACCATCCACACTTACTGTGGTGGACAAAACCACCTGTTAGAATGTGGAGCGAGAAAGACATGTTGATTGCAAAAACAGTTTGAGGGAGTACATTCATGTGATCCACAAAATGAAAGAAGCATTTAGAAGAATATGCTTTAATTGTCAACTAAAAAAACAGTGATAATGATAAATGATCTGATTTATTATCTCCTATGATGATAAATTATATACAGTACTTGCAATGTCATCTTGAGAAACTGATTACTGTTGAGTTAAAACCCACAGTGTTATTGGTATTGTTGAACTATTTGCCTTTAAGAGCATTACACAAATTAAAAACCAAAGAGCAGAAGAGAAAATTGTGGTTTTACAATCCCCCATTAATCTCTCTTTGCCTATCAAGTCAAAGTCTTCCACAGTGTAAGGACAGAAATGAACTAAAATAGCACCAATTCAAGTAACATAAAACGTTTACCAAAGTCTAAGTGGGAGAACTAATTGAAAGAACTAGTCCCCATGGGTTGGGTATTCATAGCAATGCGCATTAAATCTCTTAAACTCTTATCCTCCACAATATAACAGTATGAATCAACTTTGCTATAGCAATCGTGAAGACGCATTCATGATTCGCGTCAGAGCATCAACACCAATGTCAAGCACCACTTTGAACAGTGTTTATTTGAGCTTTTTTCAGCTTTGAAAATTTTTCAGCTATGAAAAGCGATGCAGATGTCTTGTTCTGCTTTTAGCACTGGCACTGCCCACATAATGATGCTTTATCAGAATTGCCATTTTGGTGATAGTTAAGACTTGACATGCTTCTGTGGTAATTAAATTGCACCATACAGAGGCTGGAAAGTACTTGATTTCTGTCACAGGTCCCATTTGGTTTTGTTTTGTACTACAAAGAGCATTTAGAGGTCCTTTCCCCATCACTTGATCACTGACACAGAATCGCTGTGTGCTTGTTTGTAGTGTGTCCATCAGTGTAATAATCCGGACACATCACAAAGGTTCCGACCTACTCCAACCAATGTTTAGAACTCACATGGAGCTGAATAAAATGTCAGAATATGATGTTAAATTGTTAAATGCGTTAACCGTGTGAAAAATCTACTTTTAAACAGCCGGTTTTTTTGGGTGAAATTAGCTATAAATATTCAGATAATACCATTTTCAAATTAAGAAGAAATTCAGAACTCCAAATACAATTCTATCAAATTCAGATCGTAAACAAACTAGACCAAAGGTCAAGTTTCCATGTTCCTTTAATTTTGTTAAATGTCACATGTCTAGAATTCAAATGAACAAAATTCAGATTCAAATACTTTAGTCATTGTTCTGGCACCCTACTTATTTCCTTTCCGTTTTCTCATGAATTCTTCTCCCAGTGCTGTCATATTCTTACAGTAGCTCTGTATATTGTCTCTCTCTCTCTCTCTCTCTCTCTCTCTCTCTTTCTTTCCCATCTTTCCACCTCGATCTTCCCTTCTCTATCTTATCTCTCTGTATCTGTGGCCTACTTAAAAAAGGAATAGTTGTCCTATTGTTGTGTGTTAGATAAGTTAAGAACTATTATGTATAAAAGACTGCAAATGACAATAAGACATATGAAAGATACTACAAAAATGTGGCAAAGTGGGAAAGCACAACATGATTCTAGAGTAAATAATTATAATTTCTCAACATTGTCAGAGCACCACATACATTTAGTGCAGTAAGACCTACAAAAAAAGAAAAAAAAAAAGAAAAACAAACTCAGAAAAACCAACAAAGAACAGCAAGGAAAAGAAGAGTGAGGGACGAAATGTCAGACTCGTGAAAGACAAGTGGGAGGAAGTGCAGCAGGAGGGTCCCTAGTGAGCATTTCCTGGGTCACAGGGCCTGACCCCTCCCATCTGGAGCCCATCACTCAAATCTTGACGACTTCCTGAAGCACCTCGACTGATTTCCTGATGCTCCCTGTTTTTCTCACTCCACTGCTTTCTCTCTGGCGAGTCTTTTCACTGTCTAGTCTCAGATACTATACTCACACTTTCTCTCTTAACTCAAGATAAAACACAATAATACTCTCAGTTTATGCAAAACTAATCAGTAATTTTGTATTGTTTTACAGAAAAACAACTGAAACATTCTTATTTTCAAGATAAATTCTTGATACTGTATGTAATTTTGCTGCACGTGTAAATGTATCTTATTTTAAGGATGTTCAGATATTTTTACTGGAAACAAAACAAAGAAACTGATTGAGAATAGGATTTTTTGCAGTGTAGAGAAAAGAAATGGGCCACATAAAAAAAAAAAAAGGCTGTGACTAATTCTGCCTTAAAGTCAGTGTTGGGGAATAGTTAAATAAAAGTAGTGACTCTACTAAATGAACTACATTTGTCAGTATATAGCGTTACAATAGCTAAGCTATTTCAAGTAACAAGCTACTTTTTCCAACAAGCTGCACTGTAGCGTCACAAAATGCTACATTTATCACATTGTATTGGGAAACACACTCACCTAATCCATCCAGTCTCTCATGTAGTGATGGGAAAGCAAACAATTTAAGTGATTCAGTGTAAATGAACCGGTTCTTTTGGATGTTTCATGTAAGTGAACTAGTTCACCTAAATGATTCACTGATTCACTTGAGCGACGCACAGCCTTAAAAGGAGGGACTTTGCATTATTTTTCTGCTGTTTATCACTATATTTCACTTCAGTTATATAAAACAGGGGGCTTTCTTGTTTTATTAATGTATATAAATGATAAATCTATGTTCAATTTAATGTTGTCACGCTATTTGTTGAAATGTGGACTTTAAGTTATGAGTAGCTTGTAGTAATGGAAGCAGTCTGAAAGTAGCTTCCCCAACACTGATTTTCATGTATGTATTAATCCATACCTGAAATCTCCTCATGTCTCGGGGGTTCCCTGCTGTCTTCAGACAATTTTGATTGCACTTTAGGAAGAACTTCAAGAAAAATCTGTGGGAAATATAAAAGACAGCCGAACTGTAAACAGTTTATTCAAGGAGAAATTTCAAGCAAGAAAGCAGAAAAGCTGTTGAAATATGCAGGAAATAATACATTAAAAACCACCGGGAAATCTCAGGGGACCAGAAGACACTTGTATCCCACAATGCAGTGCTTGAAACTCCCACAGGATGAGCAGATCAAGCAGTCTGTTACAATGTGAGACAGGCATACGTGTTCATTTCATATTTTCAAATGATCTACAGTGATCAAGCACATGCAGATTCACGTGTGTTTGTGTGCTTTCAAACACGGACATGTTTAAGGACACATCATTATCTGGAAGAGTAGATGGAGAGGAAGAGACTTTAAATCCCGGAAGTGAATTGTACCACAATAATGGCCTGCTACTATGGTAACCCAGCTTTGACGCAATCCCAAAATTCCCAGTGTAAGAGAGAAAGACAACATACATAAAAACACATCAGTGACAAACATTCCAGGAGTGAGAAAATTACATTTAAAACAGTAATAAGTGTAGCTTGCAACATTTTAAGTGTTTTCAAATCAATGTCTCCCCCTCATTGTCTATGATGGTTGCAGCCCTGATTCAAATCTACTGTAGACTTTACTACAGTAAAAACCCTGGTTTCTTTAAAATTGTTGATATAAGTCCTGTTTGATCAAATAAATATTTACAGTACTGTGCAAAAGTTTTAGGCACTTGGGAAAAATGATGCATAGTGAGGATATCTTCAAAAATAATACCATAAATAGTTTTCATTTATCAGTTAACATCATACAAAGTCCAGTAAACATAAAAAAGCTAAATCAATATTTGGTGTGACCAACTTTGCCTTTAAAACAGCACCAATTCTCCTAGGTACACCTGGATGGCAGAGAGGATGTTCCAAGCTTCTTGGAGAATTCGTCACAATTCTCTATTTAGGCTGTCTCAATTGCTTCTGTCTCTTTATGTAATCTCAGACTGACATGATGTTCAGTGGGGGGCTCTGTGGGGACCATGCCATCTGTTGCAGGGCTCCCTGTTCTTCTATTCTATTCTATTTGCAAAAGAAATGTTTGGGAGTCTAAAATGTATATTTCCTTTTGACACACTAAAGCTGAAGATATAAATAACCATTTTAAGACAAATGTTTTTTTGAAGCATCTTATGTGCCTAAGACTTTTGCACAGAAATGTATATACAGTATATACAGTATTGTGCAAAAGTCTTATGCAAATGAGATATTTCACAAAAACATTTGTCTTAAGATGGTTATTTATATCTTCTGCTTTAGTGTGTCAATAGAAAATAGGAAGAAAAAACATTCTAACTATACAACATTTTTCACAACTGCCTAAAAACTTTTTGACAGTACTGTATGTTAAACAAAAATGACTGCCGTTTTTTTATATTTTATGTATTTATTTATTTTTATAATATGCTCTACCTCTGGGTTTGAGCTTTTAAAACTAAAGACAATCAATATTGTTGTTGTTGTTGTTGTTGTTGTTGGTTGTGTCATAATGATTTACCATTAGGGGTCAAGACCTCTGCTCTAAAAAGTTTGGCTGCTGTGTTAGAAATCATTAGTCTCTCTGTCATACTCTCTGACAAAGTCAAAACCAGTTAGGTTTATTGTGATTTTGCAAGTGGAAACAGGCAATATACTATTAAAAATATAAAAACACAGGCAACAGATATCCCCTGTCTCTCTCCCTTCCACATGTTGTCTTCACATTGGTTAAGATTTTTTTCAGTAACACTTTACATTTATATTCCCTTTTGGGAAAGCTGCGCTACGGAAGCTTTTTTTTTTTTTCATTCATTCATCCTTGCGTCTTTACGTCATGTCTGTAAACAAAAAAAAAAGTACCGGCTCTCGTGTGTTCCAGATGGAGAAACTACGCTGTTCAGTCAGTCACACAGTTCAGGACAGCAGCATCAGGAAAGCAGACTGGATGGATTTTTATCTGTTAACTGTTTGGCAAAGTTGTTTACTTGCTATACTGCTTGGATGTGTTTTCAGGTAGGGTTGTTAAAGCTTATACTGGTTGTCATGGTTTACTGAATCGAACATTACTCATGTTTACTGATTGCGATGTATCTACGTTTTCCCGTGTAGTTATTGTAACATAATATTGACTTCTGAGTATTTTATAACATTGCTGTAGTTTTGAAACAGATCAAAATTTGGATAAAAAAGTCCTTTTTTTTTTTTTTTTACCACAAATGTCCACTTTCACTTTTACATCTGAATGTCACTTGTGTTGCCTGTTTAGTTTCACTTTCACATCTGAAAGTGAAGCAGAAATTTAGTGTTAAAGGACTTAAATATTGTTCTGTTTCTCACCCACACCTATCATATTCTGAAGACCTGTATTTAACCACTGGAGTCCATTTGGATTACATTTATGTTTCCTTTATGTGATTTTTGGAGCTTGAAATGCCTGGCCACCATCCACATGCATTGTATGGACTTACAGAGCTGAGATATTCTACTAAAAATCTTTGTTTGTGTTCAGCAGAAGAAAGAAAGTCATACATATCTGGGATGGCATGAGGGTGAGTAAATGATGAGAGCATTTTCATTTTTGGGTGAACTATCACTTTAATAAATTCTTCATATGTGTCCACTCTACAGTAAGGTACTGTAAATTTTCATAGGTTTGTAATGTCGAAGAAGTGCTATTAATCATTTATAACATTCAATATAATGGCTCACTATTTAGCAAGTATTACATGAAAGTTGCCCCTTTATTCATGTTGTTAAAAATGTATTTCAATGATTTATTAAGGATCTGTACATTCATTATTAGTAATTAATGAACCCCTTTATAAACCCTTAACAAAGGGAACATTAATGTAGTGTAACCAATTTTTCATCACTGATAGCAACCACAGCACTAATCCAACCCAAAATTAATACATTTAGCAACATAAATAAGCAACACAGAAACAGTAATTTTCTAATAATTCTGTGATTGTTTTTGTTTCAACTAACCATTCACAATATTTGATATCGAAAGAGCATTCATGCAAAATTTTGTGCAAATCAGTTCAGCAGCTATGGTCCCAAAGTCATGGCTGTTTTGAAAAAAAAAAAAAAAAAAAGAATAAGAGAATGAAAAAAACATATTAAAAGCAAAAGGACCCCAGGAATTTTCCTGCTTGGGCCCCTTATACCGAATTTTGTGGAGAGAGTTTATGTAGCATCCAGATGAACTAAAACTGAGCGACTAGACTTCTCATAGTCCCTTACCATAGACCCACCAAGGTCTATGTGTTGTTTCATGCCCGTGTCACTGTGCCACTCTTTTCACCTCAGGTATATGATCAACTTTTTCAAATTGTAACGCACAGCTGTAAGCAGGCAAATTAAAGCACATTGGCCAAGCACACATTAACATGCATTAGTCACTCCCTCACCCACTTAGCATGCAAATCTCTAAGCCTCACTGCCTCACACCTTCTGCCATGCGTCCATTCACAGCATCATAATTAGACTTATTTTGCATAATTAATTAGGACTCCTTGCTTCTTCAACACAACAACCCTCCATCTCTGTTGTGTCATAAGCAAAAGTTTAATCACAACAATGCGTTTTTACATTGTTGTGATATTACACTCAGTGGAGGCAGGTCTTAAATGTGCTGCTAATGAATATTTGGTCTCAAAAGCATGTAGATCAGATGAATTTTATGATGTGCTCATTCAAAAACAATCATTCTTTAATTGATGCTTTGTTCTTTCAAAAGTTAAATTTTTCCTCACAAAGTTTGAAATCTTGGAAATAGTTGGGTCCATTTGGATCTTAGTTGCATTTGGTTTCTGCTCCACTGTGCATACAGTATATACTGTACGTGTTGGGGAGTAACTAACTAAAATTTGTGACACTTTTAACTACATTTCTGAGTAGCATGACAGTTGCTAAGCTATTTCCACAATAGTGTAGCTTTTCCAGTAACTAGCTACAATACATTTCCAAAGATTAGTGCTGTAGCGTTCACCTTACGAAGTTGGTTGAGAGAATGCCCAGTGTGTGCAGTGCAGTAATTTAGGCAAAAAGTACCTACTTTGAAGAATCTCAATTATAAAATATTGTTTAGGTTGACTTTTCTTGAGCTAAAGTTGGTCTTTGCCTAGTCTCACGTAGCCAGGCCGGACTGTGGGCGGTCCGTGGGTGTGCTGTCTGAGGCTGAGACTAGTCTGTGCTTACCAAAATTCGAAGCACTGCCCCCCATTGGCCGATGAGGGAAGTGTTTTTGAACGAATGGCACGTGTGAGCTCCAGTTTCCAGGTGAAATGACCACAGAGAGGCGCCAAAAAAAATGTAAAGCAAGTTGTTTTTAGCTGATGTAGTACAGTGAGGAGGAATGTAATTTTATCAACTCTTCCACCAAACCCCAAAACCTAACACAACCCTAAACCTAACTGTTAGTGGAGTAAAAACATAATGTTAGAGTGAAAAATGAACCTCCAAATCACACTCATCACTGATTCACAATTGCAACATTGCAAACGCAATTACTTCCTGGTTTCAATGCAGGATGAGAACCGCGTGCTACCATGCAGTTGGCCCAGTGTGCTTTAGGTTAGGTCACAGAAGAAGGTAAACAGACTTGAACCGAGGCAAAAATGTCTGATGGGAGATGCCCCTTGTCAGTAACTCGGCATATTGGGGCCGATGTCAGGGTATTGGAACATTCGGAAACAATATGCCAAATTCCTGTGTGATCATGTTGTTTAGGTCACTGCACAATTTTCTATTTTTCAATTTGTTAATTTCTTGTTGAACTTAGTTAAAAACAGCCCATTTATAATATTATGAGAGCTTGTTTCTTAGTTTTACTTGAACAAATTCACAATCTATGTGGATGTGATGCCTGTAGTCTGCAGATATCGCCAGACAAATCATTCTTTGGGCAGCACAACACTTGATTCTTAGATTCAGGATCACTAGTTAGAAAACCCAAACAGAAAGTAGACCCTCATCTTAAAGCGTGGGTCAGTTTCCACACTGCCTCAGTGGGGCGTCTCTGGTCAGGCCTCTAAGCTTTGTGCGCATCTGCTCCGCTTCTCAACACTAAACACGAGCCGCTCAGCATGGGGCTGCCTTCTGAAGGTGACAACATGCTTAACCCAAAAAGTAAAACACACACTCACACACAAAACCTTTTTGAATGGGACCACATAAGCTCCTTGCTTTAAAAACGACCATATTTGCATATTCGCAAATCAACAAAGTCTTGACAACAGCAGAAATATTTTTGCAACCTACAGACTTGTTTGACTGAACTGAAAGTTTTGGCGAAAAATAGGAATTTAACTGAAATTAAAAATTTTCCAAGTTCTATTGAGTTTTGTCTAAATGGCTTTAAACAAGAAGTTCCACACAAACTATGGGAGGAGGTGAGCATGTAGTCTCATCTAGCCTTGTAAATCACAATGCCAAATATCCACATTTACTGTATGTGATATATAAAATGCTTTATCAGTCATCAGGCAAAAGTTACAAAGATTACATTGCTTTGAGTAAATATTAGTGTAAAATATTTAGTGGAGTTGCATTGTGTTCATTTTATTTACATATTTATACTGTTGTTTATTAATTTACTATTTGTATTTAAAAAAAATTATATTGACAACATTATAGACCAACCTAGTCTCATACAATGAACGTTACTATAACTACATGCAGTGTTTTACGTGCCGCTTTCTACATTGTGCTGCAGTTTAATGGTGAAATTAACACTAGCGGCACTACAACTACAAGTGATTTATTCACTTTCACACAAATCAGGCGTACTATAGCTGTTTATGACATAATAAACATTTATTTTTCGCTCTATTACTCACACCCTGCTATGTTATTTTATCAAAACACTTTTACTCTAACGCATAAATTGAAAAACTATACATTTTTGTATTATAGACCCACCTACATTTAAACATTCCAATATGAATAACAAGCTCACCTGATAGAGTGTTGGACTCTGGACTTGGAGACCAAGCCTCGAGCCCAGCCAAGGATGCTCAAAACGATAGTGAAACTGAAGCGAAAGTGCCTTTCATGTCGAATTTGCTTTAAAAAAAATCTGTGTGGTTTAAGCGTTAAAGGTTAGTATCTCTGTTTCGTTCACATCCCATTTTGATCACTATCAGTTAGGTTTAGGTGTTGGTTTAGAGTAAGCATGTCTGTTTTGTTTACTTCTCATTTATCTTTTAAGACACGTTTGGTTTTGTTTATAGGCAGGTAAGTTTTAAGCCCTAGGGATACTTCCAATTTTACATGAATGCTCGATGACTGCGTAAAGTCGAATGCGAGCCTGTCAAAGTATACTCCATATAACTATGCGTGGATACACAAGCAGTTGGCGCATGCGTGCTACGACTGTTATGAGACACCGGACTATTTCTCTTCGGGAGTTTAGACCCATAAAGATGTCTTTATATTCCTTAAGACTCGAGTTACACAAAAGCAGGTATCTCCAGGCCACCTCACACACGTGCTCTTGACTTGCACCTCCACTTTTGTTGTTTTTACCTTCATCTCCTGATTTTTATCGGCGATTACATTTTCATCTAGCGCTTCTTTGTGACAGCAACAGCTCAATTGGGAGTGTTGCCACCTTGTGAACCCACTAATTAATGCAAATAACTCTAGGCACATATGCATTCTGCACATTCAAAGAAGTGCAGTTATTAAAATCGGGCTGCGCATGTTCAGTGCTCGAGCACTCTGCTGATAATTAGATTTGTGTTGCACGTCCTGCCCTGACCGAAGTATATTTTGGGCTTTACTGATTAAAACATCCATTTAATATTCACCTTAAAAACCTTGTCTGATTACAATGTCATTTCACTCAATTTTGGCACCCCCCGCTGGACATTTCACTGGGAAACTGCAGTCTAACATGTAATAAAACACGTAATTTTGGTTTGCAAATATGATGCCATTGTCATGTAAATTTCATGAGATCAGCCTGTAATAGACAGTGGCATGTACTGTACATTAGGCATCATCTCTGCAAGTTCTACTGCACAGATCCACAGATGCCTCTCGGTTTTCCAAGATTTCTCACAGCTTCCTCTCCATATTAAAAAAAGTGGATTTTTGTATTTCAATTAGCTTTTATTCAAGAAATGTCTAGGTTTTCTCTCATACATTTTTGATTCTGCCATCTGTGCAGATATTTTTTCTGTGCACATGGGACCAACACCAGAAGTGCGTAGCCAACCACGCAGGCAGCTTAATGGGAACACTGTTTCCCATGTATGCTGGCAGACTGATTTCACTGGAAAGTCTACAACAGGAGGTCAATTTTAAAATCAATGTTTCCAAATTTTCCGAAAGCTAAAATTACAGTTATGCGCATGTTTCCAAAATGTAAAAAATTAAGAATGACTCATACTGTAGCACAGCATAACACCGATTTCCATTTAAATCTCTAACATTTCTTTGTACGATGTGGATTATTTTAAAGAATATTGATGCCTATAAGTTGGCATATTGCCATACTTCAGAAGTGGACGAAATATGTGTGAGACTGTTGACCAAAGTCTAAAAACAAAGGTTGAGAAAGAGAAAGAGGCTGTTGATATTTTAGATTCAGGACATCATTCATCAGTATTTCCCCTTGTCCATCAGCCCCTCCACATCCCCCCATCCCATTTTAGAAAAACAAAACAGTGTCATGACATGGAAGGAGTAGGGGAAAGAAAATTAGGAAACCAGATGTGCAGCATCGAAACACTGGCATGCTGAAAATCTTCAGCTGCAACACATAAATGACTGTATGCCACGAGTGAGAACACAACCACTCGTATACACAGAGATTCACTAAAGACAACATTCTGAATTTAACAATGAAAAATGCAGCCATTTGTTTATTAGAGACACCTATACTACTCCAGCCACCTTGACAACCTGGCAGTACAACACTGCAGATGTTGTTGAACTTTGTATGACAAATTGCTTGCTATATTCCTCATTTGTAAGTTGCTTTGGATAAAAGCGTTTGCTAAATGACTAAATGTAAATATATTAAAATCGTATTAAAATGGATGCAGTGGGTCTGAGACTACTCGTGAAAATGTTTCTATTTTAAATTTTTCTATTTTAATACAATTTTGTAATTCAAATTATATTTTCAGCAAGCAATTTGAGTGAAACGTTAAATAAAAAATAAAAAAACAAGTTCTTAAGGTTTGGTGTGTGCCTCTTTTGCTTTAATGGCAACATGCACTCAAACTGGCATGGTTTCAGTAAAACAAGATTAGTGACCTCGAAATCATGCTGAATCAGAAATATTTCTTATTCAGTTTACATCATAACATTACTTTGAAAACTTTCTCTTTACTTCAGGGTCAAACATAGATTTTGAATCCCAGATTTTCAACATGGTCTCAGACTTCTGAACCCCACTGTAAATTCAGCTTTACCTAAATACCTTGCTCTGTCTATATGGTAGACAGTAGTCTGAATATGTTGATGGGGCGATAACTTTCTTGTTTACTCTAGACAGACAGTGTTGTAGGTGAGGATTGTGGGGGTAGCCTCTGAGGGGTGTTGGGTAGCAGAGGTTATTCGGGACGGGTCATAAATACCCAGGCTCTCAGAATCCCTTGGCAGACTTGGGGCCAGACTGGTTGTAGGGTTAACAGGGCAGGTTCCCAACCTCTGACCCCTCTAACAGGGCACACACGGAGACTCCAAAAAGAAATACCTCTATCACCACATACCACACCAAGACCTTTCACACTTGCCTCCACAACTAAGAAAAATAAAAGCAAGCAACAAACAGCTTTTTCCTAAAAAACTAAAGATTTTTTTTTTTTACTAAGAGTTTAGTAATAATGCACTTCTTAAACTGCAGTACATTAAATGGCAATTGGTAGGCTATACATTTCAGTATACTCTTAGATTAAAAAAAAAAAATAGGACAAAAATAGGACTTGAAATAGGAATTTCAAGCACAATATTGCGTTTACATTAGCTCTGTACTAAAACCCAATGAGATACCTACATCGGCAGTATTTTAAGGCAGCCTCCTAAGAAAACTGCTTTTGCATTTATCCTTCACAAGGAAGGTAATCCATGCATTGGGCCAAGTAAAACAATCCATCCAATATGTCCGAGGAAGCAAGAGTACCAAAATACTTTGATAAAAACAAATTCTGAAACACTTTAAATTTATGTTTCCTTTGTATAAAGGGGTTCATTAATGACTAATATGTTATTTACAAATGCATTATAAATTATTTATATGCAGTTATAACAACATGCGTTAAAAGGGTAACTTTCATCCTTGCCAAATAGTGAGCATTTTAACTTACATGTAAGAAATGCTTCATTAATACACTTATTCATAATTACATCAAAAAAAAAGAAAAAAAAAAGGAGGGATTGTATCATTTTGCTACAGTCTGCTTTGTGTTTATATTAATTACTGTAATGTTTTAATGTCTTGAATCACTTGTGTTGTCACGCTACATATTTCAGCTTTAATAAATGCTCCACAAGTTTCCAATTTACATTAAGATACATTTTCATAGGTTATTAATTCTGAATAGGTGTTGAGCATTTTTAACTAATGAGGTAAATGCCAATATTTGGCAGGTATTTCAATTTAAATTTTTCTTTATATTTGTGTTGTTATAACCGTACATCAGTGATTCATAATGCATTTGTAAATGTATTATTAGTCACTAATTAATATGTAATATATTTAATCCCTTAACAAAGGGAACATTAATGTAAAGTGTTAGCAAAAATTCTAATTAAGATGGACTAATTTACCCATTATTTGTGTGTGCTGTGTGTTTTTATGCTTATTAGAGTGTCATGCTGATGTTAAACTCTAGTGAAGGACGTCCAAACTATTGGAATCAATTTTGAGTTGAGTTTCCTGTGCACTTCATGTGAGAAGCACTATTTGTATGACTTGCTGCCTATGTAAAGAATCACTTGTCAGGTTCCATTTCTGTTAGGATGCTGCCTTAGAAGTCAGCTGCCTATGTATGCAGTAGACAGAAAGTAGACAGAGGCTCATTAGCTTTTGGAACATAGCCTATTTGTCCAATTTGTCCACATTGTTTTAGAATCATTTAAAATTTGAAGGTTTAAAATTTGCTGTACATGTTAACATGGCAGTTTATACAAACAATAACAGTTATACGTTAATATGTTTTTACATTTGTTATAACTCTCAGTACTCTCCTGACTGTACAGTAGCACTGGATGTCTATGTTAGCACAGATTTATTTAACCGATGCAGAACACCAAAAATAAAGTGTCTGCTTAGGCATTCATCACTGAGGGGAAACAAAGACCAGGCTATCTGCATGAATAACAGAGTGACAGACTGGAAAAGAGAAGGAAGAGATGTCTGCTTAATTAGCTAGTAATGATAGGATCTGATAAACAACATCTGTTTCAAAATTGGGGGTGAGGGGAAAGAGAGAATGAAGGATGCCAGCACTCACTGAACGTCAAACAGAAAAGCTTGATGTGAGTTTTGAGAAGAGAGCAGGCACAAAAAGAGGTAAACACAACGTAGAAAGGAAAAACAAAAGACTTTGGCCATGTACATAGTGTAGTTAAGTCACTCCTATTTTAGTAACACTTTACATTAATGTTCCCTTTGTTAAAGGTGCAATATGTAACAATTTTAATGTAATATTCCCCTTTTTATTGCCAATGTGTGAACGTCTTGTAACGCAACTTAAAAAATGAGCCCTTCCCAGACTTCCTAGGTTGCCTATTAAAGCCTGTAGACTGATTTTCATGTGAAGGGAGCGGGTCGGTTTTGCCGGAAAAATCCAAAGGATGTGACGTTTATGCGTGCTCCCGAGAGCCTTGCCTCAGACAGTAATAGCTTCTCTTCCGCTATTCAACAGCAACAACAAACTGCAACACTATGTAACGTTATCTTAGAGATGGAATCCAGCAAACGTCCGGCTCCCAGCACAACACCGACTCCTACACAAACTCAGAGTAAGCCAAAAAAAACAAAACATTTATCTACTGAATCCGTCTGGCTAAGCGGGAACGTGATTGCAGTCGATTGAAAACTAGAATGAACATCGACAGGGCATTTGATATCTGGAGGGACCTTCTTTTGGTTTTGGGGATCAAAACTTATTGGACAGGTAAGCTTACATAACTGCAAAGCATGTGAAATATAGTGCCATAAGGATTGATCTGTGTAATTTTAGCTAACTTGATCTTGCCTGCTAACGCTGACGAATTGCAAGCTACCTTGCTTAAATAATTTCAACAATCTTCTGTTTATACTAAAAGTCAGGTAAACAGGATAAATTTAAGCAAATACGATTGTTTCTTGATCGTAGTACAACATATGACATACAAAACATACAATAGTGCAACATAACAGTGCAGTGCAATAGTAAACTGTCTGGTATAATTCGGTAGTATGTAGCTGTATGTGTGTATCAGTATGCTATGTTAGCTGATAAGTAGTTTTAGTTTAGTCTCAAAGTTTGTAGTAAAACAATCATAATTGTGTAATTTTAATTATGTTACCTCATCTGTCAGCATGATGCCGGTGGATCACGTTCAGTCTCTTTGTACGTTGCGTCATTGTTTTGGCTGACGCTCGCTTGTGTCCCTATGGAGTGTGTGCATGAGCGCGAGCACGAGCAACAGGTAGCTGGCTGCAGTTCACTTAACGGCCACAGGTGTCATTAATAACAAGGGTTTCTGAATCTTACATACTGCACCTTTAATGGTTTATGAAGGGGTTCATTAATGACTAATATTGCATTTACAAATGCATTATAAATAATTTATATGCATTTATAACAACATACAAGAAGGGTGACTTTCATGCAATACCTGCCAAATAGTGAGCCATTTACCTGGCATGTTATAATTACTTAATAACACTTATTCAACATAAGTAACCTATGAAAATGTACTTTAATGGAAAGTGGACACATAATAAGCATTTATTAAGGAGTTGCCAACATTAGAAACCTATTATCATAAAGTTCAGTATGATGTAATGATCATCAGGCTTTATTATATGATATATGCTGCCTGTGAATGAACATAAAGACCTGAAAAGTGTTTTTACAGAGGATTTTAGGTAACTTGGGACACCACTCAGAGTAGCACCATTCTGTTGGCATCAATGTGACAGGGAAAGTGACAACACAAGTGAATCAAGGCATTACAGTAATTAATATAAAGACAAAGTGGACTGTAGCAAAATGACATTATCTCTCCTTTTAATCTTTCTATAATCGTTTGGAGTGTGCATAGACTCACCATTGCATTGTCATTTTAGATATGCTGATTTAAAATATCGCTCTATCCCTGTGCTTATTGGATAATCAGTCTGATAAATATGTTTTCTGTTATTCGATAGATTTCGTTATCCGCTTTGAAGTCATTGTTCGCACCTTTCCGAATAAGGTATTCAGCTTTACATTCCTTATAATAGTTTTTTTTTTTTTTTTTTGCTGCATTGCAACATAAAGCATGAATAAGGGCATTTTATGGTTTTGATTAAGATAAGTATAAATAAGAGGATTTTTTAGCATTTTGCATTTAGCATTATTTAGCATTAGTCACTCTTTTTATTCATCTTGTAAATTACTTATTAGTCATTAATGAACCCCTTTATAAACCTTTACAATGGGAACATTAATGCAAAGTGTTACTCATATTTTGATAGCTTAAAGGGATAGTTCACACAAAAATTACAATTCTCTAATTATTTACTCGCCCTCATGCCATCGCAGATGTGTATGAATGTTTTTCTTCTGCTGAACACAAACAAAGATTTTTAGAAGAAAATTTCAGCTCTGTGCGTCCTCACAATGCATGTGAATGGGTACAAAAATGCCCATAAGGCAGCATAAAAGTAATCCATTAGACTCCAGTGATTAAATATATATCTTCAGAAGCGATATAGTAGGTGTGGGTGAAAAACAGATAAATATTTAAGTCTTTTTTAACATAAATTCTCCTTTCTGCACAGTAGGTGGCAATATGCATGAACAATGCAAATTGCCAAAAACAAAAGAAGAAGAATGTGAAAGTAGCGACTGATAGTAAAGAAGGACTTAAATATTGAGAAACATCTCACCCACACCTATCATAGCTT
Source organism: Myxocyprinus asiaticus (assembly GCF_019703515.2). NCBI lineage: Eukaryota > Metazoa > Chordata > Actinopteri > Cypriniformes > Catostomidae > Myxocyprinus > Myxocyprinus asiaticus. The sequence goes on from NC_059346.1 coordinate 60,614,053, forward strand.
CTGAAGGTATGGACTTAATCACTGGAGTCATATGGGTTACTTTTATGCTGCCTTTTTGTCCTTTTGGAGCTTCAAAGTTTTGGTACCCATTCACTTGCATTGTGAGCACCTACAGAACTAAAATATTCTTATAAAAATCTTTGTTTGTGTCCAGCAGAAGAAAGAAAGTCATACACGTTTGGGATGGCATGAGGGTGAGTAAATGATGAGAGAATTTTCATTTTTGGGTGAACCATTCTAGGACCAAACTCATGCCCTAAAAATTCAGGAAGTGACAACCGAATTATCATAAAATCCGTGAAGCATGTTCAAAACCTGAACAACTAGTTGTTAATGCAGTGACGTCACACTCTTCTGGACACTGACACCTCGCCTGAAGTATAATGCTCGAGAAATCACAGAAAAAAAGGTTCTTGTCTTGATTCATTCACAAATTTTGATACTGTCTGTCTCTCTCCACTGTAGTTGCTCCAACCAACTCTGTGGTTTAGGGCTACGTAAAATTCGAAAGATGTTATGCTGTTTAAAAGCAGAAGCTAAAGAGCATAAACACCACAGTGCCTCTGTCGAAAGTACAGATTTTATTTCCATGCAAATAAATAATATTATAAATAATTATTCTATAATAATAAGAGAAAAACTGCATGACGGAATATGTGGAGATCTGGCAGTAATGTAATGTCCATGGCTAATCCATAGCAAATGTGCACAGATGCAGACAGGAGTAAAGGGAGAGGGAGGAACTGTGCTGGAGGGGTATAGGAGAAAGAAAGAGGAGTAGAGAGACTAACGGGGCTCACAGCAGGCCTGCTGAGAGGCTGTCAGTGGCCCCATCAACCCTGGCCTGAGTCCTGACCGATTAATTACACACACACACACACACACACACACATAGTGTGGCATTAATTTTAAAGAAAGTAAGCATAAGTACACTTTCCAAGTAATACATTTCACCATTTGGGTTTTAAATGATAAAACAATAGATATACTGGCCATTTTCTGGCTGTCAAACACTGGTGAAACATGTAATGTCATAAAATACACATATGGTTACTCTGCTAGGACACCTCCATTAGCTTCATACATCCATTAACCTCATGCAACCCCGCGTCCACATGTGGACACTGTATTTTGGCTTCGCTATACGCAACGCATAATTTAATTTCATTTAAACCGACTGATCTCAGTTCAGGAGAATCTGTGCTGTCACAAAAGGGTTAAACTTTTGATGCATGGAGTCATGTGACCAAACAACATGGCACCGATCACACTGAAGATTGAGTTTGGTTGAAACGTCAACAAAACTACATCTGGTAAGAAACCCAATTAAGTTTTTTAATTGAAACCTGTTTGAGTCAATAGATTAGAGTCTCTAGTTTCATCCAATATGCCATTTTTAAAATTTGAGCAATTTATCACAAAATGACACACTGTTAAACTCAATGACCATGTACATGGACTGTATGCTCAGCTTAATTTAAAACATCCTATTTTCACTGTGCATTATCACACTGAGAATCAATGGATGCACCCAAAAGATGGAAAATGTTCCATTCAGAGGCGGTATACGGAGTAAGGATGAAAATAAGGTGCATTTCAAACTGTTCTGAGACCAATGCAGACAAACAGCACACTGGAGGTTAAGTCATTCACTAAATAGGGAGCAAGGGATTTACTTCCTATTTAAAGTTCAGTTTCAAGCTACAGATTATGTTTGGACCACTCAACATGTTTGGCAGACATGTGACAATGGTAATCAGTTCATAGATTGAGTTCATAATTTATAATATATAATTTTATTTTAGCATGGTTGGCAGTAGGGGTGTAATGGTACATGTATTCGTCCAGAACCGTCACGGTACTGACGTCACGGTTCGGTGCATGCAGTCAGACGAAGAATACATCTGAGTCAGTCACAGGCGATCCACACTCTAATCCAGAAGGGGGCGCGCGGTAATGCAACTCTGTTTGCTAACCACCACAACAGGAAAAAGAGCAGAAGAAAAAGAGACCATCTATGCACCAACCCAAAACAAGAATGGCTTCTCCTAATGCACAAGTTTTATTTTTCATTATTCTATTTATTTTGTACTTTTATAACACAAGAGTTGCTTTTCAGTTTTGTAGCTGATTGTGACCAAATACCTTTTGTTTTTTATCCACCCTACAAAAAAATATGGCCTATGCAAGAGTGCATTCTGTTTACTGCTTAGTGCTACTACACTAAAGGAGGCTGTACTGTACCAATTACCTCATGGGGGATTAAATGCCGCTAGGTGGAACAAACTGTAATTTGCACTACTGTCTGTTCAAAATAAATGAAAAGAAACCTAACATTTGGGATTTGTTGCTTTTTCCTGTTGTACCGAACTGATATAGAACCGTGACCCCAAAACCGAGGTACGTACCGAACCGTGACTTCTGTGTACCGTTACACCCCTAGTTGGCAGTGATGCTGGTCAATGATATGAATCAGAATTATTTATGATAATTTCTGATGTAATGTCTGTAACATCTCAAAAACATGAATAACCAACATTCCTGGAAAAATAAACAATTTGATAAAAAAAAAAAAAACAGACTTTCTATAGCTTGGTATTATTAAAAATTTCACAACGTAGTCTCACTGTCCACATATGAGGACAACTATTTGCTCTAAAAAGTTTTATTTTATTTTGTTGCTTGTTTATTAGGTGCTATTAGTTACAAATCAAAAAGGGAAATGGAAAATGCACACAGCAGTAATGCTCGGGTCTCAGGAGGATACGCTGTATGCCCAACTATCTTTCTAAGGATTAGAAAGTTAGATTTTGAGGTTATGCCCTTTAGTTCTTGATTTTATATTATAAAAGTATTAAATCCTCTCAAAGCACACTGAGCACTGACCTAAAGGCAAGGGCAAGAGAAGCAATTCTGAGTCAAAAAAAGTTTGAACGTGTTACTCAAAAAATTAATCCGCTACAAATGACTAATCACTTCTCTAAAAATGTAATCAGTTTACTTGACTCATTACTTCATGGAAAAAAATAATTACATTACTTATTACTTTACTTTAAAGTTACTTTCGAAAAGAAAAGTTTTTCCGCTCATCAAATTCAAAATGTCTATATTGTGGGGGGCATGTCTTTATCATTTGTACAATATGCCAATCTATTCAGTCACAAATACATCACTTGTCCAAATACCAAATCCTCCAGTATTTACAAAAACAGGAATGTACAAGGAAGAAAGTTGGGGTGTTAAGGCAAACAGAAATGTTCAGAGACCTTCACATGGATGAGATCTTCTGGATTTCCTCCCAATTGCTGCCAAGCAGACACACAAACAAACAAACAGAGGGGCCAGGCTAGCAGCGGGGGGCATAATTAACTCATTAGTGAAATTTAAGACAGTCAAACACCAGTGCCATCACACACACACACAGGCACAAATACACATCCTCACACATGGCTGCATAACTGAACTTAAGGCTGGCTTCATCACTGGCTGAAGAAGTGTAGATCTAGTTAGGTTCAAATGAACTCTTTTATATCCTGTTTGGGCCTTTAACATTGTAATTAATTATTAAATAATGCAAATGACTGAATGATTAAATGCAAATAAATGTTGCTTGTTTTAAACCTGTAAACACATAGATGTCTAGGGTTGCTGGGTGGTTAATTAAGCACTCTTTAATATTCTATGTGGGAATATGCAGTGATATGGTTCAAAGTAGAAAAAACAAAAGGCAAAACAAATAAGGCAGTTTTCTACATGTGCTTCTGTAGTGTAAAAAAAAAAAAAAAGCACTTATGATACTCTCACACGATGATGCCCGGTGACTAGGCGGGGCCCAGAATAATGTTTTTAAATCCTGCTGTCCAGTAAGTGGTACAAATCTACCATAGGATCCAGTTGAAGGCCATTATCAATGAGTGTGTTTACATGCACAATCCCATTATGTTAATAAGCCGACAGCTTATGTTGTCATGTAAACGCCCTAAATGGTTTTCCTTTTTCTTGGTAAATTCATAAACAACTTAAATTACACGTGTAGATTTTTGCCCATTATCCCGATTTTGCATTGCCTCTAAACACTTGCAGATATATTGAATGTGCGCTACTGTTGTACATATGCCTATTTATGTTTTGACAAGAAAAGAAGAGTCTAATGTAAACATGGCTTCCTTGCATTGTCAGATATTTTAAATCAGTTGATTTCTGGTAGTTATCTGCGTATTGATGTACATGTAAACACATTCATTGTGACTACTGGTTTCAACAGACACATTTATGTTGAACATTACATTTACATTTATTCATTTAGAAGACATTCTTTTTCAAAGCATCTAACAAATGAGATCTATTTATTATGGATAATAAAATCTATTTATCATAAAATTTAGTTTAATCATAAAGGAATGTAGAAATGTAACTGCAGAACAGTAGAGAATATATAGAAAAGTAGCTGTATTTGGTGCACTCTAAATGTCCTAATCAGGATTTGTCCAAAATCTTTCTCTCCATCTATTTAATGGTTTTGGTCTCCCCTGGGTTTGATTAGCAAAGTGAGATGGGACAGATGCTACTATTCCTATCACTGTGTGAATTTTATAGATCAGTGCACTCATTACAGAACAGAACAGAACAGAGCTAGTGATGCAAATGAAACTCTACCTCAGACCTCTAAAAACAGACTCAAGCTTGTTAGTACTCTTTAATGAGTGGAAGTCCTTTAATTGGTATGATGGCTCTTAAATTTGAGATGTATTATTTTAATTTTTTTTAGTTAGTTAAGAGGTTAGCTGGCTATATAGGCTAAAATTGGTGGTGAATGCAGAAAAAAAAACTTGCTGGAATTGAAGTTTGCGAGGTCCACGGCATCGTGTCTTCATTAAAGAGTTTTGCGAAAAAGTTTGCGCATTCCTCAAGCACATCTCTATATTACTGTTTGTTTTCATGGATATGTATCTACATTTTGGGTACTTATTATATATATAAATGGACCAAGTCAACACCAATATCCAATATCTCTCCAAAGATAGGTATTTTGATCGTTCACACACAGATGCAATCACGAGTCGTGAGTGCTCTTCTTGGACGTGCAAATACGCAGTGAGTGCTGGATGGCAAACACAAGGAAAATAGTAGCTGTGTCCCAAATGACACACTATACACTATGCACTTACAAAATATACTATGCACTCAGCCATGTAGTATTTGGTATTACTGAAACCGTGGAAAGACTGGTACCCTTACTTTTTATATATTTTTTAATATTAAATAATATTAATATTTTAGTATCGACTTGATACCGAAGTACTGGCACTTTTGAAAACTTTCTTAGCTTTACTAAAAACATTCTACCTAGTACACACCTAGTAGCCCACCCTAGCTCCACCAATGGCAATCACAATTGAAGGGCTGTTATTATAAAATGAAACAAGTATGTATACCAATCCAATAGCCTTATTCTTGAGGTTAAGAGGCAACTATTGACTAAATTGTATCATATTGATTATTTTGTTTGTTTAACCATCTGCTTTGTTCCTTATAACAATCAATTAAAGGGATATTGCAAGGAATTGATTACCCACTCCAACCCTCTCCTGCTTCTTTTCAACGGCTCCTTTTTAACCCCCACTGGCTATATGCATCCATTTATTGAACCTAGTGTGGTACTGATTTGCTAACCCTCAAGCTGTTATCCACACAGCTGTATGTTCACTACTAGAGAAATTCAGATATATGATGCCCAGAGAAACCTTTATCATGTGATTTACTTAGCACCCATATGGAATAAGTGCTTTTAATTTGCCTGACTTATGCTTTGCATGACACTAGGATGAAGTGAATATAATTGACACTGATTCACACACACAGCTCGTGATCTAAGTATGCAAACCCAAATGCTCATTAACATATCACCCCTGTTACTAATTTGCATGAAAGCATTTTCGAAGTAACAGCTTGCATCCACAGGATCAAAGTGAATAGCCAAACCTGCTGGTGTGTTATTGATCAGTCATTGATTGTGTTAAATTGACTAAGTTGGTCTATCAATCAATTTATCACTTACACATGGCAACCACATGATAAGACCCTCTGAAAAAAGAATGTGTAAAGCAGATAAACTAAAAAACTAGTGAAGGTTTCCAAATGTGTTTAAAAAAAATGTGTATAGGATACTGATGGAAATCAGACACTTAAAAATATCATAAAAAGATAAAACAAGGGTTCGAGTGTTCTGACTCTTTATCTGAAGTCATAATTATTGATGACTTATCACAATGATGTAATTTCCTTTGTTCTTTGCTATGATGACTGGGGGATTCTCAAAATTCTGGGGAAAAAAATGTCTTTTTCCAGCCTTGACAAAAGATTACATGTTAGTGTGTGGATCCAAAAGTCTCTACAGACACCAGGTGAAATAATCATTAGAGTATTAGAAGAAATAGAGAATTATCCTGGTTATCTTGGTCCTTTTATGTACAATCGGCTCTATCTACAGTACACTGATTGGCATCAATGAGCCTGGCAGGCCCAAGAGGACTTTTGGGGAACATAATGTGACAAAAGCCTCCTTGAGGATAAGCTGAGAGCTATTCTGTCCCCTTTCACTAATAACAGGATTAGTTTTGGGGGGGTTCAGAAAGGGGGAAGAAGAGAGAGACAGACTGAGCAGCAGGTCCAAACAAACGCAGATTATAAAAGAAGGTGGGGGGTGTAGGTGCTTTGGGATTTCAATTTCCACATGGACTGGGGGGGTGTCCTGATGGAGCTGACTAATTATATCAATATTAGGGGAAAAGGTTGTAGGTGGCAGGGAAAAGAAAGGCAAGAAGAAAAGGAGTAAACATAGACACCAAAGGTTATTAAAGTGAAAAATATTCAGATTCTTAATTAGTGACTTTGTCTTGTTTACCAATAAAGAGCAAAACTGCATGAAACCTGTTTTCAGAGAATGTATGATATAGATAAGAGTATTTTGTCTTGTTCCATTGGTAGATTTTTTTTTTTCACTTGTTTTAAGTATAAACAAAATATAACAAAAGAAAACATGACAACTAAATGAGAAAAAATACACTTACATTTAAGAAGTCTTAATATGTTATGCAGATTTGCTTCTCAGGAAAAAATATCTTGTTTTAAGGATGTTTAGATATTTTTACAGAAAAACAAGACAAATGCACTGATCAAGAATATGCTTTTTGTTTGTTTGTTCTGTTTTTTAGTACAGGCTATAACTAGCAAAAAATATAAAAATTACAATAAATCTGAATTTAGTATTGAAAATTAAGTATGGCTTCCAACAGATGTGTTAAACTCCTTTTCCAACTTCTTTGCTTAATCTCATTTGTTGTTTAACTCTTCTTGGTCTTTCAAAAGTTATTGTGTTGTTTCATATTGTTACACAGTCATTGAAAAAGATGTGGTGCAAATCTCAATGTTAGCTATTTTCACACATTATATTGCACAGTACAGTTTGGTTTAAAAAATTTACATTGACCCAATGATTTTCAAAATTGTACACAATATATATTCTGATGATCTGAGTTGTAAGTCACCCTAAAGATGGCAACAACAACAAAAAGCCAACCACTTCCAACACACTGTATACTGTTGCCAAATTAAAAAGGTATCCTAATGTTTCACTAATGAGGCAATACACAGCCCAAAACATCTGTCAATACTAAAAATGGCTGTCTAAAACCTTCATTTTATGGAACCTCTGGGTAAGTCTGGCCTTGTTTGGAGAACTGAAGAGATAGAAGGAAAATGGAGAGAGAGAGAGAGAGAGAGAGCGAGAGAGAGAGAGAGAGAGAGAAGAGGAGAGGAGAGTAATTTAGCAAAGAATAAAAACAGCTGTGGTGCTGAAAAATTCTGGGAAAATCTGAGAGACATCAGACCATTTTTCGCGAAAGCATGAGCAAATCCTCTGAGATGCTCTGTCATCATTGTTAGCTTGAACAGTGTAGGGAGAGGTAGAGAGGGATATACTGTATACACTGCATCTGAAATTGCTTACTTTCAGAGTATGTACTGCATTTGATGAAGGAAGGCACTTCTCTGCAGGTTTTTTAGGTATGCAGGTGAGTAGTATGTATACATTCCTGATATACTTAATCTGGGAACATGGGCATTGTCTCATGACCCAAATATATGTCGCAATAATAACAACAACAAGCACAATTTAAGCACAAGGAACATCTTTTTTGGTATAAATGGCACTTACTCTTTTATGAATAGTGAAGATTCAGACACCCTACTCCATTGGCATACTGTTTTTGGCATACTATTAGGGAAATATGCATATTTGGATGCAGTGATAGACTTGTATATAGTGAAACTGTAATATCCATATCGACCAAAAGTACTGTTTAATACTATCCATTTTGTCTTAAACCCCATGACAGATGCTTTTTTGGACGCTACTCAAGAGACCTGTGATGAATTTTTTTACATTTTTACTCACAAAATCGAGCATATTAAAGGTGCTATTGTACCTCCACAATTTGATCAACCACTAATACATCCAGCTCTCTGCCTCACTTTGAGTTTCGTCAGAACAGTTAGCAGATGTAGTCTCCAAGATGAAGTGTTCCAGTTACAAGCTGGATATTCTATCTCCGCGCCTTTTTAAAGACGTTTTTACAACTATTAGTTCCAGTGTGACAGCGATAGTTAACAACTCCTTAGTAAATGGAGTTGTTCCAAGCAGTTTTAAGCATGCAATTCTACATCCTTTGTTAAAAAAGCATTCTTTGGATCTGGCAATACACAATAATTATAGGCCAATTTCTAAATTGTCTTTTTTTTTCCAAGATCTTGGGGAGAGTTATCTATTCACAGCTTTACTCTTATCTAAATACATTTGGCATTTTAGACACATTTCAGTCTGACTTCAGACCCTTGCACAGCAGTGAATCTGCATTGCTCAAGGTTACTAATGATATTTTTCTCTCCGTGGATTCAGGCTTACATGTTGCCTTAGTCTTGTTAGATCTTGGTGCCGCGTTCAACACTATCGACTATAACATTCTTCTCAATCATCTCGAGTGTAGGGTTGGCATCCAGGGTATGGCCCTCCAGTGGTTTGCCTCTTATCTAAAAGGTAAGATGTTTCTGTAAATGTAGGGAATTTCTCTTCTACATAGGCTCATTTATCATGTGGTTTCCCTCAAGGGTCACTTTTAGGACCCTTGTTATTTTCCTTGTATATGCTTCCTCTGAGCTCTATTTTCCAGAAGTACAGCATATATACAGCAGTTATGCTGATGATTCCCAATTTTACTTACCAGTGAGCTTAGACAAGAAGTGTTCATTTGATAACATCCTAAATTGCTTCGAAGATATTAAACATTGGCTGGCAAACAATTTTTTTAAATTAAACAAAAGCAAAACTGAAGTTCTGATTTTAGGTCCCTCCATGTCCTCCTTACCTGGCCTGGCCACCCAGTTAGGTCCTCTGTCATCGAATGTACAAGATCATGTAAGAAGTCTTGGAGTGATTTTAAATTCATCATTACTTTTTAATAAGCAAATTAGTGCCATTGTCAAGGGTAGCTTTTTCCACCTGAGATCTATCGCTAAAGTCAAACATTTTCTTTCCAGCAAAGACCTGGAAATTGTGATCCACTCACTAATTTCATCAAGGTTAGATTATTATAACTCATCATACATTGGCCTCCCTCAAACTGCGTTATCCCACCTACAGCTGGTTCAAAATGCAGCAGCTAGACTTTTGACAAGGTCAAGAAAGAGGGATCACATTACCTCTGTATTAGCATCTCTACACTGGCTTCCCATAAAATTCAGGGTTGATTTTAAAAATCTGCTTTATGTTTACAAGGCACTATCTGGTCTCGCACCCAAATACATCAGTGGTCTTCTCATCCCTTACTCCCCCACCAGAGCAACAAGGTCTTCTCATCAACTTCTTTTGAGGGTTCCTTGTTGTCACTATAGATCTAAGGGTGATCGTGCCTTCTCTGTGGTAGGTCCTAAACTCTGGAATAGTCTCCGTTACCATGTGAGGTCAGCTTCTTCAATAGCCATTTTTAAATCCTCTTTGAAAACGTATTTTTATTCTTTAGCATTTGAATAGGACTTTTTAATAGGTTAAATTAGGTAAATACTTGATGCAGTTTTTAATTGTATCTATTTATTTATTTATTATTATTATTATTATTATTATTATTTTATGTGTATAATTCTGGGATTGTATATTTATTTGATTGATTTGTAAAGCGCTTTGGGTCAAATTCTGTTGTTTTTAAATGTGCTCTGTAAATAAAGGTTGACTTGACTTGACTTGAGATAGCTTGGGGGGTGATCAGGTTGAGACAGCGAGAGATTCAGAATGAATGAGAAAGCAAAAGAAGTAGCTTATGTAGCGCACACAGACATTTAAAAGGTTAGTTCACCTAAAAATGTAATTTCTCTCATCATTTACTATCCCTCATGATATCCCAGGTGTGTATAACTTTCTTCCATCATCAGAACACATCTGAAGAAAAATAGAAAAATATCTTTGCTCAGTAAGTCCTTAAAATGCAAGGGGGCGGGCCTGGGTAGCTCAGTGGTAAAATACGCTGGCTACGCGCCTAGTTCGCTAGTTTGCTAGTTCGAATCCCAGGGCGTGCTGAGTGACTCCTGCCAGGTCTCTTAAGCAACCAAATTGGCCCGGTTGCTAGGGAGGGTAGAGTCACATGGGGTAACCTCCTCGTGGTCGCCATAATGTGGTTCGTTCTCAGTGGGGCGTGTGCTGAGTTGAGCGCGGATGCTGCGGTGGATGGTGTGAAGCCTCCACACGCGGTATGTCTCCGTGGCAACATGCTCAACAAGCCACGTGATAAGATGCATGGGCTGATGGTCTCAGACGCGGAGGCAAATGAGATTCATCCTTCGCCACCCAGATTGAGGCGAGTCACTACGCGACCAGAGGACTTAAAAGCGCACTGGGAATTGGGCATTCCAAATTCCAAATAATTTAAATTAATGTCTTCTAAAGCGAAATGATCGCTTTTGTTGTGGAAAAGATCAATATTTAAGTACGTTTTTATTTTAAGGACCTACTGAGCTAAGATATTGTGATGAGGAGGGGGGCATGGCAGGGCCTTGATGATGCATGCCTTTTGCTGAGTTGACTAATCAGCGGGAGAGAGATAAGGGGGGCCGGAGACGTCAGTTCAAGAGAGAGAGAGACACACACAAAGCTCATTTTATGTTATGTTTGAGTTCAGTTTGTTATTAAAGTTTTACGTCGACTGTTCAGCTGTTTCCCGCCTCCTCCTTGTACATCTTAAGAACCTTGTTACAGATATTTTTCTGTTTTTCTTCAAATGTGTTCTGATGAAGAAAGAAAGTCATACACACCTGGGATGGCATGAAGGTAAGTAAATGATGAGAGAATTTTAATTTTGGGGTGAAATATCCCTTTAAAACTGAGTTGTAGTTTAAGTAGCATGGTGGAAATAAGTACTTATTTCGAAAATAAGTACGAAACTGATCCTATTTCAGTCAGGAGGCAAATAATAAAAAACACAAATCACAGACACTGACTGAAAACAAACAGTACAGAGCGGTCAAAAAGTCCACCAAAACCATAATTTGGTAAGCAAAAAAAAATTAAAATTGAAATAATAATGAGAAAATAATGCAAAATAGAAGCATTTTCACTAGTGGTCTCCAGTGGTGGAATTTTTTACCATAATGTAAATTGACCAAACTGTTTTCAACCCAAACAGACAAAATATCTGTTTTGATATCTATTTCTACATTTATAATTAAGACTTTTATACTGACATTGAGATAAGCAGCTCAGGCTCATACTCTCAAACAAACCCTCTTAATATAAAAGTTTCTCATGTTTATTTTCCCCTTTAGTCAAACTAATTGTGGAGATCACACAAACTATTTGTTACTTGTTTTAGGCAATGTCCACAATAGAAAGTTGTTTTTTCTCCACCAAAAATGGAGCGCATCAAAAACGTTCTCTTTACCACATACTTTGGAAAACGACGATGAAACTGAAACAGAGTTTTCAATCAAAAACAGATTGGTGTGGATGTGGCCCTAGTTTAATAAACTGAACTTACCTGTCAATGATGACAGGGTCAGATGGCGTCTCATTGCGATTACCACAGCTTTTTTTCTCACAACAGCGACTGTGTATGAAAAAGAGAACAAAATGAAAGAGTTAAGACTTGTTCTGAAAGGCAGCATAAAACCACTACTACTGAGATAATTAAGGGACTCTGCAGAAAAAGGCAGGCCAGCAATCTGTCACATTGATTGTGAATGATCAAGCTCAGCCCCGCTTCTAAAACATACACACACGACCCTACACAGAGCAGACAACCCACACACACCAGGCATCCACCCCCCCCCCACCCCCCCACCCCTTCTTGCACCACGCCACCAGCATAAAAAAGTGCCCCCCACCCCTGGCCATCTGCCTATATGCTTTCTCCTTTCCCCCGCCCCACAAACCCCCCCAGTCAGACAGAATCACTCCCCAGCTGTGTCGCCTGCCCTCTGCACCCCCTTCCCCATCAGCTCTGTTATTAACCAGCTGTGAGCGCCCACTCGGGCATCTGCTGGCTACACAATGGGGGCAGAAACCATTCTGACTCCCCCTTTGCCCTCCCTGATGCTGTCCTCAAGCCTGAGGTCACCGCACACCCTCTGTTCTTTCTGTCTCCTGTGACACTTTCTGTCGATCTTTCTTTTAACCCAGCTGTCATGTGTGCTCTTAGACATTAACTTGTGCTCGTCCTGTACAGAAAATGTTTTGCTTATGATACCGTACCTCGTTTGTGTATTGAGTCATTGTTACAAGTTTAGAGTAAGAATCAGTCTAGGAAAATATTTTAGAAGAAGGCTGGACTCTCAGCATGTTCCCTGATGATAGATTTTTTAATGTATTCAAGCAGCGTGGCTACTACTGCTGTTTTGTACAAGTTGCCCAAGGTGGATAACAATGATAGCATGCATTATTTTTTACATTTCAGTGAATAGTGGTTAATTTAGGGAGTTTTTTTTTTTTTTGGGGGGGGGGGGGGTATTCAACCCAATCCAATAATAATAATAAATGTACGAGATGGTGAAATTGTAAGAAATTAAGTCAAATATTTTTTATTTGTTTACGCTTTTCACTACACATATTGTTTCAAAGCAGCTTAACAGAAAATTATGCTGTAATGTCTTAAAGTCCTTTTTGTACAGTTTAAATAACCCAAACCCAAACAGTAATCTAACAGTAAAGTCTAACTAGATGAGGAAAGCATATTTTAAAGTTTTTGACATACATCAGTCCTCTGTATTGCATAAATAGTGTGGAATGAGTGACCAAACTTGTTCACAGACATTTCCTTTTTTTTAAATAAAGTGTTGGGTTGGAGGCAAGCAAATATGTGATGCTTGTATTGTACCAATTTGAAATAATGTTTGTTGATTAGTTGGTCTAAAAGTTATACCTTTTCATACTAGCCAAGACATAATAATATCTTGTGATTTTGCCATCTCATACAAATTATTATGAGTTGTCATGACACTACTGTTGGTGAAAATATTAAACATTGTTGAAAGTGATGTAGGGTTAAACAATTTGTTCATCAATACCTTGCCGATGAGAGTATTTTTTATTTTTTTTTTCTGTGTTGTTAAAACATAGGTGACAAATGTGTATTTACATGGCACAAAAGTACCAAGGAGTTGCATGACTTCCCACAGGATGCTGACAGAGCAAAGTTCTGGCAATGAACTCCCATCACCTCCGAAATGTTTGTGTGCAGCAAGCACTGTTAACAGGAGAGCTTTGAGTATTACAGATAATATTAAATAATGTCACCTTCAATTGAATGGTAGTCCAGTCATCGCTAACATTTTTAATCTTTATTGGGGTTTTAGTAAGTAGTGATCTTGAAATTACTATAGACAGTGCTAAAGCAAACCAGATTTGCTAAATTTTTCTGAAACAGGAGACACAAAAAGACCTGTGCAGCAAAAGTATGAATTGGTTTGTGTTTTTTACTCACCTGCACATAACCTCATGAGTTAGCAGAACACGACACATTTCTGGATTCTTGTTTTGTCCTTCATATGATATGGGCTAAACCATGGAGAAGAGAATTTAAAAGGAGTTATCAACACACTGTAGAGCAAAACTAAGAAAGTTTTTAATGTTGCTAGTTGGACATTAGCCTCAGAAACACAAGGTGGAGCATTACCTGTTTAGTGACAGAATCGATTAGTCGTGCATAAAGGTCTTGTTCTGTGCGAACACCTGTAAACAGAAACAACACAGACTTTGTTGACACCTCTCTCTTAGCTAAATGAAAGCAAAAATTATGTGACGAATGAAAAGGGTATGTCAGATAAATATGGAACAACATTGCAATTGGGTCAAATAGCAGGAGCATGTGGGGTGAGATGTGTCAGTAGTTTTATTACAGTAGTGTAGAGTCAGTTGTGTCTTTGTTGAGAAACATCAATAAACAATATAAAATGTTCATTTAATGCATAAAATAGATCACAAGATCAATGCTTGTTTGAGTGAATAAACTTTAAGTCCCAATGGACAGAAAAATATACACAGACATACAGGTATATAGGTGGATAAAATTGATGAACATACCATTGCTATAAAGGAGTTGGAGTTTATAGTGAGTGCCATTGTTGGTCTTTTCTCCAGTCTGCTCCTTCGAACAATGGCAAAAACAGATGCGAGAAGAACAAAGAATTTGATTGTGCTAAATTAACATTTAGGAGACTGCATGCATTCCAAATTCAAAACAGGAAAACATACAAGTTTATGACTGAGTAATGACTACAGTAACTAACAGGTAATAAACTCTTATGTGTGTGTTTTAGAGTCCCTGAACATGTTTTCTGAAGGCTGTTCTATCAAAATCTGTGTTTTGTCCTTTTCTTTCTTCTCTAACTTGACAGCTAACTGGCCTACAGAGAATCTACCAAAGCCCAAGGAGTGATGAAAAGTAGAGAAGAAAAGTGGATGGGGAGACAGAGAATAAGATATACAGTAAATAAGGTCAGAGTACCACAACAACTAACAATAACACTCATTTTTAGGTAAAAAATGTAGGATTTGCCTTCATACATACCGTATATTAGACAGACAGAACATTTGTAATGTTCAATCTATTGATTACCATTCAGTAATGTCTAATCAATGTAAAATATAATAAAGAATATACCTTATCCTGCTCCACAAAGTCAACAAATGCGGTCCTCTCCACCTCCACAGGTTGCCCATTGCGATCATAGAGTGCCAGCACGAAATGGAAGAAGTTTGACTTTCTGAGGTTGGAGGGAGGCTGCTTTTCAAAGTGAGCTCGGGATAAGGCCACTCCACTGTGGATGAGGGGTTTTGGAGAATAAACAGTAGACGGTTTATATTTTTACACACTGCTTTCACAATTTGCATACTGTAGCTTGACCACTCACTCAACATTGCCTTCAATACAATTCTTAATTCAAATCCTTCCACACACACTGAAATCTCTTGCTGTCATATAGCTCCAGATTTGTTAGTTGTTAGTGGTCTCATTTGCGCACAAAACGCATGATTTTGAACCACATTTGTATTTTAGAATTGGATAGTTCTGTGATGCATGAATTCACATATTCACCTGTTTGCATTAATAATGTAGTAATAGAAAACTAAGGTGATAAAAAATATCTTAAAGTTGTGAGATTAAAAGTTTGTTTTATAGAATAGCTGTTTCATAAAACTCCATTTACATAGTTTAGATTATTATTGCTTTATTATTATTATTATTATTATTATTATGGAATTCATGATTTTCTCTTGGTCGGGTTCTCATTGAAAAACGTGAACACCTTGAGCGCATGTACGTATCAAAAACGATGAGGATTTCGAGATTCGTATTAGCATCTTGTTAACTTCACTGACTCGTTTGTAAATACAGATAATGTAATGAAGCATGGATCTGAATCTCTATTGACCTTATTCCGCATATTTAGGTGCTCTCGTTAATTTCTAAAACTTTCAAATTGGTTAAATCACAGGATTATAAGACTCAATCTTCTATAAGATTTCGAAAATCGTCGACTTATTTTGGGTGACGTGAAGATTCGGAACAAACGTTTGTGTTTGCAGCATCATCAGAAATAGTCATCATAAAAGTCTAAACTTTAATACAGTATGGACTTGTTGCACCATCCAAAATTAGCCATCAAAGCTTTTAAATAAATTGCTGACCGTTAACGAATATTGACTGCTATAAAAATTATCACCTCAAACCTACAACTTTTAACATTTAGTTCAGAGACCGAAATGATAACTTGTTAATTGACTGCTAATATTTAAAAAAAAAAGAAAAAGAAGGTAGACCAACGAACAACCGCAGATGGTTGTTGTCATCGATTTATTTACAGAACTACTATCATTAGGCTCCAGAACAGACGGATCCAAACTTAAAAATCCAAATGCAATAGACGTTAGTTTAAATTCGTTAACAATAGACTTAATAGATGGTTATTACTAGGCTATTGATATAACTACTGCAGTCTAAGAATGAAAATAAATAAATACATTTCAATATTGAGATTTGTCAGTTGTGCTTAGGCTATAAGCACGGTATAATTGTTGGACAACGAAAATAAACAGTAGACAACGACTACTGTTTGGATGAGCAAGAAATGAAAGGGGAACGAGAAGTTCCACAAGCAACCGCCGTTCAAGTGACGCGCTCAAGCGTCATAAGATAACATTATAAATGAGTGAATCACCGTGAGACAACCCGTGTTTTGTGGTATTGTCTTGTTTTGTTTTGGCTCTTTCAGTCGGCTCGTGTCACCCTCAGCTAATTGCAGCACTATAGGCGAGCAGAGCTATTTATCTCTGTACCATTTTATGGTTGCGCGGCCAAAGAGATTGCTGTTGCTTCAACTTTTTTTTTTTTTTTTTTTTGCAAGGGGATGTTTAAAAATGTGCAATTAAATTGTAAATGATAAATGAAATTAGCTTAATAATTATCATTATATATATATATATATATATATATATATATATATATATATATATATATATATAAACAGTGCTCGGAAATCGCACGTGCAAATTTTATAATATAGACTAGCGCGGCAAATATTTAGCATATGTTAATACAGCTATAAGCCCAAATTCTGCTCTGTTGGGCTCTATTAGGTTCTGTTATTTGGGATACATGGATAGCATTAAAGGCAATTTCATACAGTCTTTATGTGATGTACTTTGATATATGAAAGCTTTAACTAAATGACAGAAGTCAGTTACCTCTGTGCTGCAATATTTGCATCAATAACACCAACATTCCGCACCCAAGAACGGACAGGATCCATTTCTTCTTCCAAAGTTTGCACTTTCGCCCCACTGGTGTTTCTTGCCAAGTGATCTTGACTCCAAAACATTTAAAATAAAATCGGAATGACAAGACAACCTCCGGTGAAAAACTGCAGAAGGACTACTACAAAAATTCAAAAGTATCTGAAGATGCTGCTCGCCACTATGTCAAGATATCACGATTTCCTCCGATTTTTAGAATTCCGATATTCTTCAAGAGAAGGCTGTGATGTTCTCCTTCTTTTTATAAGTTATCAGGGAACCTGCTGCGTAGACTTGTCCTTTTTCGGTACCCATGCATTGTTGAAGCCAAAGTTAAGTACTTCGTCCGTTAACTACAGTCACATGTTCTATAGGAGCAACAAACCCTTCCCAAATAGTGTCTTTCTCTGCAAATATATACTGTTACACTGCTACAATATACATCCACAAGAGGCTCAAAACTTGAGGCGGCGTGCTCTGCCTATTACCTCCTGTAAATGATGAGGATGCAGCGAACAGGCGTTTAAAACCACGACAACGTGATGATGCAGCCAGTGTCTATTGGGACCTGGATTATGAATGGGTTCCACTGCCAGATCTCGAGAAAGAGGAGGGGCAAATCCGTATTTGGAGAAAACCCGCAGTCATATTTGGACGCTGAGGTCTGATTTTAGAGTTAGACTTCAGAATTCATGGAAACTTCCTTAATAAACCGGAATGAGGACACGTCTATGAACACTAACGATATCGAGGCATTCTTGAGGCATACGGATTGAAATAAAATGGCTTATTTAAATGTCAAGTCTTAGCTATTATATAAGACAGGTTGTGTGTTGTAATGGATGTAAATAAATGATAGAAATTCGTATTTTTAATAAAGTCTGCATAGTTTACTAGAAATTGGATGCGACAAATTCACCTATCTTTTTGAGCCTATAGTGTTTTCTTTAAATAAATGAATTCTAAAATTTAATTGTTTTAATGTTATGAATAGCTAGGATTACATGCTTTGATTTCGTACAAACTGTGCGTGTTTTTTTATAGTTTTTCTTTTTAATAAACGCATCTATTACAAAGAAAAACGTATCGTAAATGAGTCTGAAAGACTGACATCTGTGGGCAGAAAAGCAGCAGACGGGCAAAACTGCGCTCACGCTGTAAGAAGAAGCCTTTCCATCTTTTCTTGCTACTGGATGGGGTTATTGTCTGTGCGTGAGGCTCAAAAAACTAAACAATAAGTAAGAGCCCCCCCCCCCCCCCCCCCCCACACACACACACTACCACCACCCGGCTTATACCAACCATCTGCCAGCACGCCTCGAAGTCAGCTGTTCACCCTATTATGTGACCTGTTGCGGAATCCATGCATTCTGCAACTTGCTTATTGTTTTATACCGCATTTGCATGCCTTATGAAAAAATATTTTGTCATCAAGAATAAATAGGCTTGTTGCGTTAAAAAAAAAAAAAAAAAAAAAAAAATATATATATATATATATATATATATATATATATATATATATATATATAATATTTTACTAATATCTGCTAATATTTTCTACAAGCGGCTGCAATACCAGCTGTCACAATTTATTGAACTCTGCGCTAACTTGGGCCATGAAAACTCTACAAAGGCATTTTTGGGGCTCTAAAAATCCCAGTCTTAAATTCCGTCTAAGCTTGAAAAGACGACTTTAACGCTATCGCCTTTCCATAAAAAAAAAAATAAAAAAAATAAAAAATACGATAATATCGGTAATATGAATTCATGATGATGTTTGAAGTCATGATCTTTCCAGTGATAATGTTTTGTCGGCAGGTGTTTATTAGCTGAGTGTTACTGTTCGCATTATAATATTTGAATACATATTTCGGCTATTATTCGGACTTTTAAATCCAATATTCGGCGAAAAGTTGGTTCAAGACTAATTAATAGGCTATTATTGTGTTTTAGGCTACATACTAGCATGATTTTCTAAGAGAACATAATTATAAATAATAATTATAAAGTCTATTTTGTAGGTTAATTAGATTTTTGTTTTTCACATGCGTAATATTGAATTCTGCATTTGCACAATCTGCCTTTTCATACAAGGCAATTAAAGAATGGAATAAGATACCCGATTATCTTAAAATTTGTGTAGATTTTTATACGTTCTCCAGAAATGTTAAAAATTGTCTTTTAGAACTTCAAACTTGTCATCATTAATTTTGTACGATGTTAGTATTTTCCTGTTAATGTATAAGTGTGTATGTATGTACATTTATTTGCATGTTTTTTATTTATAGTATTTTATTTACCTGTCCAGGGACTGCAGATGGAAATTAGCTTGTAGCTAAATCTGGTTTTTTTGTGCATAGTCCCTGACAAATAAATGAATAAAATAAATAAATATTCCATCATCAGTCGAATGGTCGAGTAGTCACATAAGTTAATTCTCTTCAATTTATAAAATTTGAGATTTTTTTTATTTTTAAGATGAAATAAGAATTTCTAGGATATCAGTTCAAAGCATAGGTTATAGCATGCTCTGCTTCAATGGCAATTTATTTAAAGTGGCATATTGCTGAAATAGCTTACGCAATATGTCATGTTTCATAAGCTTATTTAATTGTACATTTTGCTTCCTACGTTAGACCTATATTGATTTTTTTTTAAATGATTATTTTGAGGCATTTTATCTTTTAAAATAGCAAGAATTTTAAGCGTTTTATTCAATGTTTTTCTATAAGCCCAAAATTTGAGGATTGTTGATAACTTGGAGACGTTAATTGATCACATTAAAATAGTTGTGACAAGCTGCATATTTTCTGAGTTTATTTATTATATTATAGCCCTATGTATCATGTAGAAATACTTTTTTTGTTAGGTGAGGGGTGAGGTTAACACCAATTAACCAATCAGTTGGAAATATGAGAGCTGTAGATTTTTAAAACTAAATGTGTTACAACACTTCCTGGACTCTACTAAAAATACATTAATGTTGCTTGTACTGTTACCTAAAGGGATAGTTCACCCAAAAATGAATCATTTACTTATTCCCAGATGTGTGTGACTTCTTTGAAGCTCCAAAAATCACATAACGGCCGCGTAAAAGTAATTCATTTGACACCAGTGGTTAAATCCATATCTTCAGAAGCGATGTGATAGGTGTGGGTAAGAAACAGATCAATATTTAAGTCCTATTAAATCTCCACTTTCACTTTCTGATGTGAAAGTGAAACTAAACAGGTGCCACATGTGACTTTCAGATGTGAAAGTGAAAGTGGATATTTTTAGTAAACAAGGACAAAAATATTGATCTGTTTCTCACCCACATCATATCATTTTTGAAGATTCATAATTTAACCACTGGAGTCGTATGGATTACTTTTATGCTATTTTTTGGAACTTCAGATTTCTGGCCACCATTCACTTGCATTGAAAAGACCAACAGAGCTGAGATATTCTTCTAAAAATCTTAATTTGTGTTTAGCAGAAGAAGGTCATACACATCTGGGATGGCACAAGAGTGAGTGAATGATGAGAACATTTTATTTTTGGGTGAACTATCCCTTTAATGATACATTTGAGGGAAAGGGGTAAATTTCCATATGTTACACTTTATGGATTAAGAAGTGGTCAGGGACCCAGGTTAATTTACATGCAACGTTGTGTGTTTTTTTTTTTTTTTTTACTGTAGTTTGAAAAGACAACTGAATTTAATTTGTTTCAGCCTAGCTTTTCGTGGTCCCTGATGGACACAAGGTTAAGAAACACAACAAGTCCTCTGAAGTATAAAGACCGCTTTTTACACATTAAGTTTTCAGCTGTTGTACAAAATGTGAATAATTCCACGATTCCTTGGTGAGTTAGACCCAAGTGCAGGTTATGAGAACAGATCAAATGAGTAATGAGAACAGATCAAAACATGTAAAGTATGTGATACTAATACTGCAGTGTTAAAAAAAGTGCTATAAATGTACAGTCAGTGTATCACTGGCACACTGCAAACCCTAATAAGTTAGCAGAACTAAAAAATTTGAGTCAATCGAAAGTTAACAGAACTTTCCAATTTTAATCTTGTACTACACATGCATGTTAATTGCTCTTGAAATATTGAGCAAGCTAACTCAGACATTCCATTTAACCTTAAATTCTACTCTTTGACTGAACTTAAAATTAACAAGTAAACTCAACATAAATACTTCAAGTAGAGGAAACCTAGCAAGTATAAGATGATTGAATGCATGCTGACTAGTTAGCAAAGCAATTGCTCAACAAGTAAAGCAATACAAACCCTTCAGAATTGGCACCTGTCCTCAACCTAAGCTCAAGTTCCACTATTCAATTCCACTGTTCATAATGGTAACCCCCAAAACTCCAACATAACAGAAACTCTTCCAAATAACACAACAAAACATTAAAAAACCAACACTTTACATTCATCTTGAACAAAGACACATTATATAACACTTAATTTTAACATTAACTCTCCCTGTTGAGTGCCATGCAAAGCATGCTGGGAAATAGAAACCCCCTGCCCAGTTTCAGTTAAATTTAAGTTCCTGTAAATGTAAAAACAATTTCATTAAACTAAAAAAATTAAAAATAAAAATCAGGTTACTTAAAAGGTGTCATTATTGTGAACTCAAAATAAAAAGAAAGTTCTAAATACTCATCAAGGTTAATTTATTTGAACTAATTTGTATGATTACATTTTTCCCTACTCAAAACAATCAATTATTTTGAGCATTAGGGTTTACAGTGAGCAATTGTTTATCCAGCAAGGCACCGTTTGTTTACAGCTGTCACTGTATTGTAAAATGAGTGTTGTACCAACACAGCTGCATATTGTATTAGTACACTACTGTTTACTGTTGTACACTTCCATTTGTGCATTAATGTAAATGCATTTTTCACTGTGTTTACAAACTGAGAGAAGAGTCATAATCATTTTCTGTGGTGATCCCCAGCATCTGTAAATGTAATATGCGCTCCAAAAAATGATTTAAATTAGATGTGTTACATTAAAATGTGCCTATTACAGGGTCAGCCTTCACTGTAGCAACCTGTGACCCTTTCAGTTACTAGCCTAAGATACCAGTCATTTTCATTTCGATGGGCATAGTCTGATGCTCTGGACAATGTTCTGCTGAGAAACCCTGGGTACGCCCATTCATGTGGACATCTACTGGACATGTGCCATCTACCTAAACATCATTGCAGACCAGGTACACGCATTCATGGCAATGGTATTCCCTGATGGCAATGGCCTCTTTCAGAAAGGTAATGTGCCTTGCCCTGGCCTCCAAATTCCCCAGATCTCAATCCGATTGAGCATCTGTGGGATGTGCTGGAGCAACAAGTGGACTTGTTGGTCTAGCACATCCCACACTCCACCTCACAACTTACAGGACTTGAAGGATCTTCTGCTAATGTCTTGGTGCCAGATACCACAGAACACCTTGAGGGGTCTTGTAGAGTCGATGCCTCGGTGGGTCGGCGCTGTTTTGGTGGTACACGGAGGACCAACAGCATATTAGGCAGGTGGTCATAATGTTTTGGCTCATCAGTGTATTACTGTCTCAGGGAAAAAATCTTTTCAACCCAATCATTAAACAGTAGTCTGATGACATCATGCAACAATGTAAGCACCATTTTGGTAGGTCTGCAGTAGCTGGTGCAGTGAGTGGCAGGAGGATACAGTATGCCTCAATAGCAAGATAACATTGACTCCAGTGAAGATTGGCTACTGAAAATTAGGCCTGTGCTAAACCACATTAGGAGCAAGTGCTTGAAAATAGAAAGAATCAGGGCTTAACTGACCCTTCGCTAAGCTCCGCCTCCCTTGGTTATTGTTGCTTACTCAGACAAGCTTTGCAACATGTCCCATATGAATGAAAGAGACATTGTCGTGGACGCTAATAAACTGAATAAATATTATTTTTGCATGGGCTGGAAAGAAGGGTAAAATTGCAGAGCATATTTATCAGCCTTGTTACTTGAATTAAATAGTTAACTTAATTAAAATAATAAATAAAAAAACAGCAGAGACTGCAAATCAGAGATGCTAGCACAGAGTAAACATCTTCAACAGGACATATTTACAGCGATGGCAGCAATAGTTATTGACAATATTTTAATAGGTTTACCCTAATTGTACTATTGCGAAAGAAAGATGGAGGAATTAGCATTATCTTTTATAGGAGTTTGCATTATCAACACTTAAATACTAGAACAAGAGAGGTGCTTGTCCACTGCTACAAACTGAGTCCTTGGTCTGACAGTGGTTTTCAACTCTTGACTTCTTAGCCAGTGGTTAGAGTCAAGTTGAGGCAGCTAAAAAAAGAATAGGGCCAATACAGCACTCCATTTGGATTATTTGTATGTAATAGGCTCCCATTTGGATTTTTTAAAGCTCAGCAAGCACATATGGGTGTGCTATCCAGGTGTCCCCATACATTTGGTAATGTAGTGTGTATGCTTGGAGACTGTATCTTCTGTATCTTGGAGTACCAATCTGTGCTTTTGTACCTTGAAGATTCCATTATGTTTTCCTCCTCAGTTAAACAGCACCTACAGATATTCAAGGCAGATCTCTCTGTACTGCAAAAGCAGGGGATCAGTGTCAATACCTTGGCCCAGGGTTTCTGTTAGCCAGTAAATACCAGTTTTTGACCATTCAAATGTGACCATTCAAATTTGACAAATTCAAACACTGTCAGACACAATATCCTAACAATGACAGCGCTTTGCAGCACTTCATAGATGTAATTCAAAATTATCACCATTAAAGCATGTAATTTAGTCCTAATTTAGGATAATTTTATCATTTGAGTCCTTCAGTCAAGACAAGTTATTTGAATTTGAATAGCGATTTGCACATTTCAAAGCAACTTTACAAAAAATTATGTTGTGTCTGTAATGTCTTAAATATCGTAGTCCTCATTGAGCAGTTACATTGAAAAAACGTCATTGAAAATCATGCCTTAAACTTATTTGTCTTTAAAAATAATAATAAAGTATATAGTCTGTGTTTAGGAGGACTACAATGACCTGAAGAAAAAAAAGAAAAAAAAAACAGACTACAAGTTAAAGATGAAAAAATAAATAAATCATGGACAATTGACAGGTGTGAATTTGGTGTGAACATTACCTTAAAATTATTTTTGTGTTATTGAAAACGTCACATCATTACTTTGTATGTCACTTGACTAAGAGCTCTCTCTCTCTCACACACACACACACACACACACAAATACAGCAGCCACTCAGAGAAGCCACATAAAGATGGTCAAAATTAAAATGTCTTTTATTCTTGTTTTTTATCTGTCAAAACAATGGACACCATTTGAAATTAATCTTTTACAGAAAAATCAGTAAACTATGGGATAACTCAACCACGCAAAGTCCTCCTTAAGCCGCAAAATAAACACAATGAGATGGCCAATTTTTTTCTATTTATTTGGCAATATGTATCATTCCCGTATTCATTGACCGCCAGTTTCGCATCAAATTTTCATAGTATATACCCTGCCTTGGCCATGGCTAGTTTCATTTGAAGGGGTTTAAACCATCAGAAAAGAATATTTAATATTTCACTTGTTTTATCTATTAATGCAAATAAATTTGAGAATTAAACATTTGTATTGCTGTAGTATTCTGTTGAGCTCAAAATGCAGCATGCTCTCCACATCAGGGCAACACAAAGTGACTTTAATTCCATAATATTTTAATTGATTTCTATATGTCTTTATTTGGGCCCTGATCAGCAAGATAGACACTTCTTATGGACCAAATTGGCTTTCATTGAGCTTAAATGGAACTGGACTCAGGTTAGAACTGGACCTCTTGCCAACTTATTCACTTAAAGTTGTCTGAGTCTACCCATCAGTTCAATTCCTCTTACAGTGCCTCTTATAAGTAATATGGACTACTTTTATGGTGCTTTTATGTCCTTTTTTGAAACTTGAAAAACCTGGTCACTACAAACTGTCTTTGCTTGGAAAAGAGCTGCTTGAAAATTCACAAAAAATATCCTTTTATGTTTCTCAGAAAAAATAACAGCTTACGGGTTTGGAAAGGATTTCATTTTGGAGGGAATTACACCACAGTTACCTCCTGTACCTGTGCACAATATTTAATAGGCCTGGTGTTAGTACACTGTAGCTCTTTACAGTCTCTGTGGATAACCATTTAATGTTAATGAATACAAAGCAGACAGCGATTTGAGAGCATACAAGTTCTGTTTCAGGTTCTGTTATCTGATGGTTCTGAATGGCTATTTTTAACCATTTTAAGATTTATTATAATTAAAAATAACTTTGTGAATGCTATAGGTCCATTTTAGGGGTGTAAAAAAAAGATGGAAGAGAGGTAAATCATGAAAATTTTTCATGAGTTTTTCTCATTACAATCAAATAAAATAAATGCAGTGCTGTTTAAGCTCCTTTATTATAGAGCTCTACTTTTTGTTTCCAAAGTCAGACACTGTTGTATCATTTATGATTTAAAAAACATTTATGTTGAATCCTTGAATATGTTTTAGCGAAACATTTGTGGGCGCTGTTTTTTTGTTGTTGTTTTTTTTACTGAACCGTATCGTATCATACAGTGGGGCTTTGCATCGTATGGTATCGTATAGTGGAATTTGTGTATGGTTACATGCCTAGTCCATTTGTATCTGAGCAAGGCATGTTGCACTACCATGCAAGAGGAGATTTATCATCCATGTTGCTCTCCAGGAAGAAAGGTGGAATACACACATCAAAGTGAGAGCCATCAGTCCTCTCGATTCGGAATGTTCCCCTGCAAAAACAGTTGCAGATCCTCAGGTGTACTTCATATATTATAACTATTTGTTACACATGTCTTGCCACACTCTTTGTCTGGTAAAGCCATAAAACTCAATATTCTCATGATATCAACAGGCATCTATCTATCTTGGTCAAACCTCTGTCGGTATCATAAAAAGAATAATGCAAAAGGACTTCTGCAAAAAAAAAAAAAAAAAAAAAAAAAAGACATTACAAAAGTCATTTATTTGTAAATATGTAGCATTTGTTTAAACCACTTGTGTTAAAATTTGCAATGATGCCACAATATGCTTACAGTCAAACCTGACCATGATGTGCAGCCACCACATCTGCAGTAAACTTAAGCGTAAACCTTGAAGTGTGTGTGAGTGTGTTCTGCATTGTGGCTGATTGATTATAAAAATAAAAAATTGCTCTGTTAGTCTCATCCATTCCTTACTTTGTGTGTGTGTGTTCTGCATTGTGTCTGATTTATTTATTTTTATTTAACATAAAAGAAAAAATTGCTCTGTTATAGTCTCACCAATTAATTTCCTATGGCAGGATAAATTTTACTTGAACAGTACGAAAGGGGGATTGTTTGATAAAAGACATACCTACCATGAGCTCTGAGGTTGTTAATCGATGGTAAACTCAGCAAAAAAAGAAACGTCCTCTCACTTTCAACTGCTTTTATTTTCAGCAAACTTAACATGTGTAAATATTTGTATGAACATAAAAAGATTCAACAACTAAGACATAAACTGAACAAGTTTCACAGACATGTGACTAACAGAAATGGAATAATGTGTCCCTGAAAAAATCAAAAGTAACAGTCAGTATCTGGTGTGGCCACCAGCATCTCCTCCTCATGGACTGCACCAGATTTGCCAGTTCTTGCTGTGAGATGTTACCCCACTCTTCCACCAAGGCACTTGCAAATTCCCAGACATTTCTGGGGGGAATGGCCCTAGCCCTCACCCTCCGATCCAACAGGTCCCAGACGTGCTCAATGGGATTGAGATCCGGGCTCTTCGCTGGCCATGGCAGAACCCTGACATACCTGTTTTGCAGGAAATCACACACAGAACGAGCAGTATGGCTGGTGGCACTGTCATGCTGGAGGGTCATGTCAGGATAAGCCTGCAGGAAGGGTACCACATGAGGGAGGAGGATGTCTTCTCTGTATCACACAGCGCTGAGATTGCCTGCAATGACAACAAGCTCAGTCTGATGATGCTGTGACACACTGCCCCAGACCATGACGGACCCTCCACCTCCAAATCGATCCCGCTCCAGAGTACAGGCCTCGGTGTAACGCTCATTCCTTCGACGATAAACACGAGTCTGACCATCAACCCTGGTGAGACAAAACCGCGACTTGTCAGTGAAGAGCACTTTTTGCCAGTCCTGTTTGGTCCAGCAAAGGTGGGTTTGTGCCCATAGGCGACATTGTTGTAGATGATGTCTGGTAAGGACCTGCCTTACAACAGGCCTACAAGCCCTCAGTCCAGCCACTCTCAGCCTATTGCGGACAGTCTGAGCACTGATGGAGGGATTTTGCATTCCTGGTGTAACTCGGGCAGTTGTTGTTGCCATCCTGTACCTGTACCACAGGTGTGATATTCGGATGTACCAATCCTGTGCAGGTGTTGTTACACGTGGTCTGCCACTGCGAGGATGATCAGCTGTCCTTCCTGTCTTCCTGTAGCACTGTCTTAGGCATCTCACATTACAGACATCGCAATTTATTGCCCTGGCCACATCTGCAGTCCTCATGCCTCCATGCAGCATGCCTAAGACACGTTCACGCAGATGAGCAGGGACCCTGGGCATCTTTCTTTTGGTGTTTTTCAGAGTCAGTAGAAAGGTCTCTTTAGTGTCCTAAGTTTTTATAACTGTGACCTTAATTGCCTACCGTCTGTAAGTTGTTAGTGTCTTAACGACCGTTCCACAGGTGCATGTTCATTAATTGTTTATGGTTCATTGAACAAGCATGGAAAACATTGTTTAAACCCTTTACAATAAAGATCTGTAAAGTTATTTGGATTTTTACAAAATTATCTTTAAAATGCAGTGTCCTGAAAAAGGGATGTTGCTTTTTTTACTGAGTTTATATGGTTCTGTTGAAGCCATCAGTTCATGTTACTTTAGCTTCCTTGTTTAAAAATCATGTTTAATAGTGAAATTCCTAGTGAAGAACTACACCACACCAATTAGAGAAACACAGCCAGACGCACTGTAAAAGACGCAATCGAGTCAGTCTCACTTCACTCTAAAACTACTTATACACTGCCTGGCCAAAAAAAAGTTGCCATTTGGATTTAAATAAGCAGATACTTAAGAGCCTATGATTGGATCATTTTTACAGTGATTAATATGTTTAAGCTGGCAACAATCCTTTTAACCCTAACTGATGCAGTGTGTAGTTTCTCCTTTCTTAACAAGCATGTCGGAAGGCGTATCCCGTGGTTGTGGAAAAGATGTTATGTGTTTCAGAAGGGGCAAATTAATGGAATTAATATAAGAACTGTCCAATGTATTATAAAACCTGTATAGTGAAAGTATAAAAGTATATATAAAAGTATAGTGGTGAACCGTCAGCTTTGCGGAATAAATGTGGTCAGAAAAAAATCTTGAATGATCGTGATCGGAGATCACTAAAACGCTGGAAGTCGCATCGTAAAAAATCGACAGTAGAAAATGTAAGAGTTGTTTAGTAGTGAATGTAAGAGAATTTCTACACGCACAATGCAACAAGAACTTACAGGATTGGGACTAAACAGCTGAGCGCCCACAAGAAGGTCACTTGTTAGTGAGGCTAATCGGAAAAAAATAGAATTTGATAGGGAGCATAAAGATTGGACTGTGATGCAATGGAAAAAGGTCATGTGGTCTGATGAGTCCAGATTTACCCTATTCCAAAGCGATGGGCATGTCAGGGTAAGAAGGGAAGAGCATGAAGCGATGCACCCGTCATGCATTGTGCCCACTGTACAAGCCTCTGGAGGCAGTGTTATGATCTGGGGTTGTTTCAGTTGTTCAGGTCTAGGCTCAGCAATGTTGTGCAGCAATAAAATAAAGTCAGCTGACTACCTGAATGTACTGAATGACCAGGTTATCCCATCCATGGATTTTTTTCTTCCCTGATGGCAAGGGCATATTCCAGGATAACACTGCCATGATTCATCAGGCTCAAATTGTGAAAGAGTGGTTCAGGGAGCATGAGGAATCATTTTCATACATGGATTGGCCACCATAGAGTCCTGACCTTAACCCCATTGAAAGTCTTTGGGATGTGCTGGAGAAGACTTAATGGAGTGGTTCAACTCTCCCATCATCAGTACAAGATCTCGGCCAAAATTAATGCAACTCTGGATGGAAATAAATGTTGTGACGTTGCATAAGGCCAAAACAATGCTACGGTGAATGCACACCGTAATCAAAGCTAAAGGCAGTCCAACAAAATATTATAGTATGCAACTTTTTTTTGGCCAGGCAGTGTATATTTACATATATCTGAATATTTTACAATAAAAAATCATACTGTTTCAATATATTTTTAATAAACAACTTTATATCAAGTTTTGCTTCATGGGATTGTAGTTCATTACCTCAAAAAAGACTAAGTCAATAGTCTTGGACCTTTGTCTTTTTGTCCGATTTTCAAATATTTATGCATCAAATTAAAGTTTGTAATGTTGTGATTCACCTAGTAGGTTTGACTCATGGCATAGAACTATTTTATTAAGGCTTTTATGAAATCCCTATGGGAAAAAATAAATGCTTCTGGAACCAAGTAGGCGGGCACTGTTGCGCCCTATAACTTTGCACATATGACATCACATAGCACTGCATTTAAAGGTCACTCAGCGATTCCTGAGAAACACACATCTCTCCTGCTACTAAATCTAACATCACAGCAACAGCATATATGGGTTCTGTGAAACATAGCAAAACCGAGAAGAAAAAGAGCAACTTCTGCATCCGTCTTCAAGCCTTTTAGTTCTCGGAGATCTCTCCACTGCTGAAAATCCTCGCCAATGTTGATGCAGCTCCTAGCCCTCGAAAAAGTGTCCGACCTTTTTCTCTTGGTCTGTTTCTCAGCCATTTGTCCTCATTGGAGTTTAGAAAGTTGGCATCAGCCAGATTTGTCGTTGCTATTCTACTCTTGCTCTGCCCCCACTCCCATCCTGTGCACGTGAAAGAACCACCCCCTGTTGCTGATTGGCTGGAGTAGTGTTGTGTGGACCAGTCTGTTCCACTTTGTTTTTGTCCCATTTACAGAGCCTGGGCTGTGTACAAATACTAGATTTTTTTCAGCCCACCCACAGAATGGACAGCTAGCAGACTGTGAGGAGATATTTGCAGAATTTGACAAAAAGTGTATTGGATTAGAATTACTTACTAAAATAAAATTTTCAGGACTTCTTTTCATACGTTGGTCATTTAATTTGAAAAGCTTACAGCTGAACTTTTAATAAATTTTCCACCTAAGGCCCAAATAAAAGTCACAGCATAACAGGGTTGAACAGTAAGTGAGGGCCAAAGAAAATTAGTAATTTCCTCAGAAAATGCAATATAACAAACAAAAATATTACTATACATAATAAAAACTTGATATTGTAATTTCTATAAAAGCAAAGTTTAGGTGGAATTTGATGTTTTAATTCTCTACAACATGATAGACAGGGACATGCAAATTGGCTGATATTGCAGGGATTGTTTTCTGCAATTTATATCAGTAAGAAGCAGGGTCAGAAATTGAAGGGGGCTTAGGGCAAAAATTTTACAAAAAGTCTAAGACTCTAGAGAGTCAAAACATTTTCTCTGTTGAATTCCTGTTTTATGATTATTATTATTATTATTATTAACATCTTATATAGTCCAGTGCAATTTAAGGTCTACATTCATATTATCACATAAAATGACTTGATGTTGATCGGATATAAGTGTGAAACAGACCAACATGAAATTCCTTTTTCACTATAAATCTTGACATTTGCAGTTTCTTTGGTGCATTCGTGAGTGAAGCTCATAAATGCGATCTGCACATGCATCAAGCATGAGGAAGTGTAAGCTAGCTTCTCTCATGAACGCATCAAGTACATTGCAGATCAAAATATTTATTTGTTATGTACACTGATGAGCCAAAACATTATGACCATGTGCCTAATATGCTGTTGGTCCTCCGTGTGCCAACCCGGCGAGGCATGGACTCTACAAAACCCCTGAAGGTGTCCTGTGGTATCTGGCACCAAGACATTAGCAGCAGATCCTTCAAGTCCTGTAAGTTGCAAGGTGGAGCCACCATGGATCGGACTCGTTGGTCCAGCACATCCCACAGATGCTCAATCAGACTGAGATCTGGAGAATTTGAAGGCCAGGGCAACACCTTAAACTCTTCATCATGTTCCTCAAACCATACCTGAACAATGTGTGCAGTGTGCATTATCCTGCTGAAAGAGCCCACTGCCATCAGGGAATACCATTGCCATGAAGGGGTGTACCTGGTCTGCAATGAGGTATAGGTAGGTGGCACGTGTATTCGTTGCCCTCTCACATCGATGAGCCTTGGGCACCCTGTCGCCAGTTTGTGGTTTGTCCCTCCTCAGACCACTGTCAGTAGGTAGACACCACTGCTGACCGGGAGCACACCACAAGCCTTGCCGTTTCAGAGATGCTCTGATCTAGTCGTCTGGACATTACAATTTGGCCCTTGTCAAAGTCGCTCAGGTCTTTACTCCTGCCTATTTCTCCTGCATTTAATATGTTGGCTACGAAAACTGATTGTTCGCTTACCATCTAATCTACCCAATCCTTGACATGTGGCCTTGTAAAGAGATGATCAATGTTGTTCGCTTCACATGTGAGTGGTCATAATGATTTGGCTCATCAGTGTCTGTATATATATATATATATATATATATATATTTTAGCTTGAAAGTTTTTGACCCCATTGACATGAATTGTGTGGAAAAATGCAGATCATATTTCCTTCAAAATATTTTGGTTAATGTTCTGCAGAAGATAAAGACATACAAGACGGCATAAGAGAGAGTAAATTATGAGAATTATAATTTTGGGGTGAACTATTCCTTTAATGAATGGATTTAATTGAAGTATTCCAACATAAGGATTACATTTGTGCATAAATATATTATGGTATATATTTTAATGGTTAGAAAAAAATATGCCCTTTGATACAAATGGCACCTTTTCCAGAGAATAATTAGTATGTATTTCAGGGGATGACAAATTGGATGGTTAGAAGAGGTGTTGACGCTAATGCCAAGTGTTTTTTTTTTGTTTGTTTTTTTTTTTTTAATAATACATATGTTTATAATTTGTGGGTGCAGAGTTCTTCAACATGCATTTGGAGTAGAGATAAAAGTATAGACCAACAAAGACCCTGATCATACAAAATGTACTAAGGTTGAATTATATAGTCATCATCCAACACTATTCATATTCCTCGCAGTTATTAAAACAGATTAGCAACCTTTCTCTTAAAACTTCATAAACATAAGTATGAGGAGGAATTGAAGGTGGGGTGATCAGAGATAATGTGATGCC
This sequence comes from Myxocyprinus asiaticus, assembly GCF_019703515.2. Taxonomy (NCBI): domain Eukaryota; kingdom Metazoa; phylum Chordata; class Actinopteri; order Cypriniformes; family Catostomidae; genus Myxocyprinus; species Myxocyprinus asiaticus. The sequence goes on from NC_059346.1 coordinate 60,646,738, forward strand.
GATGTGCAAGGCGAGCAGAGAAGGGGGTTAGACAGCACCGAGCTCTTAAGCCAGGGAAGTGAAGGGGCCAGGCAGGATGTTGTTGGGAGTATCATCCTTCTTGCTCTCAAGAGAGAAGGGAGGGATGCGCACATCGAAGAAGGTACCGTTGGTCCGCTCAAGCCGGTAGGAGCCCCTGCAAGGGGTCAGAGACACAAGGATATGCACTGTAAGAGAGCCAGCGCCTCCTTCCCAGCGGGCCCATGCTATAGACAAGTGGTTCCCAACCTTCTTTCCTTAAATATATATAGTGTGTGGGTGTGTGTGTGCGTGTGTACACACACACACACACACACACACACACACACACACACACTACCGGTCAAAAGTTTTGAAAGACATATTCTTTATTATAATTTTCAAAGTCATCAAAACTATGGAATAACATAAATGGAACTATGGGAATTATGTTGTAACTAAACAAAATCCAAAATAAATCAAAACTGTGTTATATTTTAGCATCTTCAAAGTAGTCACCCTTTGCCTAGAATTTGCAGACATGTACTCTTGACATTTTCTCAACCAACTTCTTGAGGTATCAACCTGGGATGCTTTTTAAACAGTATTGAAGGAGTTCCCATCTATGTTGGGCACTTGTTGGCTGCTTTTCTTTATTATTTGATCCAAGTCATCAATTTCAAAAAAATGTTTTTATTTTTATTACATTTTAGTTTTATAATGAAATAAATTAATATGCTGGCACAATTATATTTTTGTCTACAAAACTCATTTCAAACATTTAAGCATATGCCTTCAGATCAAAAGATTTTTAAGATCATAAGAAACATCAAGTGTTTCAAAACATTTGACCGGTAGTGTATATATATTGGAATAATGTACAGATTTTGTTGTTTCGGAAGGAAATGTGTATTTTAATTCACCAAAGTTCATTCAACTGATCACAAAGTATAGTCAGGACATTACTGATGTATAAAACAGCACCATCACTATTTGAAAAAAGTAATTTTTGCTCAAATCTAGACAGGCCCCATTTCCAGCAGCCATTACTCAAACACCTTATCCTTGAGTAATCATGCTAAATTGCTAATGTGGTACTATAAAATCACTTGCCATTATATCAAACACTGCTGAAAGCTATTTGGATCGTTAAATGAAGCTTAACGTCTTTGTGTTTGTTTTTGAGTTGCCACAATATGCAATAGACTGGCATGTCATAAGGTAAATATTAGGTCAAAAATGGCAAAAAAAGAAACTCTAGAAACTCATCAGTCAATCACTGTTTTGAGGAATGAAGGTTATACAATGCTTGAAATTGCAGAAAAACTGAAGATTTCATACAAACGTGTACACTACAGTCTTCAAAGACAAACGACAATTGGCTCTAACAAGGACAGAAAGAGATATGGAAGGCCAGATGTACAACTAAACAAGACGATAAGTACATCAGAGTCTCTAGTTTGAGAAATAGACGCCTCGCATGTCCTCAGCTGACAGCTTCATTGAATTCTACCTGCTCAACACCAGTTTCATGTAAACAGTAAAGAGAAGACTCGGGTGCAGGCCTTATGGGAAGAACTGCAAAGAAAAAGCCACTTCTGAAACAGAAAAACAAAAAGAAAAAGTTTAGAGTGTGCAAAGAACACAGATATTGGACAACAGATCATTGGAAAAGAGTGTTATGGATCTTAACCATATTGAGCTTTTGTGGGATCAGCTAGACTGTAAGGTGCGTGAGAAGTGCCAGACAAGACAGCCACATCTATGGCAAGTGCTACAGGAAGTGTGGGGTGAAATGTCACCTGAATATCTGGACAAACTGACAGCTAGAATGTCAAGGATCTGCAAAGCTGTCATTGCTGCACATGGAGGATTTTTTGATGAGAACTCTTTGAAGTAGTTTAAGAAGTTCTGAAAAAAAAAAAAAATCAAACTGTAAGTCATTTTTCACGTTATTAATGTCCTGACTGTACATTGTGATCAGTTGAATGCTACTTTGGTGAATAAAAGTACCAATTTCTTTTCATAAATGCAAAATCTGTACATTATTCCAAATTTTAGGCCACCAGTGTGTGTGTGTGTGTGTATATATATATATATATATATATATATATATATATATATATGTGTGTGTGTGTGTGTGTGTGTGTGTGTGTGTGTGTGTGTGTGTGTATATATATATAAATATATTGGGAATGACAAATGTGTTATTTAATAATTGAATAATTGCTGAGGTGACATGCTGTCTTACTGCTATGGCGCATATTATGGATCTTTGACCGACTCAAAGCGCATGAGTTTCCGCACCCCCACCCTGTGAACTCTGGCGCCCCCTAGACCCCAGGTTGGGAGCCACAGCTAGACAAACTCTTAACATGCTGACAAATGCACAAACGCGGACATGCTGTCACAGACGAACATGTATGTACACCAGGGTCAGAAATTAACCTGGGCTCAGGGGGTCAATGCCAAACAAAAGACGCCTGTCTTGACATAAGTGACATAAATGCCTCACATATGAAAAAAAATCCCTGTAGTGAATTCCTCTGTTTGCGTCTGTATCATTTACATAACATTTGATATATTTCATCACATTCTAATTATAGGTTTAGTGCCTCTGCAAACACTGTAGTAACCTGTAGCCATCAGATATCTGCATTCACTGTCTCAGATGAGAGTATTAGAAGAGAGTGAAAACTAAAATCAGCTCTTAAAACACTGAATGTAAAGAAAACACTCCCAAGTAGGGCTGAGAAAATAAATTTGAATTTTTCATTTAAATAATACATCATTTTACCAAAATTCGAATTATATTCAAATATTATAATTTTAAAGACATTATTTTAGTTAAAGCCACACTAGCAGACTCCAAACAACTCGATTTTGGCCAAGGGTGTCACACTTGCCGACTGTTTTGCTGAGATCTCGCTCTCTTCAGTTGGAGGTATGTCACACATGCAGATACAAAATGGTGGAGGGGTGACAGACATAACGACTCTCCCCGACTCCACTTTCTGATTTCAGTAGTCAGTTTAGTGTAGGAAAACCCCAGGAAAAATGCTTGGTTACAGAATCACAATAGATTACAATCTGCATTTGTGATGATATGCAGCTGAGTGCATCAGCATGGCGTCTTGTCAGTTCTTCAGTAAAAGATTAAGCTCATTGGTCACTTGCTGAGCACACAAGAGTCCGTCCCAGGGACAGAACAGTTTTTTCCAAAAATCGGATGTGCTTTTCCTGGTGCTGAAACCATTAACTCAGCAGGGAGTCCCGACAGTCAAGGAATTAACAATCTCCCATTGGCAGACACTTTTGCATGCTCCATTTCTTACCTACTAGCTGGCGATTATGTAAATGAAGCTTACATCTGAAAATCGCTGGAAAAATCAGTTAGTGTGACACCGGATTAAGGGAAAAAGAAACAAGACATCAGTGATCAACAAATTTTTAATATATATGATGGTTGACAAATGTTATTTAATAATTGCTGAGGTAATTTAACCATTACAATCACTCCTCCATGCTTTGTGGCAGAAGAGATGCCTGAAGGAAAGCTTGTCGGCATCAGGAACAGTAACTAAAGCCCTAGGTATAATTCCATTTTGACGAGAACGCTCAGCATCTGCATACAGTCGAACACAAGCCTTTCAAAGTATACTCCATATAGCTGTGCGTGCATACACAGGCGATTGGTCCATGTGCGATACGAAGATGTCATTTTATCCACCTTTTTCATGAATGCAGAAGTGTTCCACGGATCGCCTGTTTTCAATTTCCGGTCTCCACTGTTTTCACCCGCATCAACGTTTATTCTTAGCGGGTAAAGTATTACATTTGTAGAAGTTGTCAAAAAACATGTGGCTCTATAGCGGCGATACTTCACAGAGTCGAGATGACCGTTTTTTTTTTTGTTTTTTTTTACAGTGCCTCACCTGAGTAGATGACATGAAGTAATTGTCCGAGGTCAGTTACGTTGTCATCAATAACTTCTGTGAGTTATGACAGCCAGCAATTGCACAAGTGTAAATTTTTACTCCAAATAACACTTAAATGGTTTTTGTTCTCCGTCTGGATCGCTGGTTTAGGTTAGTTTTACATTGCGTCTCGAGACCAGAAACAGAAAACAGGCAATTAGAATCATCATGGCGCCACCCAGTGGTTGCTCAGGAAAACTGTGGATTCCATCAGACTCGAGTTCTACAAATGCAGGTATCGTCTGTGTTCCGCGACTGCTATCGGGTCATTGAATAACGTGCGAGGAAGGGAAGCCTTTGGAGTTTCGAGTGGTTGTTGATATATTATGATGATTTTAATAGAATTATTTTTTGGAACACATATTCTTTGCCATGCGGCAGGACTTTACATAACTGTGACAGACACAATTCTTGAACATTTCTAGGGGTTGGTCACATTATGAAGTGTGAACATGTCAAAAAGGTATGCAATTTTAATTGGATTTTGCTGTCTTGCAGTGCGTAGTTATGGTGTTGCAGACATTCCATGAATTTTTAAGTTCCAAGAAATATAAACACATCTAAACTGGATCTATGACCACCTCAAAGTGAATGACCACCCTCCGGTGAACTCTGACGCCGCCCTAAGGGGGGTGCGGACCCCAGGTTGGGAACCACTGGTTTAGACTGAATGCGTTTTAGTGCCAAAAACTAGACGAAGTGACAAGCAGAACGCAGGTGTCTCAAGACATGCTTTTAAAGTTGACGTTCTTTTTACCTTACACACAGAGTCTAAAAATGTGGCACTCCTGCACGAGATGCTGAAAAATCAACTGGACATGACGCAACGGTCAAAATACGGACATTTTGCACGTTTATATATTTAAAAAAATAAATAAATGGGGAAAGGCCACAGACGGACACAAAAACGGTTCTGTGTGAATGCACCTTATGCTGGGAGACGCTGATAATAGAGCAAGATGCAACGACCAAAGATGTCCACCTAAGTCACTGTCAATGCGAATGCACAGTTTTTTTTTCATCAAATCTATATTTTTATCTTAAATTCAACGAATATTCAACTTTTAATTTGACAGCCTTACTCCCAAGAGCGTTCAATAAGTGTGTATCCAGGGAGCAAATGTTGCCCTAAATACTATTCAATAAAAAAGGTAATTTCTGACACCTATCACAGCAGACAGGCGCCTATGACCCCGTATACATCTGGTATTAAGATCCATTTAGGGTGATCCGATTTCAAGTTGTCAGCGCTAAATACAGATGTAAAGGGGTTCAATGCGTGTTCAAACTGTATGACTTTGTTTTGAGACAAACTTTAATGTACTTAGTATGTATTTTCTACAACCTAACTATTTCTTGCTGATCTACATGAAATAATACAATAAATGTAATAGATTCACTATTCTGTTATCTGAGATTTTTTAACACCAAGAGCTACTGGGTTTCATCCTTGAAGTAAAGCACAAAAATAACAGCGCCATGTAATTCTCAGTGCTTTGCTACCAAATCAGCCAAGTGATATGTATGAATTAGTATATGAGAATAACTGGATGGACTGTGTGTGCACGTTTGAACTCACCACATATGTCCGCTGGGGGCCTGCAAGGAGACATGACTACTATACTGGAATGCAGACTGTTCTTCGGACAACACTGGCTCCTGTCACACATACAAACAAATGACACAATTTATTCTAACCAATGAATATTGTTGTCTGTGACTAATTTAATTCAGAACTACTTTTAAAATCAATGTAAAAATAGGCCTGGATATACAAAACCCGCTCAAATTAACAGTATTAATATTTCTGTTAATATTGCAGACTTTCACTTTTTTCACAATAGAGCATAACAGTAAGGTTCCAGAAGTCAAAATCCCATTCATTTTCTCCATAAATAAATTGATTTGAACAGTAATGTATAAGCAGTAATGTACAGAAAAAACAACTGTGTGCTCAGAGATAAACTGATAATATATGCTTCTATTGAAACCACAAGTAATTACACAAGATTTCAACTTGTTTAATAGCCAAATGCCCAGTGTGGAACTACACTACCCATAATCCTAAAGATAAATCAACCAATCAGTGAAGTCATCGTTTCTGGAGATGTAAATCATGTAAAAAGACCTCAGCAGTTATCACCCACTCCAATAAAGCATTGCAGATGACATAACACTTATATACACAGTCTCAAAACACTTATATATTTGTATATATCGTAATATTTTGATATAAACAATCAATTACTAAAAGTCATTAGTTTTACATTGTACTATAATTTTGATTTAATTCCGTAATTTGCAATGCTTTATGGGATACATGGTTCATTCCCTCCTAAAACAATTTAAGCACATGCGGTCATGTACCCTTGTCTGTTTTTCCTTTGTCTCATCTTCAAATACATTTTTGTTTCAAATCAAAGTTTGTAATGTTTCTTTTAGAACTGGTCATCTTGGTTAACGTCTTAGAACTATTTACTGAAGAATGTTGCCATGTGATTTATTATGTGTGTTTGTGTCACTGACCCGTCCTATGACTCCTCTGCCCCTGACGCGCTCTAAAGTGCCAGACAAACTGAAAATCCTCCAGTGTCTCTCTCTCAGCTGCACCACCTCATTCCCCAGATTCTCCAGACGAATACAATACCGCCACTAACATATCAAAACAAATTAATGATGTCATACACTCACTCTCACACCAATATTTATGGGTGAAAAAACAGCTTTATATACATAAATAGTTATTTTTTTAAAATGTGGCTATAGGTAGACAAGCATCCAAAAGAAAAATATACAGTATTTCATGGGGAAATGAAAGCCAGTGATGCAATCATAAATATTTTGCATGTTTGATAAACATGAATCCACTTCACAGCTGTGCCTAAACCATCAGATATGTATTCACATCTCAAATAGACTCTGACAGTGTAACTGTATGCAGATTTAACAGTAACATCAGAGTGTAGTCACTTACCCAGTAAACATTGGAATTCTGTGCTTCCTGATAAAGAACAAAAAAGAGAAGGAATGTAAACTAAAAAGTTTAAAACAACTATTCCATCAGTAACAATTTAAAGTGCCTAAATCTTAAAAATATTTGTTTGAGATCTTGAGAAGTTGAAAAGACATTTCAACAGTGTAGAACAGAACTTTATACTGCATAATACATGCCAAAATGATACAAAATGTTTAAATAAAATTCACAATAAAATTTACAATCATTTTACATTTATTAAAAATGTTAGTACTACTATTATTAATCTCAGCTTTACGGCCTGAAAGAATGTAAATACTAGGCTGCACTGTACAAAAAATCTTGCTTGGGTGAATAATCCAATGTTATATCTCAGATGTCCAAATCAAAATATGCAGTCCAGAAGGACAAGCATGCTAAACAAATTAGGGATGTGCAAATCTATCAGTTTTCATAATCGATTAGCTGGTCGTTAAGGATCATGTAAAATTAGGCTCCGTTATGGTCACGTGACCAAGGGTGGATTAAGAACTGAGAGGCCCCCCATGATGTGTCACGTGACTACGTTCACCTTTATGCACTACAGGACGCTTGCCAGATTTGGCTGGATTTTTCAAATTGACGGAAGAGTCAGTGGTAAAGACACTGGCTACCATGCCACCCCTGGAGTTCGCTAGTTCGAATCCCAGGGCGTGCTGAGTGACTCCAGCCAGGTCTCCTAAGCAACCAAATTGGCCCGGTTGCTAGGGATGGTAGAGTCAAATGGGGTAACCTCCTCGTGGTCGCTATAATGTGGTTCGTTCTCGGGGGGCGCGTGGTGAGTTGAGCGTGGATGCCGCGGTGGATGGTGTGAAGCCTCCACACGCACTATTTCTCTGTGACAACGTGCTCAACAAGCCACGTGATAAGATGCGCGGGTTGACGGTCTCAGACGCAGAGGCAGCTGGGATTCATCCTCCGCCACCCGGATTGAGGCGAATCACTACGTGACCACGTGGACTTCAAACATGCCACATCGGAGAAAAAAATAAAAATAAAATTGATGGAAGAAATGTTTGGAGCAATGTCTTACAGGGACAATTAAAGGCCTTTGTACTTTTTTAATTATGAACCGATCCAAAATCATGCATTATTAATAGGGATGTGCATGGTTTTCAAATACCAAAATCACTATTCAGTTATTCTGCACGTTTCGAGGTCTTCAACCCGATCTGAGTCCGACAGTACCCAACAAATCTACAGGTTTTGGGCCAGTTTTTCAAGTTGGCTATAGGGCGAGTTACAGGCTGTTCACACGTGCGTCGAGGCCATGTAAACACACACTGGACGGACGACTTTAATCGTTGTGCCACACCTCACTAAGTTTAAAATAATTTTAATATTTATAAACGCAACTCAAGACACCTGCGTTCTGTTTTATAATTCGTTGTGCAGGGCCTTTGCATTTTTTAGACACTGTTAACTTAAAAACAATTTCAATATTTATTAACGCTTCTTGAGACACCTGTGTTCTGTTTCACCATTTGTTGAGCTGCATCAAGCTTTTTCAGCGCTGGTGTCACAAATCGGCATTCTGATGAAGTTTGCAAAGAGGACTTAATGTGACTGTTACACATGATTCCAGATTGTTTTTCACCTGGCAAAGTTTCAGCGCTTGATAAACGGTGAGTGTTTTTCCCCCTTTTGCTCTGGTGTGCAGACAATAATTACACAAGTTAAATGCTGAATCATTTAAAAATCAAAGCATCCCGAAGAAGTCCTTTAAACCGTAGTGTTCGCTGCCTCATGGAAAGTGAACCTGCCCGGGCAGAATTACACATTTTCTATTGATTAAGAATAGGCCTACTATGTTGCAAGCAGTGACAGAGATTATTTTTGTTTGACTTTAATGTGATTTTATCATTTGAAGATCTATGTATTGTGCTATTTAGGCTCATAGCTCACTGTGCACTTTATTTCTTGCTAATCTGAGATTGTGTTTGACGCATCCATGGCAATAAACGTTCTTTATTCCCGAGTCCCGACTCCTGACAAATAACACAAGAAATGCATCTTTCCCTACAGGAAGCTGAAAAATTTGGGAAGAAATGGGGTGGACATGTTTTCTTTAGTGCTGGCTCAAGTAAGAGAAGGGGAGTCATTACACTGATAAGTACGCATCTACAATTCAAATGTCTCAAACAGATTAAAGATAAATTAGGAAGAGTCATTATTGTTTAAGCAGACATTCAGAGGCAAAGTTGGCTCATATTTACGCACCTAACACTGATGATCAGGTCTTTTTTATAGATCTTGAAGGGATGTTGCAAGCCGTTGGCACCCCTCATGATATAATATTCGGAGGAGATATAATACTCAGTCCTTGATCATAGTGAAGCAAAAGTGTGTAAGCCCCCTAGAGCAACACTGGCGCTTCACAGGATGTGTAAAAATCTTGGTCTTACAGATATTTGGAGACTTCTGAACCCATCTGGTAGGGACTATACATTTTTTTCATCAGTCCATAAGATTTATTCTAGAATATTATTTTTTTATTTTTTTATATCTAAGTCCCTCATTTCATCTGTTGTTGATTGCTCAATTGGAAACATTTTAGTCTCAGATAACACCCTGGTGAGTTTAGAGGTGTTGCCACATATGGAGAAAAGGAAATCATATAGTTGCCGCTTTAATGTATCCCTTTTGCAAAATCCTGAATTCCAACAAATGTTAAAGGCTGAAATCAATGTTTATATGGAGACCAACTGGTCCTCAGTATCCTCTGTGGGTGTGGCTTGGGTGGCACTTAAGGCAGTTCTTAGGGGCCGGATCATACAGTATGCCCCATTCACCAAAAAATCCAAAGCACAAGAAATCGTGGATTTGGAAGGGAATATTAAAAGTGCCGAGGCAGAGCTGAAGCGCCGAATGTCATCCGATAGCCTCAGAGAATTCACCAGATTGAAATACAGATATAATACTTTTTTGTCGTGGAAGGTGGAGTTTTGGCTATTCAGGGCAACACAGTCATACTTTGACAGAGAGAGTCTTTTTCAACCATTCCCTCAGTGAAATCTGCTGGTGGTGAAATATTTACCTCGGCCATTGATATTAATAATGCTTTTAAAGAATTCTATCTTGATCTCTATAGTTCAACATCTTCGTCTACTGATGAGGATATTAGAAACTTTGTGGAACCATTAGAACTTACTAAACTGATGGCTGAGCAAAGAAATTCTCTTGATTCTGAGATAACCTTGGAGGAGCTTGGCGAGTTAATTAAGGCCTTGCCTACAGGCAATGCTCCGGGGCCAGATGGCTTTGCCGCTGAGTTTTTTTTAGATCTCATGCTACAGAACTGGCTTCACTTTTGCTAGAAGTTTATAAAGAATCATTAAAGAATGGAAAGCTTCCACCAACCATGACGCAAGCCCGGATCAGACTGATTCTTAAAGAGGACAAAGATCCAAGCGAGTGTAAGAGTTAACGTCCAATTTCCCTTATCCAGCTAGATGTTAAAATATTGTCCAAAATTTTGGCTAACCAATTAAGTAAAGTTATGACATCTCTTATACATATAGATCAGGTGGGGTTTATTCTGGGCCGTAGCTCTTCTGATAACATTAGGCGTTTCATCAATAGCGTGTGGTCAGTGGCGAATGATCAGACTCCGGTTGCTGTCATCTCACTTGATGGCAAAAAAGCGTTTGATATGGTAGAATGGGATTATCTTTTTAAGATTTTGGAAATGTACAGGTTTAGGAATACTTTTATTGGTTGGATTAAGTTACTTTATAGACACCTGGTAGCGAATGGATTCATTTCAGATCATTTTACTCTGGGTAGGGGCACCCGGCAGGGTTGCCCTCTTTCCCCATTATTGTTCTGTCTTGCCCTGGAACCATTAGCAGTCGCAATAAGAAAGGAGGATTCCAGCAAATTTGTGTGATTTAGACTTAATTTTGACCCTTTAATAAAAAGGTTTTCGAGCAATGTGGGCAGGTGGGCTTCATTACATTTATCTATGATTGGGAAGGCTAATGTTATTAAAATGAATTGTATTCCAAAATTCAACTACCTGCTACAGTCTCTCCCTATAGATGTCCCCCTCTCTTATTTCAAGTAATTTGATAGCATAGCGAAGTCCTTCATTTGGAATAGTAAATGTCCCAAATTACATTTCAGTAAGTTACATAGGCCGATTGACAAGGGTGGTCTAGGCCTACCCAAGATTTTGTTTTATTATTATGCATTCGGTCTCAGACATTAGGCTCATTGGTCACTTCCACCTGAGAGAGCCCCTCCCTGGTTTTGTATTGAACAGGAAGTTCTTGCCCTTATTTCGCCATTGCAAAGCCTTTCTATCAAACTAATTGGAGAAGTTAAGTTACACCCCGTTATCTCACATTTGCACTCAGTATGGACAAAAGTATCCAGAGTGTTTAATTCAGACATTTATTTAAATGTTGCCTCGAGCATATGGCTGAACCCAAAATTATGTATTAATAAGTCCCCTTTCTGCTGGTCAGAGTGGATTGTGAGGGAGGTTAATACACTCTGTGTCCTATATGAGAGTGGAGTGTTGATATCCTTTGAATATTTGGTTCAACATTTTGGGATTCCCATATCTCAGTTCTTTAGGTATTTACAGCTGTGCCACCTGCTCTGTACTATTTTTGGGAGTAGCATATACCCACCTAAAGTGGCAGATACTCTTGGAGTGGTGATTACTGCTTTTGGAAAAGGTCATGAGGCATCAGTGTATTACTCCCTGCTAATTTAGAGTCTGGGGGATGGAGCTTCAACTTCTGTCAAGAGATTATGGGAGAAAGATTTAAGCTTCTTATTGGAGGAGGGAGTGTGGGCTAGGATTCTAAAAAACATCAAGTCTGCATCTAGAGATGTAAGGGTTCGCCTTATGCAATTCAAGATTTCACATCGATTCTGTTGGACCCCCTCTAGATTGTATAGGCTGGGTCTTAAAGACACACCCACTTGCTGGCGATGCCAATCAGATAGTGACACAACCCATGTTTTTTGGTGGTGTGTTAAGATCCAAGAATTTTGGTTAAAGGTTCAGAGTTTTATGTGTGATGCATTGGGCACTCAAATTTCATTTTGCCCCAAACTCTGTATTTTAGGCGATGGGGCGGTCATCAATAAAGGGGATAAACATATTAAAAATTGGGTCCTAACCAGTGTTATGATCAGCAGACAAATTGTTTAAGGCGATGGAAGTCGGCTGGAGTGCCCTCATTTCAAGAATGGTGCACAGAGATGGGGAGGGTGGCGGCTTTCGAGGAAGTGTCATGTAGAAGGCTGGGGAATTGGGATTCGTTGATGGGAAATGGGGCAGCTATTTGCCGTTTTTGGAGGGCTCTCAGGGAGGGGCAGTGGACAGAGAAGTTTAGTTTTAAATGTGTGTGATTATTATTATTTTGTGTGTGTCTATAATCATGTGTGAACACAGGGATGTTGCTGAGGGTCAGGGTGGGGTTGGAGATTGGGAAGGGGGGAGGTAATAGTGGGAGTTAAATGTTGATTCTGTGTATATATGTTTTGCTTTTCTTTGTTATCTATATGAATCAATAAAAAATGTTGATCAGAAAATTGGCCTTTCCATGAACAATAGCTATTAAACAGCTTGAAAGTGCACAGTGTCAACCACACAAAGACAGGGTACTATGATAAAAGAAACATGAACTAAACAGCATAAATCTAGCACAAAACACACTAATGTATAGAATTAAGAAGAAAAATAAGAATAAACAAAATATAATCAAATCTGATGCATTAAACATCTGGGAATGTTACTGTTTTTCAAGGTGACTGGTATTTTTTACTTACAAAAAACTATTTGAATAATAATTTACTGTAAAAGTAAATGATTTGACTTGTTCAAAATAATATCAATGTTCACTATTTTATATGAATTATATATAGGCTATAATTGTATGCTAATGCAAATGTTTTTTTTTTGTATGTTTGTTTTTTACAGCATTTCACACTAAAATTGCATGGAATGTCCTGTTAAATCGAATAAAAAAATTTCACTGCACATGTAAGGTAACATACTGTACAATTAAAAGGTTTTTACTGTAGCACTTATTCCTTTAAAATAGTATAAATATTTTACAGTGTAATTGATTCTGTCAGTTACATACCCGCATGTCCATGTAAAACGGGATAACTGTGACTCGAATGTTTTCCGTGGTCTCGCGGTAAACATCAGACAGCTCCAGCCATGGGTGTTTTTTTTCCTGCCATGCAAGAACTGTGTCTCTGGGTATAAATGGTGGCACTGAGCACAGGTTATTATGCAAGATTACGCAAACTCACACAATGTATTACTCGTACTACAGAAGAACAGAATGTTGATTTCAGGGGGAAAACTTAAAAAAAGACTCCAACCTGTGGATGGGTTGAACTTGAGGAATCTCTCAAACAGTTCATGCTGAATTGGCATTTGGTCCGTTGAGTTATAAGGAAAAATGTCTTCATGGCTTACATAGTCCAGACCTGCAAAAACAGAGTCAGCTGAGAACAAATATCCATTTTTGACTGATCCAAACACTTTGTAAAATTTTACATTCTGGCCCATAATGCAAAACTGGAAGTACATTCAAATTAAAATGATTTATAAAAATGACCTGGAATAGCATAGAGGGCCCTGCTATCATCATGGCTGGCCAGAAACGTGACAGCCTCTGTTTGTGATCTCTGAGACTGCCAAAAAATAAGAGAACACTTTCATGTTCTCTTTCAAAAAGCAACTTCATTGTTGGTTTCATGTTGACCTTCTTTTTACAGTAGAACACAAAATGACATTTTTAAAGAATCTCTGAGCTGCTCTTTTAGGCTAAACACAATGCAATGCAATGCAATGGCATACAATGATAGGGACAAAAACATAATGAAGTAGCATAAAAATAGTCAAAACAACTTGTGCGCCATATTCCAAGTCTTCTGAAGTCACCGCCAAGCAGAAACTGTTCGTGCATGTACTCACTATAGACTGGACAGTCTCTGGTGTCTATGAGGACCTGATAGTATGTGTGGGTTTTGCCTTTCACCTCCTTTGACTCTTGAGCTCCTGAAGGGTCACATTTACTGCAAGGTAGAGGAAAAATATCTGTCAAAAGTATTTTTTTCATGCATATAATTTTGCACATTTATACCTTGACCTCCCAAAACAATTAAACCTGACTGATCTATTAAAAAAAGAGCTGAAAGGTTTATCTAAGAGCATATGAGGTTCTACACCCCCCAGTTTCAAAATCAGCAGTAGCACAGATGTGTGGACAGGAGGAGAACTCACATTTCTGCAGGTGGTGGTGTGACATCTCTGTCATAGAGTCGAGCATGCCAGAGGAAAAGAACTATACCTCTGTAGCCAAAGACACTGTGCAAGAATAACTGAGACAAACATAAATGCATAGTTGAATAATAAAAAAAAGAATACAAATAAAATAATTGAATCAATACAAAAATGCCTATTCCTACATGTAACCATATTAGATATATGAACATATGTCTGGTTACTCCCAAGAATTTTCTACTTAAATTCTTCTGGAGTTTTTAACACCTTAAAGAGTTTTTTTCCTTGCCTCAGACGTCTGTATTGTTAAAATCGCTACACAAATAAAGCTGAATTGGCTCAAATCAGGCCGATACTGGGGGGTAAATACTCGTACTTGGTATCGGTGTCATCATTTCATATTTCCGAATACAAGTACATTAACATAATTACATGGTTGGTTGCACATGCTGTGCATTGTGCTTCTAAGATCAGTATAAAAATATGAGAAACATTTTGGTGTTTGAACCATTTCAATGTGAATATCAGTTTTCATTTTATTGATCTTTACCTGATATATATACACAGGGGCAGAGTTAGGATATTTGGGGCCCCTGACAACATTGCACACTGGGCCCCCTGTCTTATTGCAACCCATAATACTTCCTTTTTTCTTCATTAAAAGTTATCATTATTAATAAACGTGAACATGGGCATGAATGCAAAAATTTTAGCCACTAAAAAAAACTAATTTCATTTTGAAAAGTTTATTTAAATAACTTAATGCATTAAATAGAAATACCTATACAATAAATCAATATATATATATTTTTTAAAAACTGTTGAAATAGTTGAAAACTATTATACTGAGCACTTGGCAATTGATAGAAGGGAAAATATTTTTTTCTTGCATATGTCATTTATGTAACTGAATCGCTTTGTGTGCTTGAGTGTGTGTGTGTGTTTTAATTTGACAACATAGGTTGTGTGAAGGGGGGCATCATAGAATGAGGGTCAGCAACAAGGACCTGTTCTCTTAAGTTAACGGAGTGTGAGTTTTTATAAAATACATACATCAAATACATTGATACTATTCAATACAGCTTTCTTTATTCTAAAGAGGTTAATAAAGACTAGCTGTATTTTATTAATTCTGTAAAATAAAATTGTCATGCCTCTCTCGCTCATCAAAACAAACCTAGGGCACCATATTGGCACTATACTTAGGGTTGTTTCTTTAAAACCTTTTTATTATTTTTTCTTGGTTTAACATCTTCAAATTGGTGTAGTCTGGTCAGTTTATCACCCAAGCACTATTTACATCTTTTCACTCTGAGTGAAAACGTTGTGGTTTTGGAAGATTACTCCTCACCTGCCCAGTCTCATATTTGCCATGCTGTTTTGGTGCTTCAAATACTCCAACTGTTTCCAGTACCTTGCTCTCGGGCCTGTTACTGATCAAAATGTACACAAATAGGACAGAGAGAGGGCATGAGTAAAAACACTGGTTAAAAATCAAATTGCTATTGTTTTGATATATGATATCGTACTTGGCATAAACACTAGCATCTTCGGTCAAATGTCAAGGCTAAAAGCACAAAAATGTACAAAATCACATTAATTTGTGTTTAAAATGTGATTTTATATTGAAATCACACTAAACATGGAGATCATTATTCCACAACGGTCCAAAGATAAATGTTTTGCTCTTTGCAATCTTAATATATTTTTTTTTATTATTTTTATTTTAAATGCTGCCTTGTTCTGCCTCTGAAACTATCCATTCCGATGACGTCACCATGCCGTCTTATTTTGCAGTCCTTCCCCTCCAACCACCTGTCAGGTAGAGACCATTTTTCACAATCTATTTAATTCCCGATGAACAAAATCAAGTCCCATCCTACTAAATTTAGATTAGCAAAATATGTTACATGTTTTCAGTGAACAGCGTCGCATTATGAAACACCTCTGAAGTTCTTGTATTCTTGTTTAACAGGGGGCACTCAAAGCTCACTGATCAGAAAGCTGTGTCGGCCGTCAGAAACACTATTTCATTTGGTACAAGGAAAATAATTATAGTGCTGGATTATCTGGTGTAAGACATCCCATGCAAGCAAAGACTACTAAACACTGGCTAGTTACAATGACATAATCTTCCAGCCCAGATTCAGATCTAAAAGCAAACATAATTGCCTTGTATATAGCCTACAGTAAACAAATCCCGTTAATATGCTGCATGGCTCTTCTTTTAGCTCTTTATGCTGTTCTGACACTCTTGGAGGACACCTTCGGTCGCTTGCTAGGCTAAAATGGACAAGAGCAAATTCTTACCGAGAGGACATGGACCGTATCTGTTGTACTGCACTGAGAAGACCACATCTTAAACATTGCACGCGACGTCTGTTAGCATTATGTCTACTGTTGAAATCCAAAGATATTGTCCGTAAAGTGTGCTTTTTACTGTATTTATTAAAGGTGAAAAATAATCCTTGTCTCAGGACGCAGGCTGCCATTTCTATTTAGAATAGCGGTGAAACGTTGCAGGTAATGGTTGGCTATACTGCCATCTTGTGCTGTAATGACACTTGTTTATGTATTAGTTTGATCACATCCGCACTTTTGCATGTATTATATCATTACATTGGTGCCCTGGAAAAATGATGTGGCCAGAAAAAATGGATATTAAATGTCACTCAGGATCATCTAACATTGTGTAAGGGTCAGCCTGTCTACGATTGTTATTATATTTCCTGTTTTGTTCATAACTAAAGCACATATCCCTCCAATATCTTCCTCTGGATTAAAGGATGTAGTTGCATCTGGAACACACACGTACAAGCTCACACACAAAATATGTCTAAGTAAAACTGTAGATTTGACACCAGGATTATGTGAATGTATTATATTTTATTTGAAGATTATTTTTGCTGTGGAGATGAATATGCTACATAGAGATCAGTGTCCAGTAGGTCAGAGGAAACCTGGGAGGTCTGCAGTCTCCTCTGTGTTATTTTCTCTGTAATTACTTCGATAGTAATATACTGTTCAGATCTTCAAATCCAAATGTAATTTAAGCCCCATAAGCTGATAAAACATGAGCCCTGGGGATTTTTATATTGTTTTTTTATTATTATTATTTTATCATTCATTTATTGTTTATTGTTTTTTATTCATTGTTTATGAGGATGAAAATATTTTGGATATGATAACATGTTTTCCCCCCACATTTTATCTTCTTAGCATTTTGTCCTCTTGTTAATACTCCACTATTGTTTTACCATTGAAAAAAAAACATTAAAACAAAGAGATAACATTACATTTGCATTTAGTCATTTAGCAGACGCTTTTATCCAAAGCGACTTACAAATGAGGAACATAGCATGCAATTTGTCATACAAAGTTTAACAACATCTACAATGTTGTACTGCCAAGCTCTCAAGGTGGCTGGAGTAGTATAGGTGGTAGTGCAGAAGAAAGAGACAATATATATATATATATATATATATATATATATATATATATATATATATATACACTGGCGGCCAAAAATTTGGAATAATGTACAGATTTAGCAGTTTCAGAAGGAAATTGGTACTTTAATTTACCAAAGTGGCATTCAACTGATCACAAAGTATAGTCAGGACATTACTGATGTCACCATCACCATCATTATTTGAAAAAAAGTCATTGTTGATCAAATCTAGACAGGCCCCATTTCCAGCAGATCACTCCAACACCTTATCCTTGAGTAATCATGCTAATTGCTAATTTGGTACTGGAAAATCACTTGCCGTTATATCAACACTTGAAAGCTATTTGGTTTGTTAAATGAAGCTTAACATTGTCTTTGTGTTTGTTTTTGAGTTGCCACAGTATGCAATAGACTGGCATGTCTTAAGGTCAATATTAGGTCAAAAATGGCAAAAAAAGAAACAGCTTTCTCTAGAAAGTCAATCATTGTTTTGAGGAATGAAGGCTATACAATGCTTGAAATTGCCAAAAAACTGAAGATTTCATACAAACGTGTACACTACAGTCTTCAAAGACAAAGAACAACTGGCTCTAACAAGGACAGAAAGAGATATGGAAGGCCAGATGTACAACTAAACAAGAGGATAAGTACATCAGAGTCTCTAGTTTGAGAAATAGACGCTTCACATGTCCTCAGCTGACAGCTTCATTGAATTCTACCCACTCAACATCAGTTTCATGTACAACAGTAAAGAGAAGACCCAGCGGTGCAGGCCTTATGGGTAGAATTGCAAAGAAAAAGCCACTTTTGAAACAGAAACAAAAAGAAAGAAAAGGTTAGAGTGGGCAAAGAAACACAGACATTGGACAACAGATCATTGGAAAAGAGTGTTATGGATCTTAACCCCATTGAGCTTTTGTGGGATCAGCTAGACTGTAAGATGTGTGAGAAGTGCCCGACAAGACATCTATGGCAAGTGCTACAGGAAGCGTGGGGTAAAATGTCACCTGAGTATCTAGACAAACTGACAGCTAGAATGCCAATGATCTGCAAAGCTGTCATTGCTGCATGTGGAGGATTCTTTGATGAGAACTCTTTGAAGTATTTAAGAAGTTCTGAACATTTTTTTCAAATTGTAATAGTAATTTTTCACATTATTATTGTCCTGACTATACATTGTGATCAGTTGAATGCCACTTTGGTGAATAAAAGTACCAATTTCTTTCCATAAGAGCAAAATCTGTATATTATTCCAAACTTTTGGCCGCCAGTGTATATATATATATATATATATATATATATATATATATATATATATATATATATATATATATACATACACCGATCAGCCACAACATGCCATGGTCCAAATCACTGAGATCACATTTTTTCCACATTCTGATTGTTAAAGTGAACATTAACTGAAGCTCCTGACCTGTATCTGCATGATTGTATGCGCTGCACTGCTGCCACACAATTGGCTGATTAGATAATCGCATGGATGATTGTTGGTGCCAGGCGGGCTGGTTTGAGTATTTCTGTAACTGCTGATCTCCTGGGATTTTCACACACAACAGTCTCTAGAATTTACTCTGAATGGTGCCAAAAACAAAAAACATCCATTCTGTGGATGGAAATGCCTTGTTGATGAGAGAGGTCAACAGAGAATGGCCAGACAGGTTCGAACTGACAAAGTCTACAGTAACTCAGATAACTGCTCTGTACAATTGTGGTGAGAAGAATAGCATGTCTGAATGCTATTCTGAGATGTGGGTTGATGCTGTTTTTGCAACATGAGGGGGACCTACACAATATTAGGCAGGTGGTTTTAATGTTGTGGCTGATCGGTGTGTATATTGTATAGTAAGTGCAAGTTAAGTTCAATTGTAAGTGCAATAACAGACACCATACCTATTATGGCATATTTTCATTATGCACTGACATTTTTTTTACAAGTTATTACCACTTGACTCCATCTTTCTTATTTATTCTGCTTATTTAAATTTCACACTGCCTATTTAAAATGTACTCTTCAACTAGCATCATCACACACTCTGTGAGTGTACATGTACTGCTACATATTGTATTGCTAATGTGTATACTGTATTAAATATTATGTATTGTATATTTTATATGTATGTATTGTCTATTGTGCTTTGTTCTGGAACAATTTACCCTCAAATTCTGATTATATATATAACATATGAAACCCTCATTTCATTTTATGTTTTAATGAATACATTTTCATACCTTTATGAAAACTTGACAATAATGTTTTGTCCTAATATTTTTTTAATAAAATCAGTTATTTGTTTTGAAAGCAAAAGAGAGGCTTTCTTATGTGAAAGAATTATTGTCATATAACCTAAGTACAGATGTAAGAGTAACTCCATGTACAAATAGGAATTCTTGAAAAGGATACCTTTAATTTGTAAAGTAAAAATGTAAATAAATAGATAAACAACAAATGTTTTCATATAAATATCAAATCATATCATGTTAACATTTTAATCTTGATACAAAAGAATGGATGTTATCCCATTGCACCCACAGAAAAGCATACAAAACACATTGTTAAAATTTGTACCAAAGCCAGTGTGTAAAGAAAATAAACATATAATTACTCAACAGAAAACAACATGTTCTTCTCACTTTCTTACACTAAACAGAAGTTTTAAATTATTTGCATTATTTCAGTAACACAGAGATAAGCAACTGTTTTCAAGCTTCACATTGGCCAGGTCAAAGCACTGCATTGCAATAATTTGGTGGGGGTTGATGCATGTTAGGAGAGTCATTTCACCAAGAGAGTACAGTAAATCTTACAATAGTGTTTATGGAGCAATACATGAAGTTATCTCAATAAATTAATTAATTTTACTGCTTGTCAGCAGTCTTCTAGATTGGTAACTACAGCTGCACTATATATGAGGTCAGAGATATCTCCCAGCGAGGTCTGATGGTAGTGTGACAGGGCCTGATTCTGTCTATGTAGGGCTCCCTCCAAACTGGCTTGATGTGTAGGAATCACCTGGTCCACAGACATGGAGGAATATACGGCCTGATTGGCACTACAATAGGACTTCACTTGATGTCCAGATAAACCTTCAGGGTGGGCTGTGAAGCAGTTCATCTGCCAGAGACCACTTGACTGATTTTGGAAAGAATACTGGGCTGGCCTGTCTGATGGGCAATTGGAGAAAGATGAAGCTCCAGATGTATCAGGATGTCTGGTCCCCCAGTGCAGAACTCCAGGCAGGTCTGGAGAAATAGGTGGAGGGGGTGGCGTTGGACGCAGAAGATTTTGAGACCAAGGACTCAGAACTTGTCTAAGGATGTGTTGCTGGTGGTTGGAGTCTCTGCTGGCCGTTTGATATCTCTCAGGCCTGTCTCTCTGTTCTGGAGCTACAGAAATCTGTTCTGAGGTGAAAGTCGATGGAAGTCTAGCTGTAGGTAAAGAGCTTGAGCTCACTGCCCTGTTTGGACTCACTCTCCTAAGTGGTCTGGTCAGCTTCTTGCTTTTCATACTGCGAGCTCGTCTGTTTTGGAACCACACCTGCCAAGAGAAGATTAAAAAATAAAAAACCAGTCAAAATATTAAAAAATAAAATTCCCCATACTTTCAACTACAGTTTAATTACCTGAATTTTGCTTTCTGGAAGCAGTGTGAGTGCAGCCAGTCTTTCGCGAAGTGTGATATCCGGGTACGGGGTAACCACGAAAGTGCGCTCCAGTTCTGACAATTGAGAGCGGCTGAAAATAGTTCTCTTCCTTTTCCTCTGTCCCTCTGGATGGTTAGTTCTTTCCAGTTCAAGAGAAGACAACGTTTGCTCGGTTGTTACATCTAAAAATATGAAAAGTGACTTAAGTAAAGTGTTGTTTAGCTACTTTTAACGCTCAACAATTAAACACTGACTGCCGTATATCGAAAGGTTGTGTAAAAGATGTAGGCTAAATATTATTTCCATTAGGCTATATTTAGGCTACAGTTTTTCTTTCATTAATTCTTTATCACTTTCATACATGACGTTAATTTTAACAATGAAACATTTTGAACACAAAAACAGGGTCATTCTGCCTTTTGTGTGCCTCATTAACACGTGTACACAATTAATTTAACAAGGAATATAGCGGATGCCACGACGTGTTATTATAGGCAAAAAAATAAATAAATAAATATATATATATATATATATATATATATATATATATATATATATATATATATATTAAGTGCTTTTTATTTATTAATTATATATTAATTTTATTTTTATCGTCTTTCTTTATCAGGGTGCCTTTTGGCCTTGTTTCCAACTTGTCAATTGGGTATAGGATTAGCAAATGCACATTACGAAATACAAAAGCTAGTATTTAGTATCTATTCTCTCTATATATTTTTTATGTTTTAGTGGACTTAAAAAAAGACTTAAAGACTTAAAATAAATACCCAAGTTATGTGTCAACCCTGTTGCCATTATAACTCCCCCTTATTAAAATAATGTACAATAATAAAAAATAAAAATAAAATATTTTTTTTTAAAAAACAGTATCATCCTTTCGAGATGCACAAGTACAAGTAGCCTAATTGTCTCCTATTTTTTATCACTTTATCTTTGATAGGTTTGTAAGTAGGGGACAATCTTGTCATCCCTGTTACAATTATTTTTTTATTGTTTACCATGATTGGAGAGAAGATTAAAAAAAACTGATAGATAAAAAGTGGATATTTGCAGGAATATTAGCATTAAATTGTCTTTCTAATAAAAATCTTGTAGTGTCATGACCTTGGCACCAATCTAGCAATGGCTAAATTAACTGTAAAACTGTGAACCCTGTTACATAGCTATCCAACTTATATTAAATATAAATGTATCTTAGATGACACACTCCAATTTCTTAACACTGAAAGACATTTTTGTCTGATATTGAAAAAAATCACCTTTTTAAATTGGAAAAGGTGCCGATTTCGAGGAAAGACCTAATTAACGTTCAATAACCTTTTTAGATCAACATAATATATACTCACCTGTAAACTGGACCATGTTAGTGTTGAAAATAAAATCTTTCTCTCTTCCCGCAGCTATTGTTTTAACTAAATCGAACGATTGGTCCAAAAATAATGCCATAGCCCTGAATTCACGCAATAAACGTTGATTTAGTTGTGGTACTCCCTCTCCTGAGTTAGAGGTTTCTGTCCTGTCCACATCCAACGATGAAATGTTTCAGAATCCATCTAAACCCACCCTCTTTATACTCGCTTCTTTTCACACCCCCAGCGCCTATTGTCTTTCAAGGTGTCATCGTTGGCATAGTGACAGATCTGTGAGCGTCTCAACACACAACTGGAGAGAAGAGTAAAACGTTTCCACTTTGATCCCCCACCCTCATTAGTGACTCCTCCAAAAGCATGTCTGACAGCTTCTCGGACAGGAAAACAGAGATTCAGATACTGTCTGATGTCCTGCAATTGTTCACCAGGTCTTTTTATCAGGCAAATAAGCAAACACTTCACCTGCCTGTCTCTGTCTCTCTAACTTTCACCAAAGCTGGACAAAGTTATCGAAGCAGATTTTCACAAAACACGTGTACATTTCACACCGTAACAATGAAATATTATAAAAAGGATCCAATAAAATAGATTTTAAATGTATAAAAAAATATAATTATTAAGTATAAAATATCTAAAAAATAAAAAATAATAATAACATAATACAATAATTGATTATTGATCATTTAAACCATTTCACAATACTGAGAAGAAAAAAAAGAAAAAGGAAATAAATAAAAATGAGTAAATAACAAGTGATATGTCGAATAAACGTAATCATATTCCCAGGTTGCGTTTTTCTAATATCCAGGGACATATTATATCTAAGGATGATATTACTTGTGCGGATTAAGAACGGTGTACAACCGAATGAACAGTAATCTACACCCGAGATTACTTCAATAATCTGTGCATTATTTGAATTTTGTAGGTATGAGGCTCCATCACTGAGTTATATATATATAGATCAGTGGGCTCCATTCATTTCAGGCCAGCGTTCAAAACACTCGAAATACAACTGTTTTGCCCCCCTACTTGATTACAAGTTGTGCAATCTATTTGGGCTGCTTTTTATAGGTGATCCCTTTCCGCCAAAACTGGGCAATTCATTGATTTGTGAAGAGTTCTAAAAAGTCACACAAATCTCGTTCATTTGCATAATTAAACCTGGTACTTTGGTCTTGGAATACACATATTTCACGCTTAGCGGATTCCGGACGCTTTGAAACAGGCCCATTCGTAGTGTCATAAACGCCAGGTACAGGGAAGTCACCCCACATACATCAGCCACACGTCTATTTGATGTGTGTGGTTTCATCTGGAAGGTGTAGCTATTTTTACACTGTTTTCTCTTTTGCAATACGTCTATTTCCCCTCGGATGTCAAAGGGATTTTTTAAGATGTTTATCAGATGTTTAGAAGTCAGTTTACTGTTGAGATCGTTGTAAATTTGCGTCCATTTCTTTGGATTTTAAAAGATTAGTTGAGGATTTTCCTGTGTTCTGATCTACACACCATTATGTTGGCACCCAAATTTACCAGAGCCTGGGCACACTGTTTTTTTATTATTATTATTTTAAGATTTACGCATTTCAATTTCATAACAAAATTCCATCAAATTGAATTGAGTAGGGTAACCTTTAATCAAATAAAATAAAACTTACATAAGTTTTTTTAATTTAATTTGGTTAAACGTTACACAATTCAATTTGATGGAATTTTGTTATGAAATTGAAACGCGTAAATATTAAAAATAAGCTAAAAATGTTTTTGAGTGCAGTTCAGTTTCACAACCTAATATATTTCAGGTAAACTTTTATATATATTTTTAATATTTACATTATTTTTTCTTAATGAAATGAAATAAAAACACACATTGTGTTGGCATATTCCATGTATTCAAATACTATACTTAATTTGAATCAATTTAAATAAATCCAGCCACTCTCTATCGATAATGTAATTTTATCCAAATATGTAGATAAATAAATAAGTAAATAAATGACTAAATAGACAAATTCATATTAAATAAAATATAATTACTAAATTTTAGCAAAATATATATATAAATAGCAACTGAAAATAGCAAGTGATTATTTAAGGTAGAAGGCTGTTACAGACTATCTATGTGTGCTTTTCAGGTAGGCTATTCCAAAGAGCCGTTGGGGTGGGATAGGTAGACCCATTAAAAATCTCAATAAACACGCTTGAGGGATTTGAGGAAGTTCATGTTTGTTTCACCAGTGACCACATGGGGTCGCCGTCTCTTGTTTTGTCATGCCTTTTCTTGTTATTTATTCTGCATCCTTCGAAAGGTTATTTCTTATCGCTTAACACAGTTCTTATCAGTGTTTCCTGTCTTTATCGAAATAGAGATGAAACGTGTACATTTTTTTAATGTTAAAATAGCTACCCAACCCAACGTAAAATGCAGCGACAATTAAGTAAGCCATTCGTAGATTGAATTCCTTAAACTGTAAAGACGTGTAAATTAAATATTTAAACTCTTACAGGCCTATCTAAATCAACAGCCTATCTACGAGCAGTAAGCGTGAGAAACTGGAAAGAAATGTCTCTTTAAATACAGCTTGGCATAAGGAAAATTAGTCAGTCAGTTTGAGGCTTTTTGAACGTTTTATTAAAAGAATCACTTAATAAGAGTCATTTGCGACACTGGATGCGCTGTTTGTTTTGATTCACTAAAAAGAATCGGTTCATAAGAGTCATTTGTTTGTCGGAGTACACTGATAGCTCTGTCTTTCAGTGACGGATCCCGCCACGCAATAAAAAATAAAAGAGCTCATTCTGACTTTTTATCTCACAACTGTGACTTTTATTCTCGCAACTGCGTGATATGAACTAGGAAATGCGAGATATAAAGTCGCAATAGACCTTTTTCACAGACTGTGATGACGCGTTTACGCCTAATTTATCAGCGAAATTTGTTTTATAATTTTTTTTAAATATCGAGTGTACATTTATAACATTATGCTTTGTGTTATATTACCCTGGAATTAGTTTTAAAACACGAATTACCACAGCTGTGAGGGGGTTTCGATTATAGCTGCTAAAAGAGTGACATTAGCCTATATTTGGCATCTTCTCCCAATTTACTGTCTTAATCCACCACTCTCATTACAATGTTATTATATATATATAATAAAAATATCGTGAACATATTTATTGCATATTGCCCCATAGGGGGTAACAAAACAAATTTATTCACACACATTCAAAGTCATTACCCTTCCAAAGCAGCTAAAATGGGTCCTGGGATGAAAGGTAACAAAACACCTACAACCCACAATAAGTGATGTATTTGCCCAGACAACGAAATACCCAACCGGTAGCCCGTGATGGAGAAAATGCACGGATGAACGAATTGCCAAAGAGATGTTGCCCTTCACAACTGTTGAAAAGCCATCTTTCAAAAAACTGAACAACACAGTTTTAATTGCACTTAATTTTTTTCAGTTTCATTAGAATTTTTAGTTAAAATAAATAAAAAATAAAGTTCAAAGTTTGAAATCAAGCTGCCTTGCGTTACTGTGTAGGCTATTGCTTAACGGAAATTACCCCATAGTACCAACTAGCGTCCAACCAGCGGTAATACCGGTGTTAGCCGGTTTGAACATGAATACCGCACCAGTGTGAAAATTATGATACCTTGGCAAGTCTACAATTTACCTCCTATCGTTCCCTTTAATCCCTTAGGTAAGGATAAAAGTTAAAGATATTACTACACTTTGTGCTTGAGTTGAGTTTGATCGAGTCCACCTGTTAGCACAGAAATGGCTAAGCATGCTAGCAAGGCATCCTCTAGCATATTGTATAACATGGTATACAGCTTAAAAACAAACCAAACCAGAAAATGCAGTCTACATACACTAGTAATGCATCTTTAGTAAGCTGCAATCTTTCTGTTGGTTTAAATGTAAAACATATTGCTATGTAACCTACCTCAAAGGTTACAGCTCAAACTGCACTAAACCCACTGACACCTGAACATTCTAAAGGGGGTGTTGCTGAGTGTGTGTGTGTGTGTGTGTGTGTGTGTGTGTGTGTGTGAGGACTGTACCAAAAATAAAGGGGTACTCCACCCAAGAGATGATTCTACCTCATTTGCACTCTCTTTTGGAACCAGTAAACTCATCCAGACAGTTTAAAAAAAATGTTTTTATTCTTTATAAAGATACACATAACATCTCCATGCTAACTTTTTAACTTCTACATGCTAACGATTCTTAAAAACTGTCTGGATGAGCTTATTGGCTCCAAACAGAAATAAAATTGAGTGATGCTGCCACTAAACTGTTTATTAAAAGGATATATAAAAATAGGAGCACCAGGAGGGCATTTTCCACCATAGAGGCATCCCATAAGGGCACATTGCCTCGCATGTAGGAGCACATAGAGGCCAACTAAATTTCTAGCATGTAGGGCAGCCTACATGGCACTGCATCACATTATCCCCATTGGAAGGGCAACCAGAGGGCACTTCATCATGTTTTCTCTGCTGGAAGGGCACCCAGAGGGCACTTCATCATTTTTTTGCACATAGGGGCACTTTACCACATTTCCTCACACATAGGGGCACCCAAGAGGCCACTGCATCACAATTGTTCCATTGGAAGTGCACCCATTAGGGCCCTGCATCACATATTCTCACATGTTGGTCACAATTGTGAGTTTATTTCTTATGAGAAATAAAGTCGCAATGGGGAGAATAAAAGTCACAATTGTGAGATAAAAAGTCAGAATTAGCTCTTTTATTTTTTATTACGTGGCGGGATCCGTCTTCCATAGTCTTCCATAGTAAATGGGGGAGCACCACTGCTGGAAAATGGTGCATGGAACTGCCGTTTTACATGTTTTCGAACCTGTGCTTGAGTGGAACATGATCTGTCTGCAGCACTGGTGGAGGCGCACTTTGGTCAGAGTAGAAGAAATTAGATTCAAGCGTTTACATGCCAGTAAAAAGCGATTAAAATAGGAGTACTCCACTTATCTTACTGCGATTATCATTAATCTGATTATTAGCATAATCACAATATCATAATCACAATATTCTGTTTACATGAGCTACAGTTTAATCGCAGTATTGCCTTAACCGCATTATAATCGCATTATGAGGGTGCATGTAAACGAGTTTGGTAAAGTTGGACATATATTCACAGATTCGAACTTGCCAGATCAATAACTCGTGAGCAAAATGTTGTTAAAACACAAAGGACGCCTCTTTCCAACTGTAGTAAGGTAGACAACGAGCTACAACCTAATTTTCATCAAAAAGAGCAATCCTCCTAGCTGAACAAATAACACTGGTCTCTATGTGCAGCTGGCTGTGAGATGAGTGTGCAGGGACCGTCTACCAAAGTGCAACACCAAAAAGCGATACTAAAACAAAATTCACTAACTTCACTCTTACAAAGTGTAGTGTCACCAAAATCACTTCACACATCAGTGAAAGATGCGAGAACAATATGTGTAGCTGCACTTAATGGGTTTAAGAGCGGTTCA